>NC_091147.1:9920582-10612519 GCF_041381155.1 Argopecten irradians | reverse complement strand
AGTGACAGGGAAATTCATCAGTAAAAGTCCTTCAAAATTGGTTCAACGTACATCACACAGAATTTGCATTATTAGGCCAAGTTGCTTGACTCGTCAAAGGTCGCGGCTACACACAGGTGAAGCTCGGTGCTATTTTTTAGACTGGGGCTGCAGTTGTTAACAGTTATAAAAACAATCTAAACAAGCGTTCAAACTATGGTATTATGTAGCAATTTAATTACACAATCATTCAAACAGAAACCTGTCTCAGAGCAAGTACAACTGACATGCTATGATTTGAAACGCTTTGGTTCTGTTGTCAGTCAATCGCATGTTGTATAATTTTAGGTCACACTCTGAACGGACAGGCTTACAAAAACAATCAAAATCAGACAACAACAAACTCTTAAACATCAAATATTACACATGAAATAATTCTAATATCCAACGATAGTGACCCAGTGTCTACAAAACATAAAATGCATAACTACTTACCTTTATATTGGATACTTAACTTGAACAGCGAAAAGGAAGGCTTCAACATTCAACGAACCCGGACATCACATACACAATATTGGGAATATGTTCCAGGAAATGACGTCATAATGTATACGCCTTTCGAGAAACCTTCCTAGAACCATTCTTGAACAAGACCATGGGGAAATTCCTGATCAACGTCAAAAATATACCTAATTTCGAGACCACCGTGTTGGAGTTTTGTGGCACCTATTTTAAAGACAATTAGAGGAACCGTTTTATTCAGAAAAACACACCAACCTTTTTACTACTGATAATTTCTGTTCACATTTCTGTATCATTAAATTCAACAGGACGTATTAAACAGAAACTAGCGGTGAAAATGTTGATTTTTGCCTGTTTAGACGCCAAAATTTTCTCCCTCAAACTGAATTTTCGTAGAAGTCAACAACTATCTCAGAAGATAGATATCACGCCTGGATTTACTTAACTGTAAAATATCATTAAAAACTTTATGTCAATTTCATTATTACCCAACTTGCGGTTATAAGTCGTGTTTGGTAGTTTAAAATCGTGCGGTGGTTAAACCTTCGATCCCGATGGAACGATAACTCTGTTTATCGCCACCTTACGTCTCTCATTTCATTAGTTTAAAAACAACTTCAATTGAAAAATAGAGTCATAAACGTAATTTGAGTGTGGTGCCAAGATATGATATGATATCTTAGAGGTGGCAGTCTATTCAGTGAGAGAGTGCACGCTATTAAATAGAACGCTGTTAACTATTATCACCAAGGAGACAAACAACATTAAATAATACCGCACCTTCCCAAAACAAAACAAGAACACGCAGCAACACTTGCAGACAGACAAAAGCCATCCTCAAATGTCGGGGAAAATGTTTAATTTTAAGATACTTCAAACCAGTCTGTAAATGTACTATATTCTGTGTGGGAAAAAATTGGTTCCGACCATAGTTCTGGGATATATGACCAATCCTATAGCATTGGTACGTCTGTGATACCGTTGCATAAATTTAAAATTAAAAGAACAAAATTATATGCTGATCCGTTGACATGAGTAGTTTTGACATTCCTTGAAATACTCAAACAATATATAATAAATTTGTTATATACCATCATTTGTTACAGGACAAAGATGGCGATGAATTGTATGTGGCCTTTTACGTGGAGAACGATGATCCCAGTCCGTTATTTTCCGGGTGGAGAAACGTCGTGCCAGGACGGTACATATGTATAGAAGATCCTTATATCCATCCGTTTATGGACGGATCCGTAGGAATCCGAGTTGATTATTCTTCCACCGTCAGAGTGTTCACTATATAAGTATTATAAACCACAACTCTATCATGTTGTTTATTCCAATAAGGACTCGGCACGCGTTCAGGAAAGCCAGAATATCATTAGTTACATGCAGTTAGTTAGTTACTTACTTAGTTATAACTAGTTACGTCGACAAAGAACTAAGGAAACGTGGCATTGCAAAAAAAAAAACCTTCAGTTTTTCAACTCATACATGAAAACAGGTTTAAACTATCGCTTATCGACTGTAGAGTGAGTTAGTAAGATGAAATAAGTTGGATAATCCATCTGGTATGAGATATGAAGATGAAACAAAAACAGTTTGGAAATTGGGATAGCAGCTGTTCGGCGCGAAATTATCCTATTCATGTCAGATTCAAAATGACAGCACAAGTAATACCTGGAGGTTTATCTCGAATGTCCTCTGATCCAAAGGAGTCTGACGTCAACTTATATGTTCAGGTAAAATAAAGCCAGGAAACAGAAACCAGAGCCTACCTCACAGGGGCGAGCGCTCAATCGAAGGCAAAAGAAGCAGTGTCAAGGCAGACGTTAGCAAAAAGAGCAAAGTTGAAAATCCTAAATTTAGTCGCCTTTTCCTACCTCGTCCAAAAGTGGAAGCCTTCCTGCAGGATCATGTACAGTTTGTTGGATGATGATATCCAATGAATGAAAACATAAATGTATGATTATTGGCTCCGTATTTTGTGATGTCGATTCGGATATAGCTATGTTCGCAGTATCGATGGAAAACGGTATTTTACATTATACTTCCCGGCTTCTCTACCCTATACAAAAATATCTTTTAATTACCAATTGGTATCTTTGGTATGGTAGCAAGATGGTAACTTGATCAGTAGACTGCGATTCATTTACCAGACGACGAAGACTACGCAGCCGAAAAATTGGAGCAGATACAATAATTATGAGTTTTGTTATAATTTATCGCAATACACAATGTATTAAGTTGTATTTCTTGTAATTTTCACCATCACAAAATGTCATAAAACATGCAATGTGTGAATATGGATGCTTAGATATGATGATTCAGGCCCAAAAAGCACCAATATACTACGCACAGTACACATAGATGTTGTTTTTCATACATTTTGTAATTATTACATTGTTTGTTTATTTTAATTAAATATACGGAAACAAAAATTGTTTTTCAAAAAAAAAATGTTTGTTAAAGTTCCGCATCGCTGATTAGCTCACTATTGACAAAAAGCGTGTCTATAACTAATTTTCTTTCCTACCTACGGGTGTAATACTTGCTGGTCTACGGCAATACACGCAAGTCGCCTGAGGGTGTATCGTATGGCTACCCATACAAGAAAGTCTCGTGACGTCATGGCGTCAACACAATCTCTATTTTCACAAATATGACTGGTTTTACTATAAAAGATGCAAACAACGGAATTTGTGTTGAAAATATCATGTATTTTTTCATGTATGAAAAAAATAACTTCTAGTCATGGATTTCTCCGAATTAATTTCAAAATGGTGGGATATTATAGAAATGAAATTGCAATAAAATTTCGATGTATTTAAGAAAAATACAGAGGGATATTCTACCCTCTGTATCACAAAATGTTGCAAAACCCTCGGCAAGCCTCGGGTTTTACTACATTTTGTGACCCTCGGGTAGAATATCCCTATCCTTCATATCCACATATGAAAGAGTCTTATATCACTGTTTGACAATCTTGTTTTTAGGTCATCTGACCCGAAGGGCCAGGGTGACTTATTTTCATCATGCTCCGTCCGTCGTCGTGCGCCGTCAGCCGTGCTCCGTCAGTCGTCCGCCGTGCGCCATACGTGCACTTTTCATTCAAACGACTTGTTCTCAATAACCGAAAGGCCCATGGTACTGATATTTGGCATGCTGGGATGATAGGCTTCTAAGTTTGTTCAAATGAAGGACCTTGACCTTCATTCAAGATCACAGAGATCAAATAGGCTAAAATCTCTAAACGTCTTCTCTTCAAGAACCAAAATGTACAGGTACTCATATTGGGCCTGTGGCATGCTGGGATAAAGGGTTACAAGTTTGTTCAAATAAATGACCTTAACCTTCATTCATGGTCACAGGGGTAAAATAGGTTAAAATCATTAAGACGACTACTTGTAATTAACTGAATGGCCTAGAAACCTGATAATGGGCCTGTGGCATGCTGGGATAAAGGTGTTACCAAGTTGGTTAAAATGAAGGGCCTTGACCTTCTTTCAAGGTTACAGAGATCAAATAGGCTAAAATTTTTAAACGACTCCTTCTCAGGAACCAAACGACCCAATGTACTCATATTGGGCCTGTGGCATGCTGGGATGAAGGGCTACCAAGTCTATTCAAATAAATAAACCTTCATTCAAGGTCACAGGGGTCAAATAGGCTAAAAGCTTTAAACAACTTCTTGTGAATAACTAAGAGGCCTTGAGTACTAATATTGGGCATGTAACATACTAGGATAAAGATCTACGTAGTTGGTTCAAGTGAATGACCTTATACACTTTTAAGGTCAAAGTCATGAAATATTTTGGAAACTTGCAGCTTCAAATAAGGGTTCTGTTGTATTGCCCTAATTGGTATCAACTACTATACCGTGACTATGTTGTTTTGTGCCAATAGCCAGATGACTGTAAAAACCCATGGGCCTCTTGTTATTCTTTCTGAACTAGATACAGCCGTTTCCTCCTAGTTTCCACTTCAGTCGGGAACAGCTTATTGATATTATAGTTAGTTCCTCTGAGCTTATAGCCATTATGTCCTAATGGTAAAGGAATTTAGCAACGATTGACCTGCACTTGTCTTTGTGGAACATAACGAAGCGATGTATATTTGCAAACTGTATATTGTGATCAATACCGAGTTCATGGAATAAAAAGTCACGAACCTTGAATTTAATATCCTCGCCAGGATGTTCCCCAAGTAAACTCTTAAAAATAAGGTTATACGTCATAGATTGGCAACGTATATTCTCAATGGTTGACTTCGGTTAATCCCTTTCGGCGCTCATTCCATCAATTTTATCTTGTAAAACACGGAGGTCTTTGCGCAGATCTGAGATACAATGTACCTGAAGTGTTTGTATTGGATGTATTCTGAATGGACTTCAACGATGCTGCAGTATTAGTAGTTGGCGCTTTCATGTTAACGAACATATTACTGATAGATTGGGCACTAGTTTCCATTTCAACGGATTTATTCTGAATACTGATCACAGATTTTTCGAGTTCTGAATGCCTTGCTTTGATATTCTTTATATCTTTATCTATGCCGTTGACCTTAGTCGAAAGGGAGGTAACAACTCCATGGATTTGGTCTATTGTTTTAACATGAACGTCAGAATGTAAGAATCTTTATTTTATAGTATTGAAATGTTTGTCCAATTTATTGAATAAATCAGTCTCAAAGTGTCTCAAAACAAGACCGGTGTCATATGCATCACCAATATTTACCTTGGAGGTCGTTTAATTTACAGAGGTAGATTTCTTCCCATAATCTGATTTCTTTGACATAATGACTAGTGATCCCTACAGTCGGTATATATCTCGGAGACGTGCGCGTCGGTAAAGCGTGACGGATATTTGGACATGCCGCGTGTATACACCTAGACCTGAACCATATCATCGAGACAATCAATGTCAATCATATTGCGCAATAATTCTGGGAACACAGTGGTGTAAATGCTACTGAATGCAAAACAAATACGGAGCTAACTCGAGTCGGGTATAACAGGGCGCAGCCATCAAATCTTAAGTCGAACCATCAAAACGTAGAAGATGCTCGTACGCATGATGACAACACGCTGAAGAGAGAATTTATGACGGAGCTGAAGGATAATTCAGACTTGATGATATAGGAGAACGTCGTGGGGTTGGGAAACCAGCATTAGGTGTCATCATGTACTACGCTAGGAATACACGTTATAACGACAATAGATATGGATCGACTTATTCACTGCGAAGTGATGATAGCATAAGCTCGGATCTAAACTCCTCGAGAGGGAGGGTTCTCCAACCAGACACAAACCACTACGAAAACCAGCCGAGGAGGGTAAGAGCTGTACTACCTCTGTGACATTAGTGTATCATACCCAACTCATACTGCGTGTTCATGGTTGTTAAATGTATACAAGCCCATACATTGTGCAATGGCACGGACTGCTATTGCTTAGTTATTCCATTGAAATGTGATGTCCACTAACTTCATTGTGATGACAAAATGGCCATTTTACTGAATGTTAATTCTAATCCTCAATTTAGATTTCGATGAATTCAAACCCGAATGCTTTAATAAGATAAAGAACTGTATATACTGCTCACTACATTTCATTTGAAGAGACACGATAGCATTACATTCGAAGAATCACATATATGCACTAAAATCAAATATTGATGTAACCGTAATCGCCTAATATAAAAATGAAATATTGACAGTAGTATATTGGTTACCGATATACTATTTATACTATACAACCCTTCTCTACATTTTTTTGTAATTGCCAGCACGATACTAGCAGAACCTTCGTTGTAAATTTTTTTTTCATGTTTGTCATTCTTTCTGTTATCTTCAATTTTGAAGAAATTAAGATAAAGATGATAGTTGTAATTTAACGGGTAGCTTTCTTTGTGCCCTATTAATATTCGTACATGATGTGAAGGACAAACATCTATGTGCACTCGAGTAGAGTCGTGTAAAATACGTAGAGTGATTTATTGAAGGCTTGTTTACTTCATATCCAAATCAACGCTTTAACGAACAAGAACAAATTCAAAATTAAAGTTTTTATATTGATATTTGTGTATTCGGGCATTATTCTCGTAAGCCTTAACAAAAGGGTATATACTGACGTTCATGAGCATATACTAAAACATTACAAACATATATATACACATATAGTGCAGCTGTACTTCCTGGTCGTCGCGTATTGGCCAGCACCAACAATGGTTGGCACGGGTGTTTAGTACAGTGTTTTGTTGATGGAAAATTATAGATTATTCCAAAACAAGGTAGCCTATTTAAAAACAAAGATCACAAAAATACTTTATGGTCTACCGAATATGTACTAAAATACATATGACACGCACATATACATATATATAAGGTTACCTATTTTTCTGATACTAATACTGTACGAAGGCTAAACGACGAGTAAGCACTTACAAGGTAAAATACAATATTCTGATCATAGTTGTTTGTTTATTTGGTATTTCTTAGTAAAGAAGCAATTCGGCCCAGTTCTTTATCTTCCATTAACAAACAACAGTCATAATGCAGTATGTTTAACGTCGGTACTGACATAATATGCAAAGCGATGCAAACTGTTTCTCAAATGCATTCGTTGGATGTTCGTGTATTTGGTGTTAGATTTATTGTATAAATCGATTTAAAGATGTTATAAATACTAAGCAATTCTGGTGATTAACCAATTTGTTTTTATTATCACTTGTACTGATAGTAAATGCAGACTGATTTGGTCACTTTATTAGATATATCACAGAATAAGAAGCGAGCATGTACTGGTTACATCAATATAACCTCGATTTCACCTAGAAATATGATTCAAATCCAGTTAGATAGTGTAAATAAAAGTCTACTTTGAACAAACACTGAATGTTAAACCCTAAATGGCAAATTTTCCCGTACAATGTCTATTTGAAGCAATATATTTTAAAAATATTCTGGCTCATGTTTCACGATGTTTACTTTACCATGTATTTTAATCAGAAACATACATACATGTACTTAGAGATTGGAAACTCCTTCTTCGTGTTTTTTAACGGCAGAGGGACCTTCGTTTTATAGGCATTTTAACATTGCTAACTACTTTTAAGTATATTCGTTTAAACATGTTATTTTTACATTCATAACTAAGTGTAAACAGATCATGGTTTGATATGACCAGTTTTCTGATTAATATGTTTATTTATAATTTTTGAAGGCTCGAAATTATGCAGTTTTATCTGATTTAACACTTTTATATTTCATCAGATTTAATTCAACACTTTGATTTTAAAGGTTTCTAAACACACTCACTGAAACTTTGTTCAGAATTTTGTCTGATTCATCACTTTTATTTTTGCCAGGTGTCGACACCATCCAGCTTCGAACCAGATTACTGTGTCTTAAATTACAAACATTCTAATGACTATGAATCTTTTCCCCACAAGAAGGCGTCCAATCCTAGTCGGTGCAATGTCCACCGACTCCCCCTCATCCTCCTCGTCTTCAGCCTATTGGTCTGTGTGGGCGTGGCCATAGCCGTGGTCCTCGTCTTTGTAACGGCTCCCTCAGGTATGCACATTTATAAATGATTAATACATTTTATATTGATTAATCAAAGGTAGTAGAACTTCAATTGAAAAAAAAAGATGATTTGAAAATTATCATTGTATGAAATGACACAAAACAAATTCAAATTATTTACCTTTTATGGTTCAATTCCTTATAATAATAGTAATAATTAATTTGCATATTGCATAACTATTTGCTTTAGATCACTCTGCCAGTCTATTAGGTTGATTCGCAAAACAATAAACAGACGTGAATAGTTTTTAAAAAATATTAATAATGAATGCGCCTTTTATTTTTAAATATTTCCACGGACATGTTTACCTAACTAAACAATTAAGAACAATATATCAGTTTTTATTTTGATAAAGAGATACATATTTCAGCCCATGCTTAAATAGGCAAGGCAATGAGCAACTTAGGTTGGACAAAATGTTAACAAACCAAGATTTATCAACTCTTTTGAGTTCAGTAAAGATACACCAAAGTCCACTAAAAAGTCCACCCGAATTCCCCATGGCACATCTCATTTTCGGTTTAGATCCAAAATAGCCGCCTTAACTAAACGTTCAATGTTAGAATAGGCAAAATATTGGAACTAGTTGGTCAAGAAATATAATTGAGATGTCGTCAAATATAACTAATTTCAGGATAAGCATTTTTTTAGTTACAACTGTAAATTCGTTTGAAGTCATTTTAGATCATTTGACCTATGTCATGGTGACGTACAAATGTATATTTGTATAGGATAATCTTTTGTCCGTTGTTGAGCGTTGTATCTCTACTTTTTCTCGTGGACACGATAACTTAAGTAATTGATATTATTTGAGCTTAAAGAAAACTTAAAGAGTTCATTCGACAATCACTTACAGAGCTAAAGCCCTTTGCAATAATGTCATTTTTGGACTTTCGTAACACGATAACATTAGTTAATAATCACTTAACTTAATGAAATCTTTGTATAGTACAGCCTAACATCAGAAAGATCTCGAACAAGTTCGACAAATTTGACGTATTCGACAGTTATTGCCCTTTCATACTTTGCGTATTAAATTGACCTTGTGAACACGGTAATGACTTGAGCAAATACATATATTCACTGATCTTCATGAAACATTTCATACATTCTAACATCAATGCAGAACTTGCTATAGTTAAAACCAATCTGGAATTTAAGCTCAAACTGAATAGTTTTGTTAATTTTAGGCTGGCGTTTTATGTACTTCTCGAGACGACCATATAACCTCGCTTAACAAACTACTGAAAATGTACTTATACAGTATATGTTATAATGAAGACTTGATTTTGTTTCTGATAGGTGCCACCTACGAAGTGAAGCCATATACATGTTTAGTTCATGATTAAACAAAACAAACCAAAAAAGTCTGACATACGAAAAGAATGTCGCAAATCTTACAGAATATAAATAAATGTAACAGCAGAATTGGAAAACATAATGCTAATCAGATGATAGATGTTATTATATGTAAGACTTTCCTGTATCCATGACATAAAAAACAGACAATGGAGCAATTCACTATTAGACTTGTTTCCACTAATGACTTTCATGTCATCCCATCCATTGCATATCTGTATAGGGAGCTCAATCGAATACATTTGTAAGTATTTTGATGGGTATAAAACAATCAATATATGCTACCATGCTATAAATACCCATGTCTTAGAGCCTTAACATTTCCATTCTATTGCACATCACATTTTATATTACTCTCGAATAGAATAATCAGATTTGTATTTGTTTCCATCTTTTTTCTGTTGCTAGTTTTTGGCTCTTCTCGTTCTATTTACAAATTAAGATTTTAAGAAATGAAGCTATAATGATTCAATTCGAGAGTTAAATACATTTACTACTAGTGATTTTCAAGGTCTTCACTAGAGAGTAGCAATTGTTGTGATTGTCTTCAGATTACAAAAGTCGGGAGTTTATTGTCTTCTTTTAGGTCTTTTATTTATCTTCTCATGTTTTCTTTCAGTGAAAGATTCTAAACCAGTTGGAGGCAAGTATTTAATTTTCCTTTCAAACATAATTGTGCCATTGTAACATTTAAGACTTGAACCTTTTTCATTTGGCATTCATAGCCAATATCAATGCCAGGGGGACAAAGGCAAATTCCATGAAGTGTGCTTTAAAGATATCCAGTGTTTATATTTACTTTTTATAACGATTGTATGATAATTTTGCATAACTCTATAATGAATAAAGAATTCATTATCGTCAAAGACGGAACAACTATTTGAATAGTCATTTTCCTTCATCTCTGACACGTCAACTGTGACGTCGTAATGATAACGACGTCATAATAGGCGGATGGCAGTTCATAGGCTGATAATTACCAACTGAGCTTGGTAAGGCTACATGGTATGTCTGCAGTGAAAACGTAAATATAAAATTGTGATCATTAAGGTATACTGTAAAGTATCGTTTTTGGCAGCTATCAAATTGCACGATTTTCGTTTCAAAGAATGATTTATTTTGTGAATAAGTTGTTTAATTCAAAAACCTTTCAACAAAAGTGATCATGCTGTAGATACTAATTCGCGGAAACAAGTTTTCGCGACATCAGTTTGATAGAATAATTCACGAAAATAGACTGCACGTGACAGAAAATAGTTTTAGTAATATCTAGTATACAGTATTAACAGGAAATCATTGGGCATCAACATATAATCTTAGAGGCCAATGTTATTTTGTCTAGCTCTATATTATTTGTATTGATAAATATATGACCCCATGTGATCAGATTTAACAATCAAATAAATTGTAAAAGAAAGGTATTTTTAAATGCAATATTTAGTTAATACTAGAAGGGAAGAACAAGCTATTATTCGTGGTGTATGATTCCATTGTTACACACAGACTTACCTGAGACACAGATATTTTACTATGTATAGGTGAGGCCAAACTAGAGGTGACATTAAACACAACACTAACTGATGCACTTAGTCAAGCTAACTCTACAGAGCGACAGGTATTTGAAGAAGATTTCTGTAGCCAGGTAAGGCTTTAGCTGACACGTATTTACTTCTTCATGGACTGTTTGTTTTGTTGCTCCATAATTTAAGATTGAAAATTTTCGTTCCTATTATAGTTATATAACAATTCTGGTTGAGTGGATAACTTTAGTAGAATCTGTAGAAATTATATTTGATTTAAGCATTCATGTTACTATCTTTTTAACTTCATAGGGGGGCAAGAAATTTTGTTTGAAAACTGTGTGAATCCGCAAGATTTTGCAAACAAAATGTATTTCATAGCCCCATGAAGTTAAAAAATAGTTACATCAATGCTTATATTTATTTTTTCAGACTTCTTGATAACATTAAAACGTCTAAACATACGAATCTATTGATTTTCCATTTGATTATTTTTCTTAATCAATACGCAACGTTGACGTCTCTATTGTGACGTCATAAATACGTCGGGGTTTTGAAAAAAATATGCCAATCAATAGTTGGATTCAGTATGAAAACAAATAATAATTATATACATGTACTTATATTAAGTTTTGTTATTTTGATACTTTGATTGCTTTGTTAATAATGTATTAATAATACATTTTTATTTTGTTATTTTCTTCATACATAATTATATATATTCATACATAAATATGGTACGTGAATTCCTATTGTTCCGACTTGTAGTGTAATTTT
Source organism: Argopecten irradians (assembly GCF_041381155.1). Lineage (NCBI taxonomy): Eukaryota > Metazoa > Mollusca > Bivalvia > Pectinida > Pectinidae > Argopecten > Argopecten irradians. The sequence goes on along the minus strand of NC_091147.1, from coordinate 10,600,777 downwards.
GTCAATAAACAATAAAATCTAGTGGCAATGAAGATGTACTAATTTTAATCTTCAAAACAGATACACACATTTTAAACACGGCCTGGTTGAGAACATTTACTTAATCGCACTGAGAATTAATGATGCTGCTATAGTATACATATATCGTAATAAAGTGTAAAATGGGGGAAACATATGCTTATGCCAATTGATCAGGGTCAGGTTCACGAATATCCCTTGATTTCAAGAATGCGTTCAACAAAATAATATCCATATAATAACCTTACCACATAATGTTAAGTTAAGAAACTTTCTGTAATGTTTTCTCATAGGAAATTGTTAGTTGTAAGTCACACAATACGTAACAAGGAGCAAAACGTCAAGTTATATTCTTCCCCGATATTGTTAGTATTTGTAGATGTAGTTAAAATCAAACTATATCAAAGAATATTGATAATGATTTCTCAATAACTTTGGTATTGCAGTTATTGAAAGTCGAAGTTTGTAAACATGCCTTCATTGAACTGGTCGCCACAGAAGTTACGATAGTTGCCAAAGGAAGTCGGAAAGTCCATGACCCGTTCTCGGAAGTGTTCAAAATTTTCCGAATCGTTACTGCCCATCTTGATTCAATTTAGTCCTATCTCTGCATGATTTACAACAGTTTTTCTTCAAAATTCTTTTAAATCACAAAAATAATCAGATAGATATGGATATTGGGACATTAAAAATTCCTTAAAATTGACGAATGTTCATGAAACTGAGCTTAGTTTGAAATTACTGCACTCGTAATTCTCCTAAACTAAAACGTTCAACTAAATGGAATTGTAGTTACGGGACAAGCTTATCGTTGTAAACATATTTATTTTAAGATGATTGATGTCTACACGAACGACCAAAGTACAGTTAAGAATATGAAACCAGCGTGTAAAGTGGAGAGCTTGAGGTAGGTGTTAAACTTGTATATAAATAACAACTTTCTCTTTAATTTAGTTTATGTGTCTGTTACCTTTCTAAACCGATACACATACATTGTATATTGTGTGTGATATGCTATTGTTATAGAATCATTTCAGATCGTATATGTTTGGTTTCGATGACTGGTACGGTTTGCACAGTGTTACATGTAAATGATACTTTGCAGCATGTGTTTAGCGTTTAGAAAAAAAAACCTAAAAGTACACGTATGTGAGTTTCGCGTCTTTTTTACCTTGTATCGACATTAAGGGCTATTGGACTTGACTATGGGTATATGCAGATTACCTGAAATGAGACTTTTAACTTAATATTTCAAATTATTAGCACACCATATGAAAAAGAAAACAATAGGGTTGTCAAAAAATAAATATATATTTCAATATAATTTCAAACTTAATTATAATCAAATTCCAGAACTGTACGAAATTCTAAGACAGCTCTAAATATTATGATTTAAAATGTCAATAAGTATCCTATCATATCTTCAATATATGCGTATTTACTTTTAGAAGTTAATGAATACACCATATACCAAAATAACCGATCTAAACTTGAGTCGAATATCTGTCAACAATGGCTTCACGAGGCAGACACGTTGTTTCCATAAGAATAGTTCGTATGAGGCCATTTAGGTTAAATTGCGTGAATAAGTTTTAACAAATAACAATAATTCTACTTTCTAAACTAGTAGCAATGATGGTATTGATATATTTATTGGGTTTATATATTGCAAAACACGAAAATGCCGCTCCCCACATTTTCAACACACAATCATAACCTGTGGTACACCCTTTGAAATGTCAACAACGTATAGATTAACGCACCTGCCACATTTCTGTCATTTTGACGATGCGCTTAACATTATCTGCTGAATGTTGGGAAATATGGCATGTGATTATCTGCTTAATCTATTCATGACAAACATATACTTATAAGTCTCTTGTCATGTTATATTATGTCTCGCCATTGAAATCCGTTAGACCAAAAAATACAATCTCTAAAAATTGTAAAACCGAGAGTACGTTAACCGGAAATGGCTGCCCAATATGTCATCGCAAAAATAAGATCATGTGTTAACGATAAACTCATATCGGGTTGACATTTGCCGCTAAAATAATGTCAAGTATAGAATTATAAAACACGGCAAATAAACATGTTGTTGTGATTAGTCGTTTCACTGGATATTTCCCTTCGAAGACTCCGCCGTGGCTTAGTATTTTTAATGACATAAACGGCAAGATGGCGAGAAGAAAGTGAAAGTAAAAAGCATGCCGACGAAGACACGTAATCGTGGATGCCGGCATGTATTGATTGCAAGGTATTTACGTTATTTGTTATCGGGGAAATGTCATATTTTGATATGGCAAAGGATTTGTTCGAGATTGGCATAGTTTCTGTTATATTAGGTTTTTACTTCCAGCCACGTGTTCCGTCCCACATTGTTTATGTGTACGGCAAATGTATCCAAAAGTCAAACTAGCGTGTAATTTGTACAGACAAAAATGTAAACAAAACTCGGTAAATACATGTAACCACAATAACACTGAACATGTATGGAAAGGTGATTGTTTACAAACACTTATGCATTATTATGATGAATTTCAAACATTTCTTAACACCGACAAAATTTAGATTTTTGTTGTTACAAAGTTATTTTTTCATGAATGTCGAGTGTCAACGTGTATGTTTGTATTTTAAACGAATTGTGGAAACTATTAGAGCATTCCGTGCAGTTTATAGCTTGTTTGATAAATTATCCCAGTGAGATGATATTCATGGCATCATTAATATTCATGAATGATTCATGAAAACTTTCAAGAATAAAAGCAGATTGTGGTTCATGAACGTTCATGAATCTCTTTTATTAATGAAATCATGAGCCTTCATGAACAACTCATTCATGAAAATTAATAAAAAAATCATGAATATTTTAGCAATATTCATGAACTTAAAACCATCATGAATGATCATGAATATTGTTCATGATAATTCATGAGTTATTCATGAACTACAACTGTCATTAACAATTCATGAAAATTCATGAAACTTCATGACCAGGAATTACAATTCTTGAATATGCATGAACTTGAGTCGTGTTCATGAAGTTTAATGAATGCAATTTGGAATCAGCGGCATCTAAATTTCATGATCTCTGCTGGGGGTCTATAATTGAAATTTTCTATCAAACCAATGTCAAATCTATTGGAATCATTTCAATATTTGGTGAAACAAATTCATATGAAAATATATATAATCCATATAAAAAAGTTAACAACAAAAGATTACCAACAGTTTACTGTGTTCATTATATTTTCATACTGCCACAGTTTGTTAGCACTTATTGCTAACAAAATCTATTTTGAGTGATGCACAACAATCAATTTCATAAAACATTCCAAGTAAATTAGTATTTGTCCAAAATAAACCTATAGTTGTAAAGCATGATAGTTTATATTGACAATTGAATTCGATAACATTTGACAAAATTTCACAAACCAATATCTATGCATAATCACTATAGCAATATCAGTGCGTACCAATTTCATGTTGAGAAAGAACTGCAGATAAATCAAAACTTACTGAAAGTGATCATCTGTGTTTAAAGAAATCAATGAATGGAATAATCCGTTCATTAGTGTGCCAAAACATTTTAAGATGAATAATGTTCACCTTCCACATGTCAGCAGATATAGCAGCCATTTTGGATTGTGACTGTTTAGGCAGGAAATATATATAGAAGTCATGTGACTCATGTGGTCATGTGACAAGTCATGTGACTTCAGTGGATATTCTTTAAAATTCATCAAAATGAATTAGATATCATATCAAAAATAATTCATGACGTTTTATGCATAACTGATATTAATTGAAATTCTTAAAAATGAATGAAACGTTTTCATTCATTTTGAAGAATTTTAATGAATATTAGTCATGCATAAAACTTCATGGATAATTCTTGACACATTGATCATGAACAATCATGAATGTTTCATGGATTCATAAAACTTCATGAATTATAGTTCATGAGTCATTTGATGAATATTCATGAACCTTTTTCCTGAACCATAATCTGATTTTATTCTTGAAAGTTCATGAATCATTCATGAATATTGATGATGCCATGAATACCATCTCGCAGGGGTGTCGTCCAATAGCCCTTAAATGGTATTCAATCAATTTAATTGTGTTTTTCATTAACTTAAAATAACTATCCTAATGAATGAATTTACGTTATAATCAGCCTTCCATTAAAGTTTTATTTCATGCTGAAACCTCTGTAACGATCGATATGTCCTATTGGCCTATAAGAGAGCCGAAATCTAGGGATCATATATTCCTGGTTTTGTGAAAGTGCCTTCAATCACCGCCATGTTCAGTACCTTCGGATTTTGTCGGAATTTCGAATCGTTTCACGTGACTGACGTCCACACGACCTGCACGTGGTGATCCACGTAACAAGCGTAAGCGCACAAGTGTTTGTACGTTTTCCGTCCGGCTAATATGAGCAAATCGTGCTGGTATTTGAAACATCTGATTCACACATTGTCGTAATTCAATATTGTGTGTATCAAATAATATAATTTACGAGTATTATTTCCTTTGTAGATCCAGTCTGCTGAAGTCAACCACATGTTTTGTTTACGAAAAATTGTTGACATTTTCTCTTGGTTTCACAACTCTCGTGTTACTTCCTATTTTTTCGTGTACACATAAAAAAGATTTTATACTTTTATAACTATAAATATTTCCAGTACTGCAACTTTATAAAGTGGTAAAAATTAAAAAAAAAATAGAACTTGGACAGATGGAGAATACTGAGTATAACACTTTAAAAGTTTTCACTTTGACACTTTAAGTCATATCCATTTGAAGTAAATGTTAACATTAACTACATATACGAAAAATTCAATACCACATAGCATATGTAACATGACGTTACATTCATATATATATCTGCTACTTTGTTCCAAGGTCTGGAAGTGGTATAATTGTGATCTTTGTGATAACGGTCATTGGTGACACATCTGGAATAACAGACGTCATGTTTAAAGAAATCCTAGATACAGTTCTGGCGGACGAGCCTTCTGTTACCATAGGCAACCTAACGATAAAAGTGGAAGTAGTTGTTGTGATAACATTTACAACATTTATAACAACAACAACAACAACCACTAAACTTTCAACATCAACTACCACTCCAACCACAACTACAACTCCGACCACAACTACTATTCAAACGACAACTACCACTCCAACAACAACCACCACTCCACTCACAAGTACCAATCCAACCACAAATATCACTCCACCCACAACTACCACTTCACCCACAACTACCACTCCAACGACAATTATCACTCCAACCACAACCACAACTCCAACCACAACCACAACTCCAACAACAACAACCACTCCAACTACAACTACCACTCCACAAACAACTACCACTCCAACAACAACAACTACCATTCCAACTACAACTACCACTCCAACCACAACCACCACTCCAACCACAACTCAAACTACAACTACCACTCCAGCTACAACTACCACTATAACCATTATAACTACAGAATTAACGTCCACTACACCAGCTGTGACAAATACGATGTTAGTTCCCTCAGGTGAGTCTTGCAATTGATACTGAAACTGGAATTAAGTAGATTAAAATATATATTGATATCGACTGGTAATACGTATTCAATAGTTAGATTAAATAGGAAAATGTGTATGTTTTTTCATGTGTTGCCAATGATTCAACACTCATTGCCTCATCAGCTAGTTCAACAGTGCCACTGAGTATTTGGTTATGCATCATTATGATTGGTTTAACATTCTCGAAATTTTGTAGATGGTCCAAAAAAATTACCACTATCAATATTACGTTGCTTCATATTTTTTTTTTAAATTGACCCAATGGAATTAAAAAAAAACACTCAAAAGTATTATTTCAGCGACCAACATGTTAAATGCTTTTTGGATCTGCACTTACAAAAACGCTAAAGTATATATGGTTTATATTGTTCGATTAGTCTAATGGTTTTACAACGAAATGTTCAAAACAAATTGCTTTCATTGTTAACTTAATTTCACTTTCAGATATAGCGTTCAATGCATATGATAGGAGGGAGGAGGTCGGGAGTACAGATATTGTCATTGGCTGTAATGTACGAAACGCCCCAGGCTGGACAAACGTTCTGGTGACCAGACAAACGACAGGATCAACGTCTGCTATGACCATATTTAGTCTGGACAAAGGCGGGACTGCCGACCAACCTTTATCACCAAGTGCGACCTACGTACACACGGCAGACGATTCATCGCTCTCTGTCACCTTGACCCTGTCCACCCTGAACTGTGAGGACCGAGGGATATATAAATGTACAGCTACTGGGACCTCAAGTCCACTCACAACAAGCATGACCTTTGATATATACAGTAAGGTGCTTTTTTCTACTATAATACGTAGTGTTATTACAATCCCATACCATTGTATAAAATTGCTCGGTGCTGGATAGATATATTGGTATTCCTCTAATGAAATAACACCTTTCGGTATTTGGATTGTCGGGATTTTAATATTTGAGCCGAACTACTTTTTATTTTATTGTCACGTCACAAATTGTAAACGTTATCATCAAATGGCGTCATATTGATATACTCCGATTGCTGCTTGCAGAACAAACCGCTGTTGAAATTGAATGTGTGACGTCGTAGCACAAGCGACTCTTAATTCATAAATGCCTTTTGCTTAGTGCTGTACGAAAATTCAAGGGGGTAATTAGGTATTAGCGCACATGGGCAATACTTTAACGTTTTTACGATGGTTTGATAATTACTTGTCGGGAAAATATGTTACTTTGCCGTAAGCATGTCTAAATGAAGTTCGACAATGATGAGTTTATTGTTCAAGTACCTATAGAAATCTAGATTAAAAAAGACGGTCGACAAGTAGGAATGCATCGAACACTTTGTTTATAATTAATATGATTTGTTATTTATACATTCTTTATGTAATTAAGATCTGTTTGTGGTAGAATCAGGTTCCACAACATTGTTGGAAATAGAGTTTAATAAAAGCTCGTGTCTTTTGTAACTTTTTAAAGAATTACTTATTCGTGGAAAAAAATTTCCATGCGCATCAAAAACTCGCTGTGTAATCTCTATATATAAGTTCATGGTTAAACATATGATTCTTTCACGCATACGGGTAAAATACATGTTTATATCGCGCAATACAATCAAGTCGTCTGAGACTGTTACACATGGCTACCTATTAAATGCTGAATTGTAAATTTACAATTTTGTTCACAAATAGAAAGATTTCAAGGCAAATTTCTAACCGAAATTTCAGAAACCATGATGGTATTATTGAATTATTATATAGGACGTAAATTTTCTTTAAAATATCGTTTGAGAATTATTTTGCAGGGGAAGGTTTCTTAGAAAAATAGCAAGCACGATGTATTGAAATCTCCATCATCAAACAATCACATATAAATATGTGTTCCTCAAAACAAGCTTAAAACGATTTCGAATGAAATATCAATTTCTGATTAACACGTCAGTGGTGTTACACATGCCATTTTGCATGTGATGTATCATGGCATTGAAAGGTATCAAACCCACAATGTGCTATTTGAAACATAACAAATAAAGGTATCAAAAGGAAAAGGAAACCGTCTTGACGTCAACATAACTTTTTACCAGACAATATATATGTGAGATATATTTGTGGTGAAGTGTTTTTCCTGGCTTCCGTCCCTTTAGTTGGCTGTTTGTAGGCGATGTAGCGTCATTTAGAAAGTAGTATAGAATACAGACGTTGTTCTGCATTCCTCATTCATAGCCTTATTAATACGTTCTAACAATTTTCTCTATACATCAAACCAATCTGACTATGTCAAACATGTCATATGATGTTGTTTCAGAGAACCCTGGCACTCCAATATTGACATTAAATCCAGATCAAATAGAAGGCCTGGGGTTTCATAGATGTGGATTCGAGCACCAGTGTTTCGCAGAGACTGGTTTTCCAGAAGCTGGGAGTCTTGCGGTAGTATACCGAATGAAAGGACAGACGAGTTTCGCACCTTTCCAGAGTGACCGTATAATACAGTATGATACAAACACTACCAACACGAGCTGTGGCACGACCAGATATTTCAAGTTCGGTCTCAATTTTACTTCCATGGATGAAGGAGGAGAGGTTAAATGCGTAGTAACTAACAAAGCCTTAGGGGTAACTACGGAGTCTGCTGTTGGGACACTAGAACTCATCCCACGTATGTATCCTTAAAATGCCACCCGTTAAGTCTGTGTGCTACATTTTATCATAATATTCCGTATAGTTGGATTTTTTTGCCGGGATCATATTTTCGCGATTTCGAGCATAGCAATATCCCGGGAAATCGCAAAAATATAAGCTGCTTACTGGGAAGACAATAAAGTATCAGAATATTCAGTGTACTAGTTACCGGAATGTCATGCACATTCATTTGCGTTTAAATGATAATTTGCAGAGAATTTTATATTGAACTTCTTACATTTTAATAATATTTGAACAGTGGAAATACAAAATAAGATCATACGAATGCTCTGATGATGTTTAAATGTTAAAGGTGTCTACTTATTACTACAACTTGCTTTTTTGAAAACCCATTTGAGGCAGTTGCCAAGTTATTAACGTAGGTCGGTGAATTTTCCCCTGGATTGTAGACTTTCTTTCACACTTTATCTAAAAGTTCTACGTTTGATAAGGAACTTTACTATTAATGCGATGTAAAACAGACTTTATAATAGCAATATTTTATGTATCATTTCATATTTGGATTGGCCCTATATCTTGCTATTTCCATTGATTTTTTAGAATGTCATACACGAATCAGAGAAGAATTCCGATGCTAGGCGACTTTTTTTCTATAATGTTCGGATAACTTTGCATGTTACACTCAACTCTGCAGATGTTATCTCTATTATCTTTAAGGTCACTACTGCAACACAACAAATGCCCCGGCGTTTTTACACCACCCGACTAGCTGTAACAAGTATGTACAGTGCCTTGGCAGATACCCATATGGAAGTCAGTGTCCGTCTGTCGACCAGTGTGCCAACATTGAGGACGTTGTTACATGTGGTAGCTGTGATGGAGTTATCTGCCCTTGGAACATCACAAGTATGAGTTGATAAAACTAATGACATGACTGATCGTATTTTTGTTGATATAATATAATCAATCACTTATCGATCACTTGGATTATAAAAAATAACGTATTGTCTATTTTTCGAATAGCAGTTCAAACTTTCAGTATTTCTCGTTCATCATGTGTTCATGGATATTTAATCAAAACATTTGAAAGTAAAATGTCAGACAGGTTTTTTATACCACACTGCATATCTTTCTTTTCTGGATCTCAGTACATTTTAGATGTATTTCGATGATTTATAAAAGTGGATGTTATATTAGCAACATTATACATATTAAAAGATGATATAACTTATGTAATAGTACCCATAGCTATATAATATAATCCCTGGTATCTTATTTGTAGCGACAATACAGGGACCCACCACAACAACACTACTGCCTCCGTCCTCTCAGTGTAAGTGCTTTTGTGTTGTTGTTTTTTTTATAACAGTTAACACATCTATGAATGTGTAAAACAAAAAAATTACACATATAACGTTTCGCTTGCTTACTTATTTTGATAATAATTATATTCAGAGAGTATGCGGTCTACCTTAAAGACATACAGATAATTTCTAATAGCGAAAATATATTTAAGAAACTTAACAAAAGTTACTCCTCTAATAACTACAGTACGAGTGTTTATACCATTCGTCCCCATTTATGTCATTGAGATGAAATACTATAATTCCATATTATATTTATAAACTGTTTTTTATAGTTATCAACTGCTCGCCCTGTTCTGTTAATTTTCGTTCTTAAACTGTTATTTTAACCATATTCGTGATTTTTGAAATATTTATGTTGGTTATATCTGTTTTACTGTTATCATCAAAATTTTAGTTATCTTTAACTAAAAGCATGTTATTATTTTCTAGCACACGTTATATTTTTGCTGCTGTGTTATCTCTATCTTTGCATGCGTTTGTCTTTTTTAAATGATGTTAGATTTAGTGGCTGATGTTATTATTTATTTTGCATTGTTATTCATTTCATTTCACGTGTTAGTGTCAGCAATGATTGTTAATGATTTTGTTTCCCATGTTATTGCCAGAATGTTACGTGATTTTTATGTGAAACTTTGTTAGCATCAACATAACATGTGATTATTTACGTGACCACGTTACAAGTATCGTTGGAAACGTTATTTTGTTTTGAAAGCGTTATTTTTTTCGTGGAAATACCACTGCCTATTGTTCTCATTGACCCCCTACGGCGACAGCGCAGTGAGCCAGCGGGCAAGCTTCGCTAGTGTGTTGACCACTCACCCATAACGAGAGCACGGCTCCCAATATATAGTCGACTGGCGGTATCGCTGTCACTGTATCGCTACCGTATCGCATGTGCTGTGCAACTGAGCATGGAATATATATAGTTTTCAGTTACTATATTTACAGTTCTTTTTCTCCAAAGTTTGCATTCACTGTATAAACTTATTGAAAATTCCTGACATATTAGGGTTGTGTTGGAATGAATCGGCAAGGACGTTTAAATCCTTGGAATCGGTCTTAGTTTAACTACACTGTACAAAGATTTGATGTTTTTTTAACATATTGTGTATTTCAAGTTTACTGATTATTACGTTATAAATATAATATATAGATATGTTTCTGATAACGTACGTAATCTGTTTTGATTAACGAAATTGTGAACATTTCTTGTATGGCTGATTAACAAAATTATTTGTCGAAGTTATGCATATTATGGAATCTGTTTTGATTAACGAAGTTGTGTACATTTCTTGAATGGCTGATTTATATATATCACAACATTTTTTGTGACATATTTTGGAACAAGTGCTATATATTCAAAATGAACATTACAAAATCTACTATAATTCTATATGATATGTCGTATCATACAGGGAAGACACAAATAAATATCAAATGCACGTGTCTTGAATACAGTTACAATACGCATGATGCAAACTGACATGCATTTATTTAATTAGATACACTGTATTGTACGTTTTGTCTACGTTATGAAAAGTGAAATATATATTCAAGTTCATGCTAAAATCACTGTCAAAACAAACTCCATTGTATCCGACTTAATTTGCTACCGCGCGGGGACATGTAACATGCGCAGCGACCCGTGAAAATAGCCCGCGGGTCAAGCAGTCGTGGATCTTTTAATTAATTTTTTTTTTTTTAAGTATTATTATCTGCGCTAGAAGGCCGTTACCATTATTTTTTATCTATTGTTTGGAATCGGCTTGTTAACTTAAGCCGTTAACTTTTAACTTCAACAAAGATTATTGAAAAATGGTACCGCGACAGAGTCATCTAGCTAATGGAAAACTATACTCTACTATCAAAGAATTTGTGTCATGATAAAATGAGGTGTGTTCTCCTTTCAAGACACTCGGAGTCATTAGTTGCCGGACACCTAGATATCCGCATTTTGGTGTCAGGACATGTATTGTGGTAACGAGACTTATTTGGTGCGTGACGTAATCGACCCTTTGCGAGGCAGCGCAGCTCATCACTATCAATGCTTGCATACGGCGCTCGACACACCTACCTGTGATTTTCAAAAACGTCTTTTCAGCGATTGGGGATAGTTGCTACGTTTCTCTGATTTTTTTTTTTTTATTAAATAGCATTGTCATGAACTTTCGTTTTCTTATAAAATGTTAAGCAATGCGGGACGAAAGCGTAATTGTGAGAACCGCGATGAACAACGTAACCCTGTACAATTTCACCTGGATGCGGAGGCTGGTGGATAATTATGTATATTTAATGAGGGTAAAACTTTCGTGTAGATTTCTTACTTTTTTTCAATGATTTATGCATTCTTTCTAGAGACTGTAGTAAAATGTAACACATACTTGTATTCATCTTAGCGATTAACATTTTTCTACATATTTAATTCTCCCTCTCACTTTCTTTCTTTCTCTGCCTCCCTCTCTGAGTGACAGCACTTATAGGTTCTCGCCATGTCTGCTAGTGTGATTATCCTGTTTAGACAGGAATTCACACTAGACCTATACACGGTGGAGAAGGTTAACGGAATCGTGATGCGCCCTGACTTAGGAGGCTCGACTTACGGGGCGCTTATATTAAGGCGGCACTAGTAGGAGCACGAAGCGAGAAAATGGCCGACAATAATTGTATACACTTTATAGACAAAGATATTGGAAGGGAACGTTAACATTGAAAGTTGCTAGTAGACGTAAAAATTTCTCATTATGAGTTTCAAATTGGTTGAAATCTTAGCGAAGTACGGGATTAGCTGGGCGGGTGGTTACGTTAAGTATAGTAATCTTCAGAATATGCACACAAGTCATCTACTGGTATTTAAACCAGAGACTTAATAGTTTTACTGTAATTTAGTAGACATGTAATATTCTATCATAAATTTTGATTCATATATTGTATATGGGGGTGGGAGTTTATACGTATCGACATTAGATCTACATTGAAATCACGCAAAAACTGCAGATAATTATAACATTTAAATTTTGTGGAACTACACGTGTCAAAATACATGTTTTCAGAAACATTTTAATTGTCAGTCTGTTTTAGTGCATTACAAACACAATAATTACTCTTTTTATTTATTTTGAATTCCAGAACGGTTTAAGAAACACAACTATGTACATGAATTATAGGAATGAATAAAAATCACGATTTTGATCAGATATTAATATTTCCATTCCAGGTTCTGCATCCCATTGAGAACATCTTGGGAAATTTCTGTAATCGTTGAATCCATTTGTATGTGTATGCTTATAAGAAGTTTACTTGAGTAAAAAGTATTATTTAAACTAATAAATAAACAGGCCGCGATATTTCCCGGGAGACATTGGGATGATCTTTCCTCGTGAGCTTTGAATCGATCCAAACTTCAAGTGGAACCTTAAGTACTAATTGCCATCATTTATAAGTATGACATCGAACAAGTTTTATGTTGACAGCTGACGGCGGAATTGAAGATAAAGTATATACTTTGCAGGACGTAAGACATTCGCTTCCTTTTGTTGATAAATACAGTTTTATACGGACCAACAGAGGGCCTTAAGACCAATTTTAGAGGTTTCTGAATTTTGATCTTAACCTCTTAAACGTCTATAAATGGTCTCTGGTGGGTCCATAAATAAAATATATCAAATGTAGCTCATTTTCGGATCCCTGTGATATTACCATATATACATGAAAACAAGTCGATGCTTTATTTATGTATGTATGACAACAGAAACATGTACAAATGTATTGGTTTATGATAAATTGACATTTTTATCCGATTATGTGTCAAAGAAAGATTTGTTTTCCTGCACCAATATTCAGAATTTGTTAAAATAACGGCAAAACACTTAATTTTTAACAAGTTTCGTCAGGATTAGTTTATGTGCCTCTTTATTCCGTGTTAACCCTTAATATTAGGACTTTTCCTTAGAATTCCAATTCGATCAGAAAAATCAAGTATTCTGCCGTAAAATTAAGTATTTTTCTGTCCGCTGTCGCCGCCGTGACGGCTGACTAACAAACCATCAGAGGCTATCAGTTACAAGTACCCACCTTTGTTTACATGCACGGCTATCTAATGCTACAAAGTCGGGGGTCAAACTTTTCCGATGCGACAGTGAATTTAACACATTCGGCGATAGAATTAAATATTTCGTCGGTTATATTAATACTTTCTGCGCGAAGATTAACAGATTTTCTGACTGACGTTGGTAATTATCGAGCGGACGCGCCGAGCCGTGACGGCCGAGTACACACGGCTTGCACAGGTAAACATTAGGTTTGTGGAACGGGCCAAGCAAGGATATATAAGTTATAAGGATTCGTGACTGTCTCTTTACATTACTAAACACGACGCGAGACGCCTATGAACCGTGAATAAAAACCGTTTTTCTCAACAAATACTTGTCTTATCGAGTCAAACGAAACACCAATGTAAAGTTTATTAAATATCACAACGTTTATAGCTTGATTTAAGGACAGAAGATTTAGAGGATATGTCTTAAATTTTCGTTAAAAAAATACGATAGCTCATGAAATGACGGCCCGCTTCAGAAAGTAAGACGGTAACCCTCGCACCAGCAAGCTACATCAAAGGCTGCGCCGGCGGATATCAAAGGAAAATCAGCCGTCGACCAACGTCACGGTCAGTGCACAAACACAAAAGCTCCTGCCTTGTACTCCCCCAAAACCCAGTGTGACTTATCCTTCTCATATACGTCCTTGATTTAACATATAGGCCGATTGTAGACTACCCCTGTTTACGTCATGCATGCACTAAAACTACTTTATTTTTCTCTAATTCTTGCTACCTGGCGAAACATGCATTTTCAATCTTTTTTTCGGGAGAGTTCCGATACGAGCGGTAAAATATGAATTACTGTTTGTACTGATGTGAATTGTGTTGATCTAAATGCTGTTCGAGGTTCTCGTTTCAGATATCGTAAGACCAGAGAAGAAGATCGAAGAAAATACCAGGCTGACGTTATGATGCAAAACTTATCAGCTGAAGAGGATTAATCTTGAAATAAATGAAATTATACGACATAAGTTCACGTGTTAATTTTTACCAATTTCCAATTTGTAAAGCTTGTCTACACACCTTGTATACATGGCTTCGATCTGCCGTCATCACTTGTGTTAACTGTTGAAAAGCTGAAGAGGACAATAAAATTGATCGTGTTGATTTTTTTTACATCCCTGAAAAACTTTGATATATTTTCCCTATAAATGGCGTTTTGTAACACCAATCACAGAGTTCCTTTGATGTGGTCACAGGTAACCTTCAACCCCTCACCGATCTGTCGACACCCGAATGCCAATCCCACTCGAAACTTCCAACGAATAACAATGGATTTCATCAGACCCATATCACGCTTGCGCGTCATTGCGTAAAGAAATCAATCTGATCATCAAATCCATTACAACATCTGTCAGTCTGGTTTAGAACTAATGTACCTAATTTGATCAGTAATTAAAATAGTGATACCTCTGCAAACTTTGCATTTTATTACTGATTATCCATACATCAAATTACAGATAACATATATACAAGTATTATCTATAAGTATCATATTTTAATATTAATGAATTAAGTGTATATCTTAATCAGTGCCGTCTATGAACAATACCTTTTAGAAAACAATAAGGGGCGTAATTAAATGCTCGACATATCATTGAGTAATAATACAAAGATTTTTTTACCATATACAGTTGAGTTCTGGTGATTTTTATGAACGTATTAATCAGTATCAATTTCTAAAAATATCGAAGAAATGTCTGCATCCTCGACTCACTCGTGTCACACAAACGCCACCGCCCCATGTATACAGACCGCACACCCCTCCCCGTCATGAAATAACTATCCACCCAGCGTGAACCATGACGACCTTTCTGTTCCTGTCAATTTTATCAGTACCTGGTCATCACGTGTGCAGCCACGCGTAAACTGTAATATGGTGTGTTTTATTTAAGTGACTGCGGACCAAATCGAGTTACCAACAGAATTTAACAACTTTTCATTTCAAAATACAAGTCAACGTATTATGAGATATTTTATATAAAGACTAAATGGTAATATTTCAAAATAAAAAAAAAGTTTCACGTTCTAATATACGACTTTTCAGGACACGCACGTCTTTGTTTATCTACTACACTAAACCAAGATATATGCACGATTTTAACAGATTAAAAAGAAACTTTCTATCTAATTACAGTTTTTGGTTTTGGAATCCTTGAATATTCATTTAGGTACGACGATGTGTTCCGATAAGAATTAGATAAAATAAATAGTATTGTATAATATTAGCACACAGTTGTGTAGTCGTACTTATGGTACATGTGTACTTTTGGTACATGTTCTTCGACTACTATTTTATGGTGTATGGGGAACTGGGAAGATTCCCACTCGAAGTAAATATCAAACTGAGAATGCTGTGTTTTTGGAATAGACTTATACAAAATGAAAATAAATTAAGTAGAATACTTTATAAACTAATCTCGAAGTTACATTTCGAAGGAATATACACATTTTAATGGATATCTTTCATTAAAAATATTTTTGACGAATCTGGTAAGTCAAATATCTTCCTCAATTAAATACAAATGATTAACAGTTTTTATAAATTAAAGTTTTATGAAACAGCGCCTTCAAGATCAGTTTATACATAAAAAAAAAAAAATTGGTTCTCAGGTGTGGAAAACTCCTCAAGAGACAGACTTATTAAAATATATAAAAAAAATGAATTTGGATTTGAAAATTATCTCATAAAATTATGGTATTTTTGTAGATGTGAATAGTATTGTATTTTCAAATTAATTTTCCATATTTTAGTAATTGCTAATTGTATATAATATTGTCCATCCTGCCACGTGCAGTTAAAAATGTAACTTGTATAATCCATGTAACACATTTTAATGTGTCTGGGAGACTATAATGAAATCTTTGAAACTATCTTCTGAGTTGCAGTGACATGGATTAATTACATATTAGAGTACGCGTACACTGGTTAGGCAAGTCTGTGAATCAAAAGCACGACAGGTGGGCTTTCTACGTGTTTTCGTGAGGTATGGCCCCGTTGTCTTGGTCACGCTAAGAACCCCGCGGCGATTTACATGCCAAGCCACGCAACCGTATTAGTTCTCAGGTAACTTTCTGGGTACGACTTCGCCAATTTTCGTTATGGGTTCGTTGGAATGGCCACGCGTGTGATTTAGAGAGTTGCCGCTGGCGGTTAATCGCCAACCTTTGTCCATGGTCCGTAAACATGAGGTTAAAAGAGAAATTTTAGTGATAGATTGGATAATCTGCTGCATAAAGTCCATGAATACATTATTGTTTTTGTCAAAACTGCATACATGTACTACTTTTAAAACCACTGCTCCGTTAAATCAGTATCGTTTAGTACAGTAGTTGAGTGATGACATGCTGTGAGAACACGTGGACGACATTACATCTTTTGCTTATCCGTACAGTTAATTGAAAGAAGTCTACAAATAGTCAATTAAAGAAGTCGTATCACCTGACTGGCTATAATGTTTAAAATTGTCTGAAAAATGAACATTATTCTTTATGAAAAATGTCACCGTGCCTCATGGGCTATGTCATGAATACTATTACCCAATCACATAACAAGCGTACCTTGATTGGTATTAATTGACTCCGCCCCTTGTCATCACTTCTCTCGCTGAATCTTGAATTGAAATTTTTTTCAATTCATTTTATTCCGACCCGACTTCAGTAACAAGCGGCCCTTTAATGACCTGGGGGTTGTTTTTTTCTGTGGGCTTTGTCGTTTATCTTCATAATTTTGAAGGGGGACTTCTAACACGACCATGAAGATTTGTCTCATACTGTTTTAGAGCTGATATTTCGCGATGACATAGTGACCTTGATGATGCAACATATCGATTTGATATGGTCCAAAGCTAGCTCGTGGAGTGACCGCATTTGTGTTAGGTACTTGAACACAACTAGAGTGACTGGTTATCTAGACAAATTTGGACGTTTACTAACCTAAGAATACGGATGTAATATATAGTAACTAGTACTAAGGATCTATTTATACAGGATTTTTTCGCAGAGACTTAGCTAGAACTGTAAATATAGTAACTGAAAACTATATATATTCCACGCTCAGTTGCACAGCACATGCGATACGGTAGCGATACAGTGACAGCGATACCGCCAGTCGACAATATATTGGGAGCCGTGCTCTCGTTATGGATGAGTGGTCAACACACTAGCGAAGCTTGCCCGCTGGCTCACTGCGCTGTCGCCGTAGGGGGTCAATGAGAACAATAGGCAGTGGTATTTCCACGAAAAAAATAACGCTTTCAAAACAAAATAACGTTTCCAACGATACTTGTAACGTGGTCACGTAAATAATCACATGTTATGTTGATGCTAACAAAGTTTCACATAAAAATCACGTAACATTCTGGCAATAACATGGGAAACAAAATCATTAACAATCATTGCTGACACTAACACGTGAAATGAAATGAATAACAATGCAAAATAAATAATAACATCAGCCACTAAATCTAACATCATTTAAAAAAGACAAACGCATGCAAAGATAGAGATAACACAGCAGCAAAAATATAACGTGTGCTAGAAAATAATAACATGCTTTTAGTTAAAGATAACTAAAATTTTGATAATAACAGTAAAACAGATATAACCAACATAAATATTTCAAAAATCACGAATATGGTTAAAATAACAGTTTAAGAACGAAAATTAACAGAACAGGGCTACCAGTGTTTTTTATAGTTATCAACTGCTCCGATGCGAGGGTTATCCTGGGAAACCCTGCTGCTCTTACGTGCAACATAACAGGTGCCTTCAACTACATCAACGTTACTAAGGCAACTAGGAGCCTTGCTGACGTCATTTCTGATGGAACTGTGGTAAACCGTAATTTGAAAACAGGAGAACAAGTTGCATTTAGTAAATCCAGGCTCAACATTTCCTACGACAGTGCAGAGTGTGTTGATGATGGACAATTCACTGTAGACGTTCACAACACCGGAGGGACTACCGAATCACAGGCAGTAGCACTAGATATATGGGGTACGTCAATGTCGGACAAATACGGTCATTTACATTATCATTTGTAGATGGTAGGGAGTCACTCATAATTACTGGAGATACGACATAACCAGACACTGAAATTGGGTTTACACATTTATAATCTCGAACAACAATTAATTACATATATTCATAAAACAGCCAAGTAGCCAAAACGTTAAATCTATAATCGTTTGCAAGTGCTTGACCATAAAATATTCTTATAACAATGAATGTCGAGGTTCAGATATATAAATAAATAAATCTGAAAAAGAAAAGAGGTGATAAAGATGACAGAAATAATAAGATAATACACGATGTAAAACCTTTCTTTCAATGTAGCTAAACCGCATTCGGTGTCTATGGTACCGACTGATGATTTGATTGAGGGCATTGATCGGCTTGGCAGCGAAAACGTCTGTGAAGGATACGTGGGGAATCCTGCCGGTCAACTGGAAGTGACAATGACCAAACCTGGAGACGCCACTGTTTATTCTGTACCCTTAGCAGGCTATGACGGATCCCGGGACTGGGGAAGTACCATAACGCTTGAAAACTGTAATTACAAAGCCAGACTAGAATTTGGACTGAAACTAGGGCTTGAATGGCAAAATGGCACAATCACATGCAGAGCAAAGAATAGTAATGTTTTTCAGGAAGGTGATACGGAGAAAAATGATACAGCCACATTGCATATCATACCAGGTGAGTATGAACCCCACGATACATGATACGATGTATTTATTAGTAATAATAAATCAAAATATATATTACCATGTACGAGTCGTCTCATGATCAAAACACACAGCACAGCTTATGTACAAGTAAGTGTAGCTAGGTAGCAGTTGTAATGGATTGCATGACATCACAGATATTACTAAGAAAAGTACCATTTGTACGTGCCGTGTAGGGACCTTTCCTGTACATCTTGTGTTTCTTTTCAGACGACTATTGCGCTAATTCACCTGATAATCAATTCAAAGTGAACCCCTACAGCTGTAACAAGTATGTGCAATGTTCGAATGATCTTCCATTCGGCAAAGGGTGCGAGTCGCAATGTTTTACTGGGAGCCAGTTTGCGCCTCTTTGCGCTGATTGTCAGACGATTCAATGTAGCTTAACACCAAAAACAAGTAAGTTTGACGCTCATTATGTCTTCCTAATCGGATCAGATCGCATAAGTTTGGTGTACGAAGAAAAAATATCACGAATGTGTATAACACTCAAGTAATATTTTACATCCGTGCAACAATTGAGTGCAATCTGACTCCGCATGATAAACACATATTGGTAGGTTTGTATTTATAACATAAAGGGTACCCTTTTTATCATTCAATGATTCGTAAACGTTTTAGTCAAAATCGCTTGGTTTTAAATTTATTCGTAAGTATCCTGAGCAAAAGAATGCTCCTTACTGTTTTGTTATTCAGGAGAAATATCATCTAGCCTTCTGAAAATAATCTTGAGTAAATAAACATCAATGTCACGTTTATATGAGTGTTGGTCAAAGTATTTTTCAGAAAAACAATTGAATAAATAGAGGTTACACAACGAGCAGCTATTGGATATTGAATTTATTTCACTCGAGTGAATTATTTTTTAAAAGTTACAAAAGACACGAGCTTTAGCGAGTGTCTTTTGTAACTTTTAAAAAATAATTCACGAGAGGGAAATTAATTCAATATCCAATAGTTGCGAGTGGTGTGACCTGTTTCTACCACAATGTTTTTCGTGACAATAGGCCCACGTTTTTTTTACTAGAGTTCCGTATGCAAATTAGGCGTAGTGATATAACCTGTATGATACAGAAACTAATTAATATGCAAAACATTCAATTTCGTAATTATTTTTTATTACTTTAATAATTGATAGTACACAAATATTTCTATAAAATAATGATAATTAAATGTATTTGATATCCGAAACCCAGTCATTTCGTTCTCTTTAAATCATATTGACCGGGGACTATATGCGCGCAAATTTAACAGTTGTGTGGCCTCGGCATGTGACGTAATTTTCCCGCGCGGAATGTTCAACCCAGTCTAGTCCGTGTCACTGTCGGAGTAAAGCACCCTTGGCCTTTGGCGTTTCCTACAAGTACACACGGACTTGTTTTTGATGTTTATTGTGAAAGATCCACCATTAATGGGTCCCGAAAACAATGACGGGAGCGTGTTTGGTAATGGTGGTCTGTTTGATACGTTTTGAAGTTGAACATCACCGTTTGATGACACTAGTGATGATGGCCGGGGGCCGGATGATGGATTGTCTGCTGGCTGACCGATCTGCTCTGAGTGCGCGTTCGACAATGTTCTTGAGATCGTCCTATGTTGGTTTGAGTTTATTGTCGAATAATTGTTAATACTCTGGATGTTCTTGTGTCCGGAAATCTGAAAGGATAAAAAAAATGCAAAAATATGCAAGTGATTCGTAAAAAAGTTACAGTAGCCCTACTGTACCGAAATATTTGTGATGGGATGTATTTTCTTAAATAAAGGTAAGTCTGCATTAAAAACACACATTTTGTTATTATTTAACGTACAAGAATATTTATTAATACCTGCATAATCTGATTGGGAGGCAACCCGTTATCATTCAACTTCTGTACAAGATACTTTCTTGCGCTATGGTTCGTGAGGCGCTTTCCATTTCCCCCTGTTTTGCTCGTCAAGCCTAAAACATTTTTATTGCAAATATTGAAAAATCCTGTATCACGGGTCATAATTCAGTAATCATTTAGTATTAAAGTACAAATAACCAGGACAATCGACCTTGACCTGTTGTGTGAAATTTTGAAATGCAACATGACATCGTGTACTGTTTCAGTACACACTGTAATACATTGTATAGCCTGTGTACAATCTGAAAGGGGCGGGGCTTAGTTTTTGTTATTTTGTTGACAGCAGCTGTTTATTATAATGGAAGTTTAGGATGAATTCATAAAATAGTACCTGCATTTTCTGCCATTGTAGTCATGAATCTTCCCAGTTTATTTACGCCGACAGGCTGGCACTTAAACCACCTGCTAGATTTGTCCATATTTGTATTAGTGGCGATATAATAGGGGGCATCATCATGGCAGTATGTTGGCGGACGGCGAGATTGGTAGACCTTATAAGTGGCGACAGGGCAGCGTGATGAGGTTTTAGGGGTAGCCCAGGCGCGCGGGGGGACGGCCCTTACATTCTTAGGATTTGATCCAGGCCTTGTTTTAGTTTGCCGTTCACGAAATTCAATGTACTCATTATTCTCTGAATCTTTACATAGCTTAATATCCCCCCCAACACATATCCCTGTGTTCAGTAACACCTCGCATGCCAAAATGCACAGTATTTAGAAACCAAACTGTTCTTAACAAACTGTCAGGGTTGTGTGAACCAAGTTGACCTACGTCATACAATTTATCTATGTCTTTGTCTGAAACAGCATCAGCCCTCTTTTCTAAATTGCCCTTTCCCTCTCGTTTTAGGTTTTTTTGCTTAGATTTGATAACCTCCATTACCTTAGAAAACTCTACACTTGTTGTTAGTTGTTTGCCGTAATATTTCGATTTCAAATACCGATCAATGCTACATGCCATGTTTCTAATGGTAGCAGGTTCATATTCCTTTCCATGATTGTTTCTAACATTCATAAAAAAGATACAAAGTAACTTGTTCAGCTGAACTGGCGGAATTGATTCTAATGGCCTGTTTTCCTTGAGAACACTCTAAAAAAATCTCGTACTTTTTCATATCTAAATCAGTTTTTTTCTTAGTGTTTTTGTTGACCTCTGAAGCAATGAATCTGTCAACATCAAAATCTTCTAATGAATCTTTGTCTGACAAATATAGATCATGGGGCTTATCAACTGGGGGTGTTAATGTACTCTGAATGGTTTCCGATATCGTGACAGATCTAACATTAGTTTGTGATATTGTAACGTCGCGACCAGGGCATGACGGTATGACGTCGAACCGATACCGGGCTTCAGTTCCTATTTTGCCTGAATCAAACTGAATTTCAAATCGGTCGAAACCATAATTAGTGTCTGCCTTTGAAATAGCCTTGAGTACTCCCCTTTCCCCGTCACATAGCTTGACTCTGTCGCCAATATTGACCAAATCTTCGTCCATCGCGGCCATGATGTTGACGTTGAAAGCAGACGACGTAAACATTGATCACGTGGGGTAGAAAAAGTAGTACCGGTCAAAGGTCAATTTCTCCACCAGTCAAAACGCCGGAAGGTTATATTCCACTAGTGGAATATCAATATATATAATCAACGGTGTGTACATATAACCAATGGCATGAGAGTTGAATAAATCGACACATTGTGGTAGAAAAACTTTCAACTGATATTTTTCACATCTATTCCATTTATTCTCCGAACATAGTCACTCTGTCATACCACGTCATAATACCTTCCTTAAAACAAAAAAACACAACGATCACTCGTCATTCTGCCAATAACATGTGCATGTTATTTAAGCAATAAACTTTTACCAGATAGGACATACAGTTGATATGAAGCCTATCCGGAAGAGAGATAAATTGGATGACGCAATATTTATCTTTCGGACGGATGTTTATTACTTATATTTCCATTACGATCATTCAAAAATAAAAACCATGCACGCATATCGTTTTAGCTTCTGAATATATTTCAACACAAAACGGTTTGAAACAAGCGAACAAATGAAAATTATGCGATGATCAGTTTTAATACATGTTATTTTGTCAACACGATAATACTATTAGATTTCATAGACCGCACAATTTTAAAGTGAATAGTCGGGCAAAGCTCACATATTAATACGACGGCCAAGTTCTGATTAGTTTCCCAGTTCTGACCATTAAAGTAAAGAAAAGTTGAAAGCATTGAAAGCGAGGCTGCGTGGAAATGTAACCACGGACATAGTGAGCCGGGAGGACGTTTTAGAATTTCCATACTTTAAATTAATTTCTTCGTACGCAGACAGATTTTGACGAGAGATTTTAAATGTTCCATTTCATAAGAAATTATACTGGATACATTCACACCATTTTTACCGACTTTAGCCATCCTTGCCCGACTGTTCACTTTAAGACAACTTTTTAAATCATTTGATCGTTATATAGAGACGTAAGTGTACATGGTATACATTGTAAGTGACGCGGCAGAAACGTTAAACATTCATACGCTTGACCAGATTGGAGTTCATAGCCTTCTATTGCCAATCTGGTTTAACATAGATCAAATGGGAAATTGAAAGTAGAATGGAAATATCAAATGGGAAACTGAAAGTAGAATTGAAATATATTGAATTTTGTGTTTCAATAGAACAAAGTATGTACTATGAGAACAAAGATGTCCAAGTGTGCAAAAGGGCAATGGAATGTATTCAGTGTATTCAAAAACATCTCGTGACTATCAATTTAGTCACTCAATGGCATGTTTATGCTACAGTTGTGGTTTTCGGTCTTTGCCTATGTTGCTAGTGTTCAGTTGGATTCAAGGTTGTTGTCAGCTGGGTTTAATATCAGGTGACTACAGTTTATTAGTTTATTTCTAAAGTCATATAGAGTCAAGACCTGCCATTCGAACGACGCGTGTCATTCCAAATATCAATTAAAATGCAAATACCGGTGAAAAAAACCCACAAAATTACCATTATTTCATATTTTTTTAATGTTTTATGAATTTGTTATCGTTTTGTTCCAGCCACGTCAACGACACCATCTACAACAACTCTACCCCCTGACGTTTGTAAGTAAAGTCTATATATAATTATATTTTACGCTTGGTGGCGTGGCCAATTAACAACTTACTTTTCGCTATATCTATTAATAGCAAGTTCATGAAACACCCTTCCGTATACCTGATAATAAGTTTTTGACTTACCATTCCTTATATCTGATTAATAGGGTTACATGTAAATTGCTACAAAGCTATATAACGAAAAGACTTAGCTTTATAACTTTCCATTTTCGATATCTTATTCATGACAGGTTTAAGACACACCATATTCTGTTTGTGATTATTTAGTTAATAACGCACTATAATAATATAATAATATCACTATTTGATTCATTCTTGGTTTATGAACTATCGTTTTCTATTTCTGAATCATGGATATTTAGTATTTTTGCCCATTATGTATCAATTTTTATATTGATTTAATAAAAGGCATTGGTTGTAAGAAATATAGCTTTACATTTCATTATTAAATGCATCACGTCCCAAACATATAAGTCCATCTGTTCCTTTTCTTCATGAAAAACATGAGATCGGCTTTCAATTTAGCTGAATTTAGTAACATAGAATCAATTATCTATGTTTCCAGTGTTATAATCATATTGTTCCTAGTGATGATTAATTCATTTATATTTTAGATGCAACTTGCAATAGCGTGAACAACATGATAGGCGGAACTGCAACGCTAACATGCACCGTTAACAAAAATACTTACAGTTACATAAACGTAACATTCAGCCCACGTGACTCTCAGACGTCAAACCACGTGGTAGATATACTACCCGGTACCGGAGTTGTCAATGACAACAGTGGGACAGGCCGCAGTGTCACAGTGGCCAATGGTGACACGGAAATCAGCATTGCCTTTGCGTCATTGGCCTGTACGGACGAGGGAGATTTCCATCTTAATGTGTTTTCAGGGTCAGAGGTTTCATCCACCACTGCATCAGTTAGTGTCAGAGGTAACGCAAATCAATTCGAAAATAATTATACCTTTTTGTCTTTTAATCGGTTTGATTTATGATTTTTGCAGTGCAGTCATTTTACGTAGAATGTTTGCAATGAGTTTGTGCTTTTTAATCATACCAAAACAATGGACATGAAGGGTTCTCTAATAAGATCCAGCCCTAATTCATCATACATATTGCAGATGATTATTGCACTTTTGTCATTTCAGAAGAGTATTTTCGTAATAATTATGCCATTTTGATTTAGTTTTTCGTTTCTTTATTTTTACGAGACGTGTTCTAACCTAAATACACAATATATAACAATCATTTCTGCTCCTTTAAGTCTTTGTTAGCTACTGATGTATGTGATAGATGGTAATATATGTAGGTTTTTTTCAGACATACCAAAGTCGAATCCAACGTTAACGTCAGCGAAACGAATTTCAACCGGTTATGAACTATTTCCTGCAATCAATTGTTCAGGCGATACCGGGTATGCCTCTGGAGCTATCAATCTTCAGATGAAACTGAGCGGAACAAGTTCCTTTGTTAATGTAACAGATTTAAAAAAAACAGAAACTTCCTCTACAGCAGATTGTGTAGAAACTAAACACGCTTTATACACTGGAACCCCAACTGTAGCCATGAACGGATCCATGATACGATGTGCCACGAACCACCCGGATACCGGAGACGTGTTAGTCTCTGCTGAAGAGTTATTCTACGTTATAGATGGTAAATAACATCAGGTTATATTTTGTGTTTGTTTGATTTCATAATAAAAATAAGGTATATTAAATAATGAACACACATATTTATCTAATGACTAGCCATGTTTCACAAAAACCAAATCGAAGTTTAATATCATTGATGTTTATGTTTACACACCCCAGTGTCTAAACACCAACATATAGCTGCTTGTTCAAAGTATTAAATAACACAATATTGGCTCTCTATTTAGGGAAAATCTTTTATGATGGAAAGACACTATGACATATTGTGTGGTGGTATCTTTCAATGAATGACGTTATAAATATACAGTAAAAGTTATGTGATAAACCAAATCTCCAAACGCTTGACAGTTGTTTATCATTTTCATTGACGTCCTCGTCCGTTAATTTTCATATTTTTTAATATTTCAAAATTTAAAAATTTACTAACTCGAATTTGATAAACATGTTAAACAACAGTCACTTGTTGGAGAACCGCTTTGTGTCTATTATTGGGTTACTGATAAATGAATATGATATTAAGTGATAGGTCTTGTCATATGACATTTTGTTAATAAAGTGTAAAAAAAAAAGTTTTTTTCGAGCCTTGGCGAATAAAGGTTAAAACGTCGAGACGACTTATTGAAAATATCATTGGCCCAACGAAAAACTGCGTTTATCTTTCAAAACAATCAGTGTATATCATAAAACATATGTAAAACACACCAGCACAATCTATGTAAAACACATGAGCTATGTCCTTCGACAAATGTCAAACGAAGTTATCCAATTTATATATTAATTAGAGGAAGCTACCTGGAAGAGTTCATCGTTTCTGTAATGACGTCACAGAAGGTATATCAACTCGATGTTTCTAATGGAAACACCGAGTCAATATGCTATATACTGAACGTCACGTGTTCATGTATTGACCAATGAGAAAAAAAATCAGAGCATATCAACCATATATATCAATTATGGACCTCGGTTGAGGTCCATATGGTATTATATCTCCTAAGCAAAATAAATAATGGTCTATGGTGTAGCCCGAGGTCATTATTTTGAATTCTACTATTCTACAAACACCAAATGCACCGAAACAAAGGTCCTTAATTTTTATATTACATAAATTATGTCTTTTCTTCAGATGTCAAACACAATCTGTAATGTGTATATTAGTCATGGACCGAATACAAGCGTTTGTCAAATGAAATTCACAATGAAACACTGACTCGTTGTTTCTAAAATTGAAAACACCGAGTCAGTATGCTATATATTGAACGTCGCGTGACCATGTAATAGCTAATGAAAGTAATGAAAATTTAGAGCATATCTATCATTATATGTTAATTATCTTACAGGTACTATGTGTACTGGCAAAACTGGAATGTTTTACCATCCTTATAACTGTGGATTATGGGTAATATGCTACAATAACGTTGTCCATGTAAACAGTTGTGGGGCCAATACACCTTGTATTAAAATCAACGAAACTATAGCGTCAGGATTCTGTGATACAACGTGCACTCACTGTCCAAGTTATCAAACAAGTATGTATATTAAGTTCATTTACAGCTTATCGTGACATTTTGATGAACTTATTAATGGACATACTTTCTTTATGTACCGAAGCTGATATTATCAGATCTAAGACTTTAAGAAAAAAAATAATAATACATGCATTACGTGTACATTGAAAAATAAATTGATGTCCTCCTTTAATTGTGTTTCAATTTAAACTGCAAGATTGTTTAATTGTTAGTTGATGGTTAACCTTGTAACATATGCCTTTTTCATTCGAAACATTTTGTATTACGACAATTGTAACCAGAACAAACGCAAAACCAATAACAAATAGATTGTTCAGATACCTTTAACTCGAATTTTTACTTGATAACATCACATTGTGTTTCATGATCCTACGAGTTTGATATAACGTTTTACGTTGATTATATCTGTATATCCCTAATTTGTTTCATTTTTTTACAGTTATCCCGAGCAAGAGGTAAAATACGACGCTGCTGGTTAATGAGATTATCCTATTGTTAATCAAACTTCGTCCTCGAATGGGAGCCATATACACGGAACTTCATGGAACTTCCCAGTGAGAATCTCCCACAACCGAACTCTCCTTCTGTATGAAAGAAAATAATATGCTTATTTATTCTGATGTTCCTTTAAGAATTGAACTGTTCATTGTTCAAATGCGACACAGCTCGATATATCTCATACGTTTCATACTATGAGGTGATATTGTTCTTGTTATGTTTGGGGGAGGGGGTACGAAACAGAGTTATAATCTGATGATGATATTTTTTCATATCATCAGACTTCATCATATGTCCATGAAGAATAGAGATACTCTGCCGTGGGAATCGCAAACGAAGGTCAAACCTTAAGCTTTCGAGGGCCGTATTACATTTTGTGATTCCTGGTGTAATATAGTCCAAACATTCATCTCTTACTTTTGTTTCCATTTAAAATGGTATTGTCTTTAAGACATTATTAAAAGAATGTTCCCTTCCAAATATTAAGCCATTGGAAATTCTCAAAGGCAAATCGTTTGTATTATCTCCAAAGACATTACAGGAAATGGACTCTCTATGCATGTAAATGTATTAGAGTAAGGAATATTTAATTTGTGTTGTTCGCTGAAATTAAATTCATCCCAGTCGTGAGTTCAACAAGAAAATGTTGTCTGGAAAATCATCTATTTTGTGGTCACAATGTCATAACATTATTGATTTAACTGAGTGGTCTTCAATAAAATCTACCAATCGGTTATTTACTTGTCTTAAAATACATAATAACAATGAAATATAAAACACCGAGAAAAATGACAACTTCAAGACGTAATATGAGATTTAAGCAGATGACACACGGAAGATTTTCAATAAATTCGAACATTTCATATGAACAACAGTTCGCCATAATTTTCAAAAAGCTATATGACATAATCAGACAATTGCAAGGTCGTTTCTTTTTCACTAGTTTGTCGTTTTATAATTGAATATCATTTTTTTTATTAATGTCCAAACTTTGTTTTGTTTGTCTTAATGATTTTCATTTGTGCACACATGTGAATATCCAAAGCACCATAAAGAATTGAAATCTTACATCTATCCAAATGCTTGTGAAACACTTTGATATCCTATTGTGCAGCATTGTGCTTACTTCCACAATCACTTTATTTAGTGCATCACGCCTAGAAACTTCTCATTTAATGTTACGGTCTTGACTTATTCATTTCATTTCAGAAATATTTTATTAACAATACAAATATAAAGAAAATTACAAAGTATTGTTAAAAGAATTAGACAACAGGCGCAATGCCTATATCAGTCTTCTTCTATTACTTCCGGTTATAGGCTTGGTAGAAAGATATTATGTATCAATTGATTATTTCTACTGAAATTGTATATCATAACATGTTAAGTACATCTAATATATTATGGATTAAGGAGTATTATATATATTCATCATGATATTAAATAGAATAGGTGATATAATTATAGAGATAACTACTATTCAAAATTACTTAGAAAAAAAGAAAACAAAAATATTATTTAATAAAGTGTAGACACAACATATTTCCACCAAGTCTAAAATGAAAAGTTATATGTAATATATATATATAATAAACAATAATAACACACTCACACACATTCATTCGCACTTACAAACTTGAATGTTATAAGGTGTATTTAACATAACAAACTTGCCTTGCTATAATAGTAGGTAATAAGTAGATTGAATTAAACGTATTACTACAGAAGACAGTATTACATGTAATGTCTTATTTGTACATAGAAAAGCGTTTAGAGGATTTAATATATAAGTTTACATGATATAGAATGGAATTATTTAAATGATCAGGAGCATTAAGGATGCCACCAACTAAGCAATGAAGATTTATATAACCTAACAAATTGTATATAGATAAAATATGGTGTCTAGAATTGGAATGCATTGGGCATTGGAAGAAAAAATGCATTAAATCTTCACTTGGAGCACAACATTCACAAGATGGATTATCAATAAGGTGATCAAAATATTTCATTTCTTATTCATTTCTATATTTCCTTATTTGAATGTTTTGCGGAGATTTATTTTCGCGATTTTTGACCGACCACGAAATACGATAAAAATTAATCGCACGTAACAATCAATTAGTTTACAGTCTATTCACAATGCAATACGGGAAGACAGAGAGAGTATATCCCAGAACACGAGATGAGATGACCTCAATGGTCAGATCGTCCCTTATATCTACAGAACAGACATGTGCTATCAAAAATTTGAAGTGAAAGACTAAAAACCGTATAGGGACTCTTCAAACCGCAAGGGTATTCAACATAATACTCTCCTTGACCTTAAAAGGATCGTATTAAATAAATACTTGTAAATTTGGAGGTCTGCTTATTTTCACGCATCAATTTGATGCTAAGCATAAGTCAAATATAGCAGGTGTGTGACGCATAAAATATTTAATGTAACGTTGTACAAAACGTGCTTTGAAAGTTTGATATTTATGTATTTCTTGTATTTTTGTATTAGTTATCTTTAAATTTTGTGGCTGCTTTATTTATAATTCATGTGTTGGTGTTCATTTTTATCTACTTATGGACAATCATTAGAAATATGAGTAATATTATAATGTGTACATTGTATATATGTTTATTTAAATAGATTGCCGTTTAAATTTATATATTGAATATCATCTTATATATTTATGTTAGTACGAGAAATGTGTATTTGGGTTTTTTTTATTTCTATGAACAACCTACTCTTGGACAATACTGTAAACCAATTTTCCTTCGTGTGTGGTTTACATATCACGATCCAAGAAATTAGCAAAAAAAATTTTCTCTGCGAATTAATACCTACACCATCTAAATAAATAGGAATTATCTTCCAATTGTTCAATCCGGCGAATAATTATCTTGGCGAACTTGGTTTGAAATGGAAATCACGAAATTGAATATCCGCGAAAGATAGTTGCTTTACAGTATATGAACTGTTTGAAGACAATTCTCTGATAGACCTTTTGTATAATTTCATAAACCATCAATGGTCAATGTCGTCCATTAATACAAAAACGTTTTGCTAAGGTCATAGAATCTGTATCAATTTGATCTTTCCAAGTTTTGTGCAGGGGCAATTACCATGCACTTATTTTCCTTCGAGACTTACTGTACTGTTCCTCACTCAACGAACTGTACATTCCAAATCTTAATATAGTTTTTGTTTAAACACCTCCAATTGTATCTATTGCATCTTTTGAGATGTCGTCTGCATCATGCATGATACATGTAACAGATTTTTTTTATGTACTTGTGATAATAACTTCTATATGATATAAATAGAAGTGGCCCCTTGTGGAACACCGATATTTATTGGTACTCCTGTCAGACTGGGCAGAAAGTTTATAATCCAAAGATGCCTTTGTGGAAGGCGGGAATTGTAATGTATAACACCGTCTATCATCGATACAGTGTCTTCACCCGAAGCGACATCACCAAATACGACCGATTGAATCAATGTTGATACATTGAATTAGTCAATGTTTGTTATTTCCTCGATTCGATGTTTCAAATAGCATTATAGTTTCGCTGAAGGTATAAACTGTAACATTTGAAGGCGTCAATATTGAATTATTTGACAATGCGTATGTTTCGCAGTGTCCTAAAACACACACCACACTTCATACACGCTACACATCGCATACACGGGAGGCCGTCCTTAAATGACCCTAGCTGTTAATTATATATAATAGAACATTAATTAATCAAACAGGCAAGTATGCTTTTCATGGGAAAACACGGTTTTATTTCATTGTTAACATTGACCAGACTGACCTATTTATGTTTACAATATGTATAATTACATCAGGTGTTTTTTCATCAGACTGATGAAACAGCATTTGTTTAACTATGAATGCCCTTTTCAATACCTTTTTCACTCGCCTTGTGTACGACGTAAGGCTTTAAAATCTAATCTTATATACTGGAACCCCCACTGTAGCCATGAACGGATCCTTAATACGATGTGCCACGAACCACCCGGATACCGGAGACGTGTTGGTCTGTGCTGAAGAGTTATTTTACATTATTGACGGTAAATAACATCAGGTTATATTTTGTGTTCGTTTGATTGTATTATAAAAACGACTTTAAAAGGATATTAGATAATGAACACATATCTATCCAATGACTATTAATGTTTCACAAAATTCCAAAACGAAGTTCCATATCGTTGACACCCCAAGGTATAAACATCTACATTGTATGGTATCTCTGATTGGTCATTTCTTGATTCTGATTGGCTTTCAACTTCGGACTGCTTTCCCTAGCACGTTTTCCTTTAAACAACACTGTCTGTACTGTATAACATGTAGTTTCTTATTCAAAGTATTAAGCAACATAATATTTGCTCTCTATCTAGGCAATATATTTTATGACGGAAAAACATCATTGCACATTGTTTGGTGGTATTTTGTCATCCATGACGTTATATATATATAGTTGAAGTTATGGGATAAACAGGTTCCCAAACGCTTGACTGTCTCGTCTGTTAATTTTTGTATTTTAAATATTTCAAAATCTAAAAACTAACTGACTCCAATTTGATAAACATCTCAAACAACAGTCACTTGTTGGAAAAGCTGTATGTATCTATTTTTGGGTTACTGATAAATATATATGATCATAAGTGATTGCTCTTTTTATATGACATCTTATGATTTATTTGGCGAGTAGTGGTTAAAACGTCGAGACAACTTATCTTTTATCTTTTTATCTTCCAGAACAGTCAGTGTATATCATAAAACCTATGTAAAACACACCAACACAATATATGCAAAACACGTGAGCCATGTCCTTTGACAAATGTCAAAAGAATAATCTAATTTATATATATTAATCACAGGAAGTCAACCTGAAGAGTTCAATGTTTGGGTAATACACGCTACACACCACATACACGGGAGGCCGTCCTTAAATGATCCTGGCTGTTAATTATATATAATAGGACGTTAATTATTAATCAAACAGGCAAGTATGCTTTTCATGGGAAAAACGGTTTTATTTTATTGCTAACATTGGCCAGACTGGCCTATGTTTATTTACTATATGTATGATTACTATAATAAGTATTTTTCATCAAACTGATGAAACAGCATTTGTTTAACTATCGCAGCCAAATGTTTTAATATGAATTATGCACGGCATAGGAAGAGCGAAACTCTATTTGTTTATTTTATTTTCTATTTCATGAAGAAGACATAATTTAGAAATAAAAGGACACACTTTAAACTATAGAAGTATATGATGTAATAAGTGTCTAGCATAAACTCAAAGGAATGAACTAAAAGATTCGGATTTCTCTGTGTCCATTCAAGGGCCGTTTTCGATTATGCGGTTTGACTGGTTGGATCTAGTTGTTCGTTTATGAATAAAGTTTTCAGACGAGCTTTGACAAAGCCGTTACATGCCCGTCAGGATTTATACTTGAAATAAAGACTTTTGCAAACGGACGAACCGGATGTTCCGAACAAACGAAAACGGCCCTGGAGTGCCGCGTATGCGAATCCTATGATTCCGCGCCATCTGTTGACGTCATCTTCGCCTAAGTGGATATTTTGACTGCATGATATAGCTTTTAATTTTCAAAATGTTCTTATTATTATTTAAAAAAATGTTTAATTACCCCTGTTATGCATTTGCATTAGTTAAATATGTATTTACTGGGGAGAGCAGTACCGGAGCGACGCATAACCTCCCCATATATATGAAAAATTGGCGGCCGCAAACTGAAGCTGTCAGTGTGTAGGATTGGATTTTGAAGATTGTGGTTTTTCTTATATTTTCGTGTATCTGTTAACTTAGAAGTGCTTCATGCGCCCTTATTATCTTACAGGTACTATGTGTACTGGCAAAACTGGAATATTCTACAATCCTTATAACTGTGGGCTATGGGTAATATGTGCCAATAGCGCTGTCTTTGTAAACCACTGTGGAAGCATTGTACCGTGTATTAACATTTAATGAAACTGTAGCATCAGGATTCTGTACTACGACTTGCACCCACTGTCCAAGCTATCAACGTGATGTTGTTCATGTTATATTTGGGGGAGGGGATACAAAACAGAGGTACGACCTGATGACTTTTTTTATATCATAAGACTTCATCATATGTTCATAAAGAACAGAAATATCCTATCTGTCTGGCAGATCCCGCACTAAGGCCAAACCTAAAGCTTTTGAAGGTCATGTTACGTTTTGTGATTCCGGGTGTAGAAAAGTCCAATCATTTATGTCATCCTTCTGTTCCTATTTAAAATGGTATTGTCTTTAAGACATAATTATAGAAATAATTCCTTCAAAATATAAAGCCATTGGAAAATCTCAATGGCAAATCGGTTTTTTAGTTTTGGTTATTTAAAGGCATTGAAAGAAATGGACTTTTCTATGCAGTTAAATGTGATAAAGTGAGGATAATATAAATGTTGGTTTCATTTATCCCAGTCTGAAGGTCAATAAAAACTGTTGTCAGGAATAAACATACATTTTTGTGGAATTAGTGTCATAGCATTACTGATTTAATTGAGAAGTCATCAATACCATCTATCAAACAGCTATTTACTTGTCTAAACATACATTATAACAGTGAAATACAAAACACCGAGAAAAGTGCAAATTCAAGTTGTACTATGATCTTTGATCAGATGTCATACATAAGTTCCTCAACAAATTCAAATTTCATTAGAACAACTATTTGGCATAATTTTCAAAAAGCTATTTGGGGTAATTAGTAAAATGCATGGTCATTTTTCACTAGTTTGTCGTTTTATATTTGAAAATAAATTATTTAATTAAGTAAAAAACAAAAATTGTCTTCATGGTTTTCGTTTGCGTTCAGTTTAGCACATTTGAATACCAAGCACCTTAAAAAATTGAAATCGTACATCTATCCAGATGTTTGTGAATCATTTTGATTTCCTATTGTGTAGCATTAATGTAGTGTTTCTCATCTAACGTCTTTAAGTTCATTTGAGTATATTTACACTTGCTAGGCTTGGTGAATCTGCGTAGCAGATTCTCACAAACCCGATCAAATTATAACGAAAATAGTGACATCCATGTTTATAATTAATTTTATAATCTATTTGATAAAATAAAATATGTTTCAATTTACCATTCTATTGTTTTTTTCAAGGGATTTATTTTCTGTATCAGTAAGCAACGTCAATGGGCAACGTGAAGTAAGCATCGTTTTCGGGATTCGAATAATGAATCCGGTGCCAGCACCTTAATTATTCGTTATTCAAAAATGAACAAATAAATAGCAATTTCGAAACATAAAAAACAGATCAAAACATACCTTTGTAATTTTACAACACCAAAAAAAAAAAAACCTTAAAAACCCCAAGAAATTGTTTTGAGTTTGAATAACGAATCGGGTACCAGCATCTTTTTAGGTATTCGGGTTTCGAATAACGAATCCCGAGTCCCGGATACGTGCTAACTTCACGTTGTCACGTCAATAACTCTATTATGACGTCACGATAACTTCGGGGTTTAGCGCCATTCTCCGATTGTTTTTCATAGTGATATACAAAAAAGTATAGACCAATCAAAAGGCCAGATTTAGCATCAAAACAAAGAAATCTTAATTATATACCTGATTGGAAACCTATTTGCAATTATTTATCTTCGCGATATCTTACCGACCACGAAATGCGAAAATATACGAGAAAATTATTCGCACGCAACAATCAGTTAGGTTACAATTTATTCAAAATTCAATATGGAAAGAAAGATAGAGTATATCCAATGACACGAGACGTGATGACCTCATTGGCCAGTATGTCCTCACTGGTCAGTTTGTCCTCATTGGTCAGTATGTCCTCACTGGTCAGTTTGTCCTCATTGGCCAGTATACCCTCACTAGTCAGTTTGTCCTCATTAGCCAGTGTGCCCTCACTGGTCAGTTTGTCATCATTGGCCAGTGTGCCCTCACTGATCAGTTTGTCCTCATTGGTCAGTGTGCCCTCACTGATCAGTTTGTCCTCATTGGCCAGTATGCCCTCACTGGTCAGTTTGTCCTCATTGGCCAGTATGCCCTCACTAGTCAGTTTGTCCTCATTGGCCAGTGTGCCCTCACTAGTCAGTTTGTCATCATTGGCCAGTGTGCCCTCACTGGTCAGTTTGTCATCATTGGCCAGTGTGCCCTCACTGATCAGTTTGTCCTCATTGGTCAGTGTGCCCTCACTGATCAGTTTGTCCTCATTGTTCAGTGTGCCCTCACTGATCAGTTTGTCCCAATTGGCCAGTATGCCCTCACTGGTCAATTTGTCCCAATTGGCCAGTGTGCCCTCACTAGTCAGTTTGTCCTCCTATATTAACAGACGATACATGATAATAAGGATAGCACTTGTAGTGTGTTACGTAGATATACAAAGGATTCCATTTCTTATTGATACAGCCATATCTTGTGTTTTAACACAACGTTAGGTTTTACATTTTCAAACCCGTAACAAAAACACATGGAAATTACATTTAAGTGATACAATGTAAAAGCTTTTAAATGGAAAAATAAAAACATATAGGGTATCCCCAAACCGCAGTTGCCAAGGATATTCAACATAATTCTCTCATTGACCTAAAGGGGATCGTATTAAAGCGAATAGTCGGTAAAAATAATATATCCTGTATAATTTCTTAGCTAGTGAATTTCGGTGTCTGCCTATTCTCAATACGTGTTTTGAAACTTTGATATTTATTTGTTTCTTGTATGACCGACATTCTTTTTTGTTTGGAAATATACTACTTATTTAGTTATCTTTCAGTTTTATGGTTGCTTTATTTTATAATGCATGCGTAGGTTTTAATTTTTACTACTGATGGACAATCATTACAAATATAAGGGATAACAACACCCATGACAGCAAACTTGATTTCAGTCAAAATGCTTCGATTTCTTGCTATTGTGGTTCTATATCTCTTTTCAAAACAATACTTTTACAATGACAAGCATAAAGTTCTTAATTAATTTTAGGTCACGCAATCCTATTTCACTTGAGTGCGGGACTTCCGTACGAGTTGCCTCCCTTCCAAAAATGTTTCGTAAACGTTAAGCTGGGCGTACCGCTATCATGCAACACATTTTTTTTATATAAGATTAATAGGCCATGGGCTAGGAGGGTCCCACATGCACCCCCCCCCCCCAAACCTCCGAACCAATATTTTTCTGAACCCTTATGACCCACTGATCACAAATCCAAATGTTAACATTGCATAAGTTGGGATGAACTTCCGGTTATGACGTCATCAAGATGGCCGCCATCTCGAATTTCACTAAAAATTGAAAAATAGTCATAACATTAACATTTTTCAACCGAAGTAGACAAATGAGGTACCAAAATGACCACAATAGAACAAAAAATACATATCAGGACCAAAAAATCCAATATATGTAGTGATTTCTACGCAGGAAATGAAAAAATAGGATTTAAAGCTCAAAAATGGTGATTTTTCAGCAAATTTTTCATATTTTGTTTGACGCAGCAAAAATGTTTCCCAACAGCAATCTATTATTTATAATAAATTTTTTGACCACTTGTCAATCAGTTTAAGCAACAAAAACAACCAAAACCAATGTTAACATCGTATAAGTTCCGGTTATGACGTCATTAAGATGGCCACCATCTCGAAATTCACTGAAAAATGAAAAATAGTCATAACATTGGCATTTTTCAACTGAAGTAGACAAATGAGGTATCAAAATGACCACAATAGAACAACAAATACACGCGTGACCAAATTAGCCAATATATGTAGTGATTTGAACGCAGGAAATGAAAAAAAATATTTTAAGCTCAAAAATGGTAATTTTTCAGCATTTTTTCATATTTGGCTTGACGCAGCAAAATTGTTTCCCAACAACAAATTGTTATTCACAATCAGTTATTTGACCTCTTATCAATCTGTTAAAACAACAACATCAAAAATATATAGAAATGCAAAAAAAGAATTATTGTTATACCCTCTCAATTTTATAGATTAGCAGCGTCTCAAAAATAACACGACACCTACTGATAGCGTAACAAATGTAACCTAAGCTAAGCCTGTGTTTCCGTTAATATCATTAACAGTTCCCAAAGCGTTT
The DNA here is from genome assembly GCF_041381155.1 of Argopecten irradians. Classification (NCBI taxonomy): domain Eukaryota; kingdom Metazoa; phylum Mollusca; class Bivalvia; order Pectinida; family Pectinidae; genus Argopecten; species Argopecten irradians. The sequence goes on along the minus strand of NC_091147.1, from coordinate 10,562,548 downwards.
GTGTCTTTGAAAATGAACACATTCATTGTTTATTTCCTATGCATAGCATAAGCAAAATGTCATATGGTTACTACAATGTCACTAATATGTCTTTCACTGGTTCTCAATGATAACCATTATCATTGTGCGTGCTTTCTCGCCTCACTGACCTATCCACTGAAGAGACTCGGCATATCTGGTAGCTGGTACATGCAGTCCGAATCAGAGTACTCGAGATATCAGTATCCAATTCGTCGAAAGCCAAATCGACGTCTTCGATGTCGATGAGCTCATGTGACACTGCATTACCAGTGTTGTTCTAGCCTTTTATGACCCATCCATGACCAGAGTTCATATCAGGAACAACAGGTTCAGGGATGTGGGATCTCTTTCAGATTCTAACATATCGTACGTATATGCTGTTTCAGACTTCTCCGGCATAATGGAAATTACACCAGATGCACATTCTTCCAATGGTGGAATTGGTTCTCTTAAGCACATAACTCCATAATTCGTATGAAGTACTATTCATCAATCTTGTGGACCCTCTTGCAACCATAAATGGCACTGGTGATATCATCGAGGTCATTAATGAGGGCATAAATGTTAAATGTTTTTCATTGGTCTGACTTTTCCCACTCCATTGAAGGTGCTGGTTGTGTCACATCTGGTGTATGCGCAAAGAGACCATTGAAGACTCTCCAGTAAAAAGTTCTCTAAAGTGCTTTCCAGACTTGGCAAAGAGTGAAACTTCACTGCAGACCTCATTTATGACCTCAAAGAATCCACCTGTGCCACCTATGGTCACTGAGGTTTACAAGAATTAGGAATTGTGCTTCATACGAATTAAGGAGAACCAACTCAACCCTCCGCAGAATGTTGATCTGGTGTCTTTTCCATCATGCCGGGGAAGTCTGGAACATCATATACGATATGTGAATCTAGGTGAAACTAGGTTGGAAACAGGAAGAGCTCCCACATCCCTGAAGCCGATGTTTCTGATCTTAACTCTGACCATGGACAGTTGACAAGTTAGAACCACGATGGTAACCCGGTAATGTAATGTCACATCAGGTCACCGAGGTCGAAGACGACACTCTGGCGAGAAAGCACGCACAACGAAAATGATTAGCATTAAGAACTAGTGAAAGAAATATGTGACACTGTAGTAACCATCTTATATCTTGCGTTATACACGGGAAATAAACAATGGATGTGCTCTTTCTAAAAGACACAATATGTTTCGAAAAGTGTCATGGTATTTACGGAACTTTAATTTGATACCCTATAGCTATTAGTTAGCATTTTGCTGTAATAATTCAGTTTGAGAGGCTCCTAGTCTACAAAATTTCGAGCATGAAAATGGATTATTTTGAAGTCCCACTTAGATATTCAGCCAACTTTAAATTCAAATTTGTTAAGATATAAATCGTCAATAGCCAATGTCATATTCAGTCATATGCCGCATCCGGTGATGTTTTGTAAACCAAATGATGGTATAACCAATCTCTGTTGCATTTCTATATATTTTTGTTGTTGTTGTTTTAACAGATTGATAAGAGGTCAAATAACTGATTGTGAATAACAATTTGTTGTTGGGAAACAATTTTGCTGCGTCAAGCCAAATATGAAAAAATGCTGAAAAATTTTTGAGCTTAAAATATTATTTTTTTCATTTCCTGCGTTCAAATCACTACATATATTGGCTTATTTGGTCATGACATGTATTTGTTGTTCTATTGTGGTCATTTTGATACCTCATTTGTCTACTTCAGTTGAAAAATGCTAATGTTATGACTATTTTTCATTTTTCAGTGAAATTCGAGATGGTGGCCATCTTAATGACGTCATAACCGGAACTTATACGATGTTAACATTGGTTTTGGTTGTTTTTGTTGCTTAAACTGATTGACAAGTGGTCAAAAACTTATTAGAAATAATAGATTGCTGTTGGGTAACATTTTTGCTGCGTCAAACAAAATATGAAAAATTTGCTGAAAAATCACCATTTTTGAGCTTTAAATCCTATTTTTTCATTTCCTGCGTAGAAATCACTACATATATTGGATTTTTTGGTCCTGATATGTATTTGTTGTTCTATTGTGGTCATTTTGATACCTCATTTGTCTACTTCGGTTGAAAAATGTTAATGTTATGACTATTTTTCAATTTTTAGTGAAATTCGAGATGGCAGCCATCTTGATGACGTCATAACCGGAAGTTCATCCCAACTTATGCAATGTTAACATTTGGATTTGTGATCAGTGGGTCATAAGGGTTCAGAAAAATATTGGTTCGGAGGTTTGGGGGGTGCATGTGGGACCCTCCTAGCCCATGGCCTAAGATTAATCACATGACACGTTGGAAGGGTAAAATATTATACAGTTGTTTCATGCCTTATCAGTCAACAGTCAAAACTCTTTCCCCGAGGTGTTGTGACCAACCTGAGGAACTGTTTTCTCGAGGCCGCAGCCTCTTTTTCCACACTTTCGAACTCAAAAATCTGTTTGTCTTTGCCCTGGCAATACGACTCCACAATCCTCACTGCCCCCTTAATCACATTTTTGGTATTCAAAGAAACTCTGTTTTCAACCAGATCCAAAATTCCTTGATCGGAAATTTCGTCTGGTTCTGACGCCATTTTACGTCCGTCACAACTGTCGATTTCAACGTCGGCGCGCAACTGAAAATTTGGCGTGGGCGCTCTCGTTTTCGTGACGCCAACAATTAAGCGCGTGCAAACATTTGCAGCCGGTCAACAGTCAAATTATTGACCGGTCAATATTTTCGGAGGATTTGTACATATGTAATGATTTTGTAGCAGTTTCTGGGGAAAACAGTCGAAATTACTTCATTTACATTTATATAGAGAGTCAGGTAACAAAATCATATATGTAAACCTCACCAATGAATCACAGTCACTGATTGGTCGAGAGACGTCACGTGTGAGGTTAAACACCGTGTATCCCTCTGAATGTCATGTTAAAAAAATCATATTCCCCCCCATGCGGAGCCCCTTGACGTTTAGCAAGAGTTGTATTCCGATAACAACAAAATATGAGCGGCAGACGACACGTCTGCCTTTGACCGAGGAAATTAGTAATATTATTAAGATAAAAGACACAGATAACACCATTACACTGATGTTTATATAATGTATATATATATATATATATATATTATAATTCGGTTAGCTTTTTATTATTATAACTATTGTTATATATGTGATATGTGAACGAAAACACAGATTTTCCCTAAGAATCCAATGACATATATATTACTCGTATGTAAATATCGGTTAGCTTGTAATACTAATAACAATAAACTTTATTTATTGACGTTGGATTACATGTTAAACCAACGGCTTATAAACTACACGGTCCTTTTACATGGTAACAGAACAGTTATGTCCAACTACATTCCTAATCATCAGAGGTATATCTTCTACAAAATAACCATATAATACATATCTCTCTGGTTGATTATACGTAAGTCAGCTGTTTTATAAAGTAACAGATTATGTTAATGTCGTCTACGTTTCTACGATTGGTTCTGTCGTAGATTTGCTGATGACCTATAAAGTACAACAAAAGGTTTAGTGTTGATTCAGCAAAGACAAATTAGTAACATTATTTTAAGAATTCGATTTTAGGGTGAAGATGTTTTTCATATAAGATAAGCTGTTGCAGCAGTCGTTGAGATATATCGACAAAATACAGAGAGTGTTGGACTGCCTTAAAGAGACCGCAGAACCAAATGATTTCGCTATATACGATATATTAACGTTTGCCGCTGTCAAGGTTAAATGGAGTTTTCAAGTCTGGTCACCTGTCACTAATTTTGAAGAATGGCATCTCGCATACCTGTGAATAAAAAGAAATAAAGATCTACCATCTTGCTAAACTTTTATGTGGGGAGTGCCATCTTATGTTGAATTCCGCACCAAAAATTGACCAAAATATTCATGAAATTCTAATATTGATTACCTCCCCCTGTCAGACACACACTTGACAGAATTTTAAAATTTCTTTATATATTTTACATCTACATGTATTGCCCAACCCACACATTTAACATTTGAAACTGATGCACCCTGGATACCCAATCAGCAGGCTCCGAAACATTCACCTCTCTATGAAATCTTGTGCCCAAAAGGGGATTTCCAGGAATCTATTTTTGGTTTGATTCTGCGGTCCCAGAAGATGATAAGCCGAACAACACAACGTTTAAATTAATTAAAATGTCATGACACTTGCCTTGAGAAACTCATATGGTCGGGCAGTAAAAATAAAACAATCAAAGAGAACGGAACTTAGATATTAATGTCATCATAATATCATATTAGCGTAGGCTTTCACTGTTATGATAGTCATTGACCTATAGTTTGTTCGAACGGAATAAATATACAGCAAAATTATTGCCTATGTTCAAAACGAATTCCTTAAAAAAAGGCTAAAGTATGTTCATATTGTTTTATTTCTAATCTAACTTTAAAGTTCATTTTATAATTATTTTTGTTTTATATTGATGTGCATCTTCATTGGCTTAAAACATCTTTAACATATTTCTGGTGGTTTAGTAGTGAGGGATATTAAAAATGATATGAAAGTTAGCTCACCATTAATCAGAATATATACAAAGCTTCCCATCCGACACATTTAGTATGATGTGTAACGTGTTATGTACTTAAACAATTCAAATAAGGGGGCATCCGCATTGACGAAAAAACCATATGTATCTCCTGAATTTTCTGCTGCATGTTTGCATTAAAGCATTACCGGACAGTGGGCGATCATTGAAGAAACCTGCAAAACATCAGTGACTTTTGATATAATTTCCATTGTAACCTCACAGGGCATAGTTTAATATACTGAGCAGTAAATCATTGTTTTGTTCTGCGTGACAACATAAGACTCCCTTTCGACGTCAATTTTTTATGGCGTAATAACCGTACATATGGAAACTGCAATCATTGATTGTTATTAGGTGCATATAGTTTGTCCAGATTATACTACGTTAATTTTTGTGTATATTATATCTGTATACCCAAATCAGCTTGCTTTTCATTCATAAAAAATATGAATATATTTTTGTTATGTATTTGTTATAATATGGCTACCGACATATTTTAGTCATTAAACCATATTTGAATATATATATTATAATATATTATGCTGATATATCAAATGGAAAATATGTTTTTATTTAAGTTTAACCATTGATAAGGATCTTTTTACCTAGAGTTGTTATGGCCTTAATGCACGTCCATAATTCCAAGTATTTGATGGTCAGTATACTGATTTCTCTGGCATTTTAGTTACCTGCAGAAGTCAACAGTTATAAAAAATTAACATTTTATTTTGGTAATTAATTTATTCCTCAATCCCTACTATTTATTTAAGATTGATACATAATGAATTAAATCTATATAAAGCATTGTTATGATTACAGTACCTCTAAACATCAACTTTATCTTTACATTATTTCACTTCAAAAATACATTTAATAATTCCAACATTGAAATTAAAACCGTGTATTGTTTATCAACATAATATTCAAAATGTATATGGTACGATGATGGTGATTTAAGTAAAATATCTAATGCTGTCGTTCGATATCAATCACTTACCGTATATCTATATCCACAAGGTATACAATGTATTTCTGAAGCCATCAAGACACTTTCCAGTACACATGATAAAAGAAATCTTATACAAAAACAAATTCCTTACACATTGAAATCGTGAATTATGATTCTTTAAAATGCTGTGTATAATTTTTACCTGTGTACTTACCTTTTAATGAGTCCGGAATATCATGACTAACGTTACACCGGTACACTACTTCAAAGTTATTAAGCAAACTTGGATATTACCTCCCAATAATATGATGATTATGTGAAGAGATGCAAAATGACATTTACACATTTAGCTACTGCCACAGAATAAATCAGTATTTTGCTCGCACTTAATTGAACAGTGCTCGCATCGTGTGTTCAACGGAAGAAATCTGCACTAGTTTACAGTCTTTGTTAACTATACTCTCAGGTGTTACCTTACACGTCTTTGGTGATAGAATGGCCTCGTTTTCAGGTGAGAACATGATGCGATTAACGTTTTACTACATTGCGGTTTGTTGCACCATACTAGTAGAAGTTTTCCTTTTATTTATTACAGGAAAACAATTTCTTTCAAAATAGTCGTTCGGCCAATATCGATACTGTTATAAAGTTAAAACAGACAATACATGGCATCAGCGTTGGCTGAAAGTTACAATATTATGTACACGATGTCATTGTGGGCACGTAGAGTGAATGATAATACCCTCTTTCACTCGATGAACACACACTGCAAGTCCTGCTCAATTAAGTGCTTGCACAATACTTATTTGTTCTGTGACAGTAGCTCGATGTGTATACAAAATATAACTGATATGGTTTAACTTATTTCGCATGTGCGATACCATTTGATTACATATCTTCCCCGCACTGATCTGGTTGCGCTGTGCTCACGTTTGATGTTTTACTAAAGACTTGTTCTTTTACTTTTGTGCTGAATATACAGTATTTACTCGTTAGTGAAACATTGACTACAAGACCAACTGCCGTTGAATTTTTATCTACTGAATTATGTGAAAAAACGCCGACCACCTGTTCACGGTCCACATCTCGTATGTAGGTTATTTCGACAACAAACACATACATATTTTATTCAAACTACATGCATACTGTATCATTATTCTGAAAACATTTCTTTTCAATAGATGACTTAAAAGCGATGAGAAGCAAACGTCAATTAGGGGAAAGAGGACAAGGGGCATTAGGACATATATTTGATATATTTTTTTACGCTGAAAGGAACTTAAATTTTAAAATGCATCAAACTTAAACATTAAATTGAAATTTTATTAAATTCAACAACACATATTATACGATGAATTTTTAGCATAACCTCACATTAAATGTTTATTGAAATGGCAAATTACATTGTAATCGATGAAAAAATTACCAAACATCATCATAAATAATTTTCGAGCGTTTATGTTATAATGATAAGTAATTATTTGCATTGAATTGGTATTTTATTCGATATTGCTTATGTAAAGGCCCACTACCTTTCCGAAACTGCTTTATTTAAAAAGAAAGATTGGTAATGTCATATACAATGTAGCTGCAAAAGTTATTAGCTTACTGTTATTACTACACGTATCATCACCTTCTGAATAATATAACGCTGGTCATGGTGTTAGTTGACTAGTTGCGTTTGTTCACCACGCTATACGACAAAAAGTGTAAAGGAGTCTTCACGATGATATAATTTATGCAGCAAATCTTACTTTTGTTTGGAATTGTAATCTCATCTAATGCCATCGATATATATTGTTATTATTGTTAGGAAAATTTAAAGTTAGTTTCGGAAAAGGTAGTTGGTCTTTAAATATATTTCAATCCATACATATAAAAGTATTTATAAACCTTTGATCTAGAGAAACCAAACCATTCCAATGCTCACCTGGTGAACGAGACCTATGGTAAAATATGACGAATGATCGGTAAGCTGTCCAACTGTATTCTAGCGGACCATGGAAACTACCTCCGGTTCCATCTGCCTTCAAACGAATTGCTCCTCTAATATAACGAATAAGATAAATAACAATTACAAAATGGTAAGACAATGCTTTGTCTGTACACTCATGTAGTTTCCTTCGTTTACTTATTGCATCTGTTGATACTGCAATATTGTTTTCTACGCTGGGCGGAAAAACATGCGAAAACTGCTGAACTTTCGTGGTGACAACAAACCCAGCATACGTCGTTACTAGCTATGATCGAACCCCGAACTGAATCGAGCGGGTTTGCAACTCACGTTTGCAAGATTCTGACGATTCCTGCCAGCGTATTTATAACTATAGCCACTGACTAATTGCAAAATAGAATATTGTAAATATTGCAATAAGATGTAGTTGCTCTGCTATTTTTTTACGTTCTAGAATATTTACCAGTAACGTTAACAAACACCGTTGAACATGCCCAGATAGGTCAGAGGACAAGAAATCTAGATTTTATATATGTGCCCAGAAACCTAGCAATTTTGTTATTCAATATACAGGTTACGTATTTGTCTCTGAATAGTCTAATGGTTTAGAGAATATATAAAGAAATGGACCATAGTCTGGATGTAAACCAGACGGGAACTTCCTACGATGGAAGTTCTGTTTGATTTACATTTTTTATTAAGGTGAAGTTAGCAACAAATCGAAACATAGACACAAAATGTAATCATGACCATAACTTGCAGTTAGTATAACCTACTATTATAATGAGTCGTGCAGGTTGAAATATCGCAGGATGTGGAAAGGAATCAGACAAATTATGTTGGAAAACTTTTTTTCAGCAAACACATGATGTCAAATCATACATTTTAGCTTACCTGAAATAGCCCAATGACCTGAAACGCTAACAAAACATAAGATATTGATATAAATATAATGCAGTATGACACGTAAAGTGGGTTGGCTATATTACTTACAATGATTTATAACTGGTACAGTATATCCATTCCTCATTTGCATAAATATTTAAGCAGTCAGTCAATGTGCCATAGGCCTCGTATAGCGTGTCCTGAACAGAGGAATTTCTATTTATCCTAATAATTCCCCGCTGGTTGGAATCTATGGCGAAAATGTATTCACCTGGAGAAAAAGACATTAAATTTTGCAAAAGGTCAGTTAGAATTAATCAAGAAATTGATTAATGTCCCTTTAAGTGCTTGGGTCAATTAGCGACAACCAATTTCTATGATTTATCTGTATTTGCCTCTTTTGCGCTTTCATGCATGAACTTATGTTGATTTCGATACAAGATCATTTGATTTTTATTTTCTATTAATGTCACTTATTTTGTGTACCAATTTACCATTCAAAGTCTAAGTATTTTTCTTCAGTTAAAAAGTTACTTTACTTTACACCATTACCACCATCAAAAAATTTGAGCTTCTAAATTTACTTCAAGAAAAAAATATTATAATTAACTGCGTCCCGAAACAAGTCCATGGCACTGTTCCCTAAATGGGATTAAGTACTGATTGCGCATGCACCAAAAGCAAAATGTTGTGTGTGTGTGTGTGTGTGTGTGTGTGTGTGTGTGTGTGTGTGTGTGTGTGTGTGTGTGTGTTCGTTAGGCACATGACTTCTATAAAGCAAAGATAGTGTATTTACAATATAGTTAAATAATCGATATACGTACCACCAAATGTGAACATTCGAAAAGTGCTTGATGTGCTTAAAACATCAACCGCTTTGAGACATCCTGGATAGCAAATTCTCTTCAAAATGCGAGTGTCCGATTCCCACCAGTATAGCTCACTGGAACAACATATAAACATAGTAAATGATCAACAACGGCATACTGCCTATACCGTTTACGACGGAAAATTAACATATTCACTTTAATTGTCAAGAGTTCCGTATGCCACTTTTGTACATAAAAATTGACTCTGAAAAAGCTTTAGAAAAAACCCATTTAGATTTTTTAGTCTTTCATGATAGTTTTAAATTTCATATTTTGTTGAGGTTTAAACGAGAAAAATATGTTGCAACAGCGTACTTACTTCCTCTCTGTATCAAGAATCATTTTCTTCCCGACGCTTGTTCTGTTAACAACAATTACAAACTCCGAGAAAACATTGTCTAGTTCTAATGACACTATCTAATTCCCCATGTAACCGAACAAAAGTCTATCTTCTGAGTCCACAGCGGAATAAAGCAACTCAGTCACTGCAACACCATTTATGTAATTTGATGAAACAACGTGAGTGAAAATGTGTTTATTGTTCTTATTCTTTACTTCAATATAAATAGAAATAGCGTGGGGTACCATAATCAACTATATATATGGTGCAAAATCAATGTAATTTATACCTACCGTTTTGTCGAATTTCTGTTTTCCCATCAGTCCATCGGCAGCCCCACAACGATCCTGATTGAACTTTAATAAATTGTTGAGTAACATAATCGTATGCAACGTCGACGTCACTGCCGTATAACCCATAAATATCATTACATGGATTGGCCGTGTTGATGTAGCCAGACATCGTCAATGGATTTGTAATGGAGAATGTATTTGACCATTCTATCGTGCCTCGTTTTAGAAAGAAATCTTGGACAACTGAAAGGAAATCAACGTAAATAATTATTTTGCAAAGATTTTCATGTACACATTATTTTTCGGCTAATTATAAGTTTTCTTTTTTTACATGAAATCTTTAGTGCTGAGATTTTCGGTTAAAGAGATACGTCTAAATGACTGATAATTTTAAATGTTCTGTTTAACACGTTTATTTAACCTTTCTATCTCTCTTTTCTCATTCCGATCTTGATTCTAAGTAAGAATAATTTGATAATGCAGATATCGATATTACTTATTGTCAAATTGTTACGAAATGAATAATAGAGTTAGTGTATATCTTAAATATTTGACCTCATTTTTTATTTTATCTTATAAGAAACATAAAGAAACATTATTTTGTCGCTGTATAGATATGTTGTCATTTTTTCTAACAGGTCTAATTTTCTTGCATTTTCCACGCAGATTTCAGATCTCTATAGAAAAATGTGTGTTCTCGAACTAGTTTTTGAGATATTTGAGCTTGAAAGATACCACCCATACAAATTTGCTTGCCGAAAAAAGAAACAAATCATAACAAATATGTTTTCTGTAATATTAGAGTTAATGTAGTCTCAATCCTGTTGATATTTTGTCCTTAATTTCTAACGATAGAACAATATACAAAATTATTGTATTTTTACAAATGCAAACTATTTTCGTTATTTCCGAGGATCGTTTCTGTACGTAATTACCATGTTTTGCCATATTTTCGCCCCCCAAAAAAATCAATGAATAGACAGAAAAGGAAATGAAAACTCATGTCAATTTCACGATATTTGTATAAGAAATGCCCAAGGTAATACATTTTTCAAATATAATATAAATACATGGGGTCCTTGACTAAATATTTACAATTTTGTAAGATTAACGTTTGTAACTCACAACCCTACCTCCATTTCATCCAGGGCTTAGATGGGTCATATTTGACTATTTAAAAAAAAAAAAAAACAGCTACATAAGTTCATATGTGTTTGTCATATCATATATGGTTTATGTCTCTTTATTTTTATGATTTTTTTCCAAATTTTGTGTTTTAAGGAAATCCGTAGGTGTTTTTTTTTTAGATTTCTAGTATTTTAGTCCGGACCGATTTTTTCTCATTATTTATGCACATATTGTTACTTCCGGTTTGAAAATATATTCCCATTTACAACAGAGACCGGAAAAACCTTAGAGATAACATCTTATATTCACTTCATTGCTTTAATTTGATTTATTTTTGAATTATTTTATTCAATATTACATGTAGACAATTTTAACCTTTTGAAAAAATAGGAATAAATAATTGTCGAATATCAATATAAATAATAATAAATAGGACAAAAAGTGGAATGTCGTAGCGTATCGGAAACCATTCTAGAATTCAAAACAACAACCTCGGCAACTTCCGGTTTAGCGTCATACGAATTGGCGAGATTTTCAAAAGAATGAACCTACCTTATGGACCAGTTGCAATACAATTCAACTTGTGTATAAAGACCACCTGGCTATAAAGACAATTTTCCTCTGTCATTTTAGTGGTCTTTATAAACATATTTGACTATATATGTATATAAAATAAAAAAAACTGGTTTTTTTAGCGCACGCACGGTTTCTAGACGACTCTTCAAAATGTTAATTAAAACAGAGATTATGACGTAATTTTATGACGTCTTATCACTACCATTTGTTTTCTGATTTTATTTTGTAATCTCCGTTTGAAAAACTCTGTTATAAAAACATATACATGTTAGTTACTTTCAATATTAGGAATACTTCCCAATATCAGCACCTGTTATGAGTGATAGGAATAGATATTTAGCAATAATGAAATGCATCTTTGCTGAGGTCTATATTGTGTTGTACCGGCCTGGTAGAATTAAATCATGACCGAGGACGTAGTTCGAGGTCATTATGTGATATTCCACCATGTCGGTATCTGGAACCTAAAGAAAGGTGATTGATTTGTGTAATGATATTGTAATTGTTTCAAAGACGGTTCATGCTATATATTAAAGCCATACATGAAGAATGGTTGGACTCTATCTTCTCTAAAAACTCAACCTTGGGAAATTGTGACATCACAATATGAATAATGTGTGTTAAACTCAGACTCAAGTATCGCCCTTTATGAGACAGTGAAGTATAGCCTATGAGAATTGTGGAAAATCAGAGCATATATAATATTTATGTATAATGTGTGGTGAGACTATATAATTTGCGAAATAGTGTGCATAACGCACGACCATATTATACTAGTCATTGATCTTATATAGTAAGGCTAGCTCCTACAATACCTTTGTGTCCTGAGCATCGTAGTTCAGCCCGGTGACAGTCTAGTGTAGAGGAATAACTGATATTGCATTGTGATAATTCGATTTCATCACCATAACAGTCAAAGTGAAATGGCCAATTGGAATATGCAGATACACTTATAGTAAAGGTTGCCTTCGCGCCTTCGCTGTGAACAAAGTTGATTGATATGGATTAACAATGAACTATCATATATGAAACGCTGTTACGGGAACAAAATTTCGCTTATTCTATTAACTGTGATATTTAATCAAATTAAGCATGTTATGGAAGGATTCTACTTTTACTAAAGATTATTTTGTTTTTAAATTATTCAATAATAATCTCTACAATATACAGTCACACCTGTCAATAGAGACCGCCAGAGAAAAAAAAAAATTTTACAAACCCTGAGTATCCTAACATCCGACACGCCACTGCAGCATCAGCATCGTCCCATCCGGCAGCACAGAGAGGATGCCAGTCTATACCATTAGAGATCGACACCCGTCCTTCATTCGGCTTTACACCATATATGTTTAAATACACACTCTGACCTATGTAAAAATATAAATGGTACAATGATTACTTCTGATTGATACCATGTTATTATTCATACATATTCAGACTTAAATGAAAAGTAAATTATGGTGTAATTTGCTCCTGTCTGATACTGTAAAGAAATGTTTCACAGATTGTCAAATCCACAGGGATCTGAGAATTAGTTACAGATTATATAATCATGGACCCACCATTTTTAGCATTTAAGAGCTCTAGATAAAAAAAAACGATAAAAATCACACTCTACATGGTACTATATACGAGAAGGGTGGAAAGCTGACAGACTCAAAATGTCTAACCCGTCTACCTTTAGCGGCTATAAAAACACATTTCTAGCACATCGTCATAAAAACGGTTACTACCGTTGGAAAGAGCGATAATTTTCCTTTCGAAATCATCCTACACATCTGTACAAAGTGCCGTCATTAAGACGGTATAAGCCACATTATGACAAACACCTTAAACGGCAGCTAATCAATATTCACGGTGGCCGATCCGGATAAAATATGCATGCTGCAATCTCGTTGGCTGGCTATATAAAGGCTCTCTTCTCGGGACGCATCGTAGTTTATCTGTGGCGTCAGCTACGCAGCAGAGACACATCGAAAAAGGGAAGATTGCAGCATAGGCCGGTGGTTGTTTCAGAAATCAATATTATTTGATTTAAATCATGCTTGCTCGTTTTCTCGTTTTCACCTATATGCAGACGTGCCGGATTTTCTTGTTAATGGAGAAAATCATAACAGATGTGATGTAGACTTGTATAGTCCTAAAAGTTTACATTGAAAATTGATTATAAATAATCGACAATAATTTCTCGAAATTCTATGTAATTTTTTTTGAAAAATCTCTAAATTAATATTTACAGTGAAAATATAGATAGGCCAAGTGCATCCACTGTGGAATATTTTGTCTAATTTAATGAATGTATTTGAGAATTTAAGTTGTGTGACTTATTATTTTTGAGACTATCCGGATATTTTATTTATTTTGATTAACTTGATGAGTAAATATTTATTTGATCTTCTATAAACCATTTTCTAAAAAGTATGTGGATATTTCATATTTAAAATTTTGCAAAGAATTTGTATTTTTATCAAATGATTATTATTTTATTTGAAACAGATATTTATCATCTTTCAGATAGTTATCAGGTTGTTCAGGCGTTTTGAAGTTCATGTATTAAAGATATCATAATATTTAACGAATATATCAATCTATATATGTGTGTAATATAATTAATGGTGTATTGCAGCACATACTTATACACATCATGTATGAATTTCAAAACCAGTGTTATTTATTTATTCACCTCCCTACTTTAATGGACTTTTCTTCAGTTCTTCACTAGTACTAGACATTGTTTAATTTTGTTTTTGCAGAAAATCAGTTTACGACAGCTGATATTGCCCAGATTAGTGATGATGATGTTGCAGAATTCGTAACTCATAGATATAGATTTCTATTAAGGAAGTACAGACGAGCTCAAGGTTACAGACACAGTGCATATTCTGAACTTAACCAGAGGGAAGAATTGAATTCCAGCACTACCAGCAGTAACGCAGAGATTCAGAATACTGATAATGAAATTAATCAGCCAGCAGTCTCTACATCTCAAAGTTACACGGCAGAACAATTGCTATTGAAGAGACCAAAAAGGAGAGGGTCAACCAACCTCACCGACGCACAAATATATTTCAGTAGCTTTTTAAAAGACTTTGTAAAATGCATTGCTTTGGAAAAGAGCTCCATGTCCTAGCGAAATAAGTGAAAATCAAAGATATTCTTTCTTCAAATGCATTGTTCGTGGTGCTCCTGCATTGGATGCACCTTGTTTTTGGACCAGGTATGGACTCCTCTTGGGAAGTCTCAGGACAATCGCAGAAAGTATTTAAGAGATATAGCTTCAGGAAAAAGCGTACTAAAAATAAAGCAATCTTGTAAAACATGTACAGTTTCTAATCCAACACATTCTGAAACTTCAGAACCAGCTGAAGAAGTAAATATCTTATTAAAAGACTTACTGAAAGTTATTGGCAAAGGAATAGTTTTAAGAAAGAAGTATTTTTTTTCAGAAGTAGTTCTGACCGAAAATTTATCTGAAGAGGACGTCGAATAACCTGTGACAACTTCTAATCAAAACACTCTGAACAAAACATTAATTAAGAAAAAAAAATGCATGGATAACAGACGCTTAGAAACATGAAAAAAATTGAAATCGAAAACATTTACACAAAGATGCAATTAAATGCAAAGAATCTGCAACACAAAAGAAGCGGAAACATCTACAAAAAGTGAGTGCAAAGATTCTGCAACACCAAAGACAGTAGAAACATCTACACAAAGAAAGTGCAAAGATTCTGCAACACAAAAGAAGGCGGAAACATTTATACAAAGTAAGTGCAAATTGAACATGACAGCAACGATAAAGAACATTTGAATTGGTTAATTTTGATCATGGCTCCATATCATCTCAAAACAGAACAGTGAAACAGTTGAAAAGTGAAGCGGATATCATATGTTCTGTTTTTGAGTTGTAAGGTGGAAATTTATACAATGGAATGCACGCTGATACTCTAGATAGTCATGTATCACTTGTCAAAAACTTATTGGTAAAATTAGCCATGGAAGCAGCTCATCTTCCATACATACTTCAAAGGTCAAGGGCTTCGATCACTGGTTAGCTACGTCACGTCGGATGGAAAACTATCCGGTAAGTTTACCTTTCGACATTTTATAAAATAAGCATATAATGAAGTCTTGCTGATGGGGTAATATGTTTAAATCACTCTGAAGGTGAATACTTCTTGTTCAGTTCGAATGTCCCGAATGGTTATTGCATCAATAGAATGCTACTGATATTTATGTCATGTGATCAGGGCTAATTTGGTTATTCGGATTCTCTCGGATATTTTTCTTATGAATTTTTTTTAACTTTAAAATTGACAAAATTAGTTACAAAATAAAAAAACTTACCAGATATAATGCAATTACTAATATTTATCTATATTCTTTAAAGAGTAAATTAAATTTATTAAATACTGTCGAGAAAACTTTCAAACTGTTTTAGAGTTTTATTACACGACCCATTTCTACTTTAGATTCAGCTTATTGTTTTATTAAGATTTTAGCTGTTGTACATGTATACCAGTGTGACATGAACAGAGCTTCAGTTATTGGAAAGGTTAACATTACCAATGTTAAAATTGAACAAAAAAGATATTCATTAAAACCCTGACGTGCGTTTCAAAGTCATGTCATCAGCATTATATTATCATGACACATTTACTGACATGTATGATATAGATGATGAGAAAGAATTTTTCTTAAAATTGCAGTATGCTTTCGAAGACTACAAAATTGTTAATGACTAGTGAAGTTCGAACGGCATGCATTGACTCGGAAGTAAAAATAGACTAACTCTTATAAGAAAATTAAAAACCTCATTTTTATTTTTCAACAAATTATGAACAAATCTTGGCAGGCAGAGGTTGTTGAATTGTTCTCAAATATTTTTTGATTTAATACATTAAATTTTGACAAACTAATATGATATTGCAGTCATATAATATGTGTACTGGGACCCAACAACTAGTCGTGATGGAAAAGTAATCGTGATTGAGGTAGCTGTAGAATTTAATTGTTTGCATCTCACGAAACAGATCATTTCCACATATCAATAATACCATAAAGTATTCACGAACAGCTCTTTCATAGATATTGGCTTCTTTCATTGCCATGATGTTTCAAAACCAATTTATTATCATAGCAAAAATCAAGGCAATGTAAAATGGGTCATCAAAAAAAAAAAATCATGACTATGAAAAATTGAGTTTATGGCCTTGAAAAAAAGAAAAACAATCATTGCCATGACTACGGTCACTTTTAAGTGAATTTTCATAATTGTGATAATTATTGTTGTGCTTTTATGCTAATGAAAGAAAAACATCACAGAAAACATAATGGCAATGAAAAAGGTGTGTGCACTTCATTTTCATAGTCATGAATTCCAGTAATTTCATTGCCTTGAATATTTCCTCCAATTTCACTGCCATGAACTTTTTTCACAACACTGAAAATAATGAAAAAAAATCAAGATCAACAAGAAATCAGGGTGGTGACTAAGGTTGCTTTTCACGACTTATTTTCATGGGTACTTCACACGATTTTCAAGACTTTCATTTCATGGAATTTTTATGGCCACAGTAGTGATAGTTACAACAACCAATCGAAGAATCTTAACGTCATATTTTCAGCGGATGTCGCCATTTTATCACGATGTCTTCGAAGCTGACGTCATTGTTGGATGACATCAAGTCATGACGTCACAATGAATTTCCAGCCAATGAAAAAAGCACTGCAGTTTATACTACACAAGTGATAAGTGTGGAAATATTACACGGGCTTTATCACTTGATACCAGGCGAATAATTTAATAAAAACAATGAAGTGAATGATTGTAAGATATTTTGATTTGAGTTATTTCCCTTGATTTCTGGAAGCTTATAATGATTCTTTAATTAATTAATGACTAATTAATGGGAAGGTCTGGAATATTGAAAATAGTTTATAATTTTACAGTTATGTGTAGGGAAGATATATTGATATATTAATAAGAGGTTGATCACTATTGAAATAAATAAGTATTTAATTATTGAAATTCTGAATAAGTTTTGACCCAGCTGAGTAAGCTGGGGTTCCACTGTTGCTATCACTATGGGGTATACTTTACCGACGTACTGACGAGTATAGGGTAAAGGGGTGTCAGTTCGATACCAAGTGTTCATTAACACAGGGCGACGTGTGGCTTGGTCAATGAAACAAGGTGTGTGATCAGTAGTCAAGTAGACTAGCCATTTATTTGTATATATTGCCGGCACCATTTAGTTTGTGTGATTGAGGGTTGCGCATGCGCGAGTGAAGATGGCGGACTTTTCAACGCTCTCGGTATATTCGAGAAAATTTGATGATTCTAAATGGTTTGTGGTAATAATTTGATATGATATAGTAGTCAGTGTGTGTATAATAGACTTATATTGAACATTGATTGAAATTTTTATTGATTTGTGGAATTGTACGAGTACAAATAGCAAAAAGGATAAGCAGAAGACTTCAGCATTGAGAATAAACATGGTGATCTACTAGCTTGTGAAATGGTGGTTACAGCTATCAAATAACAACAGTATGTAAACTGGAGCTTTAGCATTTATGTAGATTATTTCATAGACATTTTATTGATTGTATCGTTACAATGTTTGTGTGATGATGATAAAACAATATGGCGGTGAACAGAACTCAACTCGACGTTCTACATAAAAAGGGTATATGACGTCAAACTGAACTGTATCAATGAACAGTTAAAGATTAAGCAAATATCTAGAGAAGAATACGCTTGGGAATCCAACTATTGGATCCAGAACCAGGAAATTAATCCTAGTGGGCGACAGTTAAGCAGTTAGACTTGAAAGGCACTGTATAGATATAACACTTAAGAACGGCATAAAGTGGCAATGCCGTGCAGGAAGGACGACAGCAGTGGCGGTAAATCACATAGTGGAAAATGCGGAGGCAGATACTAGGGAGTGTGGACATATTTTGGTGGTTCTCTGGACTGGAACATGTGATCTAACTCAAAAAAGAGGTAAATTCATAGAACTAAGTGGGACACTACCAGAAGATATAGTTAGGCAATTTGAGAGACTGACCGATCTGAAATCCAGGTATGGAGATAAATTGAAAGTGGCTTACTTGGAATGCCCATTCTGCTCCATTATAGAATGGAACAAAAGAACATAGTAATCCATCGTACTAAAAGGACAAACAAGATACTCTGATCGAAAGAATAAAGGAATAAACGGCATCACAGTTCCAAAATTTAGTGTGGATATGGAGAAGAATAGAGATCGTCGTAAAAGAATAATTTACAATCAGTTGCTGGACGGTATACATCCAAATCCTTTGCTTAGCAAGTATTGGGCAAGGAGAATAGGGCTGGTACTGTGGCTAAAGGAGTGCTACGAGAGACAATAGACTGTACTCTCTTAGGTCGTGTTGAGTGGAGATTGCTCCACCACATATCCTAAGAAGTGTAAAGTGCTCTGGATCTGTGAACTGTCAGATATATCTATACCAGCATACAAATTATTATAGTAACCGGAAGTACAATACCAACTATTCAAGTAACACCTATATAGCTAGTTCAAGTTTAGCAATGGCAGGTCGAAATAGTGTAAAAAAGAAGAGAAAGCGAGGAGAAAATATACTGCCCAAAATGTGACACAATCATTACAAACGATGATATGGCCTATTCAATGCGAGGTTTGTGACTTATGGTATTATTTGAAGTGTTAAAAAATCTCCAAGAAACTATATGAAATGTTGGAAACTAATCGTCCGGATGAACTGATGTGGATTTGTAAAGTGTGTAAAGAGAACATCCCCAGATTTGCAGGAATGGAAAATAGCCTTAGACAAATCAAAGAAAACGCTGATGAAAGACTTATTGAAGTAACCAACAAGATAAAAGAGTCGGATCAACAGAAAAGTAGAGAGTTAAATACAATGCTATTCAACCTAAAGGAATCTACCACGGAAAATGTGGCTAGACGAAAAGATCATGATGTGGAAGAGATGAACAAATTAACTGAAGGCCTTGAATTGGGTGATTTGAGATTAAAGCATATCATCAGAATTGGAAAAAGAATTGAAGGGAAAAACAGACCAACCAAAATTATATTTGAGACTAAATCAGAAAGGAGAAAACTCTTCGAGAAAAGCATCAACATCAACGACATAAAAAACAAGGACTTAAAGGACGTAATAGTCACCAGGGTTTACACTCCACAGCAAAGAGAGGACAATCGGAAATTAAGGGATGAATTAAACAGGAGGAAAGCAAATGGAGAGAACGTTATGATTAAAGGAAACAAAGTAGTGGCCAGATTGACAACTAAACAAGATTCGCCTATAGCTAACGATCGTACAAAGAAGCCAAACCAACAGATAAAAACAACGCACTGTCACAGGATAGGAAAAGTACACCAAGATATGGAGCAGAATAGAAGAGAGCGCTAAACATAGAACTGATAGAACAAGTCTGGAAACCCCGCATCTGTTGAGTAGAGATTGCTCTACCACAGAGCTGGTTTCAGAAGACTTAGAATGTAATCATGACAGCACTTTCTCAGCGTACTACAACACGAATCAGGGAATTTATCAGAACATAATGTTAACAGGGCAACGATTACACCTAGGCTTACAGCAGCGGGTCAGCGAGATATGGTAATGGATGAATGCTAGGAAGCCAGTTTTAATCATTCCAAAGTTTTAAAGATATTTTACATGGACAGCTTGCTAAACAAAAGGTCAGAACTTCAATCAATTATTAGTATCGATACACCGGATATTGTGGCGTTAACAGAAATTCTACCAAAAAACAATCCAGGAAACTTGGACAGTAGTGAATTCAGCATTCCAGGTTACGACATGTTTCAAATAGTCTCTCAGAGGGTCGAGGAGTTATAATATATATCAAGACCAATCTACACGGATAAATGGAGGAGGAATTAATGAATCTTGACTTCAAGGAAATGGTATGGTGTAATCTACGAACAAGCAAAGCAGAAAATCTACTAATTGGATGTGTCTATAGGAGTCCAACATGTACAAATGAAAATTCCAGAGAACTATTACTCGTAATAAACGAGGCATGTAAAAAAACCATTAAAGTTGTTACTGATGGGAGACTAACTACAAGGAAATCAATTGGCTAACTGAGACAACATCTGAGAACACGGATTCATTATAACAGAAACTTTTAGATTGTGTTCAGGACAATTTTCTGCATCAACATATTGCAGAATGTACCAGATTTAGGCATGGAAACACACCATCAACTTTAGATTTGGTTTTAACACAAAAAGAATCAATGATTGATGAAATTTCAATTGGAGCACCTCTAGGAAAAAGTGACCACTCTATTATAACATTCAATCTAAATACAACAATGGAGCAAGAATCAAATCCCTCTGACAAAATATTTAGCTTCTACCGCGGCGATTATGTCAAGTTGACTCAAGAACTTGAGAAAGTTGACTGGGAAGAAATGAGCAGAATGAATATACAGGAATCATGGGTTTATTTTGCTGACAACATTATAAAGTGTATGGAGATATGTATACCAGTATACACAATTAAACCTGGGAGACCAAGAAATCCATGGATGAACTCAACTGTAATTAAAGAGGTAAAGAGAAAAAAGAAAGAATGGTATAGATACAGAGGAAACAAAACAGATCAAAACCTGGAAAGCTACAGAAAAGCACGGAACGAAGCAACTAAAATTCAACGACAAGCAGTTAGAGGATACGAACAGAAACTATCCAGTGAAATAAAATTGAACCCAAAAACCTTCTGGATATACATCAAAAAGAAGACAAAAACAAAATCAGGCTTATCAACTTTAGAGTCTGAAGATGGTCAATCAATAACAAAAGATGCTGAAAAGGCTGAATTACTTTACAACTGTTTCATCAAGGTGTTTACAAGAGAAAATCTACAAGACATCCCTTCAATTCAGGAACGGAATGATGGTATAGAGCTGAGTCATAATGTGCCATTATATGGAAATGTTAAATATTTAGAAAATTAACTTTATGTATAATTCAATGAATACACTTAGTCTATTATAGTTACACATATAGCCTTAGACATCAGGTTGCAGTGACCAGATGGTTATAGTCGGTTATTCAACAGATCAGGTAGTTTTGCCTTGTAGCTATCATGACCAAGCTTATTCGTGACAAGAAGTGGTCAGATTACTTAAATAGGATATGTACTCTGACATTTATTATAAAACTGATTGATGTTGAATGTCCATGTATCTCTATATAAACCAATATTTCGAAAGGTAACAGAGTCGCTCTTAAGGACTCCACGAATAAACACCAGAAGCTACCAACCCGTGTTTGAATCCTACATATACACACCACTACAGAACATACAACAAAACGTACAGAACTTCTACATTTCAATATACAAATAACCGAAGAGTGCTTAAAAAGTTAAACCAACTTGATACGTCAAAAACACCTGGACTCGACGGAATCCATCCAAAAGTTTAATATGAAGCAAGATCGGTAAGACCAGTTGGCCTCACCTGTATTTGTTGTAAATAAATGGAATCAATCATAAGGGACAGTGGAATGGACCATTTGGAACGTCACCACCTACTAAATAACTACCAGTATGGATTCCGGAAAGGTCGAACTACAACATTACAGCTGCTTCAAGTTTTGGATGATATAACCAAGAAATTAGATAACGGTAATACAGTTGATATGTTATACTTGGACTATCAGAAGGCCTTTGACACAGTGCCTCACCAAAGACTTCTAAGAAAATTAAAAACTTTTGGCATCTTTGGAAATGTGCATAACTGGATAACAGATTTCTTAAAGGATAGAAAACAACAAGTAAAGGTAAATGGAGATACTTCTTGGTTGGTCGAAAGTGACAATAGGTGTCCCTCAGGGCAGTGTCTTAGGACCAGTTTTGTTCCTGATGTACGACCTACCAAACAGCATAGAAACTAACACCAAGATGTTTGCCGACGATACGAAGATATACGATGTGTGCAACAGTGAATCAGATATTCAAAAACTCCAGAAGGATTTGGATAATCTATCCGACTGGTCAAGAAATTGGCAATTATAATTTAATGCTGGGAAATGTAAGTCGGTCCATTTCGGTCATCATAATATGAAGCATGTGTACAAAGCAACCAGGAGAAAGATTTGGGAGTATTGTTTGACAGTGAACTAAAATTCAGTTTACACGTGGCAGAGAGTGTGAAAAAGGCAAATAGATTAGTCGGATTACTGAAGAGATCATTCATGTATATGGATAAGGAAATGTTAAATCCATCATTCGGCCCCATTTGGAGTATGCTGTGTCTGTGTGGAACCCTATGTACAAAAAAGATGAAAGAGCAATAGAAAATGTGCAACGGCGGGCAACAAAAATTGTAAGATCAATTAAGGATTATTCTTACCCAGAACGTCTACATTATCTGGGACTTCCGTCACTACAATACAGACGAAAAAGGTACGACGTCATTCAAGTATATAGTATTCTCAAAGATATTGATAATTCAGGGAAGGATATATTTGATTTTGTGGAAAACAACAGGACAAGGGGAAACAACTCCAAAATTAGGCAGCAACACTCTAGGTTGAACTGCAAAAAAAAACTCATTTGGTGTCCGAGTTATCAAAGACTGGAATAGCTTACCAAATGAAGTTTCAAATGCACCATCACTGAACATCTTCAAGTCAAGGCTTAACATTCACTGGAGAGGAATGGCAATTAAATTCAACCCTAACTGCTGTTGATACAGAAAGGTGACTTTTTTAAATGAAGTTCAGCAGAAACAATTAGATTTATAAGTGGAAATGTGAACTTGCAAGACGTGTTTTTTATTTGTACATACACTACTACAAAGAGTCAATTGGAACATTTTAACCATAGTAAAGACATTAGTGATTTTAACCATTGCGCATGCGCAACCCTGAACGCATTGATGAAGAAAGTGTCAAGGTGGTCAAGAAGCTTACAGCTTAAACAGACCGAGGATCAGGTATATCAGGTATAACAGTGTTTGGGTCCAAGATATAACATGGTAACGGACCGTACCACAGTAATGGCAGCACATAGCAGCAGTAAGCATACTCGGTCGCCCGACCGTTACATCAATATCATACATAGCATTATACGCGCATAGAATTATCTGCTTTTAAGGGGTTTATAGTGTCGCCTGCTTATGTTTATATGGAACATGTATTTGCTAAAGTTTTGAAATATTTCACGATCATAAATAAATTAATTTTATTACATACACAAAAATTATTTCTACAAATTAAACGATAAATAATACAATACAAAATGTGCTATTGAATAAGCCCTGCACTTACATGTGGGTTCTAAATCAGAGCCTCCGTTAAAGATGTAGCTGTTAGATCGTTGACTTGGCGCATGAAAAGGTCCGAAATAACCACCACATTTTCCATTTTGTTCCAATCGAATTACACCACTGAAAAGTAACCATCCATAAGCAAAAGGCAAAATACAAACACATTTCAGAAAATAAAACATTTCAAAAAATCAGCTGCAGATTTGTACGGATTCTCTGAAATACCTCAGAAGAAAAGTACAATTTGTGTTTGGGACGGGAAAATATCAATAAATGCTTACTTCGACTGATTTGTGAGGATAACATGAGGTTTACTGACCAAAGGAGATATTTAGGAACAGCTTAGTTTAGCACTGTCAACTTGGCAGAATATTGTCTGATTATATTTGCTCCATACTAAAAATGTCGTCACAATAGAAAATTTCAGAATCTCAGAGGTAGAAGACAGTGTAGCGACTGATAAAAACAGTATCATATACGTTCATACCAGCTTCACATTTGATAATTATATATTTCATAAGTTATATGTAAAAGTGCGATTCTCACTCTATTACGCAATTTTCATGTATGGACATGGGACTTGCAGTCTTCAAACTTATTTAAAATGGCAGATCATTACCATGCAGTGTGATTGCAAAATGAAAACGTTCAAGTATAAGAGAAGGAATCTTATAGTTAATACCTGAATATTTATCTATTGAAGTATAGTTATCTCATCATTTGGAAAGCAATAATTCCTGATAGGTTTCATATTTAGGCTTTACTTCCCTCGATTCCGTACTATCGATTCCCTCGGTTTAAGAAGTAACTTTAACTTACAAGCCTGATATACACCACAGCCATTCTCCAAGTAAGTAGATATAGAAGCAGCTAGGAACACCTTGATATATCTCCGGTAGCTTAGTACCATTTCCCAAACTTCTCGATATTCCCTCCACACGTGTATCCTTCCAGAAAACAATGTCAGCTGAAAAGTACTTATTAAATCACGTATATTATCGTCCAGATAACAGTGAATACATATTATTTCGTTCGCATTGCTTCACAATATCACATGGTATTTTGTACCAATGTTTGAGGACTCATACACATAATGAAATACTTTCTTGTGTACAGTGAACTGCGTTCAAGCGTCCGGATTAGACTCCTCCCTCAAATGTTGTAACATTCTGTAACGACAGCCAATGAAAACTCTGGAAAATTGCCTCGATTGGTTAGACTCCATGTGGTGTAGCGTAAACAATGTTGACTTCAAAGGGATCTACCGATTTGACTTGGTCACATCTTTGTACCAAATATTTGTTAGCATACATTTCTAGATATAAAGGTTTCAAACATGTTTTTAAGTCAATCGTACCGTATATGATCATCAAAGATAACAACACTATATCTTGACAGCTTCGTAAAACGTTCCCTTGAACATACACGGTTGCAGCTGTATACATTTTATACATGTATAAGACCAAAATATATCTGTTTAGGGTTACATTGTCAAAAACATACGGCCGATAGGTAGGGATTCTTTTTATATAAATATTTTTTGTCAAGTTCAGGTGCAATAGCGAGCTGTTTACTAAACACATGTGGACCCTATTTATTAATAAAATGATTAAACATTAGTGTCTTTCACTCTTGACTATGATTTGACAAAGTAAGAAGTATTACATGTAACAGCTCAGATTGGCATCGAGTTAAGCTATTAATAGGAGTATCCTTTTAGGTACAAAAATAGGGTCGGTCGGGTAACCCTAAATAAAAAAAAATCTGGCCTAATGAAGATGTTTCATCCGGAATTTCAAGAAAGCATAATTTAACGTTTGGAATGCATATATATACATGCATATATGTACATGTATAAAGTACATTTGTAACGACTCTCTGGCTCCTGTGATTTCAAATACGATACATTTAGTATTGTAAAGCTAAGATACCAAATTTCTACTCACTTTAACCTAGCTGTGATTATGGCTATGAGTACATGTAGATCATGATTATATACATGCATGTAATTCTGCTTTTATTTTACGATTTTCTGTACCAAATTGTTGCGGTATTATTAATTGAAATTGCGTAAGTTTGTGAATGTGTAACAACTAGATCCGAAAGGCAATTCCGGACGCTTGAACGAATTTCACTGTAATGCTCTTGCCGGTCTATAGTCGATAATCCACGAGAAGCAAATTACACCATTGCCATAGGATTAAAATAAACGAAGTAAAAGAGACTGATTCCCTATTTGGTAATACCTCGATTGTGAAATATTTGCGTATGGCATCGGTATGTATCAATTTTGATGAGCGGTATGAGACCTTGGTATCTTTTCAGTTGGGAGTAGGAAATCGTCTAAATCTAAAATCGCATTTATTAACTCGTTTCAAACGTAAACTTGCTACACGCAAATTGTTATTACATTATCGATTCTTGTGCATATAAATGTTTATTCGAACGGGTGACTCCTTTACCGATTCCTGCGGTCGTATTATTGCATTCAGTAAGCCATGAATAACAAAAAACAATTTACCAAAAGTTATAAATCTATCAAATAGAAAGTTGAATTCGGTAGAATAAGAAGTATTAAGTAAGTGCTTAAAATTTTGTCCTATAGCTAAACCAAATGCTTCAGAGCTTAAACATGAAGTTTATCAATTTTGTCGTAGATTAAGATTAAGTGAGAAATTCTTTTCAAATGATGAAAACAATGTGAGGATGACGATTATTTGGTACGTAATAAGTCTAATTGGAACCCACCTAAGAGTGAAAATCATCACTTAGAAGAAAGTATGGAAGCATTTAAAAAAACAACCTTTGGTGCCTCGTAAAGCTAAAAGCAATTTTTCTTATAAGCAGACAAAATATTTGAAATCTTTAGCTGATGATAAGTCTATTGTTATCAAGGAGGCAGATAAAGGCGGAACAGTTGTGATTATGAATAGCGATTTTTATTGTAACAAAGTATCAGAGATGTTATTAAACAATGAGTTCTATTCTGAAACTACAGAACACGCTGATATGGACACTAATGACATGATATCAGACCTTGTTAATAATCGATCAGTTGGATTATCAGATACAGAGAAAGATAACTTGACAAAGTTTGACAGTTAAACATGCTATTTTTATAGTCTCCCCAAAATTTACAAAAGTGTTGAAATATCGAATGCTATCAGAGAGCAGAATTATGAATTTATTGGCATAGGGAATTCGAATGATTTGAAATTTCGTCCGATTGTTGGTGGTTCTGAAGGTGATACTCAAAGGCTTAACCATTTTTTGGACCTTATACTTAAACCCCTTTGTTCTTCAGTCAAAAGTTTCATAAAAGAAGATTTTGATTTTTTATCTCATTTACCTACTAATACTGAACCAGGTTCAAAACTGGTACCATTTAATGTCCTCAACCTTTATACAAATATTCCCGTTGACTTAGGAAAGGAAGCCATAAAGTTTTGGCTCAGGAAATGTCCAGAAAAGATTGATTCTCGATTTGATGAATACTTCATTCTGGAATCATTAAACATTATGCTAAACAAAATGTATTTTACTTTAATGGTAAATTTTATCAACAGATCAAAGGAACTGCTATGGGAACCAAATGTCCACCAACATATGGAACTCTGGTTCTGGGCTATCTCAAAGAAAAGTTGTATGGAAAACTAAAAAAAACAGTGAAGGCACAGATTATTGCGATTTTCTAAAACTAAACTTCTGGAGATTTTTGGATGATTGTTTTATAATATGGCCTCCGGAAAATAAGCATAGAGAATTTCCCTAAAGAACTTAATTCTTTACACAGGGACATAGATTTTACTATTGAATGTAGTCATGATTCATTTCCATTTTTGGATGTTTTGGTCAAGAAGATGGCCATATTTCAACTGATATTTATTCAAAACCTGCCGATTCTCATAATTATCTTTTTACTCAATTCATCCAAAGCATATAAAGGTAAATATACCTTTAAATTTAGCTTCTAGGTTGGTTACCATCGTTAGCGACAGCAATGTACTAAACAGAAGATTGAATGACCTTTCTTGATTTTTAAAATCATGTAATTATCCTGAAGAAATCATAATAAATGGTTTTAGGAAGGCTCGAAATAGAGGGCCCTTAACTGGTCAAGTACATACTTATAGTGTGGAGCGGAAAAAGGACATTGATTCCGTTTGTATCCACAGTTAATCCAAACAATTTTGATATGTTTCCAATTATCAAACGTATGAAAAACTATATGAGAACGGATGATAAGATGAAACAGATATTTGAAAACAACACAATCAATAATAGCAAACGACAACCTAAAAACCTCAAAAGACTGTTATGCTCTTTAGTCCAGGTGCCAAATGGTGATTTTCCACCCAACCTAAAAAAAATAGTTCGCATAAAATGTTTTTGCACAGAAATGTTCTTTAACATGTCCTCCATCAGAAACTGGATGATGCCACCGTGGCATCATTGGGGAAATTGAAATATTCAAGATGGCGGACAAGATGGTTGACAAAATGCAACATTGATATATTTCAATCCTAATTTGATATTCTTGCTATAAAATCATCAATTCTTTATGCTCTTCGATAAAATTTTGTGTACATATTTGTCATAATGTCATTGAACAGAATTCTTAATATAATAAAGTTAACTCTTGTAATTAATGTTTAATTAATAAGTTAATTAACATAATTTTTAAATAGGTTATTGTATGATAAAATTGCTTTGATTCATTAGTTATTACATGTAGATTGGTATTTTGTGTGGTTTTGTTTAAGACAATATTTTACATTTCGCTGGTTTCGGTGTCTATAGCGTTTTAATTCTACCTTTTTGCCCATTACATGATCATAAAAGGCGACCTTTGGGGCTTTATATATTCTTTTCTTCCTAACGTCTTCCTTGACACCACCTCACTTTTGGCCGCCTTAAGTTGACCGTTTAGAAAGGCTCTGGGAACTATAACTTGCACGAGACACGTCTCTTTACTGTAAACGTACTTATTTTAGCGGTATTGAACCATCGAACTGCGTTATTTTATATCTGCGACGATAAATAATAATTTACAGATGTTCGCCTTGCGCTACAATACGTATGCTTTTTACAGAATACACATGTACATTGTTTCTGCTCTTGCTTAGCATTCAACAGAAAGAGAGTGAGACGACTTTTATACATGTAGCCGATGTCAGTATATATGACCGACTGTGATGTTCTCCCATTGTATTTGGCAACATGTTTCAGTGAGAATGCATTGAAATGTTTCCACCATTAAAAAAGGCACTCTTGATCATATCACAGCCACCCGAAAAAAAGGCATCCAACAAAGCAACATATGTAAGGTAGACCGTTCTTAAAATGACATTTTCTGTGAAAAGGGCATTATACGTAATCAACCAACCAACACTTTTAATATTTACAGATTTTCTTCTATCCAAAATGGAATTACCCATTCAGTAGTCATTTTGAAAGATATAGGAATAACCTCATGTGATTTTTAGCAATATAACTAATCTTATTATAATTATTGGTAAGATGACATGTTCAGTCGTACCTTGTGAATTTGTTCTGCAGGTAGGGTGTAAGTATTTAGTATTGTACCTGCTGCACCTATTTCATGATCGTAAAAGGCGACTAAGTGTATGATCTTATCTTTTATCTTCTTCCTAACTGACGTCTGACTTCTAACGTCTCCCTTGACAACGCCTCACTTTGGGCTTTCGGTTGAGCACTCGTCCCTGTGAGAAAGGTTCTGGGTTTGGTCCCTTGGCGGAGACACACAAAAGTCTGTAAAAGTGGTAGTTTCTGCTCCTGCTTAGTGCTCAGCATACCGGGAGTGGGACGAGTGGTTCGTCCGTAGACAGTATAATTTGACTGGGAGGGTTGTATTTCTTGGTGTCTTGGTGGCATGCTTCAGTGATAGAACAAAGGGCAAGAGTTCCAAAATTTCCACTATACAAGAAGACACAACACAAATATACCAGTCTCCCAAAACACCATCTCACTTCTTAACGCAATACAGCGCATAGATGAGAGGCCGTCTCAACATAACCCTGCCTGTTAACAGGACGTTACTTTAATCATAATAAAAAAAACACGACAGACAAACTAGTTTATTATGCAATACATCTTTATCATAAAATGAAA
The DNA here is from genome assembly GCF_041381155.1 of Argopecten irradians. Lineage (NCBI taxonomy): Eukaryota > Metazoa > Mollusca > Bivalvia > Pectinida > Pectinidae > Argopecten > Argopecten irradians. The sequence goes on along the minus strand of NC_091147.1, from coordinate 10,532,471 downwards.
ATACACACTTCTTGAAATTGATTTTTTTATAAAAAACAAGAATAACTTTTTATTTAAATATAAACATAGTGTATTGCCTAACTATTTGATGGTATAACCTATAATAACGATGTTTTGAATGCTTCAATATGTAATAAGCAGGAGCAGAAACTACCACTTTTTAAAGACTTTGGTGTGTCTCGGCTAGGGGACAGAATCCAGAGCCTTCCTCACAGGGGCGAACGCTCAACTCAAGGCCAAAAGTGAGGCGGTGCCAAGGGAGGCATTAGGAAAGATAAAAGAGAAAAGATAATATCCTAAATTTAGTCGCCTTTTACGATCATGAAATAGGGGCTGCAGGTAGAATTCTAATGCCCTACCTGCAAGGCCAACGAAATCACAACCCTCGGGGCAATTCCTGAATGTCCTACCCTCGGCAAGCCTCGGGTTAGACGTTCATGAATTACCCCTCGGGTTGTGATTTCGTTGTCACACCCTCTAGGTAGGGAAAGATTCTATTAATCACAGCCCACGCGTTCACATTAAAATGACAACGGGCAAACAGTCGTCCCCATTCCCTTTGTACTGACCAGACACTGCGACATTTTAGAGTAATGTGAGGCTCGGCTAGGGGATGTATTCCCCAAATGGGCGAGAGTTCAACTCTGCCAATTTAGGCAGCGATGTTGGAAAGAAAAAGAAAAGATACCAAAATTTAGTCGCCTTTTACGATAATGAAGGGACCGCAGGTACAATTATTATGCCCTACATACAGAGCAACTGGACAAACTTTCAAGACAGATATTCAATTATTATTTAGTATAGAATGGATGCCTTTGTTTCGTAACCAGTTTGAATATAATTGATATGCACAAAGATGTTATGAGGCATTGAACCATCAAAATGTCCATAAAACATATGATTCGGTACTTCGACAAAACCATTTCTTAACCCATTTTAATGTACAATATACTTGAAAACGATATCAGTTGAAAAATATACATGTAGCAACTGTAAAGGGTAATGCTTACTAATGATATATTCATTTCCAAAATAGTTACCAGATAAAAATGTTTTTAAATATTTTTATTCTGGTTTTGTGTAATTTATTGGTTATACATGTATTAACTAGCTTGAATGTAACAACCTTAGAAAACAAGTTTTAGTTAATTTGATATGGGAGTCCAAAATGACAACATTCCAATATAACGAACATGAAAAATCTTTCTGTGGGATGTTTGATTGCATTACTATGGGTTTTTTTTAACTTTTTAAAAAATGTTTGATTTAATAAATGGAGTTGAACATCGTTTTGATAAAGGGAGTGAAAGCACTGGTTTGTCCATTGTTAGTATAATGTGACAGGGTGGGGGCGTTTTGTTATCCCATTCAATTTAATAACATTTACCATATTGAGATGGGGGTATTAGTTTATAACGTCCTATTAACAGCCAGGATCATGAAGATAGAAAATAGATCTTTATCTATGTCAATACATAATACACACAAGTGTTTATTGTATGTAAATGGATGTGGGTATCAATTTATTCTTAAATAATTCAATTTTGCTTGTTACAAGCATTTTCATTGGCCTACAATTTACTTTATCAGCCCATAAATGAAAACAATGGCGTCGTCGTTTGTCACGATGCTTCTGATTGGCTGAGATGACGAAGTAATGATTTCATAGCCAAAAGCCAAAATGAATTTTTAATATAGAAGAGATTATCTTTAGTAAATTGAATTATTAGGATTAATTTGAATAGATTTGTTATATTATGGAGATATAACACAAAAGCCTGAGTGTCGTAAACGGCTTCGCGGTTATTTAAAGTACACTCAGATTTTTGTGTTATATCTTCATAACATAAAAATCTATTCAGGTTAATCCTTAATTAACATTAATTTGAATAAGTGTTTAAGATTGGGTTATATGACAAGATAGTTGTCCTTATTTCTGTTATTCGGGATTATTAAAACGTTTTGCTACTACCAAAACAGTATAAACTAGTGTTTAAAACAAAGGGCTTAGTTTTATAAAATGTCGGTAAAATGATCATATCAAATCTTTTTTTTTCTGAAAGTATAGTAAATTCATAAATGCATTATCAACGACTTCTCTTGGCATTTAAATCATATTATAACAAGTTACTAGTCACTTAGCATTGAAATTGGTATTAATTGTATGTCTAGCTGTTTGAGAAAGAAGTACGTAACTAATTTATTTCAAAATACAATACCTTATAGTGATTACATAGTCCAAAGAATATTGATATGATGCTTGTATGCTTCCTATATGCTAACATTAGTTTATATTGTTCAGTAATTTTGGCTGCTGTAATTTCCGCCGCCGCACTGTTGTTTTTTGGCCTGTAGGTAGTACAATATAATTGTACCATCTGCCTTCTATTGCATGATATCTTAAAATGCGACTAAATTTCGGATATTTTCTTTCCCCATGTTCCTAATTGCTTTTTTTCTTCTTTATGTCTCTCTTGACATCACCTCACTTTGCGCAGTTGAGCGCTTGCCCTTGTGGGGAAGCTCTGGCTACTATTCTATAACCCAGGATAAAATAAAAAAAGATATCCTAAATTTAGTCGCCTTTTACGATCATGCACAGGTACACTTCTGATGTTCTACCTGCAGGACATTCGTAACCAGTTTGTGTGATGTAGTAAATATTGTTTCCCGGATGATCGTCCTTAAATATGCTATTATGTTTAACGTTGCGCAATATAAGTAATATTGTTCATTTTTCGACAAAATAAAGACGTAAAATAACTGATTCTGAAAATTAGTTTTTATCGGATTTTATTTTCTATCAAAGAATATGCATCTATCTTGCAAATTTAAGAAAGAAAACTTATCTTTTGCAATTACGTTACATTTAACTCTAATTTATTTGACTTATACCGTTTTTGAGAACGTTCATGGCGGCCATCTTGAATATTTTCAATTCCCCAAAGATGCCAAGGTGGCATCATTCGGATTCTGATTAAGCACATCCTACTGCAACATAATCAGCAAAAACATTTTATGCGAACTATATTTTTGGGTTTTCTGGTTGGCACCTGGACTACTTCAAAATTTCAAAGGGAAGAACAGAACCCTTGTGTCTAAATGTAATAAGCCAAGATGTGGCACTTGTAGAATTATTTTAGAACGTGAAAGTATTATTTTTAAGAATAATTTCAATTTCAGGATTTAATCAAACATGAATTGTCGATCAAAAAATGTTATATATGCACTTGTATGTGCTAAATGTTCTGAGTTCTATATTGGGCAAACTGGTAATGAGTTGCGACAACGGATTACTGTACACAGACAACAAATTAAGATAGACAGTTTAAGATTTCTTCATGTCAGTAAGCACATTCATACATGTGCAAGTGATGTTTTTAATATTATCCCTATTTATCAATCAACTAAGAATGTTGTTGAAAGAGAAGGAAAAGAATCAAGTTTAATAGCTTTATTAAAACCAGGTTTAAATAGTTCAGTTTAATTTGTAAGTGTGACTTCTAATATGTGTATCTTATGACGTAAAAGTGCATTGTTTACTATGACGTCATCAATCCTTGTTATTTGTGATGTTGCCTTATCAACATCAATAAACATTTCCTGAAGAACAGCGGCAGCTGGGAAAACGTTAGAGATCGATCGCAGATTTGTTTTAGTTTTGTTTTTCCAAATATATATATATACAAATATTTACCAATTTCATCGAAATTTTTGTTTATACAAACGACAAAACAGAAGGATTTAGTTTGTTATCATGGTAACACATGTTTTATTGACACATGCTAAGTTTTATTGTGCTCCATAAATAAAAATCTTAAACTCAATATTTTAAGATATATGTACGGTTTTCACCGAGATAAATCAAATAACAAACCTGAAAAAGCAAACCCAACAACTGCTCCATTTGAAATGCCTGCGAAACCAATCATCCGAGAACCGTCATAAGTGGCTCGCTTTATCCCAAAGTCGAAGTGATTCGCCCAGTACACTTGTCTGCAAAAACAAAGACCTAATTAATAAAGGTAAAAATCAACGACGCATTTCTTATTCGAGTAATACAAAATAACAGATGTATAGAGCGATATTCGTTTGCAAACAACCAGTTTTCTATCAGTATTCAATATACTCTCGCTACAAGCGCTCTGTAAACGACAATAGTTCTTTTTTACTTTTACTTTTACACATTCGTGGAATGAAGATCGCTTCCTTGCTCTTCTACTTCTACATAGTAGATCAACTGTCACTTTTAAATTAGCTCCTTTCGTAATTCAAACATACTTACTTGTTTAAAGTGTCCAAGGCTAATATAATTGAACCTCCTGTAATATTGAGTACAGAAATTGGCTTTGCGTTGTTGTCATACGGATTAAGTTTTGAAATCCCTTGAGTATCGATGTAAAACATAAGTGAGTCTTCCGAATCAAAATCATACTTCGGAGTTGATATCTGTGATTCTGGGAAAGTAAATAATGCAAAACCCATCACATTTATTTCAAATATTACTCGAATCGGTGACACGAAGATTGTTAATACAGTATAAGGTATAATAGCAGCCTCAATAACCAATTTGATGGGGGCCTGAACTATTACCAATAACGTCCATAGCGCTATTCCCTATATGAAATGAAGTATCGATTGTGCATCCAACAAAAGCAAAACAAATTATTTCATATTATTTTTGTGTCGATTAGACATACATTTACGTGAGTAAACACTAATTATTGTTCAAATGATGAGTATGGGTTTATCGGCGATAGAGAATATTTAAGGAATCATTTTATGGATATATCCTGCCATAATTGCCATTTTATATCATAGTGCGGACACAACTACTCTTGAAAAGCATTGACATTTTAGAGTCAATGTGAGCAATAAACGATATTTCGCGGACCGATCTCTGTAACTGTGATTTTGTCTTCAAGCTATACATTCCTATTGTACGAAGAATGCGCTCGTGTGATAGCTGTTGATTTTTAAGCATTAAACTAACTTCCTATGGCATTTATGGTCTATTTAGATGCCAGAGCTTTGCAGACAATCAAACAGAGATGATTGTCTGCAAAGCTCTGGCATCTATATAGACCATAAATGCCATAGGAAGATAGTTTAATGCTTATATTTACATTATCAACTCATTTTAGGAGACTGCATTAACATTGTTTAAGTTAGACCATGAAAATCGTTTATCAACGACGATTTAATCCACAAGATGGAACAGCCATTTTGACGGTGATCAGTTGACGTCACCACGTCAACATTAGTGACGTCATAAAGATCACGTTTTGGGTGTCGGTTATACCGTCATATCCTTCCATTTGCCTTGGTTAGTTTATATAGTAGAAGTTACAAGTAAATGTAAATATTACTACTTACTCCTTCAAAGGAGACTAACATCATGTTATTAAGGTTAGGATGTTTTACTATATATAAACGAAGAACAAGATTATATATGTTCCGTATCAGTTACTGATCAGACACAATGATCCACTTATGTTTCATCTTTTTCTTGAGTGCATTATATCAGCGTTGAGGCGTCATGTCTACATTTGTATTCATAATAATTGTACATATCTAATAATATCCGGATTGGATTGGGCAATTACTATTATCATGGAATTGTTATATTTGATTTGTATACATATTCAAAACGTTGTCAGTTTTTAGGGTAAAAAGCATACATTCAATTTGTTACGAAATATCCATTGTGTCACGAATTCATATATTCAATGTCATATCATATTTAAATGTATATTGCATTATTGGAATAATAGGAAAGACTTTTATCATGTGGTAAACTGCGAAAACCCGAGCTTTATAGACACGGAGAGTAATCTCTCGAAGTGAGTGCTGCCTGGTCATATTTTTCTGGTGAAGGTTACAGGATGCATATCATAATAGTTATCGAAACGTCAAATTGTCACTGTAATTGTTACATTATCATGCCATAAATATGAATGGGTTTTAACCACGGTTTTCATTGGTCGAAATAAATAACAATAATTTCCATACCATATAGGTAATGAAAACAAATAATAGCATCGGTCAATTCAATGCTCTTACCGAGTCTGTATATCGTGTATTCTGGACTCATAAATTTGCATCCCAAAATCGACGAGTCTCTCATGAACAAAAAATGACTATATTTTGGATCATACACAAAAGGTACTGTTCCCGGAAAGCAGGATGAGTGAATATCAATTATTCCATTCATTGTTAAAACATTTGTGTTAGACAATTTCCCGGTACTGGTCTGTTGTACAATGTAGTTTATTCCTGCAGAGGCTGAAAAATATAATTATGCATATATCAATCAACTGTGCTTGTAACAAGCATTTTCATTGGCTTAAAAATCACTTCATCAGCCAATAAAGGAAAACTTGCGTCGCCGTTTGTAGCGTCGTTTCTGATTGGCGGCAACAACGGCATAATGATTTAAAAGGAGCTCCAAAAAGAATTTGAAATTCCGAAAAGATATTCTTTAATGCATGGAATTATCAGGAGTATTTTGAATAATCAGTAATGTTATGAAACTATATCAACAACAATTTTCCCCATAACTTTTCAAGTTAATCCTTAAATAATCCAAAACTATATTTGTATATTGATACAAACTGATCATTGATATCGAGGTTTTCGTCCTATCAGATGCTTATATGGTTGATAAATATTGCCAATATTTCAGATAATAATTTGCAATTTTGAAAACTTTCTAATTTCAGGAAAAATAACTTTTCTATGAAATCAAAAACCCTAAGAAATCTATGTAAATCTAATGATTTAGTACCTTTAATCTGCGTGAAAATTGTAAACAAAGCAACGTTAAGATATCATTATAAAGTGACAATTAATCCTCTCAACAATAGAATGGCCTACTCTAGCAACTATATACAGCATTATATGCTATTATAACATATATAGAGATTGGAAACTTCTTTGCCTTTGTGTACAGGCATCGGGACACTACTAAATACTTTGTTATCTCACCTGTAAATTGACTAACGGGGATGGGATATTCCGTGTTAAAACGAATTCTGATACGTTATTTTATATACAAATAATAATTGAAAATAATTTTAAATGAAGTATAGAATATGTTCAGCTGTTTGCATTATCTTTGCCCTTGTTATAAAATAATAATGACATTTTACTATAACAACCCAATTGAAAAAGGAAAAGTACATGTAAGAGAGTTAGCTCAAATAAAGAAATCAATAAAAACCTCGTCAATACCTAAACTATATTTGATTACCGCTAATTAAAATACTCTCGAAACTTAGCCCTCTCGAAAACGAGCCAGTCGTTGAAAATAAGCCTATACTCTCTTACTATCAAAGAAAATATGCCGCGTCAAAGGATTTATAAATCATGTACGTTCTTGGCCGCGTCTTATATTCAATATTTTAGGGTATTGATACCCCTATATACTGACGTATCATTGTGGAAAACTACTATTAGTACCCTCAAAGAAATGTATTATTTGTTTCAAACAAATAAAATACTCTCCAGATATTATATAACTGGTTTGTTTATAGGAATTTAAACATCGAGTTGCGTCAGTGAAAGGTGTTCTAATCATCAGAGCATTTGATGTATTACAAACTCTTGACATTTATCAAATATACCGTGGCTAAAATATATATCACCACATGCATATATCTGTATTGCTTCTAGAATTAGAAGGACCATAAATAATCCCTTTACACGGAGAGTGATTTAATACAGTGTGCAATGTCTTATCAATAGGCAGGATAATATGAGAATGTAATTTAATATGATCAGTCTTATGTATTTCATACCTGTGCATGTGAATTACATATGTTCCGTGTTGACAACCACTTTACCAAGGGTTTTTATGCGGCCGATAATGGGCCCCGTTCCAAATGTAGTCTATAGCTAGTCGCCCTACGCGAAAAATACCCAAACCTCGAAGTAATTGCAACAGAAACAATGCAAGTGTTTTCAGTAACTATTATATGACATAAATAACATATCGAAAATCGACCATTATCAGACAAGGGGAAATGTGGATTTTTTATCTCAAAACTTGTACGTAAAACCGAATCTCCATGAAAATCAATATGTTAATATATGGTCAACAAATATAAATTACTGCATTTTGCCATAAAGTGCTTGCAAAAACAGCTTTAAAAATACTGGAAACTGATTTAAAATTTGAAAAAGTAATGAAAAACACTGTTTCAAACCGTAGTTTTCAGTGGGTTTTTTAACTTTTGGGGCGAATATGGTACATTTATTAAAAAAACATTACGCTCAACGATAATGACACCAGTGTAACAATTAGGTCCATGAGAACATACTTCGTTTTCAAAATTTTAATTGGGGGACATATAAATCCGTTTCGTAAGAGAAAAGCATGAAACAATTATCGAACATTTTAGCAGAATGTGTTGGGCGAGTTGACTTAGAGGTAATGCATTTTAATCGTATGATCTTTTACAGGCAATGCAATGCTGTTGTTCTTCTAGATGTTTAAAAAAATATTGAACAATAAAAATATATGTCATTAAACTCTTCTAATGAAAATTATATTATGCATAAAGAAAAAAAGCTCACAACAAATACACAAAATGAAGACAGCCTATTACTGAAATATTGAACAAGAACTTGTAAGTGTTATAAAATACGATTAAAAGGTTAATGATTGAAAAAAATGTGTTTTGCAGTGTAAATTCATGGAATTTCAATTATTACATGATACATTGTGCCCATGTTTATCATATTAACCAACTTTACTACGTGAACATTCTACAAATCACCATCTGCGATATCTGTTTGCCATAAAACAAATCATAAACAAAGAATGTACTCAAATAAAAACATTCATACAACATATTTATATTAAACAATTATCTTCAGCTTACTCAATACAAACCAAAATCTAGCTATAGTCTATTGTTTTTCTATCTTTTTCGTTTTCAAAGCACAATATAATGTTATATTTGAATACCCCCCCTCCCTAACAGTAATTCACGGTTGTCGTCTCGCAAAACACGTTTGATTTTTATAAGTACTATGCTATAAAATGTATGGACTGACTATCTGTAGTTTTCTTATGATTTCTATTATTTGATCGAAATTAAGAACAGTTTTCGTCGTTAACCCATTTGTTTTGGTGTTTGTGGTGACCAGTTTCTCGTCCACATTCAGGTAAACTTACCACCATACAATGTGTATTGATATATTTCCGCCATAAAATATAGTGCCTTAATAGAGAGCCAATATTATGTTGTTTACTACTTTGAATAAGTAGTTACCTATTTAAACAATAAATTATACAATGCTATTCAAAAGATAATTCGCTATGAAAAGCAGCCTGCACTTGACAGTCAATAGGAATCAAGAGATCTTGGAGTAAACCAATCAGAGGCGCCGTAGGTGTTTACACACCGGAGTATGTAAACAAAACATAAACGGTTACCAACTGCAATGGGATTTATCACATGGCTTTTCCATTATGAAACATGCATAGTTATGGGATAAAATGGTTTTATTGAATGGGAAAACACGGATGTTATATGATAAATGTTCTATTTTTCGATATATATATATCGTAATGAATAATGAATTGTATTTCCACTCTAAATATTCTATATTTGACATGTTTGCTGTTCATGATATATATTTCGATATTCATTTTGTATCTTCGTCATAAGCATTTGCCTTTTTAATCACAACATTTAGAGAGACATAAATCACAAAGTGTAATTATTATTTAAAATATCTAAGAACGGTAGTATGCATGTAATGATGTATTTCATTTTTAAGGTATCCCAGAAAGTTACCTAAAATTTCGACAGGACATTCTAATAGTAAGCTAAACATACATTGAACTGTTCAGTATTTGCTTTATCAAAAGGACAGATTGTAGTAATTTATGATGAGGAAGACAGCGATGGGAAAAAATCTCATGTCTCAATTTAATACACCTTAATGTACCTTAATCTGTATCAACTTTTGTCATATATTTTGACTTTAAGAGACCAATAGACATGTTATAGTTGTGCAAAACCTTATCAATAACTTGTCGAGGTTTTTGTACTAGCAGATGCTCACATAGTTGTTACCAAAGCTTATATACATTATAGCTTCAAAACATTAAAACCAGTCCTTTCCTTAACAAAATCTCTGTTTCTCTTACCCTGGACAGGGATATAAGCAATTTTAGCAGTTTTTCTCACCCTTATAAGGTACAGAGATACAAAGTGGTGCATAGGATAAAAGAAAAAAGAATCATTCATACTTTTAGGGGTGCGACAGGGGATCTGAATCCTCGGAATAAGATTTTTAAGTTGTCAAACACTCCGCAAAGCTTTGTGTTTGACAACTTAAGAATCTTATCTCTTGGTTGAGATTCTCCTGTCTCACCCCCATAGGGAGTGAAACATTATACTATTTATTCCGGCGTGATTAAATGGCACCGTCTTCTAACTTTATTTAAACAATAAACTGTTACCAGATTGGACATTCAGTTGATATGAAGCCCATCCGGAAGAATGGTAAATATAATTGCGTCGTTAACAATGCAGAAGTAACTACATGTGTACATTAAAATTCACTCTTAGAAAGGGCTAGTGCTATTAATACATATCAGAAAATCATGTTATGTGTTTGATTGCTACTAACCTTGACTTAATTGACAATAAATGCCTACGGGTGAGTTGTTTTCTGACGTAAGCAGCTTGATTGTGTCGCAATCTGACAGAGAAGTTTCATTGCCATTACAAAGAAACTGGAAACTCCAAACAGGACGAGACAACTTTGGGAGTCTATAGCCAAAGGAGGCTCTTGCTGTATCACTGCAAATAAATCATGTCAGACATCACATTTTGAACACAATGCTGTAAAATAAAGAAACTTAATATACTGTATATCAGTTACATTTCGTTTGAAAATTTTCATGAGGTATTAAATTCAAGGAATTTAGGTGGCTCCATGTATTTAATGAAGTTAGCTACTATACAGTACTTCAAACATAGATCACGTGTTTTTATTCAGTCTTGTTTGTTTGTTGCCACATATTCATCAATAAAACATATGTTAAAGCAATGTTCTACACGAGAACTTAACCTAACGGAAACCTATTTATGAAACTTACAAACTGATAGAATGTTGTTACTTACATTGGAACGAGTTTATTGGAAAAAATGATAATATAGCCTATAGTATGATTGATTTGATATTCACAGAGAACTGTGACACAATTATCACCTAAAATTCATCAAACCCTGACCAAATATTCTATACGAAATATTTCATTGAAATATTAGGTTCCCATTTGGCTGGGATCATAGTAAATAACCATACGTTCGACGGGATGCTGGCATCGCATTAGAAATCAATTATGAAAATGACTTGCCCTGTATATCCCAACATCCGACACGCTACAGCAGCGTTTTTGTCGTTCCATCCTTGAGAAGTTACAATATACCACGAAAGTCCATCTGACATCTCAATGGTTCCTTCGTATGAGTTTGTTTGGTGCAAGTTGATGTAATATTTCTGACCTGAAGATTTATAAAATGGTGATTTAATTTGAGACATTACCTTACCTTATATGGTTTAGTGAATATTTATCAATTATGGATCTTCCCTGAGGTCGACATAGTGTTTTCTTTCATACCTACACGTGTAATACTGGCTGGTCTAGGACAATACACTCAGGCCACCTGAGGCTGTATTGCATGGTTACCCATGCCATAAAGACTCGTGACGTCACGGTGTCAACAAAATTTCTATTTCATCGGTAATTTTTTTTTATCAAAAACTTGACTGGTTTTACTATAAAAGATTCAAACAACGGAATTTGTGTTGAAAATATCACGTAATTTTTCATGTATGGAAAATTAACTTTCAGTTCTGGATTTCTTCGAATTTATTTCAAAATGGCGGGATATTGTAGTTGAAAAATTGCAATAAAACCTCGAGGGCCCAAATTGACACTCCTTCTTAGCCCACGGAAAGATTGGTTGAACATGTTTAATAAGGCTTTTATTAGAAATTTGATCGAGCGGTTTTGGAAATATTGTACTCGCAATTACCCCCACTTTAGAGTCTGTTTTTCACAAAATACAATTTTACACACATATCTACAAATCGTGGTTATTGACTGAAATGTTGCAAACAACAACTTTTTTTTTTATCTTTAATAGGTAGGTTCATACAGCTATCAAAGATCTCAATTGCGTTTCCACTCTTAAAAATACACGAATGCGTAGAAATGACTCACTTCATAGACCCTTTCGACAATCTATAATTTATATTTTTTTAGAAAAAAAATATTTATCAAAATCTGCCTCTCCGTCGTCAGGATATCTTAGGTTCAATAGTAGTTGTAGGCAAATATTCAATCAAAGTTTGAATTTGGCGCCAAAACTGTAGATTGTGGAAAAATTTAGTCTATGTACCTTTTGAATAATTCTTGTCAACACGGCTTCATATATGATTACGAACGATAAAATAGAATTCTATACAGAATTTTATCTTCAAGTAATGCTATATAAGTTGTAATAGTATTTTGCTAATTTAAAGATTCTCCACCGCTGTCAAATAGTATTGTCCCTCAATAAAAAGCAAGAGCAGACGAATTAGTATTTTCCTTCTGTTACAAAACTACTTACTCTACACCATTGCTGCCATTGTATCTCAAGATAAAAATATCAAAAATAATTAATAAGCATCCCGAAAAAAATCCCTGGCACTATGCTCTATATGGAACATGATTCGCTATCTTAATAAAAGATCGTGGTATGCATATATTTATATTAACTAAATTTGTGGTCTTTGCTGTAAAGATGTTTAGGTTAGATCAAGAAAACAACTACAATATATCCCACACGATGGAGCAGCCAGTGTTAATGTGTCCATGCCAACAATGAAGGCATCAAATGGTCATGTTTTGAGTGCCATGCACAAAAATCCACAAATACAATTTCATCCAGACAAGTTAACCAGACATGTATACCGATTATCAAAAATTTGATCTTTTTGGCAAGCCTCGGTTTGCCCAGCGGCAAAAATCGTTCACTCGGGTTGAGATATCCCTTGTCCCCTGACAGACCCTTGTAAGATTCTACTAAACTTATTGCATCATTGAGTACATATCTTCAAATGATAACTACGGAATACCAAGGAACTGATAAATATTATTCACATCAACTTACACAGATTAAAATAGTAAGTAAATACGCTATGTTTCCGAAATAGGATTATTTTCCTTTCATCAAATGCTGACATGGTATAGTTTCAAATCGTAATAAAGACGACGGATGTCTTCTCATATGGAACATTTCCGAAGCTGAAAACTGTATGATATTATTACTAAAAACGTAACAAATACCGCCACGGTTTGCCACGCCATATTCTGACATAACGATATTAAGAATTCTTTGACCACATGGCGTTTGTGGTAGTTTGAACTCGATGGAATTCGATTGAAATAAAAGCGATTTGTTATCTGAGAGATATAACACAATTAACATAATTTTCATTTTATAACATAATCAATTCAATAGTATTGTATAAACTCAAATTAAAAAAGGAAATATTAAACTTACCGGAAACGTAGACGATGGTCAAAAAGAGTGGGCATAAATATGTCAATATCTGCGGCCAATGACTTGAGATCTCCATGTCGAAAGGAGGAGTCGGTCTGAATTGTCCGTGAATGCTCATTTTATACCGACCATTCCGTGGCGTACGTGTCGATATTAATCAATCAAACAATGTTATCGACCAATACATTGCGTCATACTTAGGCTAAAAGCATAGATAATCTTAAGAGTAATTTATACCATACCTCCGCGGCTAAGTTACAGTTAAACCAGGGAATTGGGTAGTGGTTCTAATTTACTACATTTGTGTGCTCGAATCACGTATTGTCAACATCTGGCTGAACGAACACTTATATACTGGATTCTGTATAGAACTCAAATTTATTTCATGTACAACATTCCATATACATAAATAATCCTCTCTTGTTCTATGACTATTATTCTATTTGTGGCACATGAAAACAGAATATATTTTTGAAAATTTAGTATTACATCTTGTATAACACAGGCCAATTTAGTTCAGCTTCCTTTGTAATATGTCGTTGTAGAAATAATGAAGTTCCTAACATCTATCAGTAACAAAATAACACACATTAAATGTTAAATACTAACTATTTAGAATGTTTATAGTTTCCGCGGTCATGCGTGTATAACGCGGCCGCTTCGAACTGGTGTTAATAATCGTCAAGGTTTGATTCCTCCCTCCTGGTGCAAATATAATATCAATCGACACAAAAAAGAATTGCAAAGAGAACATTTTGATAACATAAATTAAAAGAGTAATTGGCAAATATCCATTGCATATTCTGGATAAATTAAATAATATTATTTTTGTTTTGTCTCAAAAGACGTTCAAAATGTGTTTGAAGATGGCGGCCGTGGTTGCCATCTTGAATGTCAAATATACTTAATATCAGAACACATGGTCCGGACCGGGTCACGATCATTTCCGGCTTGATTTTACACAGGAGGGCATCCTTGAATGACCTTGACCTTGGCCGTTAATACGAAGTTAATTTAATCAAACCAATCTTAGTACACTTTTTCAACACATCCAGGCTGATCTATTACATTTTTATAAGGTGTCTTTTGCCTAAATACCCTTTAAATAATTAATTATTTATAGTATAGATGAAAATGGCCCACATATTAATCCTTGTTGAGCACCAATATTAATTTTCTATTTCATTCTGATCCTGTCAGACTGGGAAGAAAGTGGTATTTAATGTAATAAAAACAAACACAGAAAGATTGTAAAGGTGAGATAAATTTTATCAACAGAAATATTCTGATCTTGAACCCTCTGAACACTAGCCGGATGTTTATCGATTGAGCTAGCTGGTCATCAATGATCGACCAAATTTAACTTCACTACATGTCTATCAATTTTAATTAATTTAATACAAACCTATTTTTTTTCTTCTGCATGCATTTTATTATGAGCTTTGCGAACAATGTTTTCTGTTTCTTCTCTTCCATGAAAAATAGCAGGTAGCTACTGTACCTACAGTATGAACGCCTGAGTATATTTGACCACGTTTGCCTGATAGATTGATCAAGTGAGTCCCAGAGTCGAAAAGTTGCAGGGAAAAACTTTCATCATAATTGTTAGTTCTTGAAGGAATCACATTAAAAACATTTCGTTTCTAAATGTATAGTTATTATCAGTATTTATGTAAGGATGTATAATGTCATATACGTAGATATAGACACAACTTCATATAAAGTGGTTGGAGTTTTTGAATATTGCAAAATGACCTATGTTTAAAAGCATTCAGTTCTCCAGTGCTCCATACTTTTTATTGTGTTGTCGTTCAGTTGATGATAGTGTTGCTGATTTCATAAACCGTTTTCTATGAAGATTTATAATTTCTCTCGTAACTTGAACGCTCATTGCTTATTTATTTGTACACCGATCCTCATCAAGCCGATGGTTTCAGAAAACACGGGCAAAAGGTACGACACTCAATGTTGGACCAGTTATGTTCGATTTTGTAAGGTAATATTAATGGTCAAGATCACAAACGTAAAAGACTTGCTTTCGAAGAAATTTTAACAATTTATATATTATTATAAGATATTATTCCAATGTTACGAGTTCGCTACGGGATCAAACGAGGTCAAAAACAGGTCAAAAATGATATATACGCTAGAAATAATTTGAAGGCTTAGTATGAAAGAACATGCTCTCAGGCACATACAGTAACCAATTTAAAAGTCATATCATTCAAAATGACGGATCTATTGGGCACAATTAATCATGATTTTGATTTGTTTTGTCCTAACTTCATTGTCAGTGGCTTTAAAATTAGATAAATAGTGCTGATGTCTCTCAATGGTTGAAACATCGTCTACAAAATTAACCTGTTTAAAGTAGGGTTTTCAAACCGATCAAAACTCATTAATTGGATACTCGTGAAATCTTCCGACAGATCTAGAGTGACCGGTTAATCAGTGAACTAAAAATTGAAATGTATACATAATAAAAGTTATAATTCAAGGTATTTGCTCTAAAATTATTACGAGTTGTGGTAACGATCCGATCACATTAAAAATGAAGGCCATCTCGCATATACATATATAATTGACTTAACGATTACAACCGGTATTCACAACTTCACATTCATGATTACTTTTTATTAGAGTAGGTGTTTTGCTCAGAATGATCGCTTCTTATCAAATAAACCATTACCTCAATATACATATATATATATAGAGAGAGAGAGAGAGAAGTATTTCATTGTCTCTGTCATTCTTGTTCTTGTTCATTGTTCTTTCTTTCGTTTGTTCGGTCGTTCTTATGAGCGCTCGTTATATCTTTCTGTCGTGCGTGCGTGCGTTTCGATCAATTTGAAGCGAAGAAAACAATCGTCTGTGTGATAAACCTCGTGTTTTGGTTACCATCAAATCTAGTTTATATGGTACATTGTACTTATAATTTTTTTATCTGTAAGCATTCCTCTTCAATTTAGAGAGTAATATAAAAGAATAGTACTCACTCAGTTCATTAAAGTCTAGGGAATAACTAGAAGTTACTGTCCCAAGATGTTTAAATAAGTATCATTGCTTGTGACGTTATTGTGACGAAATGTAACGTTGAATGTAATAGATCGTGTCGATAGCCGCCGATTAGGTAGCTTATTTGATTGTCACGAGAAATCGAGCCGTGCTATGGTAGTGCATAGTTTGCTTCTCCTTCATTTGGTGCCTATGACCAAACTCTATTTCACTTATTAGACAAACGTTTAGTAGTTAGTAGTATAGAGATACCCGAACATGAGTCTTGCAGTAACTCTTCGTTGCAACGAACTGCTCCTTAAAGAGACAATTCTGTCTAAGAGAACATTACAATTTGTACATATGTCGAAAAAAACCAAGTACTAATGGACATTAGATCAGCCGGTTTTACTGTGATATGCCAGAAAAGCCCATGGTGGTGAAATGCGTATGGAAAGTTCAAACTCGCTCACTGTCTGTTATTACACATTGTGGTCGAACATCTTGTATGCCGAACCCCGTCCCTTGCTAGTAGAGCAATGAAACTTTTGTCTAGAACTGTTCAAATCGCTCTGACAGTAGAGTGTTTACCTTATTAGGTGAATTGTCTTGCCTAAAAATAATTTTATCACCTCCTCAGTGGTTATGTAGTTCATCTGTATGACGTGAGTGACTTTGGCTCTGGTATGGGTACAGCGTACATATTGTACCTGCTTAATCGCATTGATCAACGATTTGTAATTACAATGGTATCAATTAAAATAATAAACAATGATGTATAATTTGTCAATATTTTATGTAATATGTTTCATAAGAAATATAGAACAATACATTTATGCCATATTTTGCTTCTTGGTTATGTAAAAGAATTAGCCTGAGTGACTTGTCACTTTAAGTAACACCAATATCACAAATAAATAGCATGTGTCCGTATAAAATACTGTCTTTTTGTAGATTTAAGACGATGGGAATGACAGATCGTTAAAGCCAAGGATACATACATGTGATTCTTATTGAGAGTGCCGATTATGGTACGAACACGGGTATCCAATGTGAAAAACTACGGCTCTACCGACTGAGCTAAGGAAATATACTCTGTCATCTGTGTGACAGAAACCGTAACGAGATTTCCTGAATTTCAACCAGAGACTCTCTAACCACCTTCCATGGTTTTATGTTGGGCGCTCATTTCGAAGATCACGGCTAAACACACTGGATTCCTAATGGGTGTCCCGACATTAGATCGAACCCCGGCCTTCGGTGTGAAAAATATACCGACTGAGCCAAAGAAGCATCCTCAATTAGTTAAGTGATATATACCGTATTTAACACTATCATATGTACAAGTCACAACGATCCGCGCCTTCTACACAAGACAAAACGAACAGATTCTGTGTGCTGGTAAAACGTTTGATAACTGTATAAAACAATTCACTATTTAGAACGTTTTTAAGTGTTTAAATTCACCTGTCCTAAAATAGATCTATGCTGTCAACTATGATATTCATTATATGAATTGCTTTAAGGTTGTATTTTTAAAAGATGTTCATGTAACAACATCAAAAAGACTTATAATGTAGTTGACTTAAGTTAAATTTAACTATATCAAAATTAAAGGGGAATATAGAACATGACAGTGTGTCATCGTAAGTCACATCCAACGTTCGCGTATATCGAAGAGATTCCGCCCTCCGTTTCCCCTCAGCCATTGTTGTAGAACAACACATGCTTTTTCTTCTAGGGTCCTCGGTTTTCTGACTTCCAGTTCTGTAAGCCATTTCTGTGAGAATCCGAGATTGCGTCCTATCTTACGCCATGGCTGAGTTGGGATAGTTTTGTTGTAGATGCACAAAAGAATTCCTTTTTGGTGATCTAAAATGTCATTATGATATCTTAAAATTAAAACAATACTGATAAATTCCGTCGTGTAAAATTATAAAGTATCTTGTAATACGCACGAAGTTTAAAGTACAATTAAATAAGTGTATCTGCGACATTGTCTTATTAAAAGATTCGTTGATGAATCTTATTTCGATATGAAATCAAAACTTACCCAGATACGTCTTCTTGTGAAGCAGCTGAAATAATAAAGATATCAATTGGTCATTATAACAGAAGACATTAGAAAATCCCCCAAATGTATTCGTAGTCGTGTCATTGTATTTCTTAAAACCACACTCAACCGATATTATTTTTTTGTTTACTACAATAATATCTTTTTTAACTACTTCAGCAACGGACGTTTTAGAAAGTGGTATCAACATGCTAAATACTCAATGGAATTCCTCTGTTTCAATATTCCTAATATCGTGATCAACATAATGCTGTGTGAATGACTTGCTGTACCCGAGTATATATTGTATTAGTTATTGATGCTATAAAGTATGTACTTACAGTGAGATAGTCTGATTTACACACAGTGATCGAAGTCTTCACGCTGGGTAAGAGAAAATTATAAAAAATAACTGAAAAGAAGCTAAATGTTTGTATACTTTCATATTAATTCAGATGAATTATTTGATTCTATTGATTGCAATGAGTTTAGTGAATCATAAATCTAGAGTTATATGTTGTTCTTGTAAAACAACTCTTATGTTCAGTGAAGCATTGTATTACATATAAATAACACGCATCTGCACTGTCTGTGCGTACAAAGATGTAAATGACAGATCTTTGAAATATAAAGAAAAAAATGCGATTCGATCGGAAAAATGTTTCGATATTACAAAAAGTGTATATTAACAATCTATAACTGTACTAAATATCAAAACTCCTCATCCTAAATGAAATATATGATGTCAGTCATTATATGGTATTGACTAGTTTTAAAGGTGATAATGTGTATAATTGTGTTCATTTCTAATTGCATTTTCTTTACTATGCCCATGCTCTAGAGATCGTGATATCATCGTCCCGGATATTCCATATTCGAAGATGATATTAATTAAATATATACAGGATGACAAGTCATTTTTCTTTATCGCAGTTGTAATCATAATGTCTGAAGCATATTGATTGTAAACTTGTGAAGGGATATATCATATCCAATAGACAGATTTATATATAGTTACACTTTCTAAATACAACGTCTAACACCATCATTTCAAGGTATAATACCAAAAAGGTGTATATAATAAATTACTCCTTTGATATAACTTTTTGTCATAACTACTGTAACCATTTAGACTTTTACTCTCACGACTTGTACAGAATGTAGCAACCTTTCGTTTGTGATGTCATGATCAATTGTTTGATTTATAAGGAAATCTCACCATTCCTTCAAACAGTCAATCTGGACGCTTAAGTCAGTTTGGAATGTCCGTGCTCCAGGGTTTCCTTCTTTCCACTCCAGATCTCCTTGCTTCGTCATTAGCTTAAATTGGGATTCATCACCTGCAGCAACAATTATACTTCATTTTATATACAGGGATGTCTCATAAATCATGTTATACTTTCAAAATATTGCATGACATAGCCCACCTCATTTTGGTTAATTTTAAAAACTAGTGTGACTGTGGTTGTAATTTACGTCTTTTATAAATATTGAATGACAGTTTTCAACTTCATCCAATCCACCCACTTGAATCTAAGCAATCACGGTGACTTTACTGTTAATGAAATATAATATATACATACCACATGTCGGTATGTTTCTTTTTCTCCTGAACTGAACAGCTATAGGTCCTGAGATGTCACCATGGGCCAGGAAATGCAGTACTGGGAAATTATCTCCGCGCTCCAGCTGAAAAATATACATTTATTAGGAAATATCTGTATGACTATGGGTTTACATACAGTAATAATTAATCATCTCCTAGCTCCAATTAGATATATATACACACAGCGTCAGTAATTAAGCAACAACCTATTTTTTAGATAAAGACAAACATCAAAATAACGAATAAAGAAGCAACATGTAATGTTTAAATTATCTCTTTATTATTTATGATATAATAGTACATAATGTTTCAAAATCATTTGATTGTAGCATATATATATATATATATATATATATTCACATCTAACAATGCAGGAAAACAGCTCGCCAAAACTGCTAATTAAGATAGCTTAACAAGTAAGGTCATTATAAAAAGGAAAAGTTAATTTCATTCAATAAATGATAATTTTAAGTAACAGATGACATATCTTATTTGCACAAAGAACTGTTTGTCAATATTTGTTGTATCCTCCGTTAGACGACATATGGAAATAATCAGGATTCTTCCTCATTCCCCATGGAGAGATTTAACTTACAGTCATAGAAAACAAAAGCCAGACCATTACAATGCCATCTTCGAAAGCAACTATTGGTAAGGTATTTCTCTGGTGGTATGTAGTTTTCAGTTTCTTCTACACACCCCTGCGACCAGCGGTAATATGGAGGAAGAACCGACTTTCACCCGACCACTGACTAGACAAAACGGAATAGAGAGACGTTCATGACAGGTTTGACAGCCTACAGAGACGTTCCTGACGTATTAATTCCGATACTTTGCCGTCTCCAGCCTTTTGATAACCTCCGTCTTCCGATGTTGACCAATACATTATGAAATGCGACTCTGCTGTTCATAAAAAAGGCTTTCCTGGTCAAACACACAACACACAACCCAACATGAGTTTGGTGAAGGTGACCTCTCTATCGTGCTGAACGTGCACAGCGTCATCACTCTGGTGTGGACGGGTATAATAGTGGCATCGGTTCGCTCAGAGATAAAATACCTTACAGATAAACGGTCATACGACAGCCTGGGTCTAAAATAATTGGTTGATTGAGAGAGTAAATTTACTTTAATCAGGACTTGTGGTCGTCATGGTAAGTACAACTGGTATTTTATATCATAACAACTTTTAGCTTTGCGAATATGAATTATGAATACTCAACTGACCACACATTTTCTGTTGAAAACGGTGCATTGATTTAATTGAAATATACTATTAAAGATAATGGTCTATCGTTATGGGTTCAACTAAGCAAATTAAAAACTTAAATATCGATTATTACCAATATTGTTATTTCCGTGTCCTGCGAAACACAGGCCTCCGGAAACACCACTGCAATCTTCTTACACATCCCGGGGAGGAAGAAGACGTCACCTGATTTAGTGAGGGTGTACTCAATCGCACTGTTCTCCTGCACGGAAGATGGAATACCAGGCCAAAGGTCAGAGATGACAGCCAATACGTAGTGTGGGAAACACGAAGTGGAAGCGGATAAATAAACCTAAGAAAATAAAAATGAATCAGAAATGGGTATGGAAATAAAAATTGTGTGTAGCTTTTGTGCATATGACGACCCCCTGACAATTATTTTCCATTATTTATTATGGGTAAGATTACGAACACATTGGAACGTTTACAAAACCTCAGTCGCTGGTGGATGGTCTCGTCCTGAATTACTTATATTTTCCATTTTGATTAAAAATTGATATATGTACATTTTCAGAAACAAGTGTTTTAAATGTTTTGCTTAAGGAGACAAAATATATTACGTGTAGCGTCAGAAATAAAGTTACCTCCCCTTCCTTCGCTGGGTCACGGTTAGCTGGTAGTTGGTACCATTCATTATGGTTACTGCTGCGTATGAGGAGGAACGTAGGTCGACTCGACAAGATATCAGAAGGTACTTTGATCATTACATGGCACTTTAATATATAAACAATATACAACGCTGTAATGTACTCCGCTAAACACTCTGTCGATATACAAATCTGAGATCAACCTAACAAATATGGTATCAATATTTTAAACACGTTCAATGTAGCATTGTCAACTTGTCAAAACTGTTGTATCACCGACTGCATTTGTTAGATACATTATAAACATAATTATGATCTGATAATCTGATAATATTTATGAAATTATTTCCAGTTAGCAATGACTCTGAACGTGATACTTATATTTTTATTCAACATGATATACTATTATATGTCCACTTTGTACAGTATGGTTGATAAGAATCATCATTTGCGACCATTTTATTCTGCTCAACTATACTATGGATGAATATATTGATAGTAATTGCAAACCTACAAACTTTTGTTTAGTATCCATGGTTACGGAGTTTTGTCCTGAGACATGTCGTTGTCTTCCTTTTAACTGGTGTATCTTAAATACTATACTGATAGGCTGAGTGGATTCACCGTACGGAACAAGTCCTCGTCGACAGGCTTCGGGTATGGTATAGGTATCAACGGTTATGTTACAGTACACCGTACCTCCAAAGAACTCCATTATCAAGGTGTTATCTTCCTTTGACCAGTCGATAGAATACCTGGAACCATTATCAAGTATTGTTTTATACACCTCACCGACGAACCACAGTTATTTATTGGTCGAAAGACGTCATTTCTACCCCATCTAAGATATCTGCACTTCCGGTGAGGGTTAGATTTCTCTGTCTTACCCAGGGCAAGACAGCCTTCTCGCGTAGAACATATTTGTATGATAAAACGGAAGTTGTAAAACGTCATATGCAAATAAACATTAACCTGTGCAGTTAAATTGGAAATTGATTTTTTTTCAAACATATATTTTATTCAAGAAATGCATATTACGTATATTATTTTACAAATAAATACATAAATTCAGCAAATTTGATTCTCTCATACTGACATTCAAATTATTCATACATATGTTTATTCTTTATAATAAATATATTATATTAATTATGATTATAATCTCTTTAATTAATAACTGTTAAAAATTAAGACAGATAATATAAGTACAAGTTAATGTCATGATTTCGTCAAATAAAAAGGGAAATAACTCGTATACTTGTTTTGAGGTAAGGATCTTTAGAGGGGAGAGAACTCACAATCAGAACGTCTCTATCATCAAGAGTCTGACTGAATGAGACTAAATGACTAAAACAACATCCTGTAAGCTGTCACGTGTAGTGTATGTGGTAATTGATATTACTTTTGACCACGAACTCGTGCTTCACGTTCTGAACTTGGACCTAATGATCATTGCAATCGAAAGTTAACATGCCTTGACATATTTCGTTGATGCTAACCCAGTTAAAAGACTATCAAAATGGGTTGGATATTATATGTGATAATATTTCTTTGACGTCAAATATTTCAAAACGATTTAGAATTCTGTTTGTTACAGTGTAACAAGTTTAATTAAGTTTTTGACAAAGCAAATATAAGTCTCCAAGTTGATACAGGTATCAAATAAATATTTGTCTTTTTTCAAATCGTGGTATGTGTAGTTTTTAACATTTTTAGGGAAATTACAGGTGCAGAAAAAGGATAATTTTCCTACCTTGATTTTAGGACAGGAAAATCCCTACCCTCAGAGGAGATTTACAACAGTCTAACCCTTGGCAAGTCTCGGGTGAGAAAGTCGTGAATCTTCTCCTTGGGTAGAGATTTCCCTGTCATACCCTCAAGGTAGAGAAAGATCATATTAGTCTCTTATTATATCGACATATTTCTAAATCATGCCTTTTTATGCGGAGCTCCATGTACGTTTAGCAAGAAATGGTCGTATAACGAACTCTCCGAGGTGTTGTAAGACGACGCTTTTACATTAAGTGATATCCTTATAGCAAAAGTCAATAATAACACATAGGGATTGACTTTTGTTTTAAATTTTCATAGCGGCTTTGAATAGCGGAAGCTATCTACATATCCTTTGGAGCGTGTAATACATAATGTAGTATTGTGTACGTAGCTGTGTTATATTATAGCTGTACAAACCTGAACTGCAATCCGTTTAAAGTTGTTCTTAGTCTACATCTACGTTCCAGGTGTAATAACACCGACTCTAGGGCTGATCTCTCTAAGATGGAATCATTTTCAAACCGCTTTAGGATCGTCGATAGAAACCTATCACAGGTTACATCTCCCTTTTTATTGCAAAAAAACCCCAACGCAATTATCGAATCATTAATTGTGACAAAATTGACGAAAATGCGGAAAAAAATGTTATGAAAAATGTAAATGATAATAATTGTTGAACAGTGAACAGTACGCCATATTAATGTGAACACATCATCACTATGCTGTCCAAAACTATCCTTTTCAATAACGTAGAAGGGATATTTATAAATATTCTTAGCAGCTCTTACTCCATTGCTTGCAATTGTTGAATTTTGATAACGAATTGAATAACAATGAAAATATACAAAATGTCGTATTCCAAAGTAATCTTTCAGATTTTTAATACTGGAACAGTGATTGATAATTAGAAATGAAGTGGGTGTTTTTTGTTACCTTTGGGCGATCAGTGTCACATTCGTGCTCTGAAATAAGACATATTGAAATATGATCTCAACAAACAATATGTTTAGATATATGTATGTGTAAACTGAAACTTGTCTTCCAATATAAAACTGAGTTTGGTAGGCAGTGATCTATGGGATAAATCGACAATCTGTAAATTGGACAAATTGTCTCCATATCGTAAACGAAAGAGGAGTTGCGTTCAAAATGCCTCTCGTATTAACCCAAATTATCAACCAATTTAAATATGACGACGAACATGCAGAAGTAAGCATGTTATTAGCTATATGAATTAAACAATGTTTTGATTGCGTAAAAGGTGATATGACCGCATTAGGATACATGCATATTCTACATGTATCGCAAACGAGCTAGATTGAATGTTTTATCGAATTGCGTTCATAATGACGTTAACGCAATCAAAATTAGTCCTTTTATAACGTTTGCAATATATCATCTATGTAATATAATCATTGTAATATGAATCGATTGTAGTTCTAGACTTGAGAGCGAACTACATAAATGATCAACGAAATATTTTTACCTATTTTTAACAAACCTTGTTCCCGTTGTGTACTTCCACAAATTGTGAATACTTTGGACAATCTGTTCCAGAAATGACTACTGAGATGCGAGTCGAATGAAGTCAAACCTTTCCTAATACACTCCTTGATGTATGATAATCTATGATCCAATGAACTGACGAATAGGTTAACGAAAAGAATCGTGGCCATTGAAGCGTATAGTCCTATAATGATAAAAATACCCACTACCACCACTTGTATGTCATGTCGAAACTTGATAATTCCAATTGTCATTCGAAATAAAGTCAGAATTGATGTCGCCATGCTACTAAAACCACTTTCACTATGTCCATATATAAGATGTATTAGGCTGGCGAACCCTACAATAATGATGGATAGTGTTATAAGGAAATGGAAAACCTCGGATCGAAATGACAGAATTGTTTTGTACATCAGGAACAGGTAGTAGTTGAATGACAGATTCTTCAGTACATCAAGGATAGCGATGAAGGTGATCATACCAAGAGTAGTGGTGTAGTATTCATCCCAAAGGAACACCCATCCAAAAGACGCGTAGAATCCTGTTAATTATAAAAAAAAACTATAAGGGTCCGTATGTTGATGTGCTTGTTGAAGCATATTGAAATATACTAAGAATATTTAATGTAATATCACTGAATTTGTCTTCACAATCTTGTGTTAAATATTGATATGGGAAACCAAAAGATGTTGAAACGACCAAATCAATAGCAATGTAGGCCACAAACTTTCATAGTTATAGACGGCGAAATACTGAAATTAGGTTATCTAAATATATTTGATATACAAATAAACCACTAAAATAGTAAAAATAACTTTACCCGTATCTTGTCTAAGGGTGTTGAGAACGCTTATTGTGTCGGTGAACCTCATGAAAAAATACACCACTGCAGCGATGGACACTCCAAGATGTAGGATGTCCAAGACTTGACTCGTTGTTGTAAGGGAATGACCTCTGGTCTTTATCACTTTGACGATCAGTGACACAAGTCGGATAAAAATGGTGACTAAAAAAATTAACTGTAGTGCCAGGACAATAAAATCAAATGTATTGGTGTAGGGGTACAGATTGGCTGATACGACCTGTGTGTTCATGAAGACTCCACCTGTACTTGGGAGCTCGAAGACGATTTTGACTTGGGTAAACAATCTATTATTTCTGTTCATGAGACAGATTTCTATAAACAGAGCACGGGTTTTCTGATCGAGCCATCCATCGTTTTTTAAATCTCTTACTACATTTATTGCCTCATCTGGCAAAATATCTAAATCAACGAGATACCCACTGGCACCATAGGTCCCAAATAGACCCCAGTAGGTGGGTGTCTCCTCTGGGCTGGTGTAGTGATATCGGTACGGGGTGTCGACACCATCCCATAAATCAGATGTGTTCCAAGGGATCCAACCTACAATATAATATTTAGAGAACACAACAAGGGTTAACCTTATCAGTGTAATTGACTTTTCAACATATTGCATTTTAGTAATTGCAGGAAAGTGAATATCTCGAAGTGCATTGAGGTTTTGTGTTATATATGATTTGTGTATTATGCACAGGCAATATGTCTTCAGGTAAATTCAGGTCAATTTAAGGTCAATTTCAGGTGAAATTTTTCAGGTCAAATTTACCTGAAAAGGGCAAAGAAAGTCATTTCAGGTCAAAACCTTGACATGAAATTGACCTGAAATTCATATGAAATTGACCTGAAAATGACCTGAAATTCATATGGAGATTTTTTTCAAGTGAAATTGACCTGAAGCATTTTTCAGGTCAATTTGACCTGAAATTGCCCTGAATTGTGCATGAAAAAAAATTCAGGTGAAATGACATTGACCTGAAATTCATATGAAGATTTAACCTGAATTCACATAAAGATTTGTTCATGTCAGTTTCAGGGGAAATTAACCTGAAATTGACCTGAAAATTCTTCATATAAAATTGACCTCAATTTCAGGTGAATTTCACGTGAATCTAAGGTCAATTTCAAATCAAGATTTTTCAGGTCAAATATGCTGGAATTTAATTTAACGGTTCAGCAAAATATAAATAACAAAAAAAATTTGAATCCGCGACAAAGCCATGTGTAACACTATTTATCTTGCAACTGCCGCATATACTGACGGATATTTACTGCCACATTTTATCCGTCAATACGAAATGGTTTATCCGTCAATACGATGACGTGAATCAGTTCCATATCTGACGGAAAATTTTCCAATCTAACTCCGAACTTTAACCTTCCGATGAATGAAACGTCATTCAGTCCCGTCAAACCATGATGTAAAAATCACCGGAATCAAGTCATTTTTACTATATCGAGTCCCCTGTAATTGCGGTGTGGTCTTTTTCTTGGTTCATGACAATGTATTGTAAAGTAATTCATTGATGGGTATTTATTGATTTTTTACACTCTGGGCAGAGTTACTGTTTGTGAAGGCACTTATATATTTCCCATGGAAGTAAATAGGAGAATGTTCTGATTCAATTTAGTGATTTAGTGATTTTTTTCTTGCTTCGGGTGGAATCAGGTAAATAACCAGCAGTTTGTATCCGTTTTGAATGTCATCTACATGTATAAGGAAATGGTTGGAGGTTAAACTTCGTCATCTCGGCTTTCCTAAGTCTTGTATTGTAAGATATATAGCGGTGGCATTAAAATGAATATTTTAACCATTTTCTACCTTTCGTGTAAACACCTTTATCTTCATTGTCTGTCTCGTAGCCAGGTAAACAGTGTATGGCATAAGTCCTTAGCAAAGCGGGAGCTGCACAGGTATCTAAAACATAGAATGAGTATTGGAAATTATATATTGTTTAGACACTTCGAAAACATATCACTATAGATGTGTCACATAAACAATATAACGATTGTCCTATAGAGGCTACAGGGGAAAGGATGCTCTAGAAGCATATCATGCGCAATGTATGGAAACGCCTCATATTAAGGACTCCATGACATCGTGACAAAATAATGGTGCATGGCTGCTGAGATTCTTCGAAATGTAGGTTTTCTGAGTTCAAAAACATCCTAAGTTTCATCGTTCATGTTTACCTTACACATTTTGATAGGGTAATATGCATGCAGCACCTACCTGAAACTCGAATTTGTCGTATTCTCAGCGGACCCATTTTTAGGTTATCTTCTATAAATCTCAGGTCATCAAACGATTTGATTTCACCGTTATAAAACTCGGAGGAATACAGGCGATGCAGCACAACAGCTTCAATATACATCCACACATCCTCTATTGATTTAATCTGACAAAATGGATCATATTGTAGGAGTTATAATAATGGTTTTAATTTATCTATCGAATACAAGCAGAGACATATTTTATCAATTCAGAGAGTATAATACATTTTGTAATGTTTGTGCCAAAGAAAGTTGGTTTGAAGAAGAATCCGTCTGCTTATGTCCACTTTTGTTCGGAAAGATTTAACTAGTTCGATGCAATTTGAAACAAAATGTAATTAATATCCTATAAACCAATGAAAAAGATTATTTGATAAATCAGTTTTAAAGGATTTTGTTATTACCTCTCCTGTTGCTGTTAGGGTACTTTTAATTTGTAAGTTCTGTCTGCTGACTTCGGAAACTTTTTGTTGAGATCCAATGACCATAAGAACACATATGTATGCCAAACCCATAGCGAAGTTCCTTAGAAATGTGTTGAGTTTTCGGTCCATACGTATGATATACCGACGACGCAATTGATCGGTCGTTTCTGGCTTGTCGCACGGAGATAACATATCGTGTTGGTTTCCTGTAATTATATGGATTCAAATGACAATACTATCCATGCCGCATCAACCATCATTTATTCACCCTCACATAATTCATAGACCATGGGGACTAGTATTTCGAGTATCCTTTTCTATTGGGCATCTTAAGTGTATTAGTACTTCACCAATCAGAATCGTGTCTTCCCAATCTAAAACCATCATATGTTTCCACGTGAAATTTAGTACCAGTTACAGTTGCTAATAAGAACTATGAAGAGTAAAGAATCGCTAGAAAAGAATTCATACCTTGATTGTATATATCCTTTATCTTTGGATATACAGAAATTGGAGGAAAATGAAAGTCATTTTCTCCCGTCCTCTCCGAACAGAGACAAACAAGCAGGACAGCTAGTACTAAGGCCTACAAAACAAGGTATGTTTTATTATACTCAGTCTTAACGGAGTATCTACATAAGCGTGTTACTATTACAGCACCATACGACTACTAGAGGTTTTATATGCGTTTCAATTACTTAATCTTTGCATGCAGATAAACTTTAAAATTAGAATGATGTGTAAGACATACGACTTTTAGGAAAACCCCCTAAACGCCGGAAAGATTCAGTTCACCATCAATGCCTCTCCGTAAGTGTCTACGTTTTCAACTCAACGAGCCGCTATCAGTGAAGTATCAGCGAAGTTATGATGTGGGATGACAGAGTGGTGCAGAGTGAGACAGAACGTGACTTGATATGATATGACGCTATTTATTCTCTTCGTTTCGTGACAGTGTATATAGAAGTGTATGGCCTGTTTCTGTTTTAAGTATTTTCTGGAAATAATTACCATTGACGCGAATATAGAGAGTTATCAAATACTGTTGTTAGGCATAAGCTTAAAGACCTGAAAACGAGATGACTTTTTTAACTTACTTTCGTTGGTTCAATCAAAATCACGCTTTCTGTTGTGCCGATAAAAAACGCTGACATCCATTGAATTGTAAGGGACGGTCCCCATTCCAAAGAATACAGAAATGTAAAAAACGAACCGGATGCGATGCACACTAGGCATACTGTGTAGGCCAAGAAGATTGACCACCAGGGCAGTTTTCCGAACGGGCGAAACGCATCAGAATTATTTTGTTGGAATTTTTCTCCTCGTAAATTCCTCTTACTGAAAATGTAGGTCATAATCAAAGAAGGTACCACTGTAACAGCACTTGATATGAATCCAGTGTAAAGCTCTTTATAACCAATCTCAAAGTACGCCGTCTTTACAAAAGGAGTGGTGTCATCCGGTGTATCATAAAACATGGCGGAGGCGACCATCGAAAGGAACAACAGAGAACCCACACACCAAAGTCTCTGTACCCTGGTGAACCTGTTATACTGGGGACGGAATAGCAATGAAAACCACAGATTATCGTCCAGGATGTTCCGAGCGCTCACTTCAGATATATCTCCCGTACTGTCGCTGTTTTGTCCCACTTTCAAAGTACACCAGGTTTGTCCCGTTCCCTTCTCCATAGAGAGCCATCTGTTGCATTTTAGTCTTGTACTAAAACAAAAGTAAACCTTCCTAAGGGTTAATCCATGAGTGAAATAATAAATATTATCAAATAATATAGTATCATATATTAGTATACTTTGATTTGAAAATAATTAGTAAAATGATGTTCTGAATAAACACAGGCTTGTATTCCTTTGGTACCAGATTAATTAATAGATATTGATTCGAAGCTAAGTATATATATTTATGAATAGTACATAATTATTTGCATCGATGCGTCAGGAATAGATTTTATCACATATTCCGCCTGATATTCAGTGATATCGCCCGTGTAATATTTTTTTGCGTATGTCACTTGTGTAATATGACCTGGAGCGATTTCCATCTTAAATTTGAGTTCATTGCATATGAAATTTTATGAAACTCGTCTCGCAGTTTTTATTTTTGCGAGCCTTTTTGACACGTTTCATAAAACCTCATATAAATTTAAAATGAACATTCATGTAAGATCCTATATATCTTACTTATCAATTAAGTTGATATATCTTAGTTTCCTCTCTGTGGATATGCAATGAAATTCAGGAAAACAGATAAAACATTGGTATCTTGTTGTGACATAACATAACAATATAATAAAATAAATTGCATGAAAGAAATACAGACTTACGCATTTTTAGTTATTCCATCGATTAAAACAACCCGCGTTAAATACCAAGAGCTTGGTTTCGCATCTTCTCCCAACCATATTTGGACAGCTGTAATGTTTCCAATGCAAACGTCAGTCGTTAAGTAGAAATATGACGAGGTTCCGTTGCTGAAGTTCTGGAAAATTCATAGAAGGCAATAAAATGGATAGGACAAATTGATAAAAATGCCGAATTATACCAGCATTAAATCATAGATAGGCCACACAAATACAAATTGGAAATATAAAGCTGAACAATGTCCCTTACACTGGGTGATACACATACCACCCGTTTACAAATCAATCACCCAATGTATACGTCAGCATTGACATGAACAATTAAGATTATTATCTAAAGGCTTTATTCTCTTCACATGCATTTCCAGCCTTATACAAAAGTACATCGTAATCAAAAATAACCTTTACGCGGCCTACAGACATGCTGACCAGCTAAAACACATTTCCAGAGCGTAATATACGCGCACTGCTTTTCGACCAAAATCGCCCGTTCAACCTTTATCAACGTATCCCTAATGGAAAAGTACAAAGACATAATCCACAAAATCGGCTTCAAGTTAATGACATGTACTCCTGCCACATGTTATTTCGTCGTATTAAGTTTATTTAGTGTATCTCTTTATTGGTCCCCTCTTCCAGCTACATTATTTTTTCTTGTTTCACTATCATGGAAATTCATACAAATATTGGTCCTTTTCAGGACTTCCCTTCAATCCTCACACTACCTTTTTACAAATGTCACATATTACTATACTTCCTCTCTCTTTCATTGTCTCATTCATCCCACCCTTTGTAATCAATATTATGACTTATACTTTATCATTGTTAGTTGTTGCAACAACTGTTATTATTAGAGATATTTTGATATTAAACTTAGTTCCCCCCAACCAATCAATTTACGTCCATAATGAACTCTATCTATCTTTAGATTTATGTTCGATTGGTTGACAGAAAGACGACAGAATTATTTAACTATCGGTACAATTGTAAAACAAATAACTGGTTATGTTATAATTAACCAATCTGATTATCTGATACAGATCCTTTAACCACTCCGTTCAATTGAGGACCTGACAACATCCCGTAATTGGTCATGTTCGGAGGACCTTTGTATCGCATGCTCTTAAAATTAAATGCATTTTTTAACCTTGCTAAGTCAATCGATAACGTCATTTCGTTCCAGTGTATTTACACATTTATCTTTGTTGTGTTCATTGGACGAGATGACTACATACAGGAAAATAATTCTGACAGCTTTTTCAAACAGTTTCGTCCCCAGTCTAAATTCTGGAAGCAACAATATGATTGGCTATTTCCAATGATCACCAGAACTTGACCTCTAATGGGATGTTGTCAGATCCTCTTACCAAACGTAGTCATAATAAGGATAGGTATTTGTAATGAAATTGTTATATGACATAAACAACATGACTAAGCAGTTACCCTATCAATTTCAATAAAGCCTATTTAGTACTTCAAAATTCAAAATGGCTGTTATAAGTCACATTGTTTCCTAATTATTCACAAAATTCAATTGGCAGAAAGTTGACAATCTCTATGAATTCAAAAAAAAGTAAGTACAGTACTTCGTGAAAAATATTGATATCAAACTTCAATGGTTTTCAAGATTCAAGATTATTTCCTGTCGACGATATCTTATTTGTTATCAGTCCTAGAATGTATCCAAGGAGGGATATGGAATTTGAGACGGAAATTTGATTTTTTTCTGTGAAATCAAAGATGGTGGCCATCTTTTAGTTCACAGTAGTCTCAACATGCAATATACACAACTAGGGTCCAGGAAAAAGAGGCTTGAGATTGTATTCCTTCTACGAAAAGCGGCAACAACCACAATCTATCCAAATTCATGGCAGCTGCTTATCGGTCATCTTGTATAAATATATCAAGGATGTAGATGAATTCAGTCTTTAGTTATCTAAATAAGATATGAGTATCATCCAATCGATCCCAAAATGCAACAAAAGTGCGAGAGGCAGCTATGTATTGCATTTAAGAACGACATCTTTAGTACTCCATGAGTAATAATAGCAAGGACGGACAATCCTTGAAAAACCTACCATGTGATGCTGATGGGCTTACGTTAAGGGCTTAGGAAAACCATTGTGTAAACCATGTAGGATAAGCATTTCCGACTGATGTATTTCAGTACTGATATAGAAAGAAATTCCATGATTGGTGTTGAAGTACCACAGAGTTTGTTATTGCCGACTGTACCTTTCTGTTGCGTCCTGTTAACATTCGAGTTCCTGTCTCTCCTCTTGTCCCTGTGATGTTGATGTACACGGTTGATTCCATCCGCCTTTTAGATCTTAGTCCAGTTGATATACAGATGTAATATCTGAAGGCTGACGTATCGTTATTGCCGGGGAGGTGTTGGTATGACCACTGTGGATATAAACATGATTCTATATCAGATCACTAGTTTGTTCAGCCGTGCCAAATCAAACCATAGATGTCACGACTTATTTGTAATGTTGTATTTATATTTCCAACAATATCAAGTATGTGATAAACTAGATGTTAAACTATTATAGAAATAAAATGAAACGCATTGAATAATTATTTGATTTGTCACTCACTTATCAGGTATCTAGCATATTGAACTCGTTGGGAGTAAGGATAGGTTTGAAAATTAATTTTACTAAATTACCGAACCGTAACGAAATATATGTGTACCAGTGTATTGTCGATGTTATCCCGTCTGTACAGAACTGGTGTTATGATGACAAAGAGTACAAGGACAGCTATCACTGTACCCAGCACGTATGGTGTATCACTCAGCCTCTCAGAGAAATTCAAAAACACCGACTGGAAATCTATCATATCGGGTGGTATCATCTTAACACCTGCCGTGAATGTTCCGCAGAAGTATGACGTGAGGGTAATCTCGGTTGTTCGTCCTCCAGTAAGCTTAAACACAGAATTAAAATATTTTGTTTTGTCACAGAATAAATCTTATTTTAAGGATAAGAAATGAAATACATTTACACCTGAGAATTACATCCCTTTATTAGAAGTTACCTGTAAGTCTTCAATACGACAGCATTATACAACATATTACGTTTGGTGCAAACAAGCGCGGAATGACCATGATTTTTTTGTTAGCATTCAACATAACTGAGACCGTTACAGATGTCGAAGGAACAGCATGCGATCCGATTTACAAACAAATACTGAGTATGGGATAGTTAAGTATGAGATTGGAGGATACCAGGATTAATGAGTAATTTGGGATCGGGATATATAGTAATATTTGAGCCAGATTTATCTTATTTTTAACATAGCAATATATTAATTGGTGATTTAAAGTTTAGAAAAAAAAAAGAAAAAAAAAGAAAAAAAATCACCCCTCTGCGTCCCTCCCATCCCATCCATACCATTCTTAGCCTACGTTTACTGTATGCAAATATTTTGCTCTATACAATGACATATGATAGTAAAATACGTATATAGTAAAATAATTTTTCTGGTATATTATAGCACCAGATGAACTTTATTCTTGCATAATTGACATTATACAAAAAATCGTCACTGTGACCTATTTTTGACACTAAGTTATACTTATATCAATGCAAATCATTCAAAAACATCATGATGTCCTAATTCCTAGGTATCTGTTAACCAAAAAAGACTGCTTATCATGGCCGCTAGATGACCCAAATTGACAACTTCCTTTGTGAAAATGGATGCCCGCGGAATAAATTTTATATATGCCTTAACTGGAACATGAATTTTGACATGTTATTTTGTATTCATTAATCTATTTAAAAAGATGATGAATTAAGCCATGAATATCAATCAAATGGCTCCAGATACCTTTTTAACGTTAGTAACATCACAGAAATTATGTACTGTAAAATTGTTGTTTTTTATGCCTTATGTATGTTTAGATGGAGACATTCCTTCAAAAATCACTTAACAATTATTAATAACATTGTGGAAATTTGAAATGAAATTGTATATCACAATTTGGCTTCAGGGTCTGAACGAAGGTACTCATTTCGTATCACTATAGATGTACATATCATGTCTTTTGACAGTTCTGCTAAAAATCAGTTTCTGCTCTTAGGTTTACTTGTAAAATTAAATCAATGCAATGAAAGTACTGTAATTTTCAATATGTTATTACTTTTGGTGATGAGGAACATATTATCTTATCTTAAGCTTATCTTGATTCATGTGTATGAAAAATACGGCACATATAACTTTAATGTATTATAACATTCACTTGTATCATTAGAATATACTTTACAATAGTTTGCAAAAACTTTACCCCCTAAAACACATATCTTAAGAGGCACCAGGTTGTCTACACAGTGGTAAACTTGTTAGAAATTATCAAGGACATAGTCATGTTATTTGTTATATTAACTCAAAGTTAAACAAATCAAAATCAAAATAAGTTTTCAAACAATCCAAAAAATCCGAAACACCAAATTGACAATATCCTAATAAATACCTGAACGTCATTTGTGGCTCTCCACCCATGCGAAGTTCTGTCAATGACTTGAGGTGAAACTCGATTTATCCTTATTTTTGGAGCGTCTCGATGTTTGTGAATCGTATTATCTACAACGATAAGTGACATGAACCATTTGGTCATATTACGTTTCTTTAAGCTACTTCAATATCTGCATGCACAGTTACATAAAGCATCAATACAAATTGATGATCGAATATAACGATAACTTTCTTTCTTTTGCAATATATGAATGAATTTATTATAAGCATGGCGACAAGTAAATAGTATAATATACTCAAATCAAAAGGACAACTAAAAATGTTTTATATACAAATATGTTTTCATAAAGCTTTTTACCGAAAGCAAAAATGCAGCCTCTAATAACGGCGGCGTTTGATGTAAAACTATGGGTTTTATCAATTTTACATTGGCATTGTACCTTAATAACCACTGATGTCTGGTGTATGGGTAGATGTATGACTCCTCCGATATAAACCTACCTTGACATTGTACCGTGATAACCACTGATGTCTGGTGTATGGGTAGATGTAGGGCTCCTCAAATATAAATCTACCTTGACATTGTAGGGTGATAACCACTGGTGTCTGGCGAGCTGTATGACTCCTCCGACATAAACCTACCTTGACATTGTACCGTGATCACCACTGATGTCTGTTGTATGGGTAGATGTATGACTCAACCGATATAAACCTACCTTGACATTATACCGTGATCAGCACTGGTGTCTGGTGAGCTGAATGACTCCCCCGACATAAACCTACCTTGACATTGTACCGTGATAACCACTGGTGTCTGGTGTATGGGTAGCTGTATGACTCCTCCGATATAAACCTACCTTGACATTGTACCGTGATAACCACTGGTGTCTGGTGTATGGGTAGCTGTATGACTCCTCCGATATAAACCTACCTTGACATTGTACCGTGATAACCACTGGTGTCTGGTGTATGGGTAGCTGTATGACTCCTCCGATATAAACCTACCTTGACATTGTACCGTGATAACCACTGGTGTCTGGTGTATGGGTAGCTGTATAACTCCTCCAATAAATGAAAACATCAAGCTGTATGGCCGGTATTGTGTAACTGACAACATCTTGTTTGTATGTAGATAGAAATCGTAGAAAGTGTCAGTCGGTGAGGTGGTTCCGTATTTGCCATAAGTACGGCAGGATCCCATCATGGAGATGTTAACGTACACTATAGCAGGGGAGATGTTGAAAAACCCTCCAGGAATGGCGGCCATGTACTGTGTACCGTTCGGAAGCATGTCTATAATGTTGTTGGTATTGGAGGTTGAAGTTGGTAGAGGGAGGCCCATCAGGAATTTGATGTCTGGTATTTCATTTCCGTCTTCATCAAAAGCAAATGTTGTTATTACGGGTACACTGACATCATCTGAAGGCTTGTTGTAGTCAAACGGGGTTTCTTGGTGGGACATAATCTAGGACGTATAGTGTAGAATAAGACAAATATAATTCTGAAGGCCAAAACATTTTTATTTGTTTGTTTGCTTGATTAATAAACCTCCTATTAACAGCTATGATCATGTAATGACGGCCCCATGTACGTATGCGGTGTGTTACATGTATGTTGTGCGAGGTGCGTGTTTTGGGAGACTGCGGTATATTCATGTTGTGTCTTCTTGTATTGTGGTACTGTTGCCTTTTTGTATTGCTATATCACTGAAGCATGCCGCCAAAGACACCAAACAACATACCCCACCCGGTCACATTATACTGACAACGGGCAAGTCAGTCGTCCCACTCCCGTTATGCTGAGCACTAAGCAGAAACAGAAACTACCACTTTTATCGACTTTGGTGTGTCACGTCCAGGGAACAGAACCCAGAGCCTTCCTCTCAGCGGCGAGAGCTAAACCAAAGGCCAAAAGTGAGATGGTGTCAAGGGAGGCGTAATTTAGGAAGAAAGAAAAGATAAGATCCTAAATTTAGTCGGCTTTTACGAGCATACAATAGGTGAAGCAGGTACAATTCTAACGCCCTACCTGCAGGGCCGACCTCCTTAACTTTTGACTTTCTGTTGAGCGTTCGCCCCTGTTGGAAAGGTTCTAGGTTTCCATGACTGAGACACACCAAAGTCTATGAAAATGTTAGTCAAAACAACATTTCAAAGTAATTACTATTGTGCATGAAGCAGCTTTATGATATAAACATCGTGTACCAACCATTAGCATCCTTTTTGGACTGGACATCATTCGTCTGGAGAAGTATCTGGGTTGTACAACTACTCGACCGTACGATGTTACATACTCTCCTTGAAGCACATCTAAGTCTCCCATAGCAATTATCACCGATGTTCCACTATGTTCAAAGGTTTTGCGAATGTTGTCTCTTTTCATGTATAATTTCACATGCCTGATAAAGGCATCTTGAAGATTAAGAAGTTCATACTACAAAGAAACAAACCTTAATTCGGTAAATGGATTAAGTGTTAGATGGAATTATAACGTCGACTGGTGGTATGACGAATAATTATGTGTTAGTGTTCAGATACATACATCAATGATAGTATGCCCATAGATATCCCTTTAATATCACCCCGGCCAATGTTATTTATGGTGTCCATATCGTGCAGAATGTACTTATATATTATAAATATGTGTGCAGGTAAACGATATAATAAACTTTGCTGCTATTTTTCCTTAAGTTGTATTGTGTTCAGTGGTTTTCGAAAATGATAACCTTAAAGATGCTCCACCGCTGACAAATTGTGTTTTTTCACTATCTAAAACAGGAGCAGACGATTTAGTAATTTTCTTCGGTTACAAAAAATACTTACTTTACACCATTATCACCATTAAAAAGGTCGAGCTTCTAATTTTACTTCAAGTTAAACATATGAAAAATAATTATTTGCATCCCGAAAAAAATCATTGGCACTATATCCTATATAGAATGAAGTACTGATTGCGCATGCACCAAAGGCAAAATAAATCATTTTTTATTATTTTCTGTGTTAATTAGACATATATACACAAGATTAAACAGCAATTATTTTTCAAATGATGAATATCATTTATGCTCTGTCGGCGGTGGAGCATCTTTAAGTGGATTAAACCGTCATAAAATTATGATTATAGGTTTAGTGTTGTCGATTTCGTTATATATGTATATTATGTAAGGAAACGGGCTGCCCTGAAACTTACCGTGAGGTGTGAACTTCGACATCCAGTAACATTCGCCTCGAACCCGTACACTAGATTCAGGATACGGAGATACGCTGGATATTTAATATGAAAAACATAGTAAAATACTTAGACATCACAATATTATATTTATTTTTAATAGTTTATAAAGGCTCTTGATAACATTCACATAAAAAATTAGTATTCAAATATCTATCATAATTTAACGTAAAATGTATTACAATACGATTGTATCCGCATACTTACACTGTACATATATATATTAAAGTTATATGTACCATAAATGGGTGAAAATTTTGACATGTTATTTTATCTTCATTAAACTATTAGAAAACCATCATTTTTGATAAATTAAGCTGTGAAAATCACTCAACTGGCTTCAGATGCTTTATAAACGTTAGTTACTGTAACGATTATCTCATTATTCTAATTTTATATGTAATCGAATGCACCTATTCATGTACAGCGTAATCGAACTCACTAGTTCTGTTATGCATTTTGTGACTACGTCAGTGGTTGTTGTGAAGAGCACATGGAAATAATACACAAGATGAGAACCTGTACAACTGTGTTTATTATTTAATACGAGGTAAGACAGTTCTAAGCTAGAACAAAATAACGTAACAGTTACAAGTACACAGTAAAATGTCCGATGAAATTGTAGTACTGCCAAAAATCATTTTCAGCCTTTATTTGCACTTGTAAAATTAAAACTTATGCATTTAAAGTGCCTCTTAATTCTCAAAATATTGATAACTTTTAGTGATGATTAGCATATTACAAACTCATCGTGATTCCTGTGTATGGAAAATTTAAATATTAATTATACATATAGTTTAGTTCACATCGTATACGGTATCCGTATATCTTGCATAATAAGTAAGCATTCACATAAATTCAATCTTACCACACGTGTGAACCGATCGACTGAATAGTATCATTTTAAAAATTAAATTATAAAATTGCATATCTCCTGTTAGCTCAATATAAATATTTTCATACTTGCATTAATATTGATACTTGATATGCTATATCTGTAGAATATATCTAAACATATATCAATCAATAATGTTTTCGTGTGAGGCATCGATACACTTACATAATTTATTATATGTTTA
The DNA here is from genome assembly GCF_041381155.1 of Argopecten irradians. NCBI lineage: Eukaryota > Metazoa > Mollusca > Bivalvia > Pectinida > Pectinidae > Argopecten > Argopecten irradians. The sequence goes on along the minus strand of NC_091147.1, from coordinate 10,492,381 downwards.
TACAGACAGGATCACTAACTATGAAGTATTTGATATGTCTAAAAACCAGGTTCACTAACAATAGGTAGGACTTATCAGTCTAACGCTACTCACAGTCAGTGGTTGAGTTCGCATCAAGTTCGTCAGATGACAAGGCGTCCATTTTCTTTGTAATTTGATCCTCGATATGTTCTATATTCCTCTGTGATTAGCAAAATATAAAACATTAAATACCGATTTCATTTTTTCTTCTCCTTATTTGCATATTTAAGAATTATCTACCCTTGCGAGTAGATATTGAAACGCCGTGTGTTTGTGAGCGTATTAAAGTCTTACTTTTCAGGAAAAAACGACTTGAACTGCGCTCACAAGATAATGACTTGCATGTAACTATCGATACCTACCCGTAAAGGAACTAAATCTGTAATATGCAAAAAACGGTGTGCTTAGTTCTCTGCTTACCGTTTTGTTAATCAGGAATAGTATGCGAATGCATGTTTAAATTATATAATGGTAGCTCGGTTCAGGAAGAAAAAAAAATGTCCCGACGGAGGAAAATGCAGCCTACTATATATTCTGTCACTGATCACGTGATTTCTAGGAGTGTTTGTAGAATTGTTTGTATTAATTTTATGAAATAACCATTTTGGCGGTCATTTCGCTTCCAAATCGTGTCTCACATTTTGTAGAGATGTACAATTTTTACCTTTTTCAGTCCCAAAGTTGAACTTCAATCGCCTCTGCGACGGCATCTTTAGGTATATCAAGTTCATTTTTGCTGTTAAACTTTTCTAGGTTCGCTGTGATTAACATATTAAGAATTTAAGTGTGAAAGTATAACCGATAATCTTAATTGTTACTTTTCACTTAAATCAAACTAATTTGAATTTTAACAAGGAATGCAGAATAACAAACACCATAAAACGCAAGAACTCTGACCCCCAATTTTTTATGTCGATTTTAGAAACAGCAACATTTTTTTTCTTTTGAACTACAATAATAAGTTATCATAACTTTTTTCAGACTCTGAAGAATAGAATCAGTCAACTTTTGTGAACAAGGTGATTTTCGGTGAATTTCGGTGATAGGGGTAACATACATGTATGTTGCTCTTTTGAGCAAATATAATGTATTGATTGTGTGTTACTAAGAAACGCTGATTTTGTTTTGCAAACATCCATACCTTTTAGAAAACAACCAATTTCGAAAACCGCTCTTTAGCTTTTCGTGCAACTGTGAAATTCTCGTAAAATCATAAATCATTGAAAATATCTATCGTTGCTTCAAAATACATGTAGTTTAAAATCACGCACACCACCATATTATTAATTCAATTTTCAACTTTTATATGAACTTCAATCAGTCTAAATATTTCCTAAAATATATACTAGAAAAGAATGTGGAAACTTTCATAAAAATGTTTTTTACACCTGTTAAATATCTTACAAGTTGATCCTTAATAGTAAATTACGTATTTGATAGATTTATTTTTAGGTGCAACAGACAAAATCAGTTAGGAAATACCTACAACATAAAAGGGGTTTGTCACAGGCTATACAATGTACGTGCTCCATATGTAAAAGGTTGAGCCAGTCGTAGAAACCGTTACAATATATCAAAATAACAAAACTGATGTAATACTTGGATAAGGATAAGCAGTATGACGTGTTTGTTTCATAACAACAACTTACCATGAATATTTACATACATATTACCAATTATTACCACTATGAAATTCCCTACCAGATTTGAACATACTTTGTGTATAAATTACCAGTTTCAAAGGCTTTTTATTTTCCCATTTGAAGTAACACATAATCATGGCATCAAGTTAAAAATGCAATTACTGTAAAAAATAATGATGAAATATATTTAGTAATTAGAAGAAGAAAAATATCTAAATGATGTTATTTTAGCAATATGTTTTATGCAACCTAGACAATAAACCAATTTGATATGTTTGGCAATTAGAATTAAGAATTTTCTAAATTATGTCAAATGTACACTTGGAGGACCAATATTCGTCAGGATAATCAAATCCTCTCGGATATCATCAAACAAGCAAGAAATAAAAAAATAACATTTTTATCAACACAAATATATAATATTTTGTCTTACTTGTACAACAAGTTCTCTATCAGTTAGTTATTTATCAATCGCGGTACGGAAGATTTCTAACCGCCGGTCTGATGGCCGACACAGTAGGGACCTATTTTCGTCAGGGGGGCTGTTTCGCTTATTACGAAGATAGGAATATGAATATTGAGATAATTCCAAATAAATGATGAGCAACAGGCACTTGTGAGATCGTGTTTAAGCTGAAATTTTCTTTTTAGTTACATCGATTTTAAATCTATAAACCTATTGGTTATGGAAAATGGCGAACACCTCTGTTTACATAGAATGACGTTATGTTTCCAACAGTATCGCGCCAAACATTTCGGGTAAGTTGAATCGCCAAACAAAAATTTGTAGTAACCCAAAATCTGGGCTATGAATTACGTGATCAGACACGTGACTTCCGGTACTTTGTTGACATACTGCTGATCAGTGAACATGGACAGTCAAACGCTGATGGTATTGTTTTAAAATTTCATTTAAAATGGACTTAAGAAAATTGCAACATCGTTTTTATAAAATCGCTTGGTTATAACACACACTCCCTTTTAAACAAGACCAATCTTCCTTGATCAAAAATCTGCTTTGGCAGACGACACTCTTTATGAAATCACGCGATAGTTCATAAGATATAAGCAAAATTGTAAACATGACGAAAACAGGTCCCTGACCAATTTAGCGCACATGACCATATATCTACATGCATGTTCCCATTATTTAGTTTTATGTGGAATTCCTTACCAGATTTGAGCACATGACGTCCGAGTTATCCGCGATGTGTTGATACAGTTCTTCACTATACACCTCCAGCTGAGTTTGGTTTGGTGAGTCCGTCTGGTCAATCCTGTTAGAGAGTGTTTCCAACGCCGCTTCTAAAACTAGATTGTAATACAATGGTACGTTAATTATTTACAGGTGAAATACTATATTCCTAACAAATTGCAATGGAAACCCCAACTATGTTAGAACAGCATAGCAATATTAAGTCAAGGTTGCTATTTCGTAAATTGAAACGCGGGTTTGGTTTACAGTATGCGAATTTAATGATATTGTCAATAGATAACCCACACTACATGTAGTTGCAAATTTAATGATATTGCCGATACATAACCCATACTTAGTAGATTGTTTGGGGGCTATACATCAGTCAACACAGTAGACGTACAATAATGATAATTATAATTTTGATTTAATTCATAATAACAACATTAGGACACCGTTCAATTTATCTGCCACCAAGAATACATGTATATCTCTTACAACGTAATACAACGTTTTTTTTAAACATAAAGTTGTCTAACAACACGTACCATACATAATCCAACTATATAAATGCTATGCCGGCGGCTATTTACATATATTTTAAAAATATTTGTAAAAATATATAATATATATATATCTAAACATGTCATAATCAATGATTTGGTGCTTATTTCAGGAAACACGCATACCTTTAAAGGCTTGGACGGTCGTGGATTCTATTACAGATGTACTTGGCAACGCTGCAGGTGTTGACGTCATAAAAAAGTAAAGAGACGATAGAACATCAGAGTGATCTATCGCTACACGAGTCGACGTCATCATCATGTAATCTGACGTCTGCGCGTGAGTATGATGCTGTGCTACAGATGGCGTTGGCATCAGACTAGATAACAGTGGCTGGTGAACCGAGTCTGGCGGCAAAGTTGACAGGTCCTGTGGCGTCTGGGTCAGACTCGCTGAATGGGGTAACGTTATGATGTCTGTCCGTAATAAATCTTAAAAATATAGAAAACAACTTATCAGTGGTTAATTATTTATTGATTACGTGCTCTGTGTGAATGATGACTGTTAACAAGTTCGTTTGTGGTAAGATGACTTCGTGGTGGTTTAGATTGATCTATGATGATTGATGTCAACAGGTTCATTAATGGTCGGATGACTGTGTAGTGCGACTGTCAACAGGTTCGTTAATGGTCGGATGACTCTGTGTAGTGCGACTGTCAACAGGTTCGTTAATGGTCGGATGACTCTGTGTAGTGCGACTGTCAACAGGTTCGTTAATGGTCGGATGACTCTGTGTAGTGCGACTGTCAACAGGTTCGTTAATGGTCGGATGACTCTGTGTAGTGCGACTGTCAACAGGTTCGTTAATGGTCGGATGACTCTGTGTAGTGCGACTGTCAACAGGTTCGTTAATGGTCGGATGACTCTGTGTAGTGCGACTGTCAACAGCTTCGTTAATGGTCGGATGACTCTGTGTAGTGCGACTGTCAACAGCTTCGTTAATGGTCGGATGACTCTGTGTAGTGCGACTGTCAACAGGTTCGTTAATGGTCGGATGACTCTGTGTAGTGCGACTGTCAACAGGTTCGTTAATGGTCGGATGACTCTGTGTAGTGCAACTGTCAACAGCTTCGTTAATGGTCGGATGACTCTGTGTAGTGCGACTGTCAACAGCTTCGTTAATGGTCGGATGACTCTGTGTAGTGCGACTGTCAACAGCTTCGTTAATGGTCGGATGACTCTGTGTAGTGCGACTGTCAACAGGTTCGTTAATGGTCGGATGACTCTGTGTAGTGCGACTGTCAACAGGTTCGTTAATGGTCGGATGACTCTGTGTAGTGCGACTGTCAACAGGTTCGTTAATGGTCGGATGACTCTGTGTAGTGCGACTGTCAACAGGTTCGTTAATGGTCGGATGACTATGTGTAGTGCGACTGTCAACAGCTTCGTTAATGGTCGGATGACTCTGTGTAGTGCGACTGTCAACAGGTTCGTTAATGGTCGGATGACTCTGTGTAGTGCGACTGTCAACAGGTTCGTTAATGGTCGGATGACTCTGTGTAGTGCGACTGTCAACAGGTTCGTTAATGGTCGGATGACTCTGTGTAGTGCGACTGTCAACAGGTTCGTTAATGGTCGGATGACTCTGTGTAGTGTACGGTTGGTTACTGTCAACTGTTAGTCGCGAATGTCAACAGGGTTAGCCTTATTGGTATTGACCAGACAGAGCGACTAATTTGGATTCGTTAATGGTTCGGATGACTCTCTGTGTAGTGCGACTCTATTTGTTTTTGTGAGTCGGATGTTTTTGTTGTGAAACTGTCAACAGAGTTCTGTATGGTCGGATGTAATATGTTCCATAAAACCATTCTTCTCGCGAACGGAAAGGTCAAGCTACCTGCGACTGTTTACCTTGGGTACATGTTATATTAGTACACATACACACTTTTAATGTGCTAATGTAAAGGTTTGTTAAATTACGGACGACAACGTTGTAGTGCTAAAGATCAACACTTTATTAATGGTCGGAGAATCTGTGTAGTGCGATATAGTAATTGGAACATTTAATGGTTTGAAATCTCACATGAAAAATACCGTGTATATGCGGGGGACTGTCAACTGGGGTTGTTGTTTGCGGTCCACTCCGGAAACAGGACATAGTTCGTTAATGGTCGGATGACGCTTGTGTAGTGCGACTGTCAACAGGTTTGTTAAATGGTCGGATGACCTTGTAGTGCAACTGTCAACAGGTTCGTTAATGGTCGGAATGACTCTGTGTAGTGCAACTGTCAACAGGTTTGTTTATGGTCGGTATGAACCTGAGGTAGAGCAAACTGTCAACAGGTTCGTTAATGGTTCGGATGACTCTGTGTAGTGCGACTGTCAACGGTGGTCGTTAATGCGATTCGGATGCGACGGGTTAGAGCAACTGTAACAGTTTCGTTAATGGTCGGGATGACTACGCTGTGAAGTGCGACTTTCAACAGGTTTGTTAATGGTCTCGGATGACTCTGTGTAGTGCGACTGTCAACTGGTTCGTTAATGCTCGGAATGACCTGTGTAGTGCGACTGTCAAATAGGAGGGATCGTTCATGTATCGGATGACAGGATGTTTCGTTCAAAGTTCGGACAAATCTGTGTAGTGCGACTGTCAACAGGTTCGTTAATAGTCGGATGACGCTGTGTAGTGCGACTGTCAACAGGTTCGTTAATGGTCGGATGACCTGTGTAGTGCGACTGTCAACAGGTTCGTTAATGGTCGGATGACCTGTGTAGTGCGACTGTCAACATATTTGTTCATGGTCGGATGAATCTGTGTAGTGCGACTGTCAATAGGTTCGTTAATGGTGGATGACGCTGTGTAGTGCGACTGTCAACAGGTTTGTTAATGGTCGGATGACTCTGTGTAGTGCAACTGTCAACAGGTTACGTTAATGGTCGATGACTCTGTGTAGTGCGACTGTCAACAGGTTCGTTAATGGTCGGATGACTCTGTGTAGTGCGACTTTCAACAGGTTCGTTAATGGTCGGATGACCTGTGTGTAGTGCGACTGTCAACAGCTTCGTTAATGGTCGATGAATGTCGACTCTCGTGTCAGTGCAATTTTCGACTTTTCTGGTCGGAAGACTCTGTGCTAGTGCAACTGGTCAACAGGGTACGTTAATGGTCGGATGACTCTGTGTAGTGCAACTGTCAACAGGTTCGTTAATGGTCGGATGACTTGTGTAGTGCAACTGTCAACAGGTTCGTTAATGTCGGATGACTCTGTGTAGTGCGGACTGTCAACGGGTCGTTAATGGTCGGATGTGTAGTGCGCTGTATATGTGTAGTGCGTGTAGTGACTGTCAACAGGTTCGTTAATGGTCGGGATGACTCTGTGTAGTGCGACTGTCAAACAGGTTCGTTAATGGTCGGACGACTCTGTGTAGTGCGACTGTTAGTTAATGGTCAGATTCGTATATTCGTTAATGTCGTACTGACTCTGTTCATTGCTACATGTCAACAGACTTACATGTCAATGGGTCTCACTCGGTGAATCCAACTGAATCAAACTGTTTTCGTTAATGACTCTGTTTAGTGCGGACTAATTCCGCACTATGCGACTGTCAACCTTTTTTAATAGAAGTTTTATATCTATTAATACCTTTTCCTATCATATTAATAAATAAACGATTTCATTTAAAGGTATATCCATAAATGACGGGTGTAGAGCCGACTTCATACTTTTTTGTCCCCCGGAAAGTAACAGTAAAAACATATAGTCACGCCAACATAGATATCTGTCCCCCCCCCCCCCCCCCCCCCATTAAACGACAAATCCCCCCCCCCCCCCCTCCCCCCCCCCCCCCCCTCCCCCCCTCTTAAAACACAAAAAATAAATTTAATTAAGAAAAAACGTTTTTTATTTCTTTAAACTTACGGATATGCAATATAAATCACGTACATGTGGAAATTTTGTCAATATTTAACCGTTTTTTGTTTGGTTTTGTATCTAAAAATCGTATAGCGCATCCTCAAGCAAATTTTATATATCTTCCATAAATGTGTGATGTAAGTACGTACATATTCTCTGTATAGATATCAAAGTTTTAGCAAGAGTGTATTCAATTGTTTCATACAGAAAAATATAAAAATAAGCGGCCAAAAATGACCAAATTCTAAATTGTTAGAACTAGAACTATAAATAATTACAGAAACTTATCAGTGATATACTCAATATTTTACGCACAACCATTGCAACTTAAAACTTGTTAACATAAAATAATGGTTTAGGGTGCCAAAAAGGCCCAAAATGGGCCTGAAGCACACACAGTTCTTTACTTTTAAATTGCTATACAAATAATGAAACATTTTGAATTCCTGTTCGTGATCCATGTATTAATATTTATATTATTTTAAAAACATGTATGCCAATATACAACTCTCCATAAGCCTTACTTTATCGATTTTATAACCGCAACCGGACTAGACCCAAATATTTGATTAGTCATTTCGGAGTGTTCTCCCTTTAAGCGCTTACTCTATAACAAATACATTAAGAAATGAGGTTTTCAATCTATTAATCATTTTAATCCCGTTTCACCATAGGGAATATTTGTAAAAATGTGAAGTGTATAGATCAATACCACTGTCATGTAATAGCGTTTATTCGAAGTGTTAGTGCAATTCGATAGATCAACGACTTATCGCGTTCAATTCTATAATACATGTATGTAAATGTACTATTATACAACATTTTTAGAAGACATAAACCGATGTCGCTTTGATATTTAAGTGAGTGGTGGTGCAGTTACAAGTGCAACATGGCGTCACCTACAGATGTAACATAAGTAGTGTTAACATAAAATAAGCAGAAATGTTCATTTTCTTTTTAATATGAAAAAAAAATCAGATTTACCTACAGTTTCTGTTGAGTATACGAATCTTCTCCATGGTAAAATGTTGATGTGCTGTATCGTTTACTGTATTATGAAATGCTAGTAATGCCTGAACCAATATCAGCTATAGTTTTGACCTGTACTTCCGTGTTTTGGTACTATGTGATAGAGAATATTAGTTTATATATTTATATATATATATATATATGCAATGTACAATAAACTTTTGCCGCAGAATTTGAAATATCACATCAAAAACATGCATTCGACCATATAGTATCTGCGCTAAATGTATGTTCAGACATAATTTGCTCTCTTTTTTGTAATTTTTGTTTCTGAGATTATAATGGACGTCAAATCTGTGGAGTAATTTCCAGTTGAATCAATAAATAATTATGCATTTATTATTAAAGATGCTCCACCGTCGACAAATGGTATTTTTTCAATATCAAAAACAGGAGCAGACGATTTAGTACTTTTCTTCAGTTACAAAAGTTACTTACTTTACACCATTACCAACATTGAAAAGTTTGAGCTTCTAATTTTACTTCAAGTTAAAAATATGAAAACTAATTAATTGCATCCCGAAAAAAATCCGTGTCACTATATCCTATATTGAATGAAGTACTGATTGCGCATGCATCAAAGGCAAAATAAAATATTTTATATTATTTGTTGTGTTAATTAGACATATATATATACACGATAAAAACACCAATTATAGTTCAAATAATGAATATCATTTATGCTCTGTCGGCGGTGGAGCATCTTTAAAGTATGTGTTTCTGCATAAAATTGCATGCTCCCAATAAATACAATCACAAAATTACCTTTTTATGAAAATGATAACATTTTATATAAGATTTGTTTATTTGTTTGATTAATTAAGGTCCTATTAACAGCCAAGGTCATGTAAGGACGGCCTCCCTATTTATGCGGTGTGTTGCGTGTATAAAGTACGGGTGTATTTTGGGAGACTGCGGTATATTCGTGTTGTGTCTTATTGTATAGTGAAGCAAAATTGTTCTTTTTATAGTGCTTTATCACTGAAGCATGCCATAAGATAACGGTTTATTAATTAAATCTAATATCACATGAAAGGCCAGCCAATGATGCCGTACAAAATAATAAAATGTTCACATCGGTATAATAATTTAAAAGACTCCGTACTAGTTATAATCGCAGTTATAACCTAAATGTGACAATTCCATTAAACATCGATTGTACTAATGTTCCTCTTTTCAAGTAAATAATAATAAAGACAATCAAAAAACATCACATAACTTTATGCATATGGTATTTCTTCAGATACAAAAACGCCATTGTTGATTGATTATTTTTTTATTTTACTTTTTTTGTCCATCTGCTGATAGGTTTACGTCATGCATGTATATATTAAAAACAAATTTATTTTAGGAACTGATAATAATAGAAAAAAAAAATGATTCCTGTATTTTAAAGATGCTAATACCTGATCTGAGTGTAATTGTCAAAAACCAAAAAATGTACAAGTCGTGGTTACTGACATATGGAGGAGCGTGAGAAAAACAACCAGACACGATCTCACATAGCGTACAAAATAATAAATGTTCACATCGGTATAATATTTAAAGACTCCGTACTAGTTATAATCGCAGTTATAACCTAAATGTGACAATTCCATTAAACATCGATTGTACTAATGTTCCTCTTTTCAAGTAAATAATAATAAAGACAATCAAAAACATCACATAACTTTATGCATATGGTGGGATTTCTTCAGATACATGCTTAAAAACGCCATTGTTGATTGATTATTTTTTTTTATTTTACTTTTTTTTGTCCATCTGCTGATAGGTTTTACGTCATGCATGTATATATAAAAACAAATTTATTTTAGGAACTGAGCAATAAAAATGCATGGAATAGAAAAAAAAAATAATGATTCCTGTATTTCTAAAGATGCTAATACCTGATCTGAGTGTAATTGTCAAAAAACAAAAAATGTCACAAGTCGTGGTTACTGACATATGGAGGAGCGTGAGAAAAACAACCAGACACGACACCAAAGTGTTCCGATTATTGGTGATGGTGTTTCGTGATATCTCCTAAAAGCAATGCTATCAGAATGATAACTTTACAGATTTAAGGTCATCAGACGTGTAGACCCCATATTACTAGTGTGACGTTTTATGCACGAGTTACCTCCCTTTGGAAAACGTATGATAAACATTGAATAAGACATGTACATGTAAGTAATATATGCAAATTAGCTGCACCCACTGTCATGTTATAAATGGTTTGTATAAGAGAAATTAGGTCGCAGGTGGGATGGTGGGTTGTCCTAACCTCGACTGTAACAAGGCCGTTAACTCTAATTAAGTCGTCAAACTGGGGGATATCAAGTTTAACTCACTGCTGGAAAAATGGAGTCACAGTGACAATATCCTGTGAATATTACTCTGCCAATTATAGAGTTTCTTACAGTAAATATTCATCAACTGCTCCATACGTTAAACTTGAAATGACTACTCAACACAAAAGCAGCCTATTAAAGGTTATTACTCATTATTATTATTTACTCCGATAGTAAAAAGTTTACAGAAATTACTAACAAAAAGAAACACTACAACTTTCACGCGTTAAACATATACACATACGCAACTAACGAAATGATAATTCGTCAACATTTCACTATCTGCTTATTAATGGCAAACACACACGTTACACAATACATACAGGATTCAGTTACATACTACGATGGCCGCTAGCGGCCGTCACATAATAGTATCAAAGTAACTGTTTTGTGTACATGTACATTTTTTGAAAAATGCACATGTACGAAACAACTACTGAATATTGCAAAAAATGTACATGTACAGTTTTTGAAAATTGTACAAGCACAGTACAACAACTTGATTTTACAAAATATGTACATGTACATTTTTTTTAAATTGTACATGTACATATTTTGAATTTAGTTCTCATTAACATTCCAAGTTTTAAAGCATGACCTTAAGGTCAAGGTCAAGCCGCCGAGAAGCATCAGCGTGATGGTGCTTGATATGTCACTATAACTACACATGTACATTGTATGTGTGATAACATGTATGTGCGAGAAAGTGCGTGTGTGCTGTAAGTGGAATGAATGTTGTGTGATGCCTTTAATTATACCAACAGCTTTATTATGATGATGGTGAATTAAGGATGATTTTGATGAATAATAATGATGATGAGATGATAATAAAGATGATGAGTATAATGATGAGCAATTAAAGTATTAATGATGGTGGCCACGATACTGCTGATGAATGATGAAAATGATGAATAACGGTGAAAATTATGAGTAAATGCAAATGATGAAAGGGTTTTATTGGTGAAAGTGATGATGAATGGCTATGACTGAGTTACTTTTGGCTACTTTTGAGTGTGTTGATGAGGATTTATTATGATTGATGAGGATAAACTTTAAAGCTCGGATGGAAATCATGGTGAAAATGATAATGATGATAAGAAATAATGTGCATGATTAGAAGGAATATGATAATCTATATAATTAAAAAATAATTATTAAAAAATGAACAAAAAAATAAAATATCGGAGATATAGGACATACAAAATCGAAACTTTAATTTTTATTTGTCCTTATTACAAAATTTTCATCACCTTTTCACCTGTATGTGCAGTGTTAATTTTTCACTCATGTATTGTTTGAACTTCCGTCTACAAATGCGCAGTACCCTTTAATGTAGGGTGTTGACTTTTAGTACAGAGAGACGTTGGAATATTGTCTACAACGTTTAAGGATTTCAAAGTAAAAACTTGAAAAATGACGGAACATAGCCATGCCGAATATAGTGATTCGTTCATTCCTCTTCAGAAGATTTGAATTTATGAAATTGACAATAGAAATGTTTTGAATATTGGATGTAAAAGAACATACTCTCGGGTACATATAATGACCAATTTCAAGGTCAAATATAGCAAAATGGCGGAAATAAACCCCTGTAAGTATGACGATTCGATCGTTTTTCAAAAATTCCGTAACTTGTGAGCTCGCAGCGCCTTTATCATTTGATGTAGAGTGTTTATATTTCGTACTTTGATAACTCGTCTATAAGCGTATTATCATTTCAAACTTATAAAATAAAAACATGGCGGAAATATAACCCTGCGAATATGGCAATTAGGTTTTTTTTCGTACATTTGACCTTAATTGTGGGGGAATTCTGGAGCCTTTACAATGCAATATGCAAATTCCTTGGATAATATTACACTGTAGATCCACTCGAAGCCACACCTTTCCTTGAGAATCGTACAGCTATACCAACCAGCAGATGTTTTATAACTGATTTATACCATTGACATATGCTAAAAATGTTTTAAGAATTTCGGATAAATCGATCGGTAATATACTTCCTTGCTAAAACAAAATTGCCTGATTTGAGAATAAGAAATATATGGCGTACACAATAATAAACTTATGAAATTATTAAGAAGGTTTCGATATGCATATGAACTCTTTATATATTGAAATTTCTATTATAAAAAATTTCAATATATAAAGAGTTCCTATGCATATCAAAACCTTCTTAATAATTTCATAAGTTTATCTTCGATTTATCCGAAATTCTTAAAACATTTTTAGCAAAACGATAACTGACCTTTTGTGAATTTCTTATAGTTTGTGTAGACAGCATCCTCCCTATATGTTAATATTCTGCAACCCATGTTACCCCTAAGGTATCCAACACAATTGGAGGCCGTGCATTTGTGTCCACAAGTAAAGGAAGGATTATTAAAATAAAATTTGGTGTCCGTCATCGCATTGTGCATGGTATCCACTTCCGTATAGCATGACTGATAATCTGAAATGGTGAATGGTATAATGTAGTAAACATGTAGATAAATATTTTTATCCTGCAACTGTCCAACTTACTGACCGATAACTACTGCCGGATAAACTTGTGCTTGATCCGTTAATACGAAATGCTTTATCCATCAATACGATCACGTGAATTTGTTCCATATCTAACGGAACTTTGTCTGACTTGACCCAGAACTTGAACCTTACGGTGAATGGAACGTCAATCAGTTCCTCTAGAACGTGAAGTCACATTCACCGGAACGACGTCATTTTTTACGATATAGAAAATCTCGTATGGCGGTGTCGTCTTTTTCTTGGCTTATGGCAATGGTATGTATTGTAAAGTAATTCTTTAATGGGTATTTATTGTTTTTGGAGTACTTTCGTTTTGTTTCAGTGATATATCACACTGAATAGAATTACGGATACTACTTATTAATGCGCTTATTTATTTCACACGGCAGTAAAAATATAAGTACACTCTCATTCGGGTAAGTGAATTAATCTTTACCCCCACATCAAAGAATCGTCTCGCTTCAAGCGAAACCAAGTATATAACTGTCAATTTACTTTCGTTTTTAATGCCACAATGGTTGCAGGCTAAACAGAATACACAGCTAGTATCTTACAATACAAGTTTTATTTTGGTGCTCGACACGGAAAGCCGAGATAATTCGGCAAAGCCTCGCACCAAAATAAACCTTGTATTGTAAGATACTAACCATGTATTCTCTATGAAGTATCCGCAATACAATGACGAACGCCGCAGTGATAAATATGATTATTTATCAATAATAATGAAGTTAAGGATGTACTCCTCTGAGAAGTCAAAATTTTCTTGTATTAAACTTTTTTTCTCATATAGATTTTTGGAAATAGGAGCTCTTAGCATAAAATAAAATGGAAGAAAAAACATATGTCCGTGTGCTCGTTTTTGAGCTATTGTCACTCAAAGATACGTAGTTGACAAAATATTGGATTTTATGGAAATTTTGGCGTTTTGAATATATACATACATGTAAGAGATTAAAGTCATAATATCCTAATGAGGTGTTTGATTTGTATGAATGTTTGTAGAATATATTTTCCAGTAGTCTTCTTTAAAAATATACAAGTTTCGATTAATAAGACTAATATGTGTTTCTCATAATAACAACATATTCTACCCCTACCCCTTAATTTTCAGCTACAAAATGCACCATTTTCAGCCATTTTTGCCAAATTTAACCCGTTCTAGAAAAAGTTCTGGCATAAAACTTTTGTTAATGTTTTGCATATCAACAGGGAAAGGGTGTTGTTCTTTCTAAATCAGGCAGAAAAATGGGGGGTCTGTGTGCTTACTTTTTTGCCCCATTAGAATATTTGTTATTTTTCAGTATTTTAGAGTAAAAAATAAAAGTGCTCCAATTACTCTTAAATGTAAAAAGAAAGTGACAAAAGTGTATCTTTTTACACATCGATGCTCAATATTTTAATTACCACGAACCCAGGAAAAATTTACAGAAAAATTAGCTTAATACAACTAAAAATACTGGCGCATGATGATTTAAGTAAAAGCAATTTCATTAAATGGCCGCCATTTCTTAAAATCCCCGTATAAAAAAAACTACTGAAAATAGAAATGTAATTTTTTGACAAAATTTGCAACTGGCAACTTGCCACAGATATTGATAGATTTCATTTGAAAATCTCATAGCGTCTTTGATATATGTTAAAAGGAGACTTCAACGGGACTGAAACCTCGGAAGAATACATCCTTAAGAACATAAAGTGATATAAGGTTAAATCCCGAGATCGCTAAACGTAACTTAGGGTAAGGTACGGTGGGAGGGGATATGGACCAAATCAACTTAGGATGCGATACGTAGGATTTGAACCAAATCAATTTAGGATGTGGTACGGGGGATATGAACCAAATCATATTAGAATGTGATACGGGGGATATGAGCCAGATCAACTTAGGATGTGATACGGGAGGATATGAACCAAATCAATTTAGGATGTGATACGGGAGGATATGAAACAAATCATTTTAGGATGTGATACGGGGGATATGAACCAAATCATCTTAGGATGTGATACGGGGGATATGAACCAAATCAACTTAGGATGTGATACGGGGGATATGAACCAAATCAACTTAGGATGTGATACGGGGGATATGAACCAAATCAACTTAGGATGTGATACGGGGGGATATGAACCAAATCAACTTAGGATGTGATACGGGGGATATGAACCAAATCAACTTAGGATGTGATACGGGGGATATGAACCAGATCAACTTAGGATGTGATACGGGAGGATATGAACCAAATCAACTTAGGATGTGATACGGGGGATATGAACCAAATCAACTTAGGATGTGATAGGGGGATATGAACCAAATCAACTTAGGATGTGATACGGGGGATATGAACCAAATCAACTTAGGATGTGATAGGAGGGGATATGAACCAAATCAACTTAGGATGTGATACGGGGGATATGAACCAAATCAACTTAGGATGTGATAGGGGGATATGAACCAAATCAACTTAGGATGTGATACGGGGGATATGAACCAAATCAACTTAGGATGTGATAGGGGGATATGAACCAAATCAACTTAGGATGTGATACGGGGGATATGAACCAAATCAACTTAGGATGTGATACGGGGGGATATGAACCAAATCAACTTAGGATGTGATACGGGGGATATGAACCAAATCAACTTAGGATGTGATACGGGGGATATGAACCAAATCAACTTAGGATGTGATACGGGGGGATATGAACCAAATCAACTTAGGATGTGATACGGGGGATATGAACCAAATCAACTTTAGGATGTGATAGGAGGGGATATGAACCAAATCAACTTAGGATGTGATACGGGGGATATGAACCAAATCAACTTAGGATGTGATACGGGGGATATGAACCAAATCAACTTAGGATGTGATAGGGGGGATATAAACCAAATCAACTTAGGATGTGATACGGGGGATATGAACCAAATCAACTTAGGATGTGATACGGGGGATATGAACCAAATCAACTTAGGATGTGATACGGGGGATATGAACCAAATCAACTTAGGATGTGATACGGGGGATATGAACCAAATCAACTTAGGATGTGATACGGGGGATATGAACCAAATCAACTTAGGATGTGATACGGGGGATATGAACCAAATCAACTTAGGATGTGATACGGGGGGATATGAACCAAATCAACTTAGGATGTGATACGGGGGATATGAACCAAATCAACTTAGGATGTGATACGGGGGGATATGAACCAAATCAACTTAGGATGTGATACGGGGGATATGAACCAAATCAACTTAGGATGTGATACGGGGGATATGAACCAAATCAACTTAGGATGTGATACGGGGGAATATGAACCAAATCAACTTAGGATGTGATACGGGGGGATATGAACCAAATCAACTTAGGATGTGATACGGGGGATATGAACCAAATCAACTTAGGATGTGATACGGGGGATATGAACCAAATCAACTTAGGATGTGATACGGGGGATATGAACCAAATCAACTTAGGATGTGATACGGGGGATATGAACCAAATCAACTTAGGATGTGATACGGGAGGATATGAACCAGATCAACTTAGGATGTGATACGGGGGGATATGAACCAGATCAACTTAGGATGTGATACGGGGGATATGAACCAAATCAACTTAGGATGTGATAGGAGGGGATATGAACCAAATCAACTTAGGATGTGATACGGGGGATATGAACCAAATCAACTTAGGATGTGATACGGGGGATATGAACCAAATCAACTTAGGATGTGATACGGGGGATATGAACCAAATCAACTTAGGATGTGATAGGGGGGATATGAACCAAATCAACTTAGGATGTGATAGGGGGGATATGAACCAAATCAACTTAGGATGTGATACGGGGGATATGAACCAAATCAACTTAGGATGTGATAGGAGGGGATATGAACCAGATCAACTTAGGATGTGATACGGGGGATATGAACCAAATCAACTTAGGATGTGATAGGGGGATATGAACCAAATCAACTTAGGATGTGATACGGGGGATATGAACCAAATCAACTTAGGATGTGATGCGGGGATATGAACCAAATCAACTTAGGATGTGATACGGGAGATATGAACCAAATCAACTTAGGATGTGATACGGGGGATATGAACCAAATCAACTTAGGATGTGATACGGGGGATATGAACCAAATCAACTTAGGATGGATGTGATACGGGGATATGAACCAAATCAACTTAGGATGTGATACGGGGATATGAACCAAATCAACTTAGGATGTGATACGGGGGATATGAACCAAATCAACTTAGGATGTGATAGGGGGATATGAACCAAATCAACTTAGGATGTGATACGGGGGGATATGAACCAAATCAACTTAGGATGTGATACGGGGGATATGAACCAAATCAACTTAGGATGTGATACGGGGGGATATGAACCAAATCAACTTAGGATGTGATACGGGGGATATGAACCAAATCAACTTAGGATGTGATACGGGGGGATATGAACCAGATCAACTTAGGATGTGATACGGGGGGATATGAACCAAATCAACTTAGGATGTGATACGGGGGGATATGAACCAAATCAACTTAGGATGTGATACGGGGGATATGAACCAAATCAACTTAGGATGTGATACGGGGGATATGAACCAAATCAACTTAGGATGTGATACGGGGGATATGAACCAAATCAACTTAGGATGTGATACGGGGGATATGAACCAAATCAACTTAGGATGTGATACGGGGGATATGAACCAAATCAACTTAGGATGTGATAGGGGGATATGAACCAATCAACTTAGGATGTGATACGGGGGATATGAACCAAATCAACTTAGGATGTGATACGGGGGATATGAACCAAATCAACTTAGGATGTGATGGAGGGGATATGAACCAAATCAACTTAGGATGTGATACGGGGGATATGAACCAAATCAACTTAGGATGTGATACGGGGGGATATGAACCAAATCAACTTAGGATGTGATAGGGGGGATATAAACCAAATCAACTTAGGATGTGATACGGGGGATATGAACCAAATCAACTTAGGATGTGATACGGGGGATATGAACCAAATCAACTTAGGATGTGATACGGGGGATATGAACCAAATCAACTTAGGATGTGATACGGGGGATATGAACCAAATCAACTTAGGATGTGATACGGGGGATATGAACCAAATCAACTTAGGATATGATAGGGGGATATAAAACCAAATCAACTTAGGATGTGATAGGGGGGATATAAACCAAATCAACTTAGGATGTGATACGGGGGATATGAACCAAATCAACTTAGGATGTGATACGGGGGATATGAACCAAATCAACTTAGGATGTGATACGGGGGGATATGAACCAGATCAACTTAGGATGTGATACGGGGGATATGAACCAAATCAACTTAGGATGTGATAGGGGGGATATAAACCAAATCAACTTAGGATGTGATAGGGGGGATATAAACCAAATCAACTTAGGATGTGATACGGGGGGATATGAACCAAATCAACTTAGGATGTGATAGGGGGGATATGAACCAAATCAACTTAGGATGTGATACGGGAGGATATGAACCAAATCAACTTAGGATGTGATACGGGGGATATGAACCAAATCAACTTAGGATGTGATACGGGGGATATGAACCAAATCAACTTAGGATGTGATACGGGGGATATGAACCAAATCAACTTAGGATGTGATACGGGGGATATGAACCAAATCAACTTAGGATGTGATACGGGGGATATGAACCAAATCAACTTAGGATGTGATACGGGGGATATGAACCAAATCAACTTAGGATGTGATACGGGGGGATATGAACCAAATCAACTTAGGATGTGATACGGGGGATATGAACCAAATCAACTTAGGATGTGATACGGGGGATATGAACCAAATCAACTTAGGATGTGATACGGGGGATATGAACCAAATCAACTTAGGATGTGATACGGGGGATATGAACCAAATCAACTTAGGATGTGATAACGGGGGATATGAACCAAATCAACTTAGGATGTGATACGGGTGGATATGAACCAAATCAACTTAGGATGTGATACGGGGGATATGAACCAAATCAACTTAGGATGTGATACGGGGGATATGAACCAAATCAACTTAGGATGTGATACGGGGGATATGAACCAGATCAACTTAGGATGTGATACGGGGGATATGAACCAAATCAACTTAGGATGTGATACGGGGGATATGAACCAAATCAACTTAGGATGTGATAGGGGGATATGAACCAAATCAACTTAGGATGTGATACGGGGGATATGAACCAAATCAACTTAGGATGTGATACGGGGGATATGAACCAAATCAACTTAGGATGTGATACGGGGGGATATGAACCAAATCAACTTAGGATGTGATACGGGGGATATGAACCAAATCAACTTAGGATGTGATACGGGGGATATGAACCAAATCAACTTAGGATGTGATACGGGGGATATGAACCAAATCAACTTAGGATGTGATACGGGGGATATGAACCAAATCAACTTAGGATGTGATACGGGGGATATGAACCAAATCAACTTAGGATGTGATACGGGGGATATGAACCAAATCAACTTAGGATGTGATACGGGGGATATGAACCAAATCAACTTAGGATGTGATACGGGGGATATGAACCAAATCAACTTAGGATGTGATACGGGGGATATGAACCAAATCAACTTAGGATGTGATACGGGGGATATGAACCAAATCAACTTAGGATGTGATACGGGGGATATGAACCAAATCAACTTAGGATGTGATACGGGGGATATGAACCAAATCAAACTTAGGATGTGATAGGGGGATATGAACCAAATCAACTTAGGATGTGATACGGGGGATATGAACCAAATCAACTTAGGATGTGATACGGAGGGGGGATATGAACCAAATCAACTTAGGATGTGATACGGGGGATATGAACCAAATCAACTTAGGATGTGATACGGGGGATATGAACCAAATCAACTTAGGATGTGATACGGGGGATATGAACCAAATCAACTTAGGATGTGATACGGGGGATATGAACCAAATCAACTTAGGATGTGATACGGGGGGATATGAACCAAATCAACTTAGGATGTGATACGGGGGATATGAACCAAATCAACTTAGGATGTGATACGGGGGGATATGAACCAAATCAACTTAGGATGTGATACGGGGGATATGAACCAAATCAACTTAGGATGTGATAGGAGGGATATAAACCAAATCAACTTAGGATGTGATACGGGTGGATATGAACCAAATCAACTTAGGATGTGATAGGGGGATATAAACCAAATCAACTTAGGATGTGATACGGGGGATATGAACCAAATCAACTTAGGATGTGATACGGGGGGATATGAACCAATCAACTTAGGATGTGATACGGGGGATATGAACCAAATCAACTTAGGATGTGATACGGGGGATATGAACCAAATCAACTTAGGATGTGATACGGGAGGATATGAACCAAATCAACTTAGGATGTGATACGGGGGATATGAACCAGATCAACTTAGGATGTGATACGGGGAATATGAACCAGATCAACTTAGGATGTGATACGGGGGATATGAACCAGATCAACTTAGGATGTGATAGGGGGGGATATGAACCAGATCAACTTAGGATGTGATACGGGAGGATATGAACCAAATCAACTTAGGATGTGATACGGGGGATATGAACCAAATCAACTTAGGATGTGATACGGGGGGATATGAACCAAATCAACTTAGGATGTGATACGGGGGATATGAACCAAATCAACTTAGGATGTGATACGGGGGATATGAACCAAATCAACTTAGGATGTGATACGGGGGATATGAACCAAATCAACTTAGGATGTGATACGGGGGGATATGAACCAAATCAACTTAGGATGTGATACGGGGGATATGAACCAAATCAACTTAGGATGTGATACGGGGGATATGAACCAAATCAACTTAGGATGTGATACGGGGGGATATGAACCAAATCAACTTAGGATGTGATACGGGGGATATGACCAAATCAACTTAGGATGGATGTGATACGGGGGGATATGAACCAAATCAACTTAGGATGTGATACGGGGGATATGAACCAAATCAACTTAGGATGTGATACGGGGGATATGAACCAAATCAACTTAGGATGTGATACGGGGGATATGAAACCAAATCAACTTAGGATGTGATACGGGGGATATGAACCAAATCAACTTAGGATGTGATACGGGGGGATATGAACCAAATCAACTTAGGATGTGATAGGGGATTAACAATCATAGATATATGAACCAAATCAACTTAGGATGTGATACGGGGGATATGAACCAAATCAACTTAGGATGTGATACGGGGGATATGAACCAAATCAACTTAGGATGTGATACGGGGGGATATGAACCAAATCAACTTAGGATGTGATACGGGGGATATGAACCAAATCAACTTAGGATGTGATACGGGGGATATGAACCAAATCAACTTAGGATGTGATACGGGGGATATGAACCAAATCAACTTAGGATGTGATAGGGGGGATATGAACCAAATCAACTTAGGATGTGATACGGGGGATATGAACCAAATCAACTTAGGATGTGAGGGGGATATGAACCAAATAACTTAGGATGTGATAGGGATATATGAACCAAATCAACTTAGGATGTGATACGGGGATATGAACCAAATCAACTTAGGATGTGATACGGGGGGATATGAACCAAATCAACTTAGGATGTGATAGGGGGGATATGAACCAAATCAACTTAGGATGTGATACGGGGGATATGAACCAAATCAACTTAGGATGTGATACGGGGGATATGAACCAGATCAACTTAGGATGTGATACGGGGGGATATGAACCAAATCAACTTAGGATGTGATACGGGGGATATATGAAACCAAATCAACTTAGGATGTGATACGGGGGGATATGAACCAAATCAACTTAGGATGTGATACGGGGATATGAACCAAATCAACTTAGGATGTGATACGGGGGATATGAACCAAATCAACTTAGGATGTGATACGGGGGATATGAACCAAATCAACTTAGGATGTGATACGGGGGATATGAACCAAATCAACTTAGGATGTGATACGGGGGGATATGAACCAAATCAACTTTAGGATGTGATAGGGGGATATGAACCAAATCAACTTAGGATGTGATACGGGGGATATGAACCAAATCAACTTAGGATGTGATACGGGGGATATGAACCAAATCAACTTAGGATGTGATACGGGGGATATGAACCAAATCAACTTAGGATGTGATACGGGGGATTATGAACCAAATCAACTTTAGGATGTGATAGGGGGATATGAACCAAATCAACTTAGGATGTGATAGGAGGGGATATGAACCAAATCAACTTAGGATGTGATACGGGGGATATGAACCAAATCAACTTAGGATGTGATACGGGGGGATATGAACCAAATCAACTTAGGATGTGATAGGGGGATATGAACCAAATCAACTTAGGATGTGATAGGGGGATATGAACCAAATCAACTTAGGATGTGATACGGGGGATATGAACCAATCAACTTAGGATGTGATACGGGGGATATGAACCAAATCAACTTAGGATGTGATACGGGGGGATATGAACCAAATCAACTTAGGATGTGATACGGGGGATATGAACCAAATCAACTTAGGATGTGATACGGGGGATATGAACCAAATCAACTTAGGATGTGATACGGGGGATATGAAACCAAATCAACTTAGGATGTGATACGGGGGATATGAACAAATCAACTTAGGATGTGATAGGGGGATATGAACCAAATCAACTTAGGATGTGATAGGGGGATATGAACCAAATCAATTTTAGGATGTGATACGGGGGATATGAACCAAATCAACTTAGGATGTGATACGGGGGATATGAACCAGATCAACTTAGGATGTGATACGGGGGGATATGAACCAAATCAACTTAGGATGTGATACGGGGAATATGAACCAAATCAACTTAGGATGTGATACGGGGGATATGAACCAAATCAACTTAGGATGTGATACGGGGGGATATGAACCAAATCAACTTAGGATGTGATACGGGGGATATGAACCAAATCAACTTAGGATGTGATACGGGGGATATGAACCAAATCAACTTAGGATGTGATACGGGGGATATGAACCAAATCAACTTAGGATGTGATAGGAGGGGATATGAACCAAATCAACTTAGTGAGGTGTGTCGATTTTGTGGAGTGTGGGATGAGTCTAACTTGATGGAACGTTTACATGTGTGTCGATTTTGTGGGAGTGAATGAGTCTAACTTGATGGAACGTTTACAGGTGTGTCGATTTTGTGGGAGTGAATGAGTCTAACTTGATGGAACGTTTACAGGGTGTCGATTTTGTGGGAGTGAATGAGTCTAACTTGATGGAACGTTTACAGGTGTGTCGATTTTGTTGGGAGTGAATGAGTTAACTTAATGGAACGTTTACATGTGTGTCGATTTTGTTGGAGTATGTGAATGATTCTAACTTGATGGAACGTTTACATGTGTGTCGATTTTGTGGGAGTGAATGAGTCTAACTAATGATGGAAACGTTTACAGGTGTGTCGATTTTGTTGGAGTGAATGAGTCTCTAACTTGATGGAACGTTTACATGTGTGTCGATTTTGTGGGAGTGAATGAGTCTTAACTTGATGGAACGTTTACAGGTGTGTCGATTTTGTGGGAGTGAATGAGTCTAACTTGATGGAACGTTTACATGTGTGTCGATTTTGTGGGAGTACCTAGGTGAATGAGTCTAACTTGATGGAACGTTTACATGTGTGTCGATTTTGTGGGAGTGAATGAGTCTAACTTGATGGAACGTTTACATGTGTGTCGATTTTGTGGAGTGAATGAGTCTAACTTGATGGAACGTTTCATGTGTGTCGATTTTGTGGGAGTGAATGAGTCTTACTTGATGGAACGTTTACATGTGTGTCGATTTTGTAGGAAGTGAGTGAGAGTCTAACTTGATGGAACGTTTACAGGTGTGTCGATTTTGTTGGAGTGAATGAGTCTAACTTGATGGAACGTTTACATGTGTGTCGATTTTGTGGGAGTGAATGAGTCTAACTTGATGGAACGTTTACAGGTGTGTCGATTTTGTGGGAGTGAATGAGTCTAACTTGATGGAACGTTTACATGTGTGTCGATTTTGTGGGAGTGAATGAGTCTAACTTGATGGATACGTTTACATGTGTGTCGATTTTGTGGAGTGAATGAGTCTAACTTGATGGAACGTTTACATGATGTGTCGATTTTGTGGAGTGAATGAGTCTAACTTGATGGAACGTTTTTTACATGTGTGTCGATTTTGTGGGAGTGAATGAGTCTAACTTGATGGAACGTTTACATGTGTGTCGATTTTGTGGGAGTGATTGAGTCTAACTTGATGGAACGTTTACAGGTGTGTCGATTTTGTAGGAGTGAATGAGTCTAACTTGATGGAACGTTTTACATGTGTGTCGATTTTGTTGGAGTGAATGAGTCTAACTTGATGGAACGTTTACAGGTGTGTCGATTTTGTGGGAGTGAATGAGTCTAACTTGATGGAACGTTTACAGGTGTGTCGATTTTGTTGGAGTGAATGAGTCTAACTTGATGGAACGTTTACAGGTGTGTCGATTTTGTTGGAGTGAATGAGTCTAACTTGATGGAACGTTTACATGTGTGTGTCGATTTTTGCGAGTGGAGTGAATGAGTCTAACTTGATGGAACGTTTACATGTGTGTCGATTTTGTGGGAGTGAATGAGTCTAACTTGATGGAACGTTTACATGTGTGTCGATTTTGCGGGATTGAATGAGTCTAACTTGATGGAACGTTTTTACAGGTGTGTCGATTTTGTGGGAGTGAGTGAGTCTAACTTGATGGAACGTTTACATGTGTGTCGATTTTGTGGGAGTGAATGAGTCTAACTTGATGGAACGTTTACATGTGTGTCGATTTTGTGGGAGTGAATGAGTCTAACTTGATGGAACGTTTACATGTGTGTCGATTTTGTTGGAGTGAATGAGTCTAACTTGATGGAACGTTTACATGTGTGTCGATTTTGTTGGAGTGAATGAGTCTAACTTGATGGAACGTTTACATGTGTGTCGATTTTGTTGGAGTGAATGAGTCTAACTTGATGGAACGTTTACATGTGTGTCGATTTTGTGGGAGTGAATGAGTCTAACTTGATGGAACGTTTACATGTGTGTCGATTTTGTGGGAGTGAATGAGTCTAACTTGATGGAACGTTTACATGTGTGTCGATTTTGTGTGAGTGAATGAGTCTAACTTGATGGAACGTTTACATGTGTGTCGATTTTGTTGGAATGAATGAGTCTAACTTGATGGAACGTTTACATGTGTGTCGATTTTGTGGGAGTGAATGAGTCTAACTTGATGGAACGTTTACATGTGTGTCGATTTTGTGGGAGTGAATGAGTCTAACTTGATGGAACGTTTACATGTGTGTCGATTTTGTGGGAGTGAATGAGTCTAACTTGATGGAACGTTTACATGTGTGTCGAGTTTGTTGGAGTGAATGAGTCTAACTTGATGGAACGTTTACATGTGTGTCGATTTTGTGGGAGTGAATGAGTCTAACTTGATGGAACGTTTACATGTGTGTCGATTTTGTTGGGAGTGAATGAGTCTAACTTGATGGAAACGTTTTACATGTGTGTCGATTTTGTGGGAGTGAATGAGTCTAACTTGATGGAACGTTTACATGTGTGTCGATTTTGTGGGAGTGAATGAGTCTAACTTGATGGAACGTTTTTACATGTGTGTCGATTTTGTGGGAGTGAATGAGTCTAACTTGATGGAACGTTTACATGTGTGTCGATTTTGTTGGAGTGAATGAGTCTAACTTGATGGAACGTTTACATGTGTGTCGATTTTGTGGGAGTGAATGAGTCTAACTTGATGGAACGTTTACATGTGTGTCGATTTTGTGGGAGTGAATGAGTCTAACTTGATGGAACGTTTACAGGTGTGTCGATTTTGTGGGAGTGAATGAGTCTAACTTGATGGAACGTTTACATGTGTGTCGATTTTGTGGGAGTGAATGAGTCTAACTTGATGAACGTTTACATGTGTGTCGATTTTGTGGGATGAATGAGTCTAACTTAATGGAACGTTTACAGGTGTGTCGATTTTGTTGGAGTGAGTGAATGAGTCTAACTTTGATGGAACGTTTACATGTGTGTCGATTTTGTGGGAGTGAATGAGTCTAACTTGATGGAACGTTTACATGTGTGTCGATTTTGTGGGGAGTGAATGAGTCTAACTTGATGGAACGTTTACATGTGTGTCGATTTTGTGGGAGTGAATGAGTCTAACTTGATGGAACGTTTACATGTGTGTCGATTTTGTGGGAGTGAATGAGTCTAACTTGATGGAACGTTTACATGTGTGTCGATTTTGTTGGAGTGAATGAGTCTAACTTGATGGAACGTTTACATGTGTGTCGATTTTGTGGGAGTGAATGAGTCTAACTTGATGGAACGTTTACAGGTGTGTCGATTTTGTTGGGAGTGAGTGAGTCTAACTTGATGGAACGTTTACATGTGTGTCGATTTTGTGGGAGTGAATGAGTCTAACTTGATGGAACGTTTACAGGTGTGTCGATTTTGTGGGAGTGAATGAGTCTAACTTGATGGAACGTTTACATGTGTGTCGATTTTGTGGGAGTGAATGAGTCTAACTTAATGGAACGTTTACATGTGTGTCGATTTTGTGGGAGTGATGAGTCTAACTTGATGGAACGTTTACATGTGTGTCGATTTTGTGGGAGTGAATGGAAACTTGATAGAAAGTTTTACAGTTGTATCGATTTTGTGGATGAATGGAGTCTAACTTGATGGAACGTTTACAGAGTGTCGATTTTGTGGGAGTGAATGAGTCTAACTTGATGGAACGTTTACATGTGTGTCGATTTTGTGGGAGTGAATGAGTCTAACTTGATGGAACGTTTACATGTGTGTCCGATTTATGTAGGAGTGAATGAGTCTAACTTGATGGAACGTTTACATGTGTGTCGTCGATTTTGTGGGAGTGAATGAGTCTAACTTGATGGAACGTTTACATGTGTGTCGATTTTGTGGAAGTGAATGAGTCTAACTTAGATGGACACGTTTACATGTGTGTCGATTTTGCGTGGGAGTTGAATGAGTCTAACTTGATGGAACGTTTACAGAGGTGTGTCGATTTTGTGGGAGTGTGAGAGCGTGAGTCTACTTGATGGAATGTGGGGCACGTTTACAGGTCAGTGTCTATGATTTTGTGGAGTGAATGAGTCTAACTTGATGGAACGATTTACATGTGTGTCGATTTAGTGGTAGGGTGAATGAGTCTAACTGTTTGATGATAACGTATTAATCACGAGTGTTAGTATATTTTTGTGGGCGAAGGATGAGCTTACTTGATGGAAATGTTTACCAGGGGGTGTCGATTGTTGGTTGGGGAAATGAGGCTAGACTGATTACAGTAGTGTGTACGTTTTTGTTGAGTGAGTGAGTCGTGACCTAATGGCAAACGTCGATTTTGTTGGATGTGTAATGAGTAGTAACTTTGATGGAACGTTCTTACGCAGTGGTGTGTCGAATGTGTGAGGAGCTGCAATTAGTAACTCTTTACTTAATAGTCGAACGTTTACAGTGCTGTAGTCGACAATGAGTTGCGGGACGTGAATGAGTCTAACTTGAATGCAAAACGCTGGTTACTCAATCAGACATGTAGAATCGATTTTGTTGCTGCCGAGTGAATTTCGAGTGTAACTTAATATGGAACGTTTACTATTGTGTGTCGATTTTGTGGGGAAATGAGTGAAGATACATAACTTGATGGATAACGTTTTAAAGGCTTGTGTTTTCAGATTTGTGTGCCCGGAAGTGAATTGCCAGCCTCTAATCATGATGTGATGACGTTTAACATGTCTGTACTCGACATTTTGTTTGTATCTGTGTAACTGATTATATACTTAGTTTGGTAATCAGTTTACAGGTGTGTCGCGATTTTGTTGGGAGCTACTGTATCGAAGTCATAAATTGTTGGTTAAACGTTGTTCATTTGGACATGTGTCAATATTTAGTGGCCCCCCCCCCCCCCCCCCCCCCCCCCCCCCCCCCCCCCCGGCCGCGTTGATGTGTAGATTGATGATCTACAACTTGTATGCGCGGAACGTTTAAACGTGTGTTTATGCGGCTCAGCCATTAACTTTGTGCGCTCCCCCCTGGGTTGTAACATCGTTGAATCGACCGACCAGTGTAACATTGATGAATACGGCCTATTAGCAGTAGATGCTGTCGATTGTGTTGGTGTTGTGGCCAGATGTGAGTCCTTACATGTGTGTCTGGTACAATGAGAACAGTTTTAACAGGTGTGTGAGGGAATTTCTGGTGGTCAAGTGAGAATATGCATTTCGTTTTTGTTTGCGACCGCTCTTACACACGTAGTGGTCGATTGTGTTTGAGGATAGCCAATGAGTCTGAACTTGATGGCAACGTTTACATGTCTGCCTCGATGTTTTGTTGTGCCGAGTACTGAATGGAGTCTTATCTAAAGGGCGCAAACGTTTTACGGTTAGTGCTCAGTACGCTGTGCCCCACCGTGCGACCCAGTAGGTTAGTAGCATGTGCTATCTGGTGGGGACGTGTTTCATGTGAGTCTTAACTTGGTGCGTAGTTGAATTGCAGTACTACATTCTATTGATGTGTCCGCAGTTAACAGTGCTGCTGTCTGAACTTTTGTGGGTGGCATGATGACATGAATCCTTAACATTGATGGAACGTTTACATTAGTCGGTCGAGAGTTGTTGTGGTGAGGTTGTTAATGAGATACTTTAGATGTTTATAGCATCCGAAGATCGGTGTAGCTTGGTGTGATCGATTTTGTGTGTCGAAGTGAGTGAGTCTATCTTCATGTAACGGTTTTCAGGTGTAGATAGGCATTTTGTGGCGAGTGAGATGAGCTATTACTTGATGAATCGTTTACAGGTGAGTGTCGTTTGGTGGGGGACGGTGAATGAGTCTTATACTTTATAGTGGACGTTTACATCGATGTGTCGATTTTGTTGTTCGCCGGGTGATGTGTGTTATATTTTGGGGTGTGAATGTGGTACTATTACTTGATTTTGGAATACGTTTTACTCAGTGAAGTCTCGATTGTGTGTCTGGAAGTGAATGAGTTGCTAATTCTTATTGGAACGTTGTTAACTTTAGCTGTTGTCGATTTTGTGTGGTTGGGAGTGAAGTTGAATGGTGTCTCATTACTTAATTGGTACGTTTTACTCATGTGTTTGTCGATTTTGTGGGAGAGGTGATTGAGTTTCCTTACTTGATGGTAACAGTCTTTCATGTGTGTCGTGTTTACATTGTGTGTCCGAGTACTAACTTGAGTGGAACGTTTACATGTGTGTATCGATTATGTGGGATCCGTATAGGGAGTGAAGTCTAACTTGATAGGAACGTTTATAGGTGTATGTGTTTTGCAATTTTAGTGGGTATCCGAGTCGGGAGGTGAAATGAGTCGAATCTAAGTTGATGGAACGTTTACATGTGTGTGTCCAATTTACTGGGGGAGTTAGTGAATGAGTCTAACTTGATGCAATGGGATACGTTTACATGTGTGTCGATTTTGCGTGGAGTGGAATGTAGTCTAACTCTTATGGAACGTGTTTAAAAAAAAATGGTGTAAAAAAACTGTAAAAAAAAAATAAAAATACTGGTGTTCGCAAGTTGATGGGGGGACTATTACTTGTCTGGGAACGTTTACCATGTGTGTCGGTCGAATTTTGTTGTAGGTAATGAATGAGTATAAACTTGATGGATAAAGTTTTCAGGTGTAGGCGATTTTTTGGGATCGTGTGTAAGTCGTGATATGTGTATGGTGAATGAGTCTTACAGGATCGAAAGTTTTCATGTGTGGCGATATGTGGTTTGGAGAAGTGAATGAGTACGAAAGTGATTGGAACGTGTTTAGACAATTGTGTCGTCGATTTTGTATGGGTTCGTGAAATGAGTGGCTTAATTAATGGAAAGTTTTACATGGCGGATGTCGTATTCTTGTGGGGATTCTGGTGAATGAGTCTAATCTCTGATGGCAACGTTTTTACAGGTGTGTCTTATTTTTGGCGTGAGTGGTGTAATGAGGTCTTATCTTGATGGATTGCAGTTTACAGGCGTGTGACGATTATGGTTGGACGAATTTGTGAATGGAATCGCATCTTGCTTGGGATAGTTTTAAAGGTGTGTCGATTTTTGTAGGGAGGTGAGTGGGAGTCTTCTTTGGATGGAACGCTTTTAAGGTGATGTGTGTCGATTTAGTTGGATGAATGTGTCATAACTTTTTGGGTATACGATTACAGGATGTGTCTCGATTTTGCTTGGAGTGAAATGAGGTCTAACTTGATGGAAAGTTACACGTGAAGATTACGATTTTGTGGGAGGTGAAAATGAGTCTAAACCTTGATGGAACGTTTTACATGTGTGTCGATTTTTGGAGTGAATGAGTCTAACTTGATGGAACGTTTACATGTGTGTGTCGATTTTGTTGGGAGTGAGTGAATGAGTCTAAACTTGATGGAACGTTTACATGTGTGTCGATTTTGTGGGAGTGAATGAGTCTAACTTGATGGAACGTTTACATGTGTGTCGATTTTGTGGGAGTGAATGAGTCTAACTTGATGGAACGTTTACATGTGTGTCGATTTTGTGGGAGTGAATGAGTCTAACTTGATGGAACGTTTACATGTGTGTCGAGTGAATGAAAATTGATGTCGTTTTTGTGTCGAGTGAATGAGTCTAACTTGATGGAACGTTTACATGTGTGTCGATTTTGTTGGAGTGAATGAGTCTAACAAAATGGAACGTTTACATGTGTGTCATGGGAGTGAATGAGTCTAACTTGATGGAACGTTTACAGGTGTGTCGATTTTGTGGGAGTGAATGAGTCTAACTTGATGGAACGTTTACATGTGTATCGATTTTGTGGAGTGAATGAGTCTAACTTGATGGAACGTTTACATGTGTGTCGATTTTGTGGAGTGAGAATGAGTCTAACTTGATGGAAACGTTTACAGTGTGTCTAACGATTTAAACGTTCCATGGATTTTGTTGGAGTGAATGAGTCTAACTTGATGGAACGTTTACATGTGTGTAATTGATGTTCCTGTAACGTGTCATCATTTGTTGGACTGATTCTAACTTGATGGAACGTTTACATGTAAACGATTTTGTTAGGAGTGAATGAGTAACAAAACGTTTACATGTTAAACGATTTTGTGGGAGTGAATGAGTCTAACTTGATGGAACGTTTACATGTGTGTCGATTTTGTTGGAGACTCATTCACTCCAACAAATGGAACGTTGTAAACATGTGTGTCATTTTTCGACACACATGGGACGTTGAATGAGTCAAGTTACATGTGTGTCGATTTTGTTGGAAATGAGTCTAACTTGATGGAACGTTTACAGTAGACTCATTCACAAGTCCACTCATTCACTCCAACAAAACAGGTCGGTTCGATTTTCAACAAAATCCACACATGTAAACGTTCCATCAAGTTAGACTCATTCACTCATTCAAACAAAATCGACACACATGTAAACGTTCCATTTCAAGTTAGACTCATTTCACTCCACAAATCGACACACATGTAAACGTTCCATCAAGTTAAGACTCATTTCACTCCCACAAAATTGACACACATGTAAACGTTCCATCAAGTTTAGATTCATATCACTCCAACAAAATCGACACACATGTATACGTTTCCATCAAGTTAGACTCATTCACTCCCACAAAATCGACGCACACATGTAGAACGTTCCATCGAAGTTAGGACTCATTCAATCCAACAAAATCGACACACATGTAAACGTTCCATCAAGTTAGACTCATTCACTCCAACAAAATTGACACACATGTAAACGTTCCATTAAGTTAGACTCATTCACTCCAACAAAAATCGACACACATGTAAACGTTCCATCAAGTTAGACTCATTCACTCCCACAAAATCGACACACATGTAAACGTTCCATCAAGTTAGACTCATTCACTCCAACAAAATCGACACACCTGTAAAAGCGTTCCATCAAGGTTAGACTCATTCACTCCCAACAAAATCGAACACACGATGAAAACGTTTCCATCCAAGATTAGACTCATTCACTCCCCCACAAAATCGACACACATGTAAACCTTCCATCAAGTTAGACTCATTCACTCCCACAAAATCGACACACATGTAAAACGTTCCATAAAGTTAGACCTCATTCACTCCCACAAAATCGACACACATGTAAACGTTCCATCAAGTTAGACTCATTCACTCCAACAAAATCGACACACCTGTAAAACGTTCCATCAAGTTAGACCTCATTCACATCCAACAAAATCGACACACATGTAAACGTTCCATCAAGTTAGAACTCAGTTCACTCCACACAAAATCGACACCCACACTTATGATAAACGTTCCATCAAGTTAGACTCATTCACTCCAACAAAATCGACACACATGTAAACGTTCCATCAATGTTAGACTTATTTCATTCACTCCCACAAAATCGACACACATGTAAACGTTCCATCAAGTTAGACTCATTCACTCCCACAAAATCGACACACAAACTGTAAACGTTCCATCTTAAGTTAGACTCATTCACTCCCACAAAATCGACCATACATGTAAATCGTTTCCATCAAGTTTAGACTCATTCACTCCCACAAAATCGACACACATGTAAACGTTCCATCAAGTTAGACTCATTCACTCCCACAAAATCGACACACATGTAAACGTTCCATCAAGTTAGACTCATTCACTCCAACAAAATCGACACACCTGTAAACGTTCCATCAAGTTAGACTCATTCACTCCCACAAAATCGACACACATGTAAACGTTCCATCAAGTTAGACTCATTCACTCCCACAAAATCGACACACATGTAAACGTTCCATCAAGTTAGACTCATTCACTCCAACAAAATCGACACACCTGTAAACGTTCCATCAAGTTAGACTCATTCACTCCCACAAAATCGACACACATGTAAACGTTCCATCAAGTTAGACTCATTCACTCCAACAAAATCGACACACCTGTAAACGTTCCATCAAGTTAGACTCATTCACTCCCACAAAATCGACACACATGTAAACGTTCCATCAAGTTAGACTCATTCACTCCAACAAAATCGACACACATGTAAACGTTCCATCAAGTTAGACTCATTCACTCCAACAAAATCGACACACCTGTAAACGTTCCATCAAGTTAGACTCATTCACTCCCACAAAATCGACACACATGTAAACGTTCCATCAAGTTAGACTCATTCACTCCAACAAAATCGACACACCTGTAAACGTTCCATCAAGTTAGACTCATTCACTCCCACAAAATCGTAGTTAGACTCATTCACTCCCACAAAATCGACACACATGTAAACGTTCCATCAAGTTAGACTCATTCACTCCAACAAAATCGACACACATGTAAACGTTCCATCAAGTTAGACTCATTCACTCCAACAAAAATCGACACACATGTAAACGTTCCATCAAGTTAGACTCATTCACTCCAACAAAATCGACACACCTGTAAACGTTCCATCAAGTTAGACTCATTCACTCCAACAAAATCGACACACCTGTAAAACGTTCCATCAAGTTAGACTCATTCACTCCCACAAAATCGACACACATGTAAACGTTCCATCAAGTTAGACTCATTCACTCCAACAAAATCGACACACCTGTAAACGTTCCATCAAGTTAGACTCATTCACTCCAACAAAATCGACACACATGTAAACGTTCCATCAAGTTAGACTCATTCACTCCCACAAAATCGACACACACGTTTAAACGTTCCATCAAGTTAGACTCATTCACTCCAACAAAATCGACACATCTGTAAACGTTCCATAAAGTTAGACTCATTCACTCCAACAAAATCGACACACCTGTAAACGTTCCATCAAGTTAGACTCATTCACTCCAACAAAATCGACACACAATGTAAACGTTCCATCAAGTTAGGACTCATTCACTCCACAAAATCGACACACATGTAAACGTTCCATCAAGTTAGACTCATTCACTCCAACCCAAATTCGACACACACCCCAACTGTAAACGTTCCATCAAGTTAGACTCATTCACACAATCCCACAAAATCGACACACATGTAAACGTTCCATCAAGTTAGACTCATTCACTCCAAAAATCGACACACATGTAAACGTTCCATCAAGTTAGACTCATTCACTCCCACAAAATCGACACACATGTAAACGTTCCATCAAGTTAGACTCATTCACTCCCACAAAATCGACACACATGTAAACGTTCCATCAAGTTAGACTCATTCACTCCCACAAAATCGACACACATGTAAACGTTCCATCAAGTTAGACTCATTCACTCCAACAAAATCGACACACATGTAAACGTTCCATCAAGTTAGACTCATTCACTCCCACAAAATCGACACCACATGTAAACGTTCCATCAAGTTAGACTCATTCACTCCAACAAAATCGACACACACAACCTGTAAAACGTTCCTCACTCAGGGAGTTTAGACTCATTCACTCCAACAAAATCGACACACATGTAAACGTTCCATCAAGTTAGACTCATTTCACTCCAACAAAATCGACACACATGTAAACGTTTTCCATCAAGTTAGACTCATTCACTCCAACAAAATCTCGACACACATGTAAACGTTCCATCAAGTTAGACTCATTCACTCCAACAAAATCGACACACATGTAAACGTTCCATCAAGTTAGACTCATTCACTCCCAACAAAAATCGATCACACATGTAAAACGTCCCATCACGGTTAGAGACCTCACTCACATCCGAACAAAATCGACACACACCTGTAAACGTTCCATCTTCAAGTTAGAACTCATATCACCGTCCCCACAAAATCGACATCACATGTAAACGTTCCATTCAAGAAAGCCTCATTCTCACTCCCCCGCCGATGCAAAATCGACACACTCACACGTGTAAACGTTCCATTCTATCAAGTTAGACTCATCATCACTCCACAACAAAATCGACACACCTGTAAACGTTCCATCAAGTTAGACTCCATTCACTCCAACAAAATCCGAACACACATGAAAACGTATCCATCAAGTTAGACTCACTACTCCCACAAATCGACACACATGTAAACGATCCAATCAAGTTTGACTCATTCACGTCCCACAAAATCAGACACACCTGTTAAACGTTCCATTAAGTTAGACTCATCACAATCCCATCACTAATCGACACACATGTCAACGTTCCTCCATCGGGTTTTTAGACTCATTCACTCCCACAAAATCGACACACACGTTTAAACGTTCCATCAAGTTAGACTCATTCACTCCAACAAAATCGACACACATGTAAACGCTCCATCAAGTTAGACTCACCTCACTCCCACAAAATTCGACACACATGTAAACGTTCCATTTCAAGTTAGACTCTTTCACTTCCCACAAAAAATCGACACACATGTAAACGTTCCATCAAGTGGGTGGTTGAGACTCATTCACTCCAACAAAAAATCGACACACCTGTAAACGTTCCATCAAAGTTAAGACTCATTCACTCCAACACCCACGATACAAAATCGTTCGATCACACATGTAACACACATGTAAACGTTCCATCAAGTTAGACTCATTCACATTCCCACAAAAATCGACAACACATGTAAAACGTTCCATCAATCGTTAGACTCATTCACTCCAACAAAATTGACACACATTGTTAACTGTTCACATCAAGTTAGATTCATCTCAACTCTCCAACAAAATCGACACACAAGTTAAACGTTCGATCAAGTTTTGACTCATTCACTTCCACATAAAATTTCGACACACATGTAAACGATCCCATTCCATCAAGTTTAGACTCATTCACCGGCTCCCACAAAATCGACACACATGTAAACGTTCCATCAAAGTTAAGACTCAATCATTCCGCCATAACAAAATCGACATACACATGTAAACGTTCCAATCTAAGTTAGACTCTCATTCACGTCCCACAAAATCGACCACCCAACATGTAAACGTTCCATTACATGTCACGTTCCATCAAGTTAGACTCATTCACTCCAACAAAATCGACACACGATTTAAACGTTCCATCAAGTGTAAGACCTCATTTCACCTCCAACAAAATCGACACACATGTAAACGTTCCATCAAGTTAGACTCATTCACTCCCACAAAATCGACACACATGTAAACGTTCCATCAAGTTAGACTCATTCACTCCAACAAAATCGACACACATGTAAACGTTCCATCAAGTTAGACTCATTCACACAAAATCGACACAAAATCGTAAACGTTCCATCAAGTTAGACTCACATCCCACAAAAACACATGTTAAACGTTCCATCAAGTTAGACTCATTCACTCCAACAAAATCGACACACACATGTAAACGTTCCATCAAGTTAGACTCATTCAACACGTTCCAACAAAATCGACACACACTGTAAACGTTCCATCAAGTTAGACTCATTCACTCCCACAAAATCGACACACATGTAAACGTTCCATCAAGTTAGACTCATTCACTCCCACAAAATCGACACACATGTAAACGTTCCATCAAGTTAGACTCATTCACTCCAACAAAATCGACACACATGTAAACGTTCCATCAAGTTAGACTCATTCACTCCCACAAAATCGACACAGAGTACAGTACTGGAACGCTAATCAGGTAGATAACTCTAACTTGTCACTGTAAAGTACTGGCACGCTAATCTCTGTAAAAATTGCTCTAGTTTTCATGTTTGAAGAAGGATACATTACATTTTAGTTATACTTATAGTTTTTTAACAGAGTTTACATTTAGGTTACATCTTACTGACAAACCAAGAAGGGCTTTTCATTATTATTATGTGTTTTTAAGGCGTTGTTTTTATGTCGATTTAATTACAGTTTCTACAAAAAGCAACCTGATATCATCACAATTCATTATTAGTTTACATGTTATTTCGACAGCTAAATTGTGTAAATAATTGCAAAAAAAAACATCAGTGATTCGCCCTTCATTTTACATCAGAAAACTTAAAAAAACACACACAAAATAGTTTTTTTCTTATATGAAAACGAAACCTTTCTGTACGAGTTACCTCCCTCCCAAAAACGTAAGGAATACGTTTGATGATACATTCCATTATATGTAAATGAGCTGTTACCACTGGCATCCAACATGATTTTTATATAAGAGAAATTATACGGCAGGGTGGGAGGGTGGCATATCAGGTACAAGCAAAGGTCACCCAATCCAACAGAGTACAGTACTGGAACGCTAATCAGGTAGATAACTCTAACTTGTCACTGTAAAGTACTGTCACGCTAATCTCTGTAAAAATTGCTCTAGTTTTCATGTTTGAAGAAGGATACATTACATTTTAGTTATACTTATAGTTTTTTAACAGAGTTTACATTTAGGTTACATCTTACTGACAAACCATGAAGGGCTTTTCATTATTATTATGTGTTTTTAAGGCGTTGTTTTTATGTCGATTTAATTACAGTTTCTACAAAAAGCAACCTGATATTATCACAATTCATTATTAGTTTACATGTTATTGTCGACAGCTAAATTGTGTAAATTTCAAAAAAAAAATCATTCGCCCTTAAATTTTTAAATAAGAGAAATTTACATCCGGCAGGGGGGGAGGGGGTGGCAAATCAGGTACAAGCAAAGGTCACCACAATCCAACAGAGTACAGTAATGAACAGCAAATCAAGGTAAAAATACAATTCAACTGAACTCTAACTTGTCACTGTAAAGTACTGGGCACGCTAAGCTCTGTAAAAAAAAATCTCTATTTTCATGTTTGACGAAGGATACATTACATTTTAGTTATTACATTGTATTTTATTTTTAGCAGAGGTTACATTTAGGTCACATCTTACTGACAAACCAAGAAGGGCTTTTCATTATTATTATGTGTTTTTAAGGCGTTGTTTTTATGTCGATTTAATTACAGTTTCTACAAAAAGCAACCTGATATTATCACAATTCATTATTAGTTTACATGTTATTTCGACAGCTAAATTGTGTAAATAATTGCAAAAAAATCATTTTTTAATTTTACATTAAAAAAAAAAAAAAAAAAAGTACACAAATTACAAAAGTTTTTTTAATATTGAAAAAAACCTTTCTGTACATGTTTGATCCTCCCAAAAAAAAAAAACACAATTTAAAAAATATACATTTCATTTACACAAATGACTGTTACACTGGCATCCAACATGATTTTTTTTATAAGAGAAATTATACGGCAGGGTGGGAGGGTGGGATATCAGGTACAAACAAAGGTCACCCAATCCAACAGAGTACAGTACTGGAACGCTAAATCCAACATAGTTTGTCACTGTAAAGTAAAGTACTGGCACGCTAATCTCTGTAAAAATTGCTAATGTTTGAAGAAGGATACATTACATTTTAGTTATACTTGTATTTTTTTAACAGAGTTTACATTTAGGTTACATCTTACTGAAAAAAAGAAGGGCTTTTCATTATTATTATTATTGTTTTTTAAGGCGTTTTTTTTTTGTCGATTTAATTACAGTTTCTACAAAAAGCATCCAATCATTTTTGAAATTCATTATTAGTTTTAAATGTTATTTCACAGCTATGATTTTTTATATAAGAGAAATTATACAGGCAGGGTGGGAGGGTGGCATATCAGTTACAAGCAAAGGTCACCCAATCCAACAGAGTACAGTACTGGAACACTAATCAAGTAAAAATACAATTCACTTAACTCCAACTCAACTTATCACTGTAAAGTACTGGTACGCTAATATCTGTAAAAATTGCTCTAGTTTTCATTTTCTCTAGTTTTCATAAGGATACATTACATTTTAGTGATACTTATAGTTTTTTTAACAGAGTTTACATTTAGGTTACATCTTACTAACAAACCAAGAAGGGCTTTTCATTATTATTATTATGTGTTTTTTTAGGCGTTGTTTTTTTTATGTCGATTTAATTACAGTTTCTACAAAAAGCAACCTGATGTTATCACAATTCGTTATTAGTTTACATGTTATTTCGACAGCTAAATTGTGTAAATAATTGCAAAAAAACCAATCAGTATGAATTCCGCCTTAAATTATACTTACTCTACAAAAGAACTATTTTATAAAAAAGCCACAGCAACCCACAAAGATAAGCTTTTATTTTCTATATTAAAGACGAAACGCTTTCAGAACAGTACCTCCCTCCCGAAAAACGTAATGAGATACGTTTGAATGATACATTCATAAGTATGTAAATAGGCAGTTTACCACTTGACATCCAAGCATGTATTTTATATAAGAAAATTAAACGTCAGAGTGGGATGGATAGGCAAATTCAGGTACAATTCAAAGGTCATGCCAAACCAAACAAGTACAGGTAACTTGTGAGACGGCTAATCAGGTAAGAAGAACAGCCAAACTATATCACTGTAAAAGTACATGAACAGAGTAGATCTCTGTAGAAAATTGCTCTATTAACACATTTTATTTAATGAGAGTAAAAAAGACATTTAGTGATACCTTGTATATTTTGGAAACAATATTACATTTAAGATTGACATCTTACTTGAACACATCAAAGACGGGCATAACAATACTTATCTGCGAATTTTTAAAGAGCGTTTATGGTTTTAAGTCGATTAAAATACATTATTATTTCCAAAAATCAACCTGATATAATCACAAGTTCAATATAGGTATTATACATGTATATATGCGGACAGCTAAACTGTATAAATTAATTTAGCAAAAAAAAACCATCGTGGATTCGGCCATATATTTTTTCTAAAAAGGTGACTATTTAAAAAACACCACAACATCACACACAAATAGATTAGCCTTGGTTGTTTATTTAATGAAAACGAAAAAATTTCTCTTGTAACGAGTTAACGCTCCCACCCTCCCGGGGCGAAAACGTAAGGAATACTGATTTGAATGTTGTTGATGAGTCCATGTCCATTTTATGAAATTTGTGGCTTTTTTATTTCCATGCTGTTACCACTGGCATGCATCGAATAAAGGTTATTTGTAAAATAAGAGATATATATAAAACGTGGTATTTTTTACAGCGGTTATGCGAGAGTGGTGGGCCGCATTCATGGCTGTGGGACTTTCAGGCCCAAGCTAAGAGGGTCAACCCAATCCAACATAGTTTACAGTACTGGAAGAGGAGTACTGGATCAGGTAATCAAGTAAAAAATACAACTTAAAGAACTCCAACTCACCTTATCACTGTAAAGTACTGGTACGCTAATTATCTGTAACAATTGCTCCTAGGGGTTTTCATGTTTTCAAGAAGGATAAATTGAGCACAATTAGTAGTGATACTTATAGTTTGTTTTTTTTTTAACAGAGTTTACATTTAGGTTACATCTTACTAACAAACAGTAAAGAAGGGATCTTTTCCATTATTTATTTATTATGTTGTTTATTATGGCGTGTTTTTATGTTCGATTGTAAATTAAAGTTTTCTACAAAAAGCAACCTGAGTATATCTCACAATTCAAGTATTAGTATACATGTTAATTATTCGACAGCTAAATTGGTGATAAATAAATGTTCAAGAAAGAAACCAACAGTGAATGCGCCCTTAATTTACATTAGAAAAACTTGATATGTCAGAGTGTGGGAGTGCAAAAACAGGATACAATGAAATACAAACCACTTAATTGCCAACGGATGACACTTGTAAAGTGACTGGTGACGATATAATCTCTGTTAAAAATTGCTCGTAGTTCTCATGTAAGAAGAAGTGTATACATGACAATTTTGTTATAACTTGTAGTTATTGTGTAACATAGTTATAGCGCATTAGTTTACAGACGAGTACTGACACATCAAGACGGGCAACGATTATAATGTACTGTGTTATTAAGGCGTTGATAGAATTATACGAAGAATAATATCAATTTCTACAAAAAGCAACCAGATATTATCACAATTCATTATTAGTTTACATGTTATTTCGACAGCTAAATTGTGTAAATAATTGCAAAAAAAAAATCATTGATTCCCCCTTAATTTTACATTAAAAACTTTAAAAAAAAAACACACACACACACACAAAATAGCTTTTTTTTTATATGAAAAAAAAAACCTTTCTGTACGAGTTATTATCCCTCCCCCGAAAACGTAAGGTAATACGTTTGATGATACATTCCATTATATGTAAATGAGCTGTTACCACTGGCATCCAACAAGTTTTTTATATATAAGAGAAATTATACAGGGTGGGAGGGTGGCATATCAGTTACAAGCAAAAAGGTCACCCAATCCAACAGAGTACAGTACTGGAACACTAATCAAGTAAAAATAACACTTAACTCCAACTTTATCACTGTAAAGTACT
The DNA here is from genome assembly GCF_041381155.1 of Argopecten irradians. Taxonomy (NCBI): domain Eukaryota; kingdom Metazoa; phylum Mollusca; class Bivalvia; order Pectinida; family Pectinidae; genus Argopecten; species Argopecten irradians. The sequence continues at coordinate 10,450,759 of NC_091147.1, read as the reverse complement.
GGTACGCTAATCTCTGTAAAAATTGCTCTAGTTTTCATGTTTAAATTTTACATTTTTCATTTTACATTTAGTTTACATTAGTTTTTTTTACAGAGTTTACATTTAGTTTACATTTACTGACAAACAAGAAGGGCTTTTCATTATTATTATGTTTTTTTTTTAAGGCGTTTTTTTATTATTCGATTTAATTACAGTTTCTACAAAAAGCAACCTGATATTTTTCACAATTCATTATTTTTAGTTTACATGTTATTTCACAATTCATAAATTTGTTTAAAATTATAATTGCAAAAAAATTATTTTCGCCCTTAATTTTATTAAAAAAACTTTAAAAAAAAAAACAAAAAATTATGAAAAAATTTCTTACGAGTTATTCCCTCCCAAAAACGTAAGGAATACGTTTGATGATACATTTCCATTATATGTAAATGAGCTGTTACCACTGGCATCCAACAAGTTTTTATATATAAGAGAAATTATACAGCAGGGTGGCATATCAGTTACAAGCAAAGGTCACCCAATCCAACAAGTACAGTACTGGAACGCTAATCAAGTAAAAACTACAACTTAACTCAACTCAACTTATCACTGTAAAGTACTGGTACGCTAATATCTCTGTAACAATTGCTCTAGTTTTTCATGTTTTCAAGAAGGATACATTACATTTTAGTTATACTTATAGTTTTTTAACAGAGTTTACATTTAGGTTTACATCTTACTAACAAACAAACAAGAAGGGGGCTTTTCATTATTATTATGTGTTTTTTTTAAGGCGTTGTTTTTTATGTCGATTTAATTACAGTTTCTACAAAAAGCAACCTGATGTTATCACAATTCACAATATTAGTTTACATGTTATTTCGACAGCTAAATTGTGTAAATAATAACAAAAAAAAAACATCAGTGATTTCGCCCTTAAATTTACATTAAAAAAAAAAACTTTATATGGCAGGATGGGAGGGTGGCATATCAGATACAAGAAAAGGTCACCCAATCCAACAGAATACAGTACTGTAATAAGTAAAAATACAATTAAAACTGAACTCCAACTTGTCACTGTAAAGTAAAGTACTGTACTCTAATCTCTGTAAAAAAATTGCTGTGGTTATCATGTTTGAAGAAAGATACATGACATTTTAGTGATACTACTTGTTTTTTTCACAAAGTTTACATTTAGTTTAAATCTTACTGACAAACCAAGAAGGGCTTTTCATTATTATTATGAGTTTTTTTTTTTAAGCGTTGTTTTTTTATGTCGATTTAATTACAATTTCTACAAAAAAAGCAACCAGATATTATCATTCATTATTATTATTAGTTTACATGTTATTTCGACAGCTAAATTGTGTAAATAATTGCAAAAAATCATTGATTCCCCCTTAATTTTACATTAAAAAAAAAAAAAAAAGCACACACACACACACACACACAAAATAGCTTGTTTTTATTATATGAAAAAGGAAACCTTTCTGTACGAGTTATCTCCCTCCCCCGAAAACGTAAGGTATACGTTTGATGATACATTCCATTATATGTAAATGAGCTGTTACCACTGGCATCCAACAAGTTTTTTATATATAGTAGAGAAATTATACAGCAGGGGGGGGGGGTGGCATATCAGGTATACAAGCAAAGGTCACCCAATCCAACAAAGTAGAGTACTGGAACACTAATCAAGTAAAAAATACAATTCACTTAACTCCAACTCAACTTATCACTGTAAAGTACTGGTACGCTAATATCTGTAACAATTGCTCTAGTTTTCATGTTTCAAGAAGGATACATTACATTTTAGTGATACTTATAGTTTTTTTTTTTACAGAGTTTACATTTAGGTTACATCTTACTAACAAACCAACCAAGAAGGGCTTTTCATTATTATTATTATTGTTTTTAAGGGCGTTGTTTTTATGTCGATTTAATTACAGTTTCTACAAAAAGCAACCTGATGTTTATTCAATTCATTATTTAGTTTACATTTATTTTTTTGTGTAAATAATAAATAAAAAAAATAACATCAGTGATTCGCATTTAAAATTTAATTAAAAAACCTTTATATGGCAGGGATGGGAGGGTGGCATTCAGTTTAAAAGGTCACCCAAACAAACAGAATACAGTACTGTAATAAGTAAAAATACAATTCAAGAAACTCCAACTTGTCACTGTAAAGTACTGGTACTCTAATCTCTGTAAAAATTGCTGTGGTTATCATGTTTGAAAAAGATACATGACATTTTAGTGATACTTATTTTTTTCACAAAGTTTACATTTAGTTTTAAATCTTACTGACAATTTTTTCATTTTTTTTTACAAAACAAGAAGGGCTTTTTTTTATTTTTTTTTTTTAAGGCGTTTTTTTTTTTAATTAAAACAAAAAAAAAAGCAACCAGATATTATCACAATTCATTATAATTTTACATGTTATTTCGACAGCTAAATTGTGTAAATTTTGTAAATAATTAAAAAAAATCATTTTTTTAAACATTAATTTTACATTAAAAAAAAAAAAAAAAAACACACACACACACACACACAAAAAGTTTTTTTTTTTTATGAAAAGGAAAAACCTTTACGAGTTATCTCCCTCCCGAAAACGTAAGGTAAAAAGGTATACGTTTGATGATATTTCCATTATATGTAAATGAGCTGTTACCACTGGCATCCAACATGTTTTTTATATAAGAGAAATTATACAGGCAGGGTGGGGTGGGGGGGCATATCAGTTACAAGCAAAGGTCACCCAATCCAACAAAGTACAGTACTACTGGAACTGCTAAAAGTAAAAATACAATTCACTTAACTCCAACTCAACTCACTGTAAAGTACTGGTACGCTAATCTCTGTAAAAAATGCTCTAGTTTTTCATGTTTGAAGAAGGATACATTACATTTTAGTTATACTTATAGTTTTTTAACAGAGTTTACATTTAGGTTACATCTTACTGACAAACCAAGAAGGGCTTTTCATTATTATTATTGTTTTTTTTTAAGGCGTTGTTTTTTTGTCGATTTTTTTACAGTTTTACAAAAAAAAAGCAACCTGATAATTTTATTCATTATTAAGTTTTACATTTTTAATATTCGGACAGTCTAAATTATTTTAAAAAATTGCTAAAATACCTATCATTAGAATCGCCCTTAATAATTACAATCCTCCCAAAACGGTACGGAAATACTTTATGAAACATTCCCAATATATTTAAAATGTGTCTGATTACAACAGTCATCCAACATGTATTTTATATAGGGGGGGGGAGAGAAATTAAACTGCGAGGTGTGGGTGGGAGGGTGGTAAATGCATTCCAAGCAAAGGTCACCCCGAATCCTAACAGAGTCCAGAACTGGAACGCTAAATCAGCTGAGATAACTCAACTTAACACTGAAAAGTATCTGATACGGTAATCGCTGGAATAAAATCGCTCTGGTTATTCTATGTAAATGAAAGTAAGGAAGAAAAGACAGTTTTACGGTGATCCTACTTAGTGTTTTTAAACAGAGTTTTTAAAGTTCTGTTTACATCTTACTTACACCTCAAGTGACTGTAGACTTACAATCTAATGTTCTGCGTCTTTTTTAAGGGCTATTGGTTTTTACATCGGGATATTAATCAACGAGGTTTCTACAAAAAGCAACCAGATGATTATCACAAACAAATCCATTATTAGTTGTTACATGTTTAATTCGACAAAGCTAAATTGTGGTAATAGTTGCAAAAATGTCATTGATATCCACTCCCCCTCCCCCTTAAATTTACATTAAAACTTAAAACAAAGCCCCATTCGCTCACTTCACAATAGCTTGTTACACTTCATATTAAAGAGAAACCTTTTTTATGCATGTACGAGAGTACTATCTACTTCTCTACCCTGGCGAAAGCCGTAAGGTATACCCTTTGATGGGACATTCCATTATATGTAACATGAGCTGTTACGCACACGGCATCCAACATGTATTTACTATCACATAATATAGAGAAAAATATATCGCAGCGGTGGAGAGGTTGGGATCATCTAACAGTCCACATGCAACAGGAGGCACGCGACATCCAACAAAGTACAGTACTGGTAAAGCAATAATCAAGCGATAAAAATCATCAGTTACTCTAACTCCAACGCTCGAAGGCCAATATCATCTGTAAAGTACTGGTAAACTGCTAATAACTCTGTAACACTGCTCTAATTTTCATGTTTTGAAGAAGGAACAAATGACATTTTAGTTTGATACCTTGTAGTTTTTGAATTAAAGCTAGTTTACATTATACGTTACATCTTACTAGGACACATCAAGACGTGCTTTAACATTATAATTATGTGTTTTTTTAAGTCTTTGTTTTTATGTCGATTTATAACAGTTTTCTACAAAAAGCAACCAAATTATCACAATTGCATTATTCAAATTAACAGTGTTAATTCTGACAGCTAAATTGTGTAAATAATTGCAAAAATTACCATCAGAGATTCGCCCTTAAGTTTACAGTAAGAAAACTTGATAAGTGCATGGTTGAGTGGTGTGGCATAACAAAAACAGAAATACAAATCGTTTTTAACTCCAACTTGTCACATGTAGAAGTACTGTTACGCTAATCACTGCAAAAATTGTTCTCGTTTATCAAGCATGAAAAGGTGATACAATGGCATTATTAGATGATAGCAGTGCAGTTTTTTAACATGAGTTTACGTTTAGTTTACAAACATCTTACTGACAAACCAAGAAGGGCTTTTCATTATTATTATGATTTTTTTTAGGCGTTGTTTTTATGTCGATTTAATTACAATTTCTACAAAAAAGCAACCAATATTATCACAATTCATTATTAGTTTTTTACATGTTTATTTCGACAGCTAAATTGTGTAAATAATAAAAATATCATGATTCCCCTTAATTTTACATTAAAAAAAAAAAAAAAAACAAAAAACACACAAAAAAATAGCTTTTTTCTTATATGAAAAGGAAACCTTTCTGTACAGTTACAAAAAAAGGTATACGTTTGATGATACATTCCATTATATGTAAAAATGAGCTGTTACCACTGGCATCCAACAATTTTTTATTAAAGAAAATACGAGGGTGGCAAATCAGGTACAAGTTCACCCAATCCAACAAAGTACAGTAGTACTGGAACACTAATCAAGTAAAAATACAAAAACTTTAACTTGTAAAAACTATCACTGTAAAGTACTGGTACGTACGTACTCTGTAAAAATTGCTCTATTTTCATGTTTGAAGAAGGATACATTACATTTTAGTTATACTTTTAGTTTTTTTTTTTAACAGAGTTTACATTTAGGTTACATCTTACTACAAACAAAGAAGGGCTTTTTTATTATTATTATGTGTTTTTAAGGGCGTTGTTTTTTTATGCGATTTAATTACAGTTTCACAAAAAGCAACCTGATATGTATCACAAATTCATTTTTTTACATGTTATTTTCGACAGCTAAATTGTGTAAATAATAAAAAAAACATCAGTGATTCACAAATTTATATGGCACTATAATACAAAAAAGGTTTTAACAAAAAATACAACTAATAAAGTACTTAAATTTATACAAAGTACTGGTACATGCTCTAGTTTTCATGTTTTCAAGAAGGATACATTACATTTTTTAGTTATACTTATAGTTTTTTTTTTAGAGTTTACATTTAGTTACATCTTACTACAAAAAAAGGGCTTTTCATTTATTATGTTAAAGGCGTTTTTTTTATGTCGATTTAATTATAGTTTCTACAAAAAAGCAACCTGATTTTTCATTCATTATTTTTACATGTTATTTTACATTTTAATTGTGTAAATAATTGCAAAAATATCATATTGTTTTAATTTTACATTTTAAAAAAAAAAAAATAAACACAAAAAATTGTTTTTAATATAAAAGTTTTAAAAAAACGAGTTATACTCCCCCTCCCAAAAAACGTAAGGTATACGTTTTGATACATTATTATATATAAATGAGCTGTTATACTGGGCATCCAACATGATTTTTATATAAAGAAATTATATACGGCAGGGTGGGAGGGTGGCATATCAGGTACAAGCAAAGGTCACCCAATCCAACAAAGTACAGTACTGGAACACTAATCAAAGTAAAAAATACAATTCAATTCTTAACTCCAACTCAAACTTACACTGTAAAGTACTGGTACGCTAATATCTGTAAAAATTGCTCTAGTTTTCATGTTTTCAAGAAGATACATTTTTGACATTTTTTAGTTATACATTTTAGTTTTTACTACAGTTTACATTTTTAGGTTACATCTAAAAAGGGCTTTTCATTATTATTATTATTTTTTAAGGCGTTGTTTTTTTGTCGATTTTTTACAGTTTCTACAAAAAAGCAACCTGATATTATCACAATTCATTATTAGTTTACATGTTATTTCGACAGCTAAATTGTGTAAATAATTGCAAAAAACAAAAAAAAATCATCAGTGATTCGCCCTTTTTATTTTATTTTACATTTAAAAAAAAAAACACAACACACACACAATAGCTTTTTTTTTATATGAAAAGGAAACCTTTCTGTACGAGTTATCTCCCCCCCCAAAAAACGTAAGGTATACGTTTGATGATACATTCCATTATATGTAAATGAGCTGTTACCACTGGCATCCAACAAGTTTTTTTTTATATAAGAGAAATTATACACGCAGGGTGGGAGGGTGGGGGGCATCAGTACAAGCAAAAGGTCACCCAATCCAACAAAGTACAGTACTGGAACACTAATCAAGTAAAAATACAATTCACTTAACTCCAACTCTCATTGTCACTGTAAAGTACTGGTACGGTAATCTCTAATCTGTAAAAATTGCTCTAGTTTTCATGTTTGAAGAAGGATACATTACATTTTAGTGATACTTATAGTTTTTTTTTTAGAGTTTACATTTAGGTTACATCTTACTTACTTACAAACAAGAAGGGCTTTTCATTATTATTATTTTTTTTTTAAGGCGTTGTTTTTTTTGTCGATTTTTTTTACAGTTTCTACAAAAAGCAACCTGATTTATCACAATTCATTATTAGTTTACATGTTATTTCGACAGCTAAATTGTTTAAATAAAACAAAAAAAAAATCATATTTCGCCCTTAAATTTTACATTAAAAAAACTTTATATGGCAGGGGGGAGGGTGGCATATCAGGTACAAAAAAAGGTCACCCAATCCAACAGAATACAGTACTGTAATAAGTAAAAATACAATTCACTAGATAACTCTAACTTGTCACTGTAAAGTACTGGTACTCTACTAAAATCTGTAAAAATTGCTTTAGTGTTTGAAGAAGGATACATTACATTTTAGTTACTTTTATTTTTTTTTTACAAAGTTTACATTTAGTTTACATCTTACTGACAAACATAAGAAGGGCTTTTCATTATTATTATGAGTTTTTAAGGCGTTGTTTTTTTTTTGTCGATTTAATTACAATTTCTACAAAAAGCAACCTTATTATTTTCATTATTCATTATTAGTTTACATGTTATTTCGACAGCTAAATTTTGTAAATAATTGCAAAAAATATCATTGATTCCCCCTTAATTTTACATTAAAAAAAAAAAAAAAACACACACACACACACAAAATAGCTTTTTTTTTTATATGAAAAGGAAAAACCTTTCTGTACGAGTTATCTCCCTCCCGAAAACGTAAGGTATACCTTTGATGATACATTCCATTATATGTAAATGAGCTGTTACCACTGGCATCCAACAAGTTTTTATCTATAAGAGAAATTATACAGCAGGGTGGGAGGGTGGCATATCAGTTACAAGCAAAGGTCACCCAATCCAACAAAGTAGAGTACTGGAACACTAATCAAAAAAAAAATAACTCTTAACTTACTCACTGTAAAGTACTGGTACGCTAATCTCTCTAAAAATTGCTAGTTTTCATGTTTGAAGAAGGATACATTACATTTTAGTTATACTTATAGTTTTTTTTTTTTAGAGTTTTACATTTAGGTTACATCTTACTACACAAACCAAGAAGGGCTTTTCATTATTATTATGTGTTTTAAGGCGTTGTTTTTATGTCGATTTAATTACAGTTTCTACAAAAAGCAACCTGATGTTATCACAATTCGTTGTTAGTTTACATGTTATTTCGACAGCTAAATTGTGTAAATAATAACAAAAAAAACACATCAGTGATTCGCCCTTAAATTTACATTAAAAAAACTTATATGAAAAGCGAGTGTGTTGCAAATCATGGAAGATACAAGAAATACAATTCACTTAACACCAACTATGTACACTGAAAAGTACAGGTTACGCTAAGTCTCTGCTAAAAATTTTTCAAGTAATACATGTTTGAAGAATTAAAACATGTGGCAATAGTAATTGATAGCATGCATTTTTTTTTAACATATATACTTTAGGTGATTACATCTTACTGACACAACAAGAAGGCTATGTATTCATAAATTAATAAGCGTTTAAAAGCGTTGGAATTATTATGCCTGAAAGAATGTTTAGCGAGTTATCTAATTTCTTCTACAAAAGCCACCAGAATATAATCACAATACAATATATCGTTTACCCATGTAATACGACAGTGCCAAAGTATGTGTGAAATAATTGCAAAAAAATGTTCATGTGATTTCTTCCGCCCTAACATTAAATTTACATTAAATACAACCTTACTAAACAAACAATCAGCCACACACTGCCAATGACCTACACACACACAAAATAGCTTGTTTCTGCCATCTTTTTCTTATATTAAATAAGGAATACCTTTCTTCTGTACTTAGATTCTCACCCACCCAAAAGCGTAAAGGTATAACCCTTTTGATGATAGACAATTCCCATTATGATGTAAGATTGAGCTGTATTACCGCTGGCGATACCAACTATTTTATAAATATAATATAAATAATACGGCAGGGTGGGAAGGGTGCAAATCAGTATACAATCGAAAGGTCACCCAATCCAACAGTAGTTACAGTACTGGGAACGCTAATCAGAGTAGATAACTACCAACTTATCACTGTAAAGTACGTGGTACGGTAATCTCTAGTAGAAATTGGCACTAGTTTTTTCATGTTGAATAAGGATAAATGACATTTTTTAGTGATATCTTTGTTAGTTTTGTAAATCAGAGTATTACATTTATGTATACATCGTTACTGAGACACATCACGACGCGGGCTTGAACATTATAAATATGCGTTTTTAAGGCGTTGTTTTTATGTCGAAGATTAATTACAGGTTTCGAACAAAAAGCAACCTGATATTATCACCATACATTATTAGTTTACATGTTATTTTCGACAGCTAAATTTGTAAATATAAATAAATAAAAAAAAAAACATCAGTGATTCGCCCTTAAATTTACATTAAAAAAAATTTTATATGGCAGGATGGGAGGGGGGCATTCAGATACAAGAAAAGGTCACCCAATCCAACAGAATACAGTACTGTAATAAGTAAAAATACAATTCACTTAACTCCAACTTGTCACTGTAAAGTACTGGTACTCTAATCTCTGTAAAAATTGCTGTGGTTATCATGTTTGAAGAAAGATACATGACATTTTAGTGATACTTATATTTTTTTTTTTTCAAAGTTTACATTTAGTTTTAAATTTACTGACAAACCAAGAAGGGCTTTTTCATTATTATTATGAGTTTTTTTTAAGGCGTTGTTTTTATGTCGATTTTTATTACAATTTCTACAAAAAGCAACCAGATATTTATCACAATTCATTATTAGTTTACATGTTATTTCGACAGCTAAATTGTGTAAATAAATTGCAAAAATATCATTGATTCCCCCTTAATTTTACATTAAAAAAACTTTAAAAAAAAACACACACACACACACACACACAAAAGCTTGTTTTTCTTATATGAAAAGGAAACCTTTCTGTACGAGTTATCTCCCTCCGAAAACGTAAGGTATACGTTTGATGATACATTCCATTATATGTAAATGAGCTGTTACCACTGGCATCCAACAAGTTTTTATATATAAGAGAAATTATATAAAGCAGGGTGGGGGGGGGCATATCAGTTACAAGCAAAGGTCACCCAATCCAACAAAGTAGAGTACTGGAACACTAATCAAGTAAAAATACAATTCAAATAACTCAAACTCCAACTCACTGTAAAGTAAAGTGGTACGCTAATATCTGTAAAAATTGCTCTAGTTTTCATGTTTGTTTCAAGAAGGATACATTACATTTTAGTGATACTTATAGTTTTTTTAACAGAGTTTTTATTTAGGTTACATCTTACTAACAAACAAAAGGGAAGGGCTTTTCATTATTATTATGTGTTTTTTTTTTTTGTTTTTATGTCGATTTTTAATTACAGTTTCTACAAAAAAAAGCAACCTGATGTTATCACAATTCATATTAGTTTACATGTTATTTCGACAGCTAAATTGTGTAAATAATAACAAAAAAAAAAAAATCAGTGATTCGCCCTTTAAATTTACATTAAAAAAAAAAAACTTTATATGGCAGGGAGGGTGGGTATCAGATACAAGAAAAAGGTCACCAATAAACAGAGTACAGTACAACAAAAACAGTAAAAAAATAAGGTACAATAAAACTCTAAACTACTGTAACTACTGTAAAGTACTGGTACTAATCTCTGTAAAAATTGCTCTACTTGGATTTCATGTTTGAAGAAAAGATACATGACATTTTTTTAGTGATACTTATTGTTTTTTTTTTTTACAAAGTTTTTTAGTTTATTTTTTTTTTAATCTTACTGACAACATTTAGACACTGACAAACCAAGAAGGGCTTTACATTATAAATTATTGAGCGATTTTAAGTCGTTGAAGATATATCGTGATTTAATACTTATTCTACAAAAAGCAACCTTAGTATATTTATCACCATTCTTTATTAGATTTTACATTTTATTTCGACAGCACATAGTATAAAGATACTATTGCTAAAAAAAACCATCATGATTCGCCCTTAATTTACTTAAAAAACTATTAACAAAAACCACACACACACAAATAGTCGATTATATGTTCTTATAGAAAACGAAACCTTATCAGTACGATTTACCTCCCTCCCAAAAAACGAAAGGAATACGTTATGATGATACATTCCATTATAAGTATATGATGCGGGTTGTTTACCCACATGTCATTCCAACATGTATTGATATATAAAGAATTTATTTATGCGTGCAGGTGGTAGGGGTGTGGGAAGCAATTCAGTTCCCAATCAAAGGTCAGCCCAATGCCACAGATGTACTTACTGTAACGCTAATCATGTAGATAACTTAACTCCAACCTTTAACACTGGTGAGATAAAGTACTGGAACGTAAATCATCTGTAAGAAATGCTACTATTATTCATTATGAAGAAGGAAAATACGCATTTTAGTGATAACTTTAAGTTTTTTAACAGAGATTACGATATAGTTATTTCTCGTTACTGACCGACATCAAGGACGGACTTTACATATAGGAGTAATGCGTTTTAATAAGGCGTTGTTTATTAGTGTTCGATTAGATAACAGTATTCTACAAAAAGCAACTGAAATTAGTACACCATTCCATAATAATTTTACATGTTATTTCGACGAGCAAAATTGGTAAAATAATTGCTAAAAAAATACCAACAGTTGATTCGCCCATAACTATTTATACAATTAGAAATACTTTTATAAAAACCTTTATTATGGCAGGATGGGAGGGTGGCATATCATACAGATACAAATCACCCAATCCAACAGAATACAGTACTGTAAAAGTAAAAAACAATACTGGAACAATACTGAACTCACTAACATGTCACTGTAAAGTACTGGTACTCTAATCTCTGTAAAAATTGCTGTGTTATCATGTTTGAAGAAAGATACATGACATTTTAGTGATACTTTTTTTTTTTTTTTTTATTTTTTTTAGTTTACATCTTACTGACAAACCAAGAAGGGCTTTTCATTATTATTATGAGTTTTTAAGGCGCGTTTTTTTTTTTGTTTTTTAATTTTTTTTTTTTACAAAAAAAAATCAACCAGATATTATCACAATTCATTATTATTTTTACATGTTATTTTCGACAGCATTAATTGTGTAAATAATTGCAAAAATATTGATTAAATTAATTGCAAAAATATAATTGAAAATTAATTAATTTTACATTTTAAAAAAACAACACAAACACACACAAAATAGCTTGTTTCTTATATGAAAAAAAACCTTTCTTACGTTTTCTCCCTCCCGTTTTAAGTAAGGTATATACGTTTGATGATATTTTTTACAAACCATTATATTAAATATGTTTTTTACCACTGGCATCCATGACAAGTTTTTTTTATATAAGAGAATTTTATATACAGCAGGGTTTATACAGCAGGGTGGGAGGGTGGCATATTACAAGCAAAGGTCAAGCAAAGGTCACCCAATCCAACAAATCAGTACAGTACTGGAACACAATAATCAAAAAAGGTACAATCAACAACTGGAAAATCAAAAAAAAACAATTCACTTAACTCCAACTCAACTTATCACTGTAAACTACTGGTACGCTAATATCTGTAAAATTGCTCTAGTTTTTTCATGTTTGAAGAAGGATAGTTTTATTTTAGTTTACTTATTTTAGTTTACTTTTTTTTTTTAACAGAGTTTACATTTAGGTTACATCTTACTAACAAACCAAGAAAGGGCTTTTCATTATTATTATGTGTTTTTTTAAGCGTTGTTTTTATGTCGATTTAATTACAGTTTCTACAAAAAAGCAACCTGATGTTATCACAATTCGTTATTAGTTTACATGTTATTTCGACAGCTAAATTGTGTAAATAATAAAAAAAAAAAAAAAATCATCAGTTCGATTCATCCCTTAAATTTTAAAAAAAAAAAAAAACTTTATATGGCAGGATGGGGGGGTGGCATATCAGATACAAGAAAAAGGTCACCCAATCCAACAGAATACAGTACTGTAATAAGTAAAAGTACAATAATCTGTAAATAATTCTCTCCAACTTGTCACTGTAAAGTACTGGTACTCTAATCTCTGTAAAAAAAATGTGGTTTTCATGTTTGAAGAAAAGATACATGACATTTTAGTGATACTTATTGTTTTTCACAAAGTTTTACATTTTTACATTTAGTTTACTCTTACTGACAAACCAAGAAGGGCTTTTCATTATTATTATGTGTTTTTAAGGCGTTGTTTTTATGTTTCGATTTAATTACAATTTTTCTACAAAAAAGCAACCAGATATTATCACAATTCATTATTAGTTTACATGTTATTTCGACAGCTAAATTGTGTAAATAATTGCAAAAATATCAAAAAAATTGATTCCCCCTTAATTTTACATTAAAAAAAACTTTAAAAAAAACACACACACACACACACAAAATAGCTTGTTTCTTATATTAAAAAAACCTTTCTGTACGAGTTATCTCCCTCCCGAAAAAAAGTAAGGTATACGTTTGATGATACATTCCATTATATGTAAATGAGCTGTTACCACTGGCATCCAACAACATTTTTTTTATATAAGAGAAATTATACAGCAGGGTGGGAGGGGTGGGTATCAGTTACAAGCAAAGGTCACCCAATCCAACAAAGTAGAGTACTGGAACACTAATCAAGTAAAAATACAATTCACTTAACTCTCAACTTATCACTGTAAAGTACTGGTACGCTAATCTCTGTAAAAATTGCTGCTCTAGTTTTCATGTTTGAAGAAGGATACATTTTTTTAGTTTTTACTTATAGTTTTTTTTTAACAGAGTTTACATTTAGGTTTACATCTTACTAACAAACCAAGAAGGGCTTTTTTTATTATTATGTGTTTTTAAGGCGTTGTTTTTATGTCGATTTAATTACAGTTTTACAAAAAGCAACCTGATGTTTATCACAATTCATTATTAGTTTTTACATGTTATTTCGACAGCTAAATTGTGTTAATTTAAAAAAAAAAAAAATTATTGATTCGCCCTTAAATTTTACATTAAAAAACATAAAGGGTGGGATATTTGGGTATTAATACAAAAAAGTCACCCAAATCCAACAGAGTACAGTACAAACGTAATAAGGTAACAATTCATCAACTTCAACTTGTACTGTAAAGTACTGGTACTCTAATCTCTGTAAAAATTGTCTAGTTTTCATGTTTTTTGAAGAATACATGACATTTTAGTTATACTTGTAGTTTTTTTTTTCACAGAGTTTACATTTAGTTTACATCTTACTGACAAACAAAGAAGGGCTTTTCATTATTATTATGTTTTTTAAGGCGTTGTTTTTATGTCGATTTAATTACAATTTCTACTAAAAAAAAAAACCTGATATTATCACAATTTATTATTAGTTTACATGTTATTTCGACAGCTAAATTGTTAAATAATTGTAAAAATTAAAAAAAAATCATTGATTCGCCCCTTAATTTTAATTTTAAAAAAACAAAAAACAACACACACAAAAAAATTTTTTTTTATATGAAAAAAAAAACCTTTCTGTACGAGTTATTCCCTCCCAAAAAAACGTAAGGTATACGTTTGATGATACATTCCATTATATGTAAATGATGTTGTTACCACTGTTATACAGCAGGGTGGGAGGGTGGCATATCAGGTACAAGCAAAGGTCACCCAATCCAACAAAGTACAGTACAACACTAATCAGGTAGATAACTCTAACTTAACTCACTTATCACTGTAAAGTACTGGTACGCTAATCTCTGTAAAAATTGCTCTAGTTTTCATGTTTTTTAAGAAGGATAAATTACATTTTAGTGATTTTTATAATTTTTTTTTTACAGAGTTTTACATTTAGGTTACATTTACTGACAAACCAAGAAGGGCTTTTCATTATTATTATGTGTTTTTAAGGCGTTTTTTTTTATGTCGATTTAATTACAATTTTACTACAAAAAGCAACCAGATATTTTTTACAAAAAGCAACCTTTTTTTTAAAATTTTTATTAGTTTACATTTATTTCGACAGCTAAATTGTGTAAATAATAATTTAAAAAATATTTTTATTCTAATATTAATTTTAAAAATTTTTTTTAATTAAAAAAAAACATTAAAAAAAATTTAAATTTTATAAAAAAAAAAAAAAAAAGCACACACACAACACAAAATTTTTTTATATGAAAAGGAAACCTTTCTGTACGAGTTATCTCCCTCCCGAAAACGTAAGGTATACGTTTGATGATACATTCCATTATATGTAAATGAGCTGTTACCACTGGCATCCAACAGTTTTTATATATAAGAGAAAGATATAGCAGGGGGGGGAGGGTGGCATATCAGTTACAAACAAAGGTCACCCAATCCAACAAAGTAGTACAGTACTGGAACACTAATCAAGTAAAAATACAATTCACTAACTCCAACTCAACTTAACTCACTGTAAAGTAAAGTACGCTAATCTAATCTGTAAAAATGCTGCTCTAGTTTTTGCATGTTTTTCAAAGAAGGATACATTACATTTTAGTTTTATTATATTTTTTTTTTTTTTTTACAGAGTTTACATTTAGGTTACATCTTACTAACAAACCAAGAAGGGCTTTTCATTATTATTATGTGTTTTTTTAAGGCGTTTTTTTGTCGATTTTACATTTAACAAAACAAAAACCTGATGTTATCACAATTCATTATTAGTTTTACATTTATTTCGACAGCTAAATTGTGTAAATAATTAAAGCTAAATTGTGTTCAAAATATTAAAAAAAAAAAAAAAACAAAAAAGGTCACTTAAAAATTAATTAAAAAACTCTAACTTTAAAGTAGGCATGGGAAAAAAATTTTCATGGAAAAGGCAATATCAGATACAAGTTTTTTAAAGAGTTTACATTTACCCATTACAACAGAAACAGTAATTGTAAAAGTTTTTTTTATGTCATTAACATGAAAAATTACTACATAAAAAAAAAAAGCAAAAAAGTACTGTAAATTGTAAAAATTATTACTGTTAAAATAATGGTTATCAATTAAATTGTTGTAAAAAAAAAATTGTACATGATTTTTTTTATTTTTTAATTTTAGTTTTTATACTTTTTTTTTTAACAAAGTTTACATTTAGTTTAAATCTTACTGACAAACCAAGAAGGGCTTTTCATTATTATTATGTGTTTTTTAAGGCGTTTTTTTTATGTCGATTTAATTACAATTTTTACAAAAAAAACAACAGATATTATCACAAATTCATTATTAGTTTACATGTTATTTCGACAGCTAAATTGTGTAAATAATTGCAAAAATTGCAAAAAAAAATCATTGATTCCCCCTTAATTTTACATTAAAAACTTTAAAAAAAACAAAACACACACACACACACACAAAATAGCTTTTTCTTATATGAAAAGGAAACCTTTCTGTACGAGTTATCTCCCTCCCGAAAAAAAGGTATACGTTTACGATGATATATTATTATATGTAAATGAGAGCTGTAGGTACCACTGGCATCCAACAACAAGTTTTTATATATAAGAGAAATTATATACAGCAGGGTGGGAGGGTGGCATATCAGTTACAAGCAAAGGTCACCCAATCCAACAAAGTACAGTACTGGAACACTAATCAAGTAAAAAAACAATTCACTTAACTCCAACTAACTTAACTTATCACTAAAGTACTGTACTGGCTAATATCTGTAAAAAATTGCTCTAGTTTTCATGTTTGAGAAGGATACATTACATTTTAGTTATACTTATAGTTTTTTAACAGAGTTTACATTTAGGTTACATCTTACTGACAAACCAAGAAGGGCTTTTCATTATTATTATGTGTTTTTTTTAGGCGTTGTTTTTATGTCGATTTAATTACAGTTTCTACAAAAAGCAACCTGATGTTATCACAATTCATTATTAGTTTTTACATGTTATTTCGACAGCTAAATTGTGTAAATAATTGCAAAAAAAAAAATCAGTGATTCGCCCTTAAATTTACATTAAAAAAAAACTTTATATGGCAGGATGGGAGGGTGGCATATCAGATACAAGAAAAGGTCACCCAATCCAACAGAATACACACTGTAAATAAGTAAAAAAGGTTCACTGAACTCCAACTTGTCACTGTAAAGTACTGGTACTCTAATCTCTGTAAAAATTGCTGTGGTTTATCATGTTTGAAGAAGATACATTACATTTTTTAGTGATACTTATTGTAGTTTTTTTAAAGTTTTTATTTAGTTTAGTTTAATCTTTACTGACAAACCAAGAAGGGCTTTTTTTTTATTATTATGAGTTTTTAAGGCGTTGTTTTTTATGTCGATTTAATTACAATTTCTACAAAAAGCAACCAATATTATTCACAATTCATTATTAGTTTACATTTTTACATGTTATTTCGACAGCTAAATTGTGTAAATAATTGCAAAAAAATCATTGATTCATTTTATTTTACATTAAAAAAAAAAAAAAAAAAAACAACACACAACACACACACACAAATAGCTTTTTTTTTATATGAAAAAAGACTTTCTGTACGAGTTATCTCCCTCCCGAAAAACGTAAGGTATACGTTTGATGATACATTCCATTATATGTAAATGAGCTGTTACCACTGGCATCCAACAAGTTTTTTTATATAAGAAAAATTACAGGGTGGGAGGGTGGCATATCAGGTACAAGCAAAGGTCACCCAATCCAACAAAGTAGAGTACTGGAACACTAATCAAGTAAAAATAAATTCACTTAACTCCAACTCAACTTATCACTGTAAAGTACTGGTACGCTAATATCTGTAAAAAAATTGCTCTAGTTTTCATGTTTTGAAGAAGGATACATTACATTTTAGTGATACTTATAGTTTTTTTTTTACAGAGTTTTTACATTTAGGTTACATCTTACTAACAAACCAAGAAGAAGGGCTTTTCATTATTATTATATGTTTTTTTTAAGCGTTGTTTTTTTGTCGATTTAATTACAGTTTCTACAAAAAGCAACCTGATATTATCACAATTCATTATTATTTACATTTTATTTTACATTTATTTCGACAGCTAAATGTGTAAATAATAAAAAAAAAAAAGTGATTTTTTATTTTTTAAAAAAACTTTATATGGCAGGGTGGGAGGGTGGCATATCATACAATACAAAGGTCACCCAATCCAACAAAACAGTACAAACAAAAAATACAATACTGTAAAAAGTAAACTTAACTGTAAACAGGTAGATAACTCTAACTTGTCGCTGTAAAGTACTGTCACGCTAATCTCTGTAAAAAATGCTCTAGTTTTCATGTTTGAAGAAGGATACATTACATTTTAGTTATACTTATTTTTTTTTACACATAGTTTACATTTAGTTTACATCTTACTGACAAACAAGAAGGGCTTTTCATTATTATTATTGTTTTTTTTAGGCGTTTTTTTTTTTTCGTCGATTTAATTACAGTTTCTACAAAAAGCAACAATTTTATCAAAATTTTTATTATTTTTACATTTTTTTTTTCGACAGCTTTTTATTTATTGTTTAAATAAATAATAAATTGTGTAAATAAAAAAAAAATTGATTCCCCCTTAATTTTACATTAAAAAAAAAAAAAAAAAAAACACACACACAAAAAAGCACAAAAATTTTTTTTATGAAAACGAAACCTTTCTGTACGAGTTACGAGTTACTCCCTCCCGAAAACGTAAGGAATACGTTTGATGATACATTCCATTATATATAAATGAGCTGTTACCACTGGCATCCAACAAGTGTTTTTTATATAAGAGAAATTATACAGGCAGGGTGGGAGGGTGGCATATCAGTACAAGCAAAGGTCACCCAATCCAACAAAGTAGTACAGTACTACTAATACGTAAAAAATCAATTCATTAAACTCCAAAACTTAACTACTGTAAAGTACTGGTACGCTAATATCTCTGTAAAAAATGCTCTAGTTTTCATGTTTGAAGAAGGATACATTACATTTTAGTTATACTTATAGTTTTTTAACAGAGTTTACATTTAGGTTACATCTTACTGACAAACCAAGAAGGGCTTTTCATTATTATATATGTGTTTTAAGGCGTTGCGTTGTTTTTATGTCGATTTAATTACAGTTTCTACAAAAAGCAACCTGATATTATCACAATTCATTATTAGTTTACATGTTATTTCGACAGCTAAATTGTGTAAATAATAACAAAAAAAAAAATCAGTGATTCGCCCTTAAATTTTTTTAAAAAAAAAACTTTATATGGCAGGGGGGGGGGGTGGCATATCAGATACAAGAAAAGGTCACCCAATCCAACAGAATACAGTACTGTAATAAGTAAAAATAAAATACAATAAATCCAAACTTGTCACTGTAAAGTACTGTACTGGTAATCTCTGTAAAAAAATGCTCTAGTTATCATGTTTGAAGAAGGATACATGACATTTTAGTTATACTTTTACTTTTTTTTTTAATAAGTTTTTTACATTTAGTTTTTACATCTTACTGACAAACCAACAAACCAAGAAGGGCTTTTCATTATTATTATTGTTTTTTTAAGGCGTTGTTTTTTTTTTTCGATTTTTTACAATTTCTTTCTACAAAAGCAACCAATATTATCACAATTCATTATTATTTTTACATGTTATTTCGACAGCTAAATTGTAAATAATTGCAAAAAAAATCATTGTGATTCGCCCTTAATTTTACATTAAAAAACTTTAAAAAAACAAAAACACAAACACACAAAAAATTTTTTTTCTTATATGAAAAAAAAAACCTTTCTGTACGAGTTACCTCTCCCCCAAAAAAACGTAAAGGAATACGTTTGATGATATGATTCCATTATATGTAAAATGAGCTGTTACCACTGGCATCAACAAAGTTTTTATATATAAGAGAAATTATATACAGGCAGGGTGGGAGGGTGGCATATCAGTACAAGCAAAGGGTCACCCAATCCAATCAAAGAGTACTGGTAATCAAGTACTGGAACAATCAGGTAGATAACTCTAACTTACTTCACTGTAAAGTACTGGTACGCTAATCTCTGTAAAAATTGCTCTAGTTTTCATGTTTGAAGAAGGATACATTACATTTAGTGATACTTATAGTTTTTTTTTTTACAGAGTTTACATTTAGGTTACATCTTACTGACAAACCAAAGAAGGGCTTTTCATTATTATTATTTATTTTTTTTTAAGGCGTTGTTTTTTTTATGTCGATTTAATTACAGTTTCTACAAAAAGCAACCTGATATCATCACAATTCATTATTAGTTTACATGTTATTTCGACAGCTAAATTGTGTAAATAATAACAAAAAAAAACATCAGTGATTCGCCCTTAAATTTACATTAAAAAACTTTATATGGCAGGGTGGGAGGGGTGGCATATCAGATACAAGCAAAAAGGTCACCCAATCCAACAATACAGTACTGTAAAAAGTAATCAAAAAAATTCAGATAACTCTAACTTGTCACTGTAAAGTACTGGTACTAATCTCTGTAAAAAAATGCTCTAGTTTTCATGTTTTTGAAGAAGGATACATTACATTTTAGTTATACTTATAGTTTTTTAACAAGTTTACATTTTTAGTTTTACATCTTACTGACAAACCAAGAAGGTTCATTATTATTATGTGTTTTTAAGGCGGCGTTGTTTTTATGTCGATTTAATTACAGTTTCTACAAAAAGCAACCTGATATATCAAAAAAAATTATTTTATGTTATTTCAAATTTTATTATTTATGTTATTTCACATTAACAAATTGTTAAATATTAATTAAAAAAAATTAAAAAAAAAATAAAAAAACAAAAATATTTAATTTAAAAAAAACAAAAAATTTTACGATTACACAGGGGGGGCAAATAAACATTTGTTTGATTATACATTCCATTATATGTAAAATAACAGGCATCCAACATGTTTTTTATATAAAAGAAATTATACGGCAGGGTGGGGGGGGCATATCAGGTAAAAAAGGTCACCCAATCCAACAGAGTACAGTACAACGGGAAATCAGATGTAAACTAAATGTAAACTCTGTTACAAGTAAACTAAAATGTAATGTATCCTTCTTCAAACATGAAAAACTAGAGCAATTTTTAAGAGATTAAGCGTGCCAGTACTTTACAGTGACAAGTTAGAGTTAACCTGTTAGCGTTCCAGTTTTACTACTGTTTGGATTTTTTTTTAGTATTTTTTTTTGATATGCCACCCTCCCAATTATTTTTTTTTATTAAAATTAAAGGGCGAATCACTGATTTTTTTTTTTAATTTTTTACATTAAATTAGTGTTTAGCTGTCGAATAACATGTAAACTAATAATGAATTGTGATGATATCAGGTTGCTTTTTGTAGAAACTGTAATTAAATCGACATAAAAAAAACAACGCCTTAAAAAAAACACATAATAATAATAAAAGAAAAGCCCTTCTTGGTTTGTTAGTAAGATGTAAACCTAAAATGTAAACTCTGTTAAAAAACTATAAGTATTACTAAAATGTAATGTATCCTTCTTCAAACATGAAAAAACTAGAGCAATTTTTACAGAGATTAGTATCAACTTTACAGTGACAAGTTTATTAGTTACTATTAGCGTTTTACACTCTGTTGGAATGACAGTTTTACTGTATGCCACCCTCCCACCCTGCCGTATAAATTTTCTCTTATATAAAAACATCCAGTTTGGATGCCAGTGGTAACAGCTTTTACTTGATATAATGTGTATCATCAAATTATTTTCCTTACTTTTTTTTTTTGGAGGTAACTTACAAAAAAAATTTTTTTTTTTTATAAAAAAAAAAACTATTTAAATGTAAAATTAAGGGCGAATCACTGATGTTTTTTTTTTTAATTATTTACACAATTTAGCTGTCGAAATAACATGTAAAAACTAATAATAAATTGTGATAATATAACAGGTTGCTTTTTTTAGAAACTGTAATTAAATCGACATAAAAACAACGCCTTAAAAACACATAAAATAATGAAAAAAGCCCTTCTTGGTTTGTCAGTAAGATGTAACTAAATGTAAACTCTGTTAAAAAAAAACAAGTATAACTAAAATGTAAATGTATCCTTCTTCAAACATGAAAAACTAAGCAATTTTTACAGAGATTAGCGTAAAGTACTTTACAGTGACAAGTTTAGTTTATATACCTGATTAGCGTTCCAGTAATGTACTCTGTTGGATTGGGTGACCTTTGTTTGTACCTGATATGCCACCCTCCCACCCTGCCCAGTATAAAGTTTTTTAATGTAAAATTAAAAATCACTGATGAATTTTTTTAATTATTTACACAATTTAGCTGTCGAAATAACATGTAAAAACTGTAAACTAATAATGAATTGTGATGATATTCAGGTTGCTTTTTGTTTAACTGTAATTAAATCGACATAAAAACAAAAAACCTTAAAAAACATAATAATAAATGAAAAGCCCTTGCTGTTTGTCAAAACTAAATGTAAACTCTGTTAAAAAAAATAAAAATAACTAAAAATGTAATGTATCCTTCTTCAAACATGAAAAAAAAAGCAATTTTTACAGAAATTAGCACCAGTACTTTACAGTGACAAGTTTAGTTATTTTTACATGATTATTACAGTACTTACTTGTTGGATTGGGTGACCTTTGTTTTACCTGATGTACCCACCCCCCCTTTGCCCTGTATATAATTTCTCTTATATAAAAAAACATGTTGGATGCCAGTGGTAACAGCTCATTTACATATAATGGAATTTATATCAAACGTATTTTACGTTTTTGTTTTTAGGGAGGTAACTCGTAAGAAAGGTTTCCTTTTTTTAAGAAAAAAAAATTTTTGTGTTTTTTTTTTTATTTTTTAATGTAAAATTAAGGGCGAATCAATGATGTTTTTTTTTTTTTTTTTTTATTTAACAATTTAGCTGTCGAAATAACATGTAAACTAATAATGAATTGTGATAATATCTGGTTGCTTTTTGTAGAAATTGTAAT
The DNA here is from genome assembly GCF_041381155.1 of Argopecten irradians. Lineage (NCBI taxonomy): Eukaryota > Metazoa > Mollusca > Bivalvia > Pectinida > Pectinidae > Argopecten > Argopecten irradians. The sequence goes on along the minus strand of NC_091147.1, from coordinate 10,427,926 downwards.
TAAATCGACATAAAAACAACGCCTTAAAAACTCATAATAATAATGAAAAGCCCTTCTTGGTTTGTCAGTAAGATTTAAACTAAATGTAAACTATGTGAAAAACTATAAGTATAACTAAAAAATCATGTATCCTTCTTCAAACATGAAAACTAGAGCAATTTTTAAAGATTAAAAGTACAGTACTTTACAGTGACAAGTTAGAGTTAGTGAATGTTAACTGTAATTGGGTTGACCTTTTCTTGTATCTGATATGTGATACCCTCCCATCCTGCCATATAAAGTTTTTTAATGTAAATTTAAGGGCGAATCACTGATGTTTTTTTTTTGTTATTATTTACACAATTTAGCTGTCGAAATAACATGTAAACTAATAATGAATTGTGATAATATCTGGTTGCTTTTTGTAGAAATTGTAATTAAATCGACATAAAAACAACGCCTTAAAAACTCATAATAATAATGAAAAGCCCTTCTTGGTTTGTTAGTAAGATGTAACCTAAATGTAAACTCTGTTAAAAACTATAAGTATCACTAAAATGTAATGTATCCTTCTTCAAACATGAAAACTAGAGCATTTTTTACAGAGATTAGCGTGACAGTACTTTACAGCGACAAGTTAAGTTAAGTAAAGTTGATATACTTGTTTAGTTTCCCAGTACTGTACTCTGTTGGATTGGGTGACCTTTGCTTGTACTGATATGCCACCCTCCCACCCCCCTGCCGTATAATTTCTCTTATATAAAAAACATGTTGGATGCCAGTGGTAACAACAGCTCATTTACATATAATGGAATGTATCATCAAAAACGTATTCCACGTTTTTGGGGAGGGAGGGAGGGACTCGTACAGAAAGGTTTTTTCTTTTCATATAAGAAAAAAAAAATTTTTTGTGTGTGTTTTGTTTTTTTTTTTTTTTTAATGTAAAAATTAAGGGCGAATCAATGATGTTTTTTTTTTACACAATTTAGCTGTCGAAATAACATGTAAACTAATAATGAATTGTGATAATATATCAGGTTGCTTTTTTTTGTAGAAACTGTAATTAAATCGACATAAAAAAAACGCCTTAAAAACACATAATAATAATGAAAAAAACCTTCTTGGTTTGTCAGTAAGTATTTAAACTAAATGTAAACTTGTTAAAAAACTAAAGTATAACTAAAATGTAATGTATCCTTTTCAAACATGATAACTAAGCAATTTTTACAGAGATTAGCGTACCAGTACTTTACAGTGACAAGTTCAGTTAGACTTATTACTACTGTTTAGTTGTTTTGTTGTTTTGACCTTTTGTATCTGATATGTACCCTGTACATGTATGACCTTTTTTAAAGTTTTTAATGTAAATCGAAATCACTGATTTTTTTTTTTTTTTTAATTTAGCTGTCGAAATAACATGTAAAAACTAATAATGAATTGTGATGATGATATCAGGTTGCTTTTTTGCTTAGAAACTGTAATTAAATCGACATAAAAACAACGCCTTAAAAAAAACACATAATAATAATGAAAAAAGCCTTCTTGGTTTGTTAGTAAGATGTAAACTAAATGTAAACTCTGTTAAAAAAAAAAAAAAGTATAACTAAAATGTAATGTATCCTTCTTCAAAACATGAAAACTAGAGCAATTTTTACAGAGATTAGCGTACCAGTACTTTATAAAGTTGACAAGTTAGAATTGTTACTTACCTGATTAGTTTTAGAGTACTGTACTGTACTTGTTGGATTGGGTGACCTTTGTTGTACCTGATATGCCACCCTCCCCCCCTGCCTATATATTTTTATATATAAAAAAAATTTGGATGCCAGTGGTAACAGCTAACATTTATTTATATATGGGAATGTATCATCAAAAACCTTATACCTTACGTTTTTGGGAGGGAGGTAACTCGTACAGAAAGGTTTCGTTTTCATAAAGAAAAAAAAAAAAAAAATTGTGTAAAATTAAGGGCGAATTTTTGATGTTTTTTTTTGCAATTATTTACACAATTTAGCTGTCGAAATAACATGTAAACTAATAATGAATTGTGATTTTGTTTTTTTGTGTAATTAAATCGACATAAAAAAACAAACGCCTTAAAAAACACATAATAATAATGATAAAAAAAATTCTTGTGTTTGTTAAGTAAATGTAAAAAGCTAAATGTAAACTTTTAAAAAAAAAAACTAAAGTATAACTAAAATGTAATGTAAAACATGAAAAACTAAGCAATTTTTACAGAGATTAGATAAGTTTTACAGTTTTTTAAGAGTTATTAATGTACTTTTTGTTGATTGGGTGACCTTTGTTTACAATATGTTTATTTTAGTGATTTTTATTTATTATTAACAATAAATAACATGTAAACTAATAATGAATTGTGATGATTTGTTGCTTTTTGTAGAAACTGTAATTAAATCGACATAAAAACAACGCCTTAAAAAAACATAATAATAATGAAAAAAGCCCTTCTTGGTTTGTCAGTAAATGTAAAACTTTAAAAACTATGTTAAAAAACTAAAAGTATTAACTAAAATGTAAATTTTTAAAAAATGTTTTTTTTCAGAAAAAAAAAATTTGTTAGAGTTATTAAAAAGTAAATTGTGAAAAAAAATAAACCCTCAAATCTTTTTTTTAAAAACATTAAAAAAACATGTAAAAATAATAATACATTATATCAAATTTTTGTAATTAAAAATGACTGTAATTAAATCGAAAATAAAAACAACGCCTTAAAAAAATAAATAATGAAAAAGCCCTTCTTGTTTGTTTTTTTTTAGATGTAACCTAAATAAACTCTGTACAAAAAAATAAAATAAAAAAATGTAATGTATCCTTAAAACATGAAAAACAGTATTTTTACAGTAAAATTTTTTATTATTATTTTACTTGTATGACAAATTTTTATACCTTTATACATGTTTTTTTTTTAATTAATTTAAATTTATTATTTTTACGTTTTTACCTAATTTTTTATTTTTTTTTTAATTTTTTTTTTTAAATGTAAATTTTAAAAAATAAAATTTAAAAATTTTAATGTTTTTGTAATTTTGTTAAAAAATATGCCAACGCACACATACAATAATAATGAAAAGCCCTTCTTGGTTTGTCAGTAAGATGTAAAAACTAAATGTAAACTCTGTTAAAAAAAAAAAATATAACTAAAATGTAATGTATCTTCTTCTTCAAAATGAAAACTAGAGCAATTTTTACAGAGATTAGTTGCCAGTACTTTTTACAGTTGATTAAATTATTTTTACTTGTTAGCGTTCCAGTACTTCTAGTATGGATTGGGTGACCTTTTTGTACAATATGCCACCCTGCCGTTAAAAAAAAAATTTTGACAGTAAATTTAATAAAAATCAGTTTTTTGAAATAATAATAATTGTAAATTTTTTTTAAAAGGGCAATGATTGTGTTTTTTTTTTTTATAAATGTGCTGTGAAATAACATGTTTAAATGTTGTGAAATTAATTTAAAAACAACGCAAAAAATAAAAATGAAAAAAAATTCTTGTTTGTCAAAGATGTAACCTAAATGTAAAATTTGTTAAAAAAAAAAGTATAAAAAAAATGTAATTTCCTTTTCATAAATTTAAAAAAGAGCTTTTTTTTAAGTGAAAGTATTTTGTTTTTTTGAAAGCATTAAATGTAAAATGTTTGAAAAAATAATTTTTTTTAATAAAATAATTTTTTTTTAAAAAAATTTAGCTGTCGAAATAACATGTAAAAACTAATAATGAATTGTGATAATATCAGGTTGCTTTTTGTAGAAAAAAACTGTAATTAAATCGACATAAAAACAACAACGCCTTAAAAAAACATAATAATAATAAAAAAGCCCTTCTTGGTTTGTCAGTAAGATGTAACTAAATGTAAACTCTGTTAAAAAAAACTAAAGTATAACTAAAAATGTAATGTTTCAAACAAACATGAAAACTAGAGCAATTTTTACAGAGATTAGAGTACCAGTACTTTTGATTTGATTAATTGTACCTTTACTTAGTTTAGTACTGTACTTGTTGGATTGGGTGACCTTTTTTGTACCTGATTGCCACCCTCCCACCCTGCCGTTATAATTAATGGGGAATCACTGTTGGATGCCATTTTTTTATGTAAAAATTTTATGTGCCAATTTCGTAATGTAAAAAACATGTTTACTTTTATAAAAAATTTAAATGTAAATAACATGTAAATATAATAATTGTGATTGATTTTTTTTTTTTAAAAATGTAATTAAAATCGAATAAAAAAACGCGCCTTAAAAAAAAAAATTTAAAACACGAAAAAAGCCCCCTCTTGGTTTGTCAGTAAGATGTAACCTAAAAAATGTCTCTGTTAAAAAACATAAAGTATTAAAAATGTAATGTATCCTTTTCAAAATGAAAAACAGAGCAATTTTTACAGAGATTTGTGTGTTTTTACAGTGTGTTGTTTTTTTTTTTAATTAGTTTTTAATGTACTGTACTTATTGGGTGACCTTTGTTTTGTAATATATGCCCCTGCTGTATATTTTTTATATATAAAAATTTGGATGCCAGTTAACACAATTTAATGCTGTATACCTTACGAAATAACAAAGGTTTTTCCTTTTCATATAAGAAAAAAAATATTTTTGTGTGTGTGTGTTTTTTTTTTTTAAAAAATTAAGGGGGAATCAATGATATTTTTGCAATTATTTACACAATTTAGTGTCGAAATAACATGTAAAACTGTAAATGAATTGTGATAATATGCTTTTTTTTTTTTAGAAATTGTAATTAAAATCGACATAAAAACAACGCCTTAAAAACTCATAATAATAATGAAAAGCCCTTCTTGGTTTGTCAGTAAGATTTAAACTAAATGTAAACTTTGTGAAAAACAATAAGTATAACTAAAATGTCATGTATCTTTCTTCAAACATGATAACCACAGCAATTTTTACAGAGATTAGAGTACCAGTACTTTACAGTGACAAGTTGGAGTTCAGTGAATTGTATTTTTACTTATTACAGTACTGTATTCTGTTGGATTGGGTGACCTTTTCTTGTATCTGATATGCCACCCTCCCATCCTGCCATATAAAGTTTTTTAATGTAAATTTAAGGGCGAATCACTGATGTTTTTTTTTTTTTATTATTTACACAATTTAGCTGTCGAAATAACATGTAAACTAATAACGAATTGTGATAACATCAGGTTGCTTTTTTTTGAAACTGTAATTAAATCGACATAAAAAACAACGCCTTAAAAACATAAAAATAATAATGAAAAGCCCTTCCCTTCGTTTGTTAGTAAGATGTAACCTAAATGTAAACTCTGTTAAAAAACTATAAGTATCACTAAAATGTAATGTATCCTTCTTGAAACATGAAAACTAGAGCAATTTTTACAGATATTAGCGTACCAGTACTTTACAGTGATAAGTTTTACAGTTGGAGTTAAGTGAGTTGTATTTTGTAATTTGATTAGTGTTTAGTGTTTACTTACTTTGTAGGATTTGGGTGACCTTTGCTTGGACTGGATTTGCCCACCCTCCCCCACACTGCTGGGGCCGTATACTCCCTCTCTCACTTTCTGTACAGTTGGGATGCCAGTGGTAACAGGCCCTATATCTATAATGGAATGTATCATAAAACGTATTCCTTACGTTTTTTCGGAGGGTGATAACTAGTTACCACCGAAAAGTTTCGTTTTTTCCCATATATACGAAAAAGCTAATTTGTTAGTAGTGTATGGGATTTTTTTTTTTTTTTGAATTAATAAAATTAAGGGGGAACGTGGAACTCACTTGATGTTTTTTGTTTTTTTTTTTTTGGTTTTTTGTAATTATTTATTATATATAATTTTACAAATTTAGCTTGTCCCGAAATAACATGTAAATTTAAAAAATGAATTGTGAAAATATCAGTTGCATTTTTTGTAAAAACTAGTAAAAACAATCGAGACATCACAAAACAACTGCCTTAATTAAAAACGCATAATAATTAATTGTAAAAAGTCCTTCCTTGGTTTTGTCACGAGTAAGGATGTAAATATAAATGTAAACTCGAACCTCTTGTGAAAAAAACTACAAGGATCAATAAAATGGTCATTTAATATCACGTAAAATGTATGTTTCTTATCTTCAAAACATGATAACCACAGCAATTTTTACTAGAGATTAGAGTACCAGTAACTTTAACAGTGATAAGTTGGAGTTTCAGTGTATTGTATATATTACTTAGTGACAGTACGTTATTCTGTTGGAAAGGTTGACATTATCTGGGTATCTGATATTGCACCCTCCCTTCCTGCCATTTAACGTCTTTATAATGTGAATTTAAGGGCGATATCACTGATGTTTTTTGTGTTATTATCTTTACACAATATTTTAGCGGTGTTCGAAATAAAATGTTAAAACCACTAAATAACGAATATTGTGGATAACATCAGAAAAACACACCCCACACAAATTTTTTTTGTAGAAACTGTGTAAATCAACTGACTTAAAATTTATCGACATAAAAAACAACTATCGCCTTGAACACTAATTAATAATTGGAAAAGCCACTTTCGTTTGGGTTTGTTAGTAAGATGTAGTAAACCTGTTTTAATTTCTAGTAGTATCATCTTTATATGTTTATGTTTCCTTTTTTAGAAACTTGAAAACTTAGAGCAATTGTTTACAGACATATTACGTACTACACAGTACCTTGTATACAGATGCAATAAGTTGATATTGGAGTCTAAGCTCGAATTAGTACTATCTTCCTTTTACATAGATCTAAGCTGGTTACCCAGTACTCTACATTTGGTTAGGATTGGGTGCGTGACGCTTGCTTTTGTAAACTGAACATGAATCCACCACCGGTCCGTACTCCTCTTGCGTATAACTTACTCTACTATATATCAAAACTTGTTGCGATGCCAGTGGTAACAAGCTCATCTTTCACCTATAATCGGTAAATCGCGTCATTCATCAAAACGTATATCCCGTAACACGTTTTCGGTAGACGAGATGACTAGTACTGCTCGTTACATAAAGTTTCCTTTATCATATAGAAACAAATGCTATTTTTGTGCTGATGTGTGTGAGGCTTTATTTAAATGTTTATTTAATGTAAAAATTAAGGGGAATCAATGATATATATTATGCAAAGGGATTAAAATGAACTTTTTAACACAAATATATTAGCTGTCGAAATACCGTCAACACCTAATAATCGAATTGGATAATAGCGAGGTTGCTCCTTTTTCTTGCTAGCATAGATTGTAAATTGATAATCTACGACCTATAAAAACAACGCCTTAAAAACTCATAGATAATAATGAGAAAGCCCGTTCTTGTTTTAGGACCAGTAATATATCAAACTCAAATAGTTAAACCTATTGTGAAACAAAACACTAATTTAATCACTAACAATGTCAGTATCCTTTCTAACAAACAATGTAGCACCTAACCAGCTAGCAATTTTGTCACTAGACGAGCATTTAGAGTACCGGTACATTACAGTGACAAGTTGAAGTTCGAGTGAAATGGTATTTTATGACGTTCGTTACAGTACTGTTCTTACATGTTGATTGCGTAGTGATACCTTCCTTCTTTTATATACATGATACTGCCACCATCCTATACCTGCAAATAAACGATATTTCTCTAATGCATAATTTACAGTGCGAATCACTGATTTTTTTATTTGTTATCTATGTTACAACAACTTTCAGTCTTTCGAAATGAGCATTGATTAATTACTAATATACTAAATGTGATAACATCAGTTTCTTTTTTGTAGAAACTGTAATAATATTCGACATAAAAACAACGCTCTCTAAAAAAAAACACATAATAATAATGCAAAAAGCCCTTCGTAAGTTATGTTAGTAATATTAACCGAGATTAACTCTAAATGTAAACCACTGTGAATAAAAAACATACCAACCGATATCACCACACCAACTCTATAACGTATCCTTCTTTGAACACATGACAAACTAGAGCAATTTGTTTTACAGATTATTAGCGTACCAGTACTTTAACAGTGATAAGTTGAGTTGGAGTTAAGTGAATTGTCTATTTTTACTTGATTATGTGTTCCAGTACTCTCTCTACTTGTTGGATTGGCGCTCTAGACCTTTGCTTGAATAACTGATATGCCACACTAATCCTCCCACCGACCTGCAGTATAATTTCTCTTATATATATAATAAAACTTGTTGGATGCCAGTGGTAACAGCTCTTTACAATATAATGGAATGTATCATAAAACCGATATACCCTTTACGTTGTTCTACCGGATAGGAGAGATAACTCGTACCGATAAGGTTTCCACTTTCATCATATACAGGATATAAGCAGCTTATTTCGTGTGAGTGTGTGTGTGTGCATTGTAAAAAGTTTTTTAATGCGCTAAAATACAAGGGTGGAATCAATGATACATTTGCAATTATTTTTAGCACAATTTAGCTTCGAAATTACATGTGTCGAAATAACATGTAAAATTATAATGAATGTATAATATCTGGTTGCTTATTTGTATAAAAAATTGCTAAATTAAATCGACAATACCAACAACAGACTGCCTTAAAAACTCATAATAATAATGAAAAGCCCTTCTTGGTTTGTCAGTAAGATTTAAACTAAATGTAAACTTTGTGAAAAACAATAAGTATCACTAAAATGTCATGTATCTTTCTTCAAACATGATAACCACAGCAATTTTTACAGAGATTAGAGTACCAGTACTTTACAGTGACAAGTTGGAGTTCAGTGAATTGTATTTTTACTTATTACAGTACTGTATTCTGTTGGATTGGGTGACCTTTTCTTGTATCTGATATGCCACCCTTCCTGCCATATATAAAGTTTTTTAATGTAAATTTAAGGGCTGTATTATTATTTTTTTTAGCTGTCGAAATAACTGTTTACTAATAATGTTGATTTTTTGTAGAAACTTGTAATTAAAAAACGTAAAAAAAAAAACGCCTTTTTAAAAACGCCTTAAAACACATAATAATAATGAAAAGCCCTTCTTGGTTTGTTAGTAAGATGTAACCTAAATGTAAACTCTGTTAAAAAACTATAAGTATCACTAAAATGTAATGTATCCTTCTTGAAACATGAAAACTAGAGCAATTTTTACAGATATTAGCGTACCAGTACTTTACAGTGACAAGTTTAAGAGTTAAGTTAAAGAGTTATAACTGATTATTCCAGTACTGTACTGTTGGATTGGGTGACTTTGTTTACTGATATGCCACCCCACCCTGCCGTATAATTTCTCTTATAAAAAAATTTGTAACCAAAAAAAAATAATATGTAAAACGTCTGTTAAAAAAACTAAGAAAAAAAAGAATTGCTTTTTTTTAAGTATCACTAATAATGAAAAGCCCTGTAGTATGTATCTCTGTTCTTGTAACATGGATAAACTCTAGCTAGGATCAACTTTGTTCCTTCTTGAAACATGACTAGATATTAGCGTACCAGTACTTTACAGTGATAAGTTGAGTTGGAGTTTAAGTGAATTGTATTTTTACTTGATTAGTGTTCCAGTACTCTACTACTTTAGTTGGATTGGGTGGACCTTTGCTTGTAACTGATATGCCACCCTCCCACCCACTGCTGTATAATTTCTTAACTTATATATAAAAATAACTTGTTGGATGCCGTGTGGTATACAGCCTCATTTACATATAATGGAATGTATCATCAAAAACGTATACCTTACGTTTTTCGGGAGGGAGATAACTCGTACAGAAAGGTTTCCTTTTCATCCACTAATGAAAACAAGCTATTTTGTGTGTGTGCGTGTGTGTGTGTGGACTTTTTTAATGTTTTTTAACTGTAAAATTAAGGGGGAATCAATGATAATTTTTTTTTGCAATTATTTACAAAATTTTCTGCAATTTTTCATGTTAAAACTTATTAAATGAATTTGATGATCATATATGGTTGCTTTTTTGTTTTTGTAGAAATTGTAATTTAATCGACATCAAAATCCCAACGCCTTTTAAACTACTCCATTATAATATTGAAAAGCCCTTCTTGGTTTGTCAGTAAGATTTAAACTAAATGTAAACTTTGTGAAAAACAATAAGTATCACTAAAATGTCATGTATCTTTCTTCAAAAATGATAACCACAGCAATTTTTACAGAGTATTAGAGTACCAGTACTTTACAGTGACAATGTTGGAGTTCAGTGAATTGTATTTTTACTTGATTAGTGTTCCAGTACTCTACTTTGTTGGATTGGGTGACCTTTTCTTGTATCTGATATGCCACCCTCCCATCCTGCCATATAAAGGTTTTTTAATGTAAATTTAAGGGCGAATCACTGATGTTTTTTTTTTTTTATTATTTACACAATTTAGCTGTCGAAATAACATGTAAACTAATAACGAATTGTGATAACATCAGGTTGCTTTTTGTAGAAACTGTAATTAAATCGACATAAAAACAACGCCTTAAAACACATAATAATAATGAAAAGCCCTTCTTGGTTTGTTAGTAAGATGTAACCTAAATGTAAACTCTGTTAAAAAAAAATATAATGTATCACTAAAATGTAATGGTATCCTTCTTGAAACATGAAAACTAGAGCAATTGTTACAGATATTAGCGTACCAGTACTTTACTTTACAGTGACAAGTTGAGTTGGAGTTAAGTGAATTGTAATTTTTATTTGATTAGTTAGTTTAGTGTACTCTACTTTGTTGTTGATTGGGTGACCTTTGCTTGTAACTGATATGCCACCCTCCCACCCTGCTGTATAATTTCTCTTATATATAAAAAAACTTGTTGGATGCCAGTGGTAACAGCTCATTTACATATAATGGAATGTATCATCAAAACGTATACCTTACGTTTTTTTACGGAGGGAGGGAGAGGAACTCGTACAGTAAAGGTTTCCTTTTCATATAAGAAAAACAAGCTATTTTGTGTGTGTGTGTGTGTGTGTGTGTTTTTTTTTTTAAGTTTGTAAAAAAATTAAGGGGGAATCAATGATATTTTTGCAATTTTTTTTTTTAATTATTTACACAATTTAGCTGTCGAAATAACATGTAAACTTATAATGAATTGTGATAATATCTGGTTGCTTTTTGTAGAAATTGTAATTAAATCGACATAAAAAACAACGCCTTAAAAAATAAATAATAATGAAAAAAAAAAGCCTTGGTTTGTCAGTAAGATTTAAAAACTAAATGTAAACTTTGTGAAAAAAAAAAAAAGTATCACTAAAATGTCATGTATCTTTCTTCAAACATGATAACCACAGCAATTTTTACAGAGATTAGAGTACCAGTTACTTTACAGTGACAAGTTGGAGTTTGAGTGAATTGTATTTTTACAGTTATATTACAGTACTGTATTACTGTTGGATTGGGTGACCTTTTCTTGTATCTGATATGCCACCCTCCCCATCCTGCCATATAAAGGTTTTTTTTTAATGTAAATTTAAATGGGGCGAATCACTGATGATTTTTTTGTTATTATTTACACAATTTAGCTGTCGAAATAACATGTAAACTAATAACGAATTGTGATAACATCAGGTTGCTTTTTGTAGAAACTGTAATTAAATCGACATAAAAACAACGCCTTAAAAAACACATAATAATAATGAAAAGCCCTTCTCGGTTTGTTAGTAAGATGTAACCTAAATGTAAACTCTGTTAAAAAACTATAAGTATCACTAAAAATGTAATGTATCCTTCTTGAAACATGAAAACTAGAGCAATTGTTACAGATATTAGCGTACCAGTACTTTACAGTGATAAGTTGAGTTGGAGTTAAGTGAATTGTATTTTTACTTGATTAGTGTTCCAGTACTCTACTTTGTTGGATTGGGTGACCTTTGCTTGTAACTGATATGCCACCCTCCCACCCTGCTGTATAATTTCTCTTATATATAAAAACTTGTTGGATGCCAGTGGTAACAGCTCATTTACATATAATGGAATGTATCATCAAACGTATACCTTACGTTTTCGGGAGGGAGATAACTCGTACAGAAAGGTTTCCTTTTCATATAAGAAACAAGCTATTTTGTGTGTGTGTGTGTGTGTGTGTGTGTTTTTAAAGTTTTTAATGTAAAATTAAGGGGGAATCAATGATGTTTTTTGCAATTATTTACACAATTTAGCTGTCGAAATAACATGTAAACTTATAAATGAAATTGTGATAATATCTGGTTGCTTTTTTTTGTAGAAATTGTAATTAAATCGACATAAAAACAACGCCTTAAAAAACAACATAAAATAATAAAAATGAAAAAAGCCCTTCTTGGTTTGTCAGTAAGATTTAAACTAAATGTAAACTTTGTGAAAAACAATAAGTATCACTAAAATGTCATGTATCCTTCTTCAAACATGATAACCACAGCAATTTTTACAGAGATTAGAGTACCAGTACTTTACAGTGACAAGTTGGAGTTCAGTGAATTGTATTTTTACTTATTACAGTACAGTACTCTGTATTCTGTTGGATTGGGTGACCTTTTCTTGTATCTGATATGCCACCCTCCCATCCTGCCATATAAAGTTTTTTAATGTAAATTTAAGGGCGAATCACTGATGTTTTTTTTTGTTATTATTTACACAATTTAGCTGTCGAAATAACATGTAAACTAATAACGAATTGTGATAACATCAGGTTGCTTTTTGTAGAAACTGTAATTAAAAACGACATAAAAAAAAACGCCTTAAAAACACATAATAATAATGAAAAAAGCCCTTCTTGGTTTGTTAGTAAGATGTAACCTAAATGTAAACTCTGTTAAAAAAAAAATAAGTATCACTAAAATGTAATGTATCCTTCTTGAAAAAATGAAAACTAGAGCAATTGTTACAGATATTAGCGTACCAGTACTTTACAGTGATAAGTTGAGTTGGAGTTAAGTGAATTGTATTTTTACTTGATTAGTGTTCCAGTACTTGTACTTTGTTGGATTGGTTGACATTTGGGTGACCTTTGCTATCGGAGATGCCACCCCTCCCACCGCTGCTGTTATAAATTCTCTTATGTATAAAAAAAAACTTGTTGAGGATGCCAGTGGTATCATGCTCATTTACATATAATGGATTGTATGTATCAAACTATACCTTACGTTTTCGGGTTTTCGGGAGAGAGATAACTCGTACAGAAAGGTTTCCCTTTTCATATAAGAAAAAAGCTATTTTGTGTGTGTGTGTGTGTGTGTGTGTGGCTTTTTTAAAGTTTTTAATGTAAAATTAAAGGGGAATCAATGATATTTTTGCAATTATTTACGTTCAAATCCCTGTGTCTCGATGGTACAGTTTGTATAAGGTGCACGCACCACTACCTGATAATGCAATAGCGTTACTTCAAAAATCAAATTTATTAACTTTATACTATTTTTTTTAAATAGTTTAATAAAAGTAATATGAAATCAGAAATCTTATAATTACGGAAAACATGCCTAATCGAATAAGCTATACACGCACACACGCAAAATAATACCATCAACATATACATTACATACACTTTCAAATGCCTTGAAATACCACTTTAATTTTGACACAACCCCAGCTAGAGTCCACCTTCACAGCTCACACTCACACCCAGTTATAATTAGTTGATGGATATGTCTAGTAGCCCATCTAAGTGAGGTTCTTACATCATCTCGTATTCTTTTACAAACGATGTAGGATTTCTACAAGTATTTATCATAGATACTATCCAATTCCAGACTGCCAGGATTTATATGCTTTGCAACCCTAGTGCACTGCAGGGATGATATACATGTATGTTTACAAATGTTAAGTTTGATGAATCAATAAGTCTAACTTTATTAAATGGTATGCTTCTAAAGACTAAATTCTACATTACAACTGTTAAACATACAATAGAAGATACAATCCTTAAATTAGTCTACTTATATATCAGTTAATTAGTATCATCAAAATCATTGACGTCTGTATGCTCACCATAAAGCAGGACGAATTTTGCGGTGTTGTGGTTGTGTCGGAAACAGCTACAGATCACAGCTGTCTGCTTTACTTTGGTATCTGTAAGGGAGAGAATGTATGCACCGATTATATGTATATATTCAGCATGTGAAAATGCCTTGAATTCTTAAAACTGCAGGTTCAACCTTTACTTTCGATTCGAAACGAAGTCGGACCATAGCACGAAAAGGTAACTTTGGTCTTAAAATATCTTGCACGTGGACATTAAAAATATTTCCGCAAAGTTAATTTGTCGTAGATTGAAAACTGGAAAGATAACTTTAATATATATACAAAAATAAATGTATCATCTTCTTACTATCTCACGCATGTACACATTCGTACATGTAACAAACGTTATGAAGTAAAATATTTGGATATATTGTGGGCTGCCGCTCATTGTGTATTGTGTACTGGGATGTTCGCAGACAGAACCCTTACGTTACCAGTTTTGGTGCGAACTCTGTACTGTAAAAGATGATAGATTTCATATCTTAACTTAACTCTAACTTAATGTCTAATTTACACGTTTATTCTTGGTGGCTTTATCAATTATGACTTAAAGCTGACAATGCAAGTTAAAAACATGCATTTGAAATTAAAAAAGATATATTAGCGAAATATTTTTTTTCAAAAATTGTTTCTGAGACACCCCCTAGTTATGACAGTGTGGTATCTAAGGAAGTGGCAGCCATTTTTTCTTTTGCTCTGCTTAGTAACCTTCACTGGCCAACCCCCTATATAAAGCACGGGACACTTGACACACGTGTGGCATTCTAAACATGTCTTGTCTCAGATACACATGCCCCGATATTGCAAATAACAATGTCAAATTGAAAATAAACACTGCACTCACCTGACAATATTTCATTGATGTAATAGATGAATGTGTTGTCAGCTATATCCCAACATATGTCCAATACGAACTAATAAAACACTTCAATATACACCAAGTTTTACACGTACATGTACATCGACACGTGTGTGTCCTTGATAGTTGTCGCTCGTTCGGGTCAGGTACGTAGTCACGTGTACATGGTCAGTTGAGTGCATCGAGTACGATGATATACGTGGAGATATGTGGACGGATTATTGTTTGGATTTGTATTCACTTGCGTTGGAATTTTATTTTGAGAAACATCTAAATGACAACTTAGAGGAGTTGACATGTTTTCTTGCTAAAAAAAGTCCCATATAGTTTTACAGGTGAGGGATTTGTTTACCTATTTGTAGGTGATATATACCGTGGACTGCTAGGTGTATGGGTACACGAATGAGCGCACGTGTGTCGATTCACGCGCTTTATATAGGGGTCGGTGAGTCGTCGGAATGTAAAACAAAAATGGCTGTCCTCAACCGGGGAATGTCTCATAAACGATTCTTGATCAACGAGTATACTTATTTAAAAAAAATCATTTTAATAATTTTAACTTGCATTGTCAGCTTTAACGCCTTAAGAATAAGAGGAATTCAGAATAACATTCATTGCTATTATATCAAAAATTCTTACGACTCTTAAAAAGCATACATATAGTACATGTATATACTGCTAGAAATTGTCAATGGCCAATTTGATGGGCTTTTCACCAACAAGGAATTTCGGTCAAGGTCATTCATATTAACAAACACGGTAGTCCTAAACATGTTACAGGTCCAAGTGTAGGTCTCTAGGCCTTTCGGAACCTGACAAAAAGTACTAGTAGTTTAAGATTTTAGGATTTTTGGCCCATGTGACTTTGAATGATAGTCATTTTTTTTCTCTCGAAAATTGCACTTTTGAACTTTGATGTTTTACAGAAATGTATTACATTAGTTATTTGCTCCATATTTGATTCTACATAACGTATCCAAACAGAAAGAAATGTGTCAAGCCGTTAACGAGATATTGACATAAGTTTAAAACCGGAAGTTGGGTCATAGTGGCCATATTGGATTTTTGACCAACATACAAATGTTGCTGTTACACTTTCAACTCATGCCCTACAATATGGTGACATGTTCATTGCCATATCTCTTACCATTTAGGAGATCCTTTGTTTACAATTTTCTGTGCAGAAGAATAAAAAAAACAAAACAGAATAATCCAATATGGCCACCAAAACATCCCTTCCAGTTTTAAAGTTATGTCAATATCTCGTTAACAGCTTGACAAATTTCATTATATTTTTGATATTAAAAAAGAGCAAATAACTAACAAAACACCTTTTTGTAAACGTCACCTTTCGGTTGGAAATAGAGTTAATTCCAAAAGTGCATTTTTTTGAGAGAAAAATATAAGAAGGCCCAGAGACCTAATATTAGGTCTGTAATATGCTAACAAGTTTACCTTCATTCAAGGTCACGTCGGAAAAAAATCCTAAAAATTTCAATGACTTCTTGTGCAGTTCTAGAAAACATGGATACCTAATATTAGGTCTGTAACATGCTGACATAAATGGCTATCAAGTGTGTTCATACAAATGACCTCGACCTTCATTCAAGGTCACATTGGCTAAAAAAACTAAAATCTTTAAATGACTTCTTGTGAAGTTATAAATAGCCTAGAGATCTAATATTAGGATTGTAGCATGATGACATAGATGGCAATGAAGTTTGATAATGACCGACATTGGGTCAAAACTTCTAAAATGTTTAAACCAGCACTTGTCGAGTTCTGAAAGGCCTGAAATTGGACATCTAGCATGTTGAGATAAAGGGCAACCACGTTCGTAATATGAATAAAATTGACCGAAATGTCCTTGTTGGTGAAAAACCCATCAAATTTTGCAATGACAATTTCTACAGTTGTATAATGTGTTGATGTAGACATATGTGTCATTATGTAAGGATGCGATTTTGATTGTGACCGAACTTTCTTTTCTTTCTATGTCGTTTGAGATTTATGTGTATTTTGTGTTTTTCTTATGTTAACATATAGATGAATGAGATATAGATAATATCAAATAAATATTAACTAAAATTCCCCACTGTAACACGTTTTTTTTCTATCTATTATAATGATCATTTTACCTTTACTTTATACAAAAGTTTCACGTATGACTGTCAAATGCATTCGCGTGTTTTTGTGAGAAATTGAGTAAATAGAACATAATGACAATAAACAACAATGCCTACACATAAACTGTCAGAATTCAGTCCAGTGAAGTGAAAATGAAATGCTGTAACTGCGAATATGTGCTTCCAACTTCTTATGATTTTATAGTGTGTCACGTCAAATACATTTAAGCATTGAAGTCACTATTTTTTAATTTCATCGGGGTATGAAAGAAATTTTGTTTTCAAACTGTGTGGTGTGAATCCGCGTAGCAAACAAAAGTTTGCAAACAAAATTAATTTCATACCCCGATGAAATTAAAAAATAGTGACTTCAACGTTTTAACTAATTTTCCAGTCTACTTTATAAAATGAAAGACGTTTACATGTACGATTCCATTGATTTTCCAAGGGCTTATTTTTGCCAAATCAATACGCAACGTAAATGTTTCTATTGTGACGTCACGTTAACGTCGGGTTTCCGCGCCATTCCCGGATTTTATTTTTTTTTTTTTCATCGTGGAATGCAAAAAATGAATAGGCCAATCAGAAAGCCACACACAAAGAAAAAATAAAATATTTAAGGTTTGAAGTTACTATTTTTTAATTTCATTGGGGTATGAAAGAAATTTTGTTTGCAAACTGTATGAATCCGCGTAGCGGATTCTCACAAAAGTTTGCAAACAAAATTTATTTCATAACCCGATGAAATTAAGAAATAGTGACTTCAATGCTTATAATTAATTTTACAGGCTACTTTATAAAATGAAATACGTTTACACGTACGATTCCATTGATTTTTTCCAGGGGATTATTTTTTTCCAAATCGATAAGCAATGTCAATATTTCTATTGTGACGTCACGATAACGTCGGGTTTCCGCGCAATTCTCGGATGTTTTTTCATCGTGAAATGAAAAAAAAAAATAGGCCAATCAGAAAGCCAGAAACAAAGAGAAAATTAATTATTTAGATGTAACACAAAACAAACAGCAGATGAAATTGTTTTCTTCTTTCATTTATTGAAAATTATCAGACAAAATGCGTCAATTGCTTCCATAAATGCTGTCAACTATGACTTCATTCCTTTTTACAAAAATAGAACTTAATTTGAACACATATACAGACGTTGTAACAATGTAACTAGTCCTATAATGGAATATGGGATTAGCAAAAATGAACAACAATAGTCAAACAGTATCAAAAGGAGAACACTCGAACGGCAGAAGGCTTGTCTACTCGGATTCCTACGGATCCGTCCATAAAGCCATGGATAAAAGGATTTTCTATGCAGATGTACCGTCCCGGAACAACTTCCTCCCACCGGAAATACGGACTTGGGTCGTCACGCTCGAAGTAAAACGCCACGTATACCTCATCGCCATCTTTGTCCTGTAAGAAAAAAATCATAAGACATATATATAAAGTTGGAAATATGAAAGAGTATGATAAAAGTGGTATTGAAATTCGATGTTTGGATGATGAGTTTTGCTGTATAAGTTTAGATTTTCGTGAAGTTTGACATACATGTATATTCAGATTCAATAGCCGAATTGAAAAACAATGATAGATGTTGATTGAGTAATTTACAGATATAGTAATTTACGAATGACCTGTATGGACCACTGTATGCGTTAATTTGCTTGTGTGAATAATGTTCTGTGAGGTTGCGGGCGTGGAATAGTATATGAAACTAAACATATCCTGATACAACATAGTTATTACAACCAAACCTGCCGATAAAGACTACACAAAGGACAAAAATGCAATGGTCTTTCTAACCAAACTAAAGATTAAGCTTGTTGAAAACCATTTTACTCAGATGTTCTGCCAATACGTAAAGATTGAAAGACCAATTACATGCTCGCATGAGACAAACTGTTAAGTATTTGACGTACCATTTTTATTCGTATAAGTATGACACCATAACGGTGTTACGTCCTACCAAAAGCTAAGGACATTTAAAATTTGTTGGTGGAGGAAATCTGAAGTTCCCGAAGAAAACCATCGACCAGAAGTCAGTACATTGCCATAATACCTCATATGGTATTCGACTCGCAACCTTGAGATTGAGGGATAGTGGTTATTTGTTTGGAAATACATATATTTACCATTTGGCCCGTTTATATTTAAGCTGATCGTACAACTAAGGTTTAACCATACCATACCTGTAGAAAAATGCAGTGACGAGCCATATATTCGTGAAACCTTGATATAAATCCAATAATAACTCTACGACATTTCATTCCAAATCCTTCTGATGGGATCTCCCGGATAAAGTCCAAAATTTCACAACCATGAAAGATTTTCCATGCAAGACTCTTGACTTTGTGAAAAGCGTCCGGATCTGCGTAGCATCGAAGGGAAAGATCCGGGTTCTCTGGCAAAGGGCGAATAAAATGGGAGGGGCTATTGCTCGAGTCCCTTGACAGTGGTGATGCTGACCTGGACACTTTTACACTAAGACAAAATAGTTTGTGTTTTTTCCAATCCTTCTTTTGACATTCCCGGGAACAGTAATCAATGATGTTGCAAGCAGAACAGCTTTTAACGACAGCGTCTCTTTTATTACACACAGAGCATGTTTTGTACATCTGTGTGTCATCAATAATATGATCCCGGTTTGAAACATTATCGTGTAACACGTGGCGATTCTTCCCTTTACTTCTCACTAGTTCCACAGACTTTTCGTAGGGGATTCTATGCCATGGCTGAGAGGGGTATAGCAGGGTGCCGCTTGTATTTCCTTTTTCAGGAATATAGGGAGTGTCGTCAGATAAATCTTCAGTTTCCTTTCGGGCTTGTAGCTCCTTACATTTGACCTTGTGTTGACCTTTCCAGTCTCCACGCTGACACGCCGGAGAGCAGTAGTAGACGACCTGGCATGCCGAACACCGTCGGAGACTCAGTGTTTTCTTGTTACAATATCCACATTTGTTTTCCATGGCAACAGATCTGAAATCAGGCATTAACTCAAGCGTGTATAGGCAAATAAAATGTTCTCGAATATAACATATAATTTCACGTCTAATTTATTAAAACAAACACAGTTTGATAGAAATCCTGAACTGTAAACTGTATGAAGTTCCGATAAATAAAATAATTTAATAAATTAAATTCACATTCATAATAGATTGAAAACATGAACCCTCTAATCCGGATTTGCGCCCCTGAGATAAAATATAAGACAATAAACCATCAATAATATTTTAACCCACCACAAATCGGTTTTTTTAATCTTAACCCCTAAACTGACTGGTCCAAATCTATAGAACTGTAACCGATTCCCAGACCCCTGTGATATTTCCTAAATTTGAGATGACTTCTTATCGTACGCCATGAAACATAAGACTTATCTATGAACATTTTCCACTACTAGTGATTTTCGCGAAAGGCCTGGTAGTTTTCACGTCAATTCCAGAAATATTTGTTGCGTTGACACAGATTGGGGAATTATCACATTTCAAAACTGAAAAATCAACAGAATTTTAGTTGATATCTTATGCCGACAAACGTTAATGTACTTTTTGGAATCAAGGGCATCGTATATATCCGACTGAATCAGAAAATGCGGAAACTGATCTCCCGGTCTATTGATACGAAGGTTGATCGCTTGAAACTTAATTGTAACGAGTGGGGAATCAATTTGACTCTTTGATAACGTACACGGTCCTTGGCTACCTATTTGCAGCTGATATTTAAATCTTGTTATCATTAAAACAAAACGTTGTACCCATTATTTGACCGATCTCCTTAGTTCTGGCCGTCAGTGAATTAAGGACACAAGTATTGATATACAATACTTTAAATTGAAGCCAAACTGATACATAATGTATATAGAAATGATCAAATAATCAATGTCACACTCATTGCTTATCTCATGAACTTGGGTAATGTGAGATTAATTAAATTTTAGGCTTTAAGAATTTGAAGTTTAGGTAACATATACCGTTATTATTGAACACATATGGGACATTAACCGAATCCGGGACACTTTCGAAATATTAACAAGACTACATGTATGTACATTTTGCGAAGAAAACGGAGGGGGGAGGGGTCAATTTGTTTATATGTCTTAGTAAAACAATCAATTGATTATAATTTTGAGTTACACAACAATGTGCCGATGTTGTGAATCCGGTATGTTCAGATCGAGCTGGGTTACATAATGGCATGACGTCATTCACAATTATCATTTCTAAATGCAGTTAAATTTAAATCGAAAAAATACCGTGTTAAGAACGCTTAAAAATCATCAAAATACAAAATCGTAATATTTTTTTCTCGGGGGAGACAATCGGACCCACAAAAAAAACATAATCTCGCGCCTACGGCGCTCGCAAATTCAACAAATGCATCGTAAAACTCATCAAAGCCATTCTAAATCGTAATTTTTTCCCCGAGAAAGAACCCAAGACCTCCCGAACAACAAAATCTCACGCCTTCGGTGCTCGCAAATTAATCAGAATACATCGTAAAACTCATCTCTGCCATTCTAAATCGTACATTTTTTTCCACGGGGGAGACCCCCGGATCCCCCATACACCAAAATCTCGCTCCTTCGGCGCTCGCAAATTCAATAAAATGCATCGTGAAACTCATCTCTGCCATTCTAAAGCGTACAATTTTTTTCCCGGGGGAGACCCCCGGATCCCCCAAACACCAAAATCTCGTGTCCTCTGCGCTCGAAAATCATCAAAATACATTGTAAAACTAATCTCAGTTATTCTAAATCGCAATATTTTTCAGTGGATACCCCGGACCCCCAAACTCGCACGCTAATTGGCGTATTCATTAATTTCCTGTTAGCGACGCCACTATCTATAGATGGGTACAAGGATTATATGTAATGATACGAGGGGGATGTAAGTTACCACAGTGTTTTGGAAACATGGAATTCATTGGTGCATAGTGCTATACTAAAACACCCTTTCTCTTTGTATTTGATGTTGTCTTTGCACCCTGGAATGTAAATGTTTTTCATTCCAGCAATGTGTGATACATGTACCGCGTACCGTGAATTATGTGCAATCTTTTATCGCATATCGTAAATTTGTGTACACAATTACCTGCATTTGCTTTATTTACATTGATAATTCTTGATAAGACATATATTGAAAACAATACTGGAGATTGTTTAAACAAGCTTAAAGCTTGCATATTCCATCCTATCTAAAAGTTCACTTTCCGTGTTTGGCAACTCTCCTTGGTGTGCATGTGTCTGTGTGTCTGTTATACATAAAAGGAAATACATGCGTAAAACAAGTCTCGTTAAGGATGTATTCTTCTGAGGTTTCAGTCCCGTTGAAGTCTCGTTTCAACAAAATTGAAAGAAGCTATGAGATTTTCAAATACAATCTATATTTATCAATATCTGTAGCAAGTTTCCAGTTGCAAATTAAAAAAAAATACACTTCTTGGGTTAGTAGATTTTTTATACGGGGATTTTTAGAAATGGCCCATTTGGCGGCCATTTTGAAATTATTTCTTTTATCGCTTTGAGAAGAGCCACATAATTACCATTTTTAACTGAAATTGATTTTACTTAAATCATCACTGCGCCAGCATTGTTAGCTGTATCAAGCTAATGTTTGCTGTAAATCTTTACTAGGTTCGTAGTAATTAAAACATTGAGCATTAATGTGTGAAATATTACACTTTTGTCATTTTATTTTTACATTTAAGAGTAATTTGAGCACTTTGATTTTTCAATCTAAAATATTAAAAAATAACAAATATTGATAGGAGGCAAAAAAGTAAGCACACGGACCCCCATTTTTCTGCCTGCTTTAGAAAGAACAACCCTTACCCTATTGATATGCAAAATACTAACAAAAATGTAACACAAGATTTTTTTTTTTATAAAGAGTTACATTTAGCCAAAATGGGTGAAAATGGTGGATTTTGTAGCTCAAAATTAAGAGGTAGGGGTAGCATTCTTTTGTATTTTGAGAAAAAATACGAGTCTTATCAACATCCATACATGTACATATCAAACACACCATTAGGAAATTATGGCTTTATACTCTTGTGTACATGGTAAAAACGGCAAAATTCCCATAAAATCCAATAAGTTATCAACTAGGTATATTTGAGTGACAATAGCTCAAAAACGAGCATACGGACACATTTTTTCTTCCATTTTCTATTATGGTATGAACTCCTTTTTCCAAATATATATATGAGAAAACAATTTTATTACATTAAAATTTCGACCTCTCA
The DNA here is from genome assembly GCF_041381155.1 of Argopecten irradians. Lineage (NCBI taxonomy): Eukaryota > Metazoa > Mollusca > Bivalvia > Pectinida > Pectinidae > Argopecten > Argopecten irradians. The sequence continues at coordinate 10,404,765 of NC_091147.1, read as the reverse complement.
GAGGAGTACATCCTTAAATGAAATTAATGAAACAGTAATTTCTGTCTTTTAAAATGATTCAACAAAGTATATATGGTTATAAACGATGCCCATGATTCCAAAAAGTACATTTGTCAACTCAACATATGTTTCTGGATTTGACAAGAAAACTACCAGTCCTTTCTTGGAAATAACTAGTGGGAAATGCTCATATATACACGTAAGTGAAAGAATCCTAAAGCATTACAGAAAATTTCTAAAATTGTGTAAAATAGCGACCCCCTCCTACAAACTCGTAAAAAGTCATTCCCCTCTCGTACCACATGTACAGGAATCTGAGAATAAGTTACAGTTTATGGACCCACCAGAGTGCCCATAGACCATTTTAGGCGTTTTACGGATCTAGATAATAAAAAAAACAGTTATAATAATTCTATACATAGTACTACTGTTGTATGCACGTAAAAGGTGGAAAGCTCCCCGACACAAAACCTGACCCACCGAGATTTAGTACATGCAGCTAAAAATTACATTTCTAGCACGTCTTTGAACATAAACGGTGAAGGCGTGCAAGCAATCATAAATTTTGTTGTATGAATAATATAAATGTATAATTTAATCATGCTGAAAATTAAAGAGATCGGCGGTACTGACACGTCAAGGGAACATCATACATGCACTATAAATTATCTACATTTTGTAAAACAGTGGTTTTTGTCATATTATATCCAGTTCTCAACAAATCGAATCTTTTCTGTGAGTATATTACCAGACTTATAGAAGGTAATCACCAACACCAGCAAACATTGTTCAATTTATCAATTAGACATTACAAAACAAGAATAAACCTTTGATACTAATATTCAAAGGTTGCTCAAATATGAAGGATAACGTCGTTTTGGACACATTTTGCGAAATGCGTCTTTTGTGTAAATCGTTGCTCAAATTACCTCGATTGTTTTGTTAGACTGTTTTTATTTCAAAACAAAATAAAAGTTGAAAGTATAACATAAATTATGAGACACCCTGTATGTATATCCAACTGAAGAATCAGCAGACTCAACGCACAGGGCCATGTATGGTCTCTATATGAACAAATAGCCAGAAATACAGGAATACATTATACAGCCATAAATTTATGTATTTCTGGCTATTTTTTCATATATAGACTATATATGGCCCTGTGCTCAACGTAAATAAAACTGGAACTGAAGATCAGATTTTAGTCTGATAGACCTGTGATTCGGTAATGAAAACATGTCTAAATAGGCTCAAAATATATATCCTTACATGTACCGGGAAAGAGACCCTCATATGAGGCTGTTAATATGTGGGACACGTGGAACTGTTTATCGAAAGCTGACAAGATCTCGGTCACTCTTAATGTTATCACAAGAAAAATTCCAAGAAATGTTTCCCTGTTTCACTTTCACTTTCGAGGTATGGTTCAAGGGGAAATAACTCCCATATGTAGTGAGTACTGTATGGCTTTTTGGCTCTATCACTCGTATATCGAACACTAACAATTTAAGAAAATAAGTATGCTTATTAACAAACTGTATAAGTATTATTCTTTTTATTTCCTCCATTTCGAAGATTACATAAACAGAAGAACATATACAACATTGAACATGGTATAAATTGTACAAGCAAATACACACCCCAGTATGTATGTATACATATATAGGTCAAAGAAGTAATCCAGATGACACGCGCGGCAGGGGCGTAGGAAGCGGGGGGGCAGGGGGGGCAACTGCCCCCCCGTTCCCCAGGACGGGGGGGCAAACATGTCTTTTTGCCCCCCCCCCCCCCCCCCATTTTCGCCGACTGAAATTTTCTAAAAATGCTTATTTGAAAGAAAAAAGGGTCCTCCTGCACATTTTTCGTACTTCATTCTAGAAAATTTTCCGCTGCGCGGCGCATTTCCTAAAACCTTCAAGCATATATGTCAAACCTTAAATAGTAAAAATTCAATACACACAAACGAGACTAAAATGTCCATCAAGAGAGTCTATGTACTATTTAAAAAAATGTCTCTTAAAAGATCAATTTGTCTTAGCGAGAAAATTATTCATTTTTTTATGTTACACAACAATGTGCCGATGGTGTGAAGCCGGTGTATTCAGATCGAGTAGGGTTGCATAATGTTATGACGACACAATTATCATTTCTAAATGCAGGTAGCTTTAAATCGAAAAACTACCATGTTCAGAACGCTTTATAATCATTAAAATACATCGTAAAACTCATCTCAGCCATTCTAAATCGTATTTTTTTTCCCGGGGAGACCCCCGGACCCCATAACACCAAATTCTCGCGCCTTTGGGCGCTCGCAAATTCATCGAAATACATCGTAAAACTCATCTCAGCCATTCTAAATCGTATTTTTTTCCCGGGGAGACCCCCGGACCCCATAACACCAAATTCTCGCGCCTTTGGGCGCTCGCAAATTCATCGAAATGCATCGTAAAACTCATCTTAGCCATTCCAAATCGTAATTTTTTTCCGGGGGAGACCCCCGGACCCCCAAAATACCGAAATCTAGCGCTTTGGGGCGCTCGCAAATTCATCAAAACTCATTTAAGCTATTCTAAATCATAATATTTTTCCCGGGGAAGGCCCCGGACCCCCCAAACACCAAAATCTCGCGCTTTCGGGCACTCGCAAAATCATCAAAATACATTGTAAAGCTCATCTCAGCAATTCTAAATTACTATATTTTCCCCCGGGGGTCACCCTCAGACCCCTAAAACACCAAAATTTCGCGCCTTCGGCGATTAAACGCTTATTTGGCCAATTTGCGTATTTTTAATTTCCTTTTAGCGGGGGGGGGGGGGGGGGGGGGGGTTTATAAATATTGAGGACCTTTGCCCCCCCCCATTACGTTTCATCTTCCTACGCCACTGCGCGGGATCCAATCAAACGTAAGTCTGTTGGATACGAATTACTTTAAATGGTATATATGGGACAAGGAAGTAATTCCAACCGTGTAGACAAAACAAAATTGTCAAATTTTCGTGGCGATCTGCCCCTTTATCAAGACATTCAAAACGAACACGATTACATAATAGGATACGGACAGTAATGCGGGACAAAGCAGACAGATAGTAAAATATATAGCACAATGGAGCGCAATTAACCCTTCAGCAAGTGGCAGCCGAAGGCCGGATTTACACAAATTTATCCATGCTGTTCGGCAGAACGCTAAAATATGAGCGATGACTGGAAAGCGTACCACGTGTGACGTCAAATGTGTGACGAAATTTATTTATGGTGCTCATTGGTTTAGGATGCAAATTTAGTCGCCTATTTCCTCGGTGTGTTTGCAAAGAAGCAAAGTCCCAAATTTAGTCGCCTTTTGCTGGGCAGCATATGTAAAGGATCAAAAACGCGTAGAACAGAACGGGAAAATACTGAAAGTAGGGATAATTAATTGAAGAGCAAGTGATCAATTGATGTCAGTTTGTATATTTAACGTTCATTGATAGGTAATCAAGAATCTCTCTCTCGATCGACGCTTGGTTTGTGTCCAGTAGGAACAGTGCTCAATTGCAATCACCTGCATGTCTTTCCAACTATGGATGGGCAAGTAGTGCAACTAGTACGGCAACGATGTTTTGATCCGTTTCCGGTATCGCTTCGGCGACATGAAGACCACGGTACTGTGCTTTGTATCACTAATTTGCTGGCGTTACGGATGATACCATGATTCATGGTATGTAGTGATTGCTGAAGAGTATGATAAGTTTCAACCAAACCAAAAAATATATTATTTTCTGTTTTCTTATATTTCAAAAAATGCATTTGAATATCACACATGACAGAAAACACAGCTAGATTTTTCGTTCAGCTTCGATTTGCCGACTTATATTGAGGTATAGTTTTACTGTGATTCAATATTGGAAATCTTTAGACTTTTCCGTTTCCATTGGTATATAATATGTTTACAATAATGTTAAAAATACTTATGAAATTCAACAATTTGTGTTCGATATCAGACTAGTGTCGCAACGGTTTCGAATTTCAATAGTGTACGGTTGAGACACAAGTTAAAAACAAAAGTGAGTGTACGGTTTGGATTTCTTTCTTTCAGATAATGACATGAAAATGGACCAATTTGTGTACTATTATTAGAATTAAATTCATCAGACATAATATTTAACGTGTACGCGGTTAGACGACTTAGGAAAGCTTCAAGTAAAGTAAGTAATGTTTTCTTAATTTTGTAGTAGACTAGAAATGGGTATACTAGTTTATCCCGTAATGCGCTTGATATACAGTCACTTGTTTATGTCATATTCTTGCATACATCGGCTATTTTAATTTTAAAAAAGCATATCAAATAGCACGCACAAGGACTTAAATATACTTATAAATACTTGGTGCGAATTAGCACACCATAATAGAATTATATACATATACATGTACATGATGTATATCATATGACTGTGTTTTAACATATATCCGCACCATGATAGATATGCGAGAACAACCAATTTATGTCACACACCAATGCATGTCAAAATATGACAACGAATGCTTAATTGCACTAGTGATACATGCAAAAATACTACACGGGCAAAATCACTAGTCGTTCCAGTTATAAAGAAAAAAAAAGCTAAAGTTTAATAATAAAACGCGTTCGTTTATACGTCTGTATAGAGTAAGAATACTATTTGATAAACAGTTGATGATTTTTGGGGAATTTCTTCTGGTGTGTTGTAATCAGCAACCGATTAAAGATGCTCCACCGCCGACACATAGAATATTTTTTACTATTAAAAACAGGAGCAGACGATTTAGTATTTTTCTTCAGTTACAAAAATTACTTACTTTACACCATTACCACCATTGAAAAGTTTGAGCTTCTAATTCAATGTCAAGTTAAAAATATGAAAAATAATTAATTGCATTCCGAAAAAATTCCAACGCACTATATCCTATATGGAATGAAGTACTGATTGCGCATGCACCAAAAGTAAAATGAAAATATATATATTATTTTTGTGTTAATTAGACATACATACACACGATTGAACACTAATTATTGTTCAAATAATGAATAGCATTTATGCTCTGTCGGCGATGGAGCATCTTTAAACAATGACAGTATCTGACTGCCGATAAACCAAATATACAAAGATATATATAATTCTTCAATTTTAAGAATACATTGATATTATTCAACGAATTCTCACATTGACTTAAACTCAGTGTTTATGTGACCTCTTGAACTCTGAAGAAATAATTAGCACACCAAAATCTACATGTAACTGCCAATGTTAATAATGAGAATTATCATACATTGGGTTTAATAGCCATACATAGGTACTGTACATATGTACAGTGACAATATAAATATCGGCTATTAACGGGCACGAAATTCAATCTGACTTCATTTCAAAAACGATGAAGGGACATCAAGAAACCAAGACGTTACGCCCACAAGAGTCTGATAATTAGCTAAAGTTTGTATCAATGTTCACCCAAAACAGTGCCCATGGACCATTTTATACGATTTTAATAGGAAAAAGTATCGTTCTTTCCAACGGTAGTAATCTGTTTCTTAAGACTTCCTAGAAATATGATTTTTGGCCGCTAAAGCGCAGGCGTGGTAGATTTTTCTTGTTTTATTTTTTTGTGTCGGGGGAGCTTTCCACCTTTCGCAATATATACGTCCTTTGTAGAATGTGAGTTAACCGATTTTTATCTAGACCACTTAAACGTGTAAACATGGTCTATGGGCTCTTTGGTTGGTCCATATAGAAATGAACTGTAGCTTATTCTCAGATCCACGTGGTTACGCTAGGATTCGAGGACGGTGGGACAAGATGTCAGACTCTATTGCATATTTACAGAAAATTTTGCCGTTAAAATTCTCCCAAAATAGTTTTTGTAGGTATTCGATAGAAAGTTTCATGAATTCAAAAAATTTCCAATGTGAAAACTTCTTAATTCCACATCAAAGGATTGGAGAGATCTATAGGCATTGTAACGATGGGCATAACAACGGTATACGAAATCTTGTACATATCAGATGCAGGTACACACATCTCACCCGTATAATGAAAATGTGCCTAATTAGTAATAGTATATATGCATTGGTCAGTGTGACCGAGTGGACAGCAGCAAACTATTATTTTAAAGGTGAACTAGACAAATGCAATTAATGCCACAGCTAGGGATCTGATAATTATTTACAGTACAATGTAATCGTGGACCCGCAAGAGTACCCAAAGACCATTTTAGACGTTTTAGGGGTCTGAATAAAAAAAATCGGTAAACATCCTATTCTACATTGTACTATGTGTGTTTAATGTAGAATAGGATTTTTACTGATTTCTTTTTTTTATCTAGGTCCCTAAAACGTCTAAAATAGTCTATGGGCACTCTGGCGGGTCCATAATTATATAAACTGTAACTAATTCTCAGAACCCTGTGCTTAATACGTTACGGTTGGAGTATATTACGCATGGAAATGCCATCATATAAATAATACCAAACCGTTGCAATCTCAAACTCCAAACCGTACACTTTTTCGCAATATCATCGATCAAAACCGTTGCGCAAAGACTGACACAACGATGTAAACAATGGGTCAAACACTCTTTATTCTTCATCAAATATAGCAAAGCGCATATCAGATTGATACATATGAGTCTAATAATTTGTTTCTCAGTCATATTTTGTGAATATCTTGGATAATAAGCAAGATTCAGATGAAAACTTGAAGTTTTTGCTAGGAACTCGCATCAAGCTGTATGTAAGTGTCACAATTGTATGATAAATAGGAGTACTTTGCGTGAAATCACGATCTTAATACAAGGTAGGATATCTAATTAACACTTGAGCTGAATATCGGTCTGTAACACCATACGCAATGTATTTAAACTCTACAAGTTGGAACCTACCTGCTCGGTACTCGTATATCGAAGCGATACCGGAAACGGATCAAAACATCGTTGCCGTACCTGCATGTCTTTCCAACTATGGATGGGCAAGTTGAAATGTCTGGCGACCGGATAGTCAGGTTTGTTCTGTTTGATAGACCAGCGGTGATTGTTGATTCTGACGTTTATAGTGGACCACCGGTTTCCCCAACGTATTGCATTGTGCATTTAAATTTCCTACACGAGAGGAGGTAGATGACATTGCTGGATTTGCACGTCAGGTTCTGTCGGATGTTGTATGCTTTGTTGTTGATAGCACATTGTATACATTTATATAAATATACAAAGAAAACAATTAATTTACTATATATCATACGAATATACCGTCTTAAGAAGATGCGTATATCGATAATTATGTAAAAGTAGTAATCATAATCATACTTAGAATTGATAAACATTTGAAAAAAAAATGTTTTACATTTTTGAAACATATCTCACCGAAACATGGCAAAATTCTGTTATATCTAATCTGTTCAACTCATACATTATTTTGTCATCTATGAGTATATAAAATAACTGGAAGTCTGAACGGGAATGTACATTATAAGTAAGAAATTACTGGAAGTCCGAATGGGAATGTACATTATAAGTATACATTAAGGTTTAAGGTCCCTTCTTGGTTCCCCATACAGTACAAAAAAGGAAACCGAATAATAAAAAAATTAGAGGGAGTTGAAGCTATATATTTTGCATATGTATACTGTTATTTGTAAAGAATATATTAAACACAGTAGAGTATATGTTGACTTAATCTAAAGCAAGTAATTAGTCGGTAAATACTGCAAATATTAAACAAAATGATGATTTTTTTGTGCAAATCCACAAGATACACATTAGCATTAACGGGCTCGGCTCATACATTAGTAGTTTGTAGTCGAGTTTATCTACTTCATGCTATGCGTTAGAAAGAATGGCACAACTTGTACGTTCCATATTTAACAAAATATTTAAGGATTAACTTGAATAGATTTTTTATGTTATGGAGATATAACACAAAAATCTGAGTGTACTCTAAATAAACCGCGAAGCGGTTTATGATGAGAGTACACTCAGATTTTTGTGTTATATCTCCATAACATAAAAAATCTATTCAAATTAATCCTTATAATTCAATTTACTAAAGATAATCTCTTCAACATTTAAAATTCATTTTGGGACTCTTTTGTCTATGAAATTATTACGCCGTCATCTCAGCCAATCAGAAGCGACGTTACAAACGGCGACGCCATTTTTTCCTTTATGGGCTGATAAAGTAAATTTTTAAGCCAATGGAAATGCTCGTAACAAGCAACATTGAATTATTTCGACGTACTTTCGAATCCCGGAGATTCGCCATATTGGAACGATGCCGAAATATAAGCAAGTTGTAACATAGGAAATTATACCAAAACAGACATACACATAACTTTGAAATGAAGTATATATTTATTTGAGGTCATTATCGCAATATTAACAAGCGAATTTACCTCATCAGACGCAAGACTTCTTCAACATAATGTAAAAAAATCGGTGTGTCGAAAGTTATCGTTTTAAAGCACCTACCCGGAAGATACCGGAAGCTAGGAAATCAATACGCTGAAAGTGAAAGTAGATCAGTAATGATACTTAATGTTACATTTGAGCATAACTGCAGAGCCATTTAATGTCCGATGTCATGTTGAAACCAAAAGATGAAGATAGTTATTTTATTCCAACATTTAGTTATTTTATTTATTGAACTGCGGGCCTTGTTATTCATTATGCAATGACTTCCAGTTTTTCGCGAGAGGGCATGCAGACAGCAACTGAGCAGAAGATGTTATTCATTTATGTTGATACATATGATTGATTGTGGTAAGTACTGTTGATAAGTGATACATAGCATAACATTGTATTTCTTCATTGTTATAATCAACGATCAAATGTACAGAACGCTCGAATTCTTAGTCGATTTATCCAGCAGTGAGGTTTGACATTTGATGTGAATATGTCAACTTCCGGATGATTTAATTATAAACGTTTAAAAGTATATATTTTTCAGTTTCATGGGTAGTGGTAACGTTTTTTCTTTCTAAAAGATTAAACAAAATATGAATTGGTAATAATAAACGTATTTGAGAGAGTTCTAGTGTCCCTTGAAGCGTGGGTCAATCTATGGAAGCCTTACTCTAACAATACATTTTATTGTATGATGTTAACACAAACGCGATACACTTTTGAAAGATATAAACAAAGCCAGCGATCTCACGATTACTGGAAGTGCGGAAGCATGTTAAAGTCAATAACCTTCACAAAATATTGTGTATGTTGTCAAAAAATCAATCTGCCATTAAAAATTTACTAATAAAACATTTCTTACTGTTCAAAATATACTACATAATTACAAGGAAATAGTGTTTTAAATTGTATTTATTCTAGCAAATTTTCTTTTAATAATGTCTATGATACAAATGTACTTGCCCTATGGGCCTCCATACATTGTATGGAGAAAGTAGTCCATGGCTGCCATTTTGGATTTCTTGTTCATTTATTAACAAACTTGTACTAGTCGATTTTATCATTATATTATATTAACCAAAGGCATAGCATGACCTAGGAAATAACTTTTAAAAAATACTTGAGTTCCTTTTCAAACAATATATGACTTCACAAATTCTGAGGATTTGCAGCAAACTTTCAACAATTTTGTGGTACTCATTTCATTTCAGAAGTGTTTTTAAATAAATAGTTTATTCACATGGATAGTCTGTTTCCTACTGAACATTTTGGTATATAGAATGTATGTTATATTTAAGTTTTTTAACTTGTAATTCTAACTAGAAAAACACACTCTAAAAAGGGACCTTCTACCTTAAAACCGATTCCATCTATACTTAGAAGCTCACTCCATAAGCAACCTCACAACACTTCCGTAAACCCAAATTGTAAAAACAATATCATAATATATATATATTATTGTACATTTTCCCATACCTATGACATATATCTAATGTCTCCGTTTCTGGTCTTCCTAAATTAAAGCTGACAATGCAAGTTAAAAAGTATACATTTGAGATAAAAAAAAATCAAAAATCGTTTCAGAGACAACCCCTTGCGTTTCTAAGGACGGACAGTCGCCATTTTGTTTTAACTGTGCTTGGATACAATACGCCTATATAATAGCTACCGACCCCTATATAAAGCGCGTGAAACACGTGCGCTCAGTCATGTACATATCACCTACTAATACATAAACAAAACCCTTACCTGTAAATATGTGTAGGGGTTGTTTAGCAGGCAAACACGTCTATTCCTCTAAGCTGTCATTTAGATGTTTCACAAAATGAACTTTCCACACAAATGAATAGAAATCCCAATAATAAGCCACATATCTCCACGTATACTATCGTACCCGATGTACTCGAATGGCCACGTGCACGTGACCACCTGTCCTGAACAAGTGACGCTTCCATATATAAACTACCGAAGGCACACACGTGTACATGTGCGTGTAATATCTAATCTATACTATAAAATTTATTGAACATCACATCAACATGTGTTATGTCCTTAGCCACAGGAAGAAGTTGCTGATCTATAGTTTCTTTGTTTTTGTTAAAAGCATTATCTTACTTTTCACTGCAGAAAAAAGTGATGCGCTACATTTTACTGTATACATTTTGTAAAGCATAATTTGTAAACTCTTAGGCTGTGTACTAACTAGACATAACTGTATATCATCAGCTTTTGTTGTTATAGTGTTTCTAAAATCCACAATTAGTGCACCATAATTACAAGTTCAAATATTGTCTAATAAATTATTTATAAATACTAGGTGTATTTTGGCTGACAATCCACTTCCTTGTAAAATCCATCTCTCCATCCATATCCATCTTGAATTCAAACAATTAAACAACAGTTCTTGTTACACCGGTATTTATGATTGCTCCACATAACACTCAAGGCAACATATGAATTGAAATGACCATTTCATAAAGATGAAAAAAATGTTGTTCAGAACCATCATATTATTATATTCTTCAAAATTGATCATGTGGAAATACAACTTTTGCTTATTGTACTGCAGTTTACATCTTTGGTGGGGATTTTACAGAATTTCGCCACAATATACGTACATGTAAATTGTCAAATTTTCGAGGCGATCTGCTTCTTTTTTTTTAAGACACAATAAGAACAAATAAAATCCCATATTAAGGAAAACCCGGATCATAAAAAACAACAACAGATAAAGATTTCATTAATCGAACATATGACCAAAAACGTAAATTATTTTTCATAAATTCTGAGGGCAGTGTAACTCTTAGTAATTTGAACACATACAAACACGGTAATAGTAGATCTGCAAAACAAATGGTAATTATAAAAAATGGTAATTATAAATATATAATGATATACACCCGTTTACATGTCCAGGATGGCCGGCATTTTAAAAAAAATCCGGAAGTAAATAGTCGTAACATTATTGGCAATTTTCGTGATTGCATAACAAATGCACGATTCTCTGGTTTCTGGCCGTATGCCGCTCTACTACAATGTAAAGGTTTAGATGCTTTACCTCGGTAGTCAGTTAAACATTGAAATAATTGTTTCTAACAAAACTAGGCTATGGAAATGATACCTGAGTCGGGTGCATGAAAAGAATTCAAATGTCGATTGTTTAATCTTATTTTAGTCTTCGATCTAAAAGCTGCAAAATTTGGTATTGAAACCGTGACTAAATCGTCGCAGTACTTATACCAGGAAGAGACTGTTAACATGTAGGACACAGCTGTTCATGAAAACAAGATTTCGTTTTTCTCTTAATTGAAATGTTTCAGAATTACTTTCACTTTCGAGGTATGTTCTATGGGGAATAACTCTCACATCATACACAATCAGCGAGTACATAATATGGATTGATTACCTTCTTTCAGTCTCATTTCCGTTCTTGTCAACATATACATTATGTAGATGAATTTTAAATTCAGGCTAATTAAAATGCAATTTTTGAAGTTATCAGTATACCTCAATGACACGCACTTGTATACACTTCTAACGAGTAGCCTACTGTCAGTCGGGAGCAAAACCATGTGGCTAACGATACGATTTTTAACACCAAACATCTATGTTAAGAATAGGTTTATCTTAATAAAAATACTTAAGCCTACTTCCCTGAAAAGCATAAATCTAAAATTTGTCATCAACAAACTATTCATCGAAGAAATAGTGCATTTAATGTTGTGCCGTATCTGGCCGACGTCAGAAAGACCTCAACACGATAGGATCACCACGGAGGAACGTTTCTGGAACTTTATATTGGACATGTATAAAATAGGACATACGTTAGTATAAAATAGGACAAATGTTAGTATAGGACATACGTTAGTATAAAATAGGACATATGTTAGTATAGGACATACGTTAGTATAAAATAGGACATATGTTAGTATAGGACACACGTTAGTATAAAATAGGACATATGTATGTTAGTATAGGACATACGTTAGTATAAAATAAGACATATGTTAATATAGGACATACATCATGTACGTTAGTATAAAAATAGGACATATGTTAGTATAGGACACACGTAAGTATAAAATAGGTCATATGTTAGTATAGGACATACATTAGTATAAAATAGGACATATGTTAGTATAGGACATACGTTAGTATAAAATAGGACATATGTAGTATATATATAGGACATACATTAGTATAAAGGGACATATGTCAGTATATAAGATAGTATAGGACATATGTTAGTATAGATATATATTAGGACATACGTTAGTATAAAGTAGGACATATGTAAGTATAGGACATACGTATAAATAGGACATAGTAGTTACATATTGTAAAAAGTAGGACATATGTTAGTATAGGACATATGTTAGTATAAAATAGGACATAGTAGGACATACGTTAGTATAAAATAGGACATATGTTAGTATAGGACATACGTTAGTATAAAATAGGACATATGTTAGTATAGGACATACTTAGTATAAAATAGGACATATGTTAGTATAGGACATACGTTAGTATAAAATAGGACATATGTTAGTATAGGACATACGTTAGTATAAAATAGGACATATGTTTAGTATAGGACATACGTTAGTATAAAATAGGACATATGTTAGTATAGGACATACTTAGTATAATAAATAGGACATATGTTAGTATAGGACATACGTTAGTATAAAATAGGACATATGTTAGTATAGGACATACATTAGTATAAAATAGGACATATGTTAGTATAGGACATACGTTAGTATAGACATATTAGTATAGGACATATTAGTATAAATAGGACATATGTTAGTATAGGACATACGTTTATATAGACATATGTAATGAATAGGACATATGTTAGTATAGGACATAGTTAGTTAGTATAGGACATAGTTAGTTAGTATAAAATAGGACATATGTTAGTATAGGACATACGTTAGTATAAAATAGGACATATGTTAGTATAGGACATACGTTAGTATAAAATAGGACATATGTTAGTATAGGACATACGTTAGTATAAAATAGGACATATGTTAGTATAGGACATACGTTAGTATAAAATAGGACATATGTTAGTATAGGACATACGTTAGTATAAAATAGGACATATGTTAGTATAGGACATACGTTAGTATAAAATAGGACATATGTTAGTATAGGACATACGTTAGTATAAAATAGGACATATGTTAGTATAGGACATACGTTAGTTAGTATAGGACATACGTTAGTATAAAATAGGACATATGTTAGTATAGGACATACGTTAGTATAAAATAGGACATATGTTAGTATAGGACATACGTTAGTATAAAATAGGACATATGTTAGTATAGGACATACGTTAGTATAAAATAGGACATATGTTAGTATAGGACATACGTTAGTATAAAATAGGACATATGTTAGTATAGGACATACGTTAGTATAAAATAGGACATATGTTAGTATAGGACATACGTTAGTATAAAATAGGACATATGTTAGTATATATATAGGACATACGTTAGTATAAAATAGGACACATATTAATATAGGACATACGTTAGTATAAAATAGGACATATGTCAGTATAGGACATCCATTAGAATAAAATAGGAAATATGTTAGTATAGGACATACGTGAGTATAAAATAGGACACATATTAGTATAGGACATACGTTAGTATAAAATAGGACATATGTTAGTATAGGACATACGTGAGTATAAAATAGGACATATGTTAGTATAGGACATACGTTAGTATAAAATAGGACATATGTTATATAGGACATACGTTAGCATAAAATAGGACATATGTTAGTATAGGACATACGTTAGAATAAAATAGGACATATGTTAGTATAGGACATACGTTAGTATAAAATAGGACATATGTTAGTTTAGGACATACGTAAGTATAAAATAGGACATATGTTAGTATAGGACATACATTAGTATAAAATACGACATACGTGTACGTAAGTGTGGAGATTACACAATATAAATCATCGTTTTCGATGTCCTTTACATATTAGATGGAGACATATAAGTCACGTGATTCGATCACCTAGGTCATCCTCAAAATTCTAGGTATTACTATCACTGTTTGGTAGTTAAAGTAACCCCTGGAATATCGAGGATGCACCTTGTTATTCACGCCCACTTTACTTCATACTGTACGTAAATGTCATGGATTTTGGATAATAGATGTACTGTCAGATCTTTAACTTTCATATAATTAAAATTTATATAACATAATTAAGTCCTCTTTGAATCGTCAATATGAAAATTCTGGACCGTATCATCTTTGAACTAATTACGCGCACAAGTAGTATGTGTTTGGCAATTATAGCCTTCAGAATCAATTCCACGTAATAGACCCAACAAACCGAAACAAAGACTACATTATCAGCTTCAACAGTTATTACAATACCCGGTTTGTGCCAGGTTCGATATGCATATATAACAAAGCAGGTCATGGTGTCAACTTATTGATTCTATGGCTAACCAAACTGGATATCTATTTATGATAACAGGCACTGACGTTTCTTCACTCACTAAGAAAGAAGGTACAATACATACCTGGGAATCAATAATAGAACACATTTCTATATTATTTATCTTACATGTCTCAACGTCCATAGCAAATATCGATTAATTTTTATCACGTTGAAAAATGGGTTTATA
Organism: Argopecten irradians; assembly: GCF_041381155.1. Taxonomy (NCBI): domain Eukaryota; kingdom Metazoa; phylum Mollusca; class Bivalvia; order Pectinida; family Pectinidae; genus Argopecten; species Argopecten irradians. The sequence continues at coordinate 10,389,684 of NC_091147.1, read as the reverse complement.
AAATAATCAATTAAAACTTCATTTTTCATATGCAACGACTATCAAAATATCAATAGTGAACGTATTTTATGGCGTGCAAGGTCCCTTACAACAAAAACGCCATATCTATTAACTTACCCTACAATTGTATAGAAGTGAACCCTATACAAACATCGACCAACAATGTCCGTGTCGTGAAACATCCTCGGGGTTACAATGCATGTAAATTGAGTAAAGCCATTTTGACGAGGAATGCCACTAAGGTCTTTTATATAGAGGTTCACAATTGTCACCGCACTTATAGGTTATCACGGCGTGGTGTAGACACATAAAAAAACAAATTAATTCTTACTTTGATTTGGTTTTATTATTTTAACGTCCTATCAGCCACGATCATTTAAGGAAGAGTACCAGGATAAAAACAGCGGCCAGCGATCAGTACCTAGCAACTGCCCCACATGGGATTCGAACTAGCAACCCGGAGTTGGAGGCTTGTGGTATTATATTGGGACATCTTAACCTGACAATCCTTACGGAAACACGTCTAGATATCGAGTGTCTTATATGATTAGCAAACGTTCTGCTCATTTTATCAAAATGATTTTACGATTGATCTGACAATGTGTACTCCGGATCCGATGGAGACACAAATGAATTTGAGCTTTTCTTTTCATTCTTCGTAGGTTGGGATTTTCCGATGAAAATAAATAAGATAATGTCTTCAAATACATGTATAGCAGTTACGTTGATTATAAGCAAAATGAAAACATAGAGTTGAAATTTCAATGATTTTTCATCACTTTATTATAAAATCTTTAACGGGTAGATTTCAAACAGCACAGTGTCTATTCTACATACACTAAAATGTGTGCAACAATCTTTCTAGAATAAATTAAGGAAAAACTAATCGTGTTTTCCGGAGGAAACCGAGAAGTCAATGTACAACCACAGGCGTTTGGATCTATAGATATTCTCTCTGTATATATGTAATACTATACTATAAGTATAACATTTATACAGAGAGAAAAAATGTCTATAGAGCCAAACGCCTGTGGTACAATATGTGAAATATGAAAGACATTCGAGCTGTAATACATATATGTACTACACTGATGTTGTAATCATGAATGAAGTAAAAACATCACTCCGTTTTAAACAGAATCTGATACCATCCCATCACGGGTCAAGTTCTGGTGACCTTCATACCAATTTACATCTAGCTACATCAAATGAAGACGGCATGTCGTCCCAGCAAGTATGTATTGTACTGGTATTGATATATTGTGTACTTGGGTCGAGATGACTGCTTACTAGAAAACGACTCTTGACTGCTCTTGCAGACTATTTCGTCACGTCGAGAAAGAAGTTAGTAATTTGATTGGTCGCCGTAATGGGATATTGTCAGTTCCTCATGAATCAGAGTGAGCATTATGATCTATGTTATAATCGGATTGGTCATAACATCTATGTGGACTATATGATTACACATGTATGTAGGATACGGCTGCAGTTCATTCTGTTACAATTAGGTCAAGGTCACCCTAAGTCATGTCCAGTTTGATCCTTTAAAGCCGCCGTACAAAAAAGACCTTTGGCATCACGATATTTTTCTTTCTGTTTCGAACATTTTTTGAATGCAAATGCTTATCACAAGACACAGATATTTTTATCACAGTCATTATAGTATCTAATTCAATGCTCTAGAATCATCACCATCAGAATGATTTGCTAATACATCAAAAACGACAAAATAATCATGCTATATAAAGAACATAGCACTCGTTGAATCCAACGAAAAGCAAATCTTTCCCAGAGTTCAGTGCGGTTCCCTGAACGTGAGGACCGCAGTGAATCATGAGAGGGATTGCGAAATCACTTGCTCATGCCACTCATGATCACGTACCACTATTCTGCCGAACACTCTCACTCGAGACTGAGAAAATACTGGTAGGTTCAGACCTGCTTGTCCTCCGATTACTTGTATCTATGCCATAAATCTCAATCGCGTTGGCCTTCTGGATTTTAGAAATGAACCAGAATATAAAACTGAACGAAACAATCTGAATGATAGCAAGAATTGGACAATACCATTTCAACAATGTCGTCTGCGTGTGGATCGCATTGTACAAAGCGTCATAGCATGGACTAGCAAACACACTGTACGAAACTGTATCCGTTGAAAGCGTCACATTGACGTCGATGCACTTCCGTTCCTTTTTCCGCCAATTCGACTCGCACTTACAGCTGTCTAACGAAAAGGTGGATATACTGTCTGAGAAGTTATAGTTGTTTGTAGATTTACTTGTCCAGTCAAGATATCCTTCCTTCCCACAACACCGGAATCGTTCGTGTATTTTGGTCCAACACTCCAATCGTTCCTTTTGTTCTTCTTCGTCTTTTTCGTTGCTGATAATCCGTAACGTTGACGCCATGCTGTTTTTGAATGTCTTATCATCGAGATTATGCTGATCGACTGTTGACACGATAGCAGCAGAAAGCTCTAATGCTATAAGAAGTACAAAGAAGGCAACAAATGGTCGGAGTGTCGGGGTATTTTTCGCCTTGGATGAAGACAATGCGCCCAATGAACATACACATATATTGAGGAAACCTGATACCAGAACCAGGGAACTTGCAACACTTATCTGATAATCCACGAAACAGTCTATAATGACACGCATGCGCAAAACTAGCCAAAATCCAATGCTGACAGAAGCTATCCCTTCCATGAGGTAAACTACTAGGAAAGCCAACATCAGCCGTTTGAAGACTTTGGCCTTCTCCTTAAGGGCTAGATGGGGTACTTTTGACTTCAGCATGACGGACAAGCTAGATATGTGTTTATACTGTCCAGGTACATCAGAATACTGTGTAATCTGTAACGAAAAAAGGGGGAATGAATGACTAAAATCCATCGACAGCAGGAAGAAAAGGAGGTGCTCTGAGGCAGTTACGATTCCTTCAAATTTATGCAAAATAATAAAAACATTAGCACATGCCAATCACTGTACTCTGAGACTATGTTTAAATTATTCTCATAATAATTATCTCTCTGTAACGAAAAACATTGATTTAAAATAACGAAGGTTCTTGTGTAACTAATTCAAATATGACTTTGAGTCCGTTTTTACTTCAGTTTGTACAGAAATAGGGGCTAAATGCTGGGAATTTAATCAAAGTTGTAAACAAAGAATATGTGTATAATGAATTTGGCATTATTATCTGATTTTCGATTGGGAATATAATTCGATTAGCTTTGTTAATTAGTTTGTTGTTTACCTTTGTGTGTAGCTATTGTATCACAGAGCACAGCTAACAATGCTTGAGGCTATTTATTACGATATGTATTGTACGGGTACATGTATATATTGTACATAATAAAGTAGATTACGGTTTCATGTTTATTCACGTTCGATACATGTATGCACCATTGTCACAATATGAATTGGCAATACAGGCAGGTTAAATACGGATATAGAACGATAAACTTATACGTTTACTACACTTTGGTATGTACACATGTACATGTAATAGTACATGTACCTATATAAAAAAACTAAACATCCATTACATGAGACAACCCAGTATAAAGTGCAGTACCACACTCATTATACATCATTAAATAGTGTGATTAATTAGATTTAATGAAAGTATAATTGTAGTAAATATGTGTATAGATTAATAATTACACAATTCAGTGAGGCTAATTCGTTACATAACCACGAAGCAAAATATGACATAAATGTATTGTTCTACATTTCTTATGAAACAAATGACAAGAAATAGTGACAAATTCCACAACATTATTAAGTATTTTGATTAATACCATTGAAATTCCAAATCGTTGATCAATACGATTAAGCAGGTACAACATCTACGCTGTACCCTTACCCGAGTCAAAGTCACGCACGTTAAACAAATGCAATACATAACCACTGAGGAGTTGATGAAATTATTTTTAGACAAGAACATGCATCTAATAATGTTAACACAACTGTAAGAGCGTTTTGAGTAGTTCTAGACAAAAAATTCCACATTGCACAGGCAAGGGTCAGGGTTCGGCATACAAGGCTATGTGTAATTGCGATTGAACCTTTCACATACAATTGACTACAGTGGACTTTTCTGTCATATCACAGTAAAACCAACTAATCTAATTTCCATTACAATTCGTTTGTTTCCGAAATATGTGCAAGTTTTAAAGTACTCTTAGACCGAATTGTCCCTTAATTACACAAATATATTAATTATCTAGTTTAAACAGTATGTATTTATATAGCGGCACATATATATGTATACATAAAAATAGAATATTCGGGATGTGAAAACAAGATTAAAGCTTACACGGATATAAATTATATTTCACTGGGCTTGATTGCTAGCATGTACAGTTGTATACAAATATATTCATATTTATGTGAAAACTTAATTTAAAGCTCTGAATAAATACGAAGATGGCTATTTCGACATAAATTTACAAAATGTGTATCGATTGGTATTTCGAAATACTATTATTGATATATGTTTCGACATGATATATACATGCAGTCTTTGTTGAAATGTAAAATGTATACGTACTGCCATGCCACCATAAATAAAGAGGATAATTCACATGACAATGGTCACATCCCTAGTACTAACAGTATACAATATGTGTACGTGTATGTTTAGATAATATATTAAATTTCTATACTAAACCCTCTCTATATAGATCACAGTACACTATTATTACCATCACAAATTATTATACCCACATCAAACAAAATACACCTGTTATAGATTATGTTTGTATATTTACAACGTATATGATGTATATTTAAATCTAGGTCGAGCCTTCAGTGTACATGTACATTTTAGCAAGCTGAAAATGGGTCATACATTAAATACACAGCGAGATGAAAAGCGGTCCTTTCAAAATTGCTCATATTTGATGGTTAAATATCAAAGTCAAATCTATGCTGAAGATTGCAAAAATACCGATGGTTACCACGGAGAATATAAGCTTAATTGTAACGAATAAATATCCTACCTTCCATTTCGCCGACTCCTCCAGGTAAATATCGATTGAAGTGCTAAGGTAAACAATATAATCAGGGTCTGTCGAGCGCTTGAATCCAGGGCGCTTGTCCTTAATCTTTACATGTCAATGGAATGCTTGATTGTTGGGATTATTATAAATACGGAATCATAGAAAATATCCGGATTTGGGTAGAAATTACTTTAATAATGTATGCACTGAACAATATAACGTAAACTGCACACCTAGTCTATCTCAGGTATACCTCGACGTTAACTGAAGCGTTTTGACTGTCCTCGGGATAATTACAATAATGTATATGCAAATCAGTTAAAAGACTAAAATTTAATGTAATGATTATGTACAGTGTAAATAAAATTTAATGTAATGATTATGTACAGTGTACTAACCAAACGTTCTACTCTGCAAAAAAAGTTGAATGATCCACTTTTTGTCATTTGCATTTTAAATATTAAGGTTTCTGTAATAATTAAACACTTAATTTTGTCAGTAGTGATTACAATGGTTCTTATATACATGCATATATTTACTATTCTTTTTCGTAACCCTACTGAAATATTCATTTATAAGACACTGTTTGATGTACATGTAAATCGTTTTAGAGATGCTTATTCGAGGGCTTTATTTTCATACATGTACAACGTAGGATGTGATAGAGCCGTGTTAGGATTAGCTGCAATATTGTAGCTCAAAAGACTTTTAGACAGAAAATGGTGTCGTCTTTAGAGCTACAATTGGTGCCTATTACTGCTAATGGAGCAAAGTAATGATTATACAAACCATTATAAAACGTTTCTTTGCATTTTATCGTACTTTTTTGATATCGCTTACCTACTAGGGAATAAAACTGAACTATATGAAATATCAAATTCTCATCGATCATTATTTTTTTTTTGCATAATACATATGAAGGTCATTCTGAAGGGAATTTATACGGCAAGCCACAAATTGTGAATTTGACGTCTTGTGAGCGGTACGGTATATATTATGAATGGTAGTTATGTTTGTTTTAGACAAAAATAATATCTAAATGCATGTAAACGCTAAAAATAATTGGAAACATACAAAACAGTATAGAAAACTGTGCCCGAGTGATTTTCGGAGGCAGTGCTCCACTACGACACATAGGGACCAATTCGTACCCGGCCGAAAGGTATTGTAGGCCGGGTACGTATATTCGTTCTATGTTAGGATTAACTATGCATGGACATTTGTGTTTTCATTCACGATACTGTGCATTATTTATCAACATGTATTTATCTATTCCGTTTACTTACTAAATATCTACGAATAATGCGTTCAATCATCTTCAACGAAAACGCAGCAGCATTTACTCTTTGTTATTTTACACCAATGTGAACATAATAAAATACACATACATGTAAAACAATTATGTTTAATTTATTTCCGATTCATGTAGATTAAAATAATTAAGTGTACATAACAAATAAATGATAACTCAAATCATGACAAATACAATGTACACTATATTCTCACTCAATACATCACTTTTTGGAGAATAGGTTATAGCCATATACTAAGGGAGATAACCAGTATAGACTTATACGTTACACAATAAAGCCATATACTAAGGGAGATAACCAGTATAGACTTATACGTTACACAATAAGAAGACCAGAATTTACTAATGTGTCATAATACCTAAATTGAAATATTTTTGCTTGTACAAAGCCTACAATAATTATCTTAAATATTTTTTACCAACAGGTTCTCTACCAGAGACCAAAACAAATCTGCATCTGTTAGAATCTTCAATACTTTACACTATACTATGAACTACCGGTACTACAACAAAAAGCTAGATTTTTTTTTATTTATCTCAAGAATAAAAAGTAGAAGGGCATGTAATTAATCCCGAATGTCCTTGTTTTATTATTCCGAGTATCACCATCACAATGATCATATCATCATCACCATTATCATCCTGAGAAACAAAACCCCTGACGTGATGTATTTAGCCATGCCCTGATATCCTGACCCTTGACCTCTATCGTCTTATCCACACAGTATACTATCATCTGTTCCATTGTTCTTCTTTGTTATTCGTTTCAATGTGTTCCGTGGCTATCTGTTTGAGTTCCGCTAGATGAACCTACAATCGATTGTATTTCGTCTATTATCTTTAGTTGTGTTATACAAAATTTTTACATGTACAATATGTTATAAGTCATTCAGTCCTAACTAAATAAGGTCAAACTTGTATTTCCATGTGGATTTTTCTGTACTTAAATTCTGTTTGTATTATATAGAAGTTTAATAAGGCTTTAAGATAAACTACCATTGGTGAAAATAAAAATCTATTACTTCACAACTGTACAGAGTTTATAACATATATGTAATCATATCCGTATATTCTTTGTTTACGTTAACCAACCCCCTCCCTACCATATTATCTCTACCGCTTTTCCTTATATACTCGCAATTGTGTACAATCTAATGATTTCCAAGTCCATTAAAGCTGAATATACAACAAAAGTAAATCAGCAGTTATTACCTTATTACGAGCCCCAATTCTTGGCAGTTTGTCCAACACGAAGTAGTAAAGTGGACACTGCAGGAACATCAGCTTATCGGGAAATAAAATAAAAATGATACAGGCTAATGTATTTTACATATATCTCCACCGAAAACAATGAAAATATGTAAAGCTGAAAAGCTGTACTAGCAGCGAAGTATAAATTTGATGCACTGCACCTGAAGTATTAACTATTTACAACAAAATACATGTCATCATTGTTTGACACTTTGAAAAAATAATTTAACTTTTTACGAACCAGAAAAACATTGACAGTCATATTTTTTGTAAATCCTTGTACCTTAGATTGGAAGTAGGTTTCCAACTCCTCCTTGGTTAGAACACATTCGTGTTTCAGCCTGTCACATATAATTCCAACATAAGTTTAAGTAATGTACATAGTTCATGCATATAAATTTAAATTTATTTTCAAATTCAAATTAGAAATCAACTTCATTTTTCATCATAGGCTGTTTTATTAACCAAAACAAGAAATGTTATCTTTTTTTAAAACCTTAATCCTACAAAGTTTCACTCATTATTATTGATTGTTAAATGTTCTACAAAATATGTTATTAGTACATTTTAATGTATAGAGTGCGTTGGCGTTTCTTACAAATTTGAATTGTACTTACTCAACAAAGAGACACACGTCATCACCGAGTTTATCATCAGGGATCCCTATCACCTGTACAGAAAACCGTTACCATGGTAACTATGACCCAATTATAGTTAAAACTAATAACAGTTAATGATTTTCCAATGGTAGAGTATTTATGACTGATTAGACATCATACCAATACGATGTACAATGTATGTAGGTGTTATATGGGACAATGTTACCGATCGCCAAGTAGCCATTCCTTGTGCTCGTACATGCATGTGTACCATATTCAATGGCGGAGCAAGTACGTGGCATACACAATAAAATGCAAAATCGAGTGTGGATTGACTAACAGCAGGCGACCGGTCAAATGAAAATCATCGCGGGAAACAGTCATAACTGCATATACTTATACAAATGAGGAATTGATAGCTAGGTTGCCAAAAACATATTTCAACAAATATTTTTTTTTACAAAATAGGGTACAAGAATACACTTACGACCGCTGTTTCGACTTTCGGATGTGATCTCGCAGTGTCCAGTATAAGAGATGGGAACACCTTTTCGCCCATATGTTTAAATGTGACACATTCGGCCAGACGGCCAAGTACCTTAACATGCCCCGTCTTATCCATTATACCAACGTCTCTGAAACAAAAACGATAAAAAACAGCGTCTGCTTAAAACTTTTGACGGATAAAGGTTCTTTTTGGGGTTTTTTTCCCAATGATATTTCATAAACGATTTCTCGAATTCACATGGTTTTACTTTCAGGCAACACTTTTGTGTCAAAGTTATTTCCAACAATTTTCAATGTTTCTTTTTTTGCGTGTAGTTTAAATCGACATTATAAAGAATATCTGTGGCATAGACATAGTTTGCTTGCAAAACAGAAAACCTACTTTTAATATCATTTGACGTTAGAATTACGAGGGAAGCATCACTGAGGCAAACTATACCCAATCACACATGTAAAGGTACCCTACCCCATGTGAATCCAGTTACTATTGCCCTTGGTTGCAGTCGTCGTTACTGGGTCGTTAAAATAACACAGAAATGATGCCCAGCCACGGACACAGACCTCACCAGCTTCACCGACAGGTAACGTCTCTCCGTGTTTACCAACGATCTTCAACTGTAAATAGGACACACTATAGATACAAACGTGAGTAAAGACAAATATTCAACAGGTTTTCACATACTTTATTATACATTCCACAGAAATGTAAATGTAATATGTCGAATGTGATGGATGTCTATGTAAATCGCTTTATCCACTTTTCCATATTCACAGTATAGTTACCACGTATAACGACAATGGTATTAGCCTCTGGTTATCGTCGATGATTTACAGGTAATTTTGATTTTTATTCCTACGACTACCTTTTCTAATACAGATTTTCGGATATACACTTTATACCTCAGGTGGAATCGAAATATAAAGAATATGTTTTTGACCACGCACACGATAGAATACATAGAGGATCTTACATTCGTGGCTATGTGATATGAAATTTATCAATAATATGATATACCACAAATCTTTAGGCGAGTGTCACATATCTAATCATTAACGAATTTGATAAATTTTAAGATGTAAGATTCTATTTATCACATAACATTAGGTAATTGCGGTATAAGTAAAACTATTAATTTCGTCTCTATCCGTCTCTATATAAAAAGGTAGAAATCCGGCTTGGATGTGACGTTTCCGTCTATTAAGACGATTATCATGCAATGTCATATGTAGATTATGACGTCAAAACTACACGTGACGTCATAATAGTGCTATTACACCTCTTACGATATTTATGACATGACTGTATGATATGACTGGACGGGCCAGATACATGTATGTGATAAAGCAATATCTTCCTGATTAGTTGTCTGATAAGTATGATTGTTTCAATGATTGACAAAAATAGTGTTTTCTTAAAATGAATAATAAAAAACACAGTTAATCCATTCTACTTTTCCAGAATAGTAGCACATGTTACCGCCCCTGCGAGATTGTATTCATGACATCATGAATACTCATGGATGATTCATTAACTTTCAAGAATATTAGCAGATTGTGGTTCATGAAGAAAAGTTCTTGAATATTCATCAAATGACTCTCATGAACTCTTCATGAAGTTTAATGAATCCATGAAACAGATGACTAACATTGTTTGTATCTTTGCAGATAAGAGAATTACCAGTACAACAACTTGAGGCCGATGTATTTGATATTTTGTCCCATTACAATTACTATGTTTTTCCTCAGTTCTCATCAAAAACAAAACTATTGAAACTGCACTAAAACGTAAAAGTAAATATGCAAACAAATTGTCATTTAATATGTAAAACGCTTCATATTTTTATTTCAGTGAGCTTTTAACAGATTTAGTACAGCAGACATGAACTTGATATACATGTAACTAGTAAAACCGTCGCATTGGTAATTTATGTGTGTGTTTTGAAGTTCTTATGGTAATTTTTCGATCTGTGACAAAGTACAAGGAACACATATTTTAAAAATGGCTGCCAAATGGATAAAATCTTAAAATCTACGTATAAAAATCTATAAGCAATAAAATTTTAAACTTTGGCACAGTATTCATATCACCACTTGTTAAGAAAAATAAAAACCTTTTATCAGTATTGAAACAAGATTATAAACGCCCAATTTAGTTTTGAAATGTGCTTTGAGCGTGATTTCGAATATTACTGTCAATTTTGTATTATCACTTTTGGAGAAAGGCACCTTATATTACCTGCATATGTGGTAGAGGGTACCCGGCCGTATGTCGTTGTTGTTCAACTGTGGAGTGTAATATAGATGTCATTGTAGCCTGAACTTCCGTGGACGCATATACAATCTGAACAAAGAGTGCATAATTAAATTGTAATTTAGCATGAAACTGTATAAGCATTGACTTGATATAAAAAAGAGACAGATGATTGGAAAAAGATTAGAACATGTATGTTCTATGAGAGGGAGTCATATAATGTGTGTAAACATCAGACAGTTAATAATTATTGGACCATATGAAGCAGAAATAGAATATTAGTACCGAGAAAATCAAGATCAGCTTGGTCAAAACAAGGAAGAGGTGCTGATATAGACAAAATAAGTTAAGGTACGAATAAATGTAAATGTCATCGCATGTAAATCTACAGAAAGACCCTGTATATACGCCATATGTATGAGTTTTGCTCTTCCTATCTAAATATGAACAACACACTTTGGTATATAATACTAAATGGGGTAGGCATTGCCAATGTGTTCGCTTACCAGTGTCTCCGGAAACTGTTCGAAGATTCTGTTAAGATTTCGACTGCTAACACTTTGTCCTGTTACTACAACTGTTGAAAATATATATAAAGTACGATTGAAAGAATAGTATTGACATTCTGGCATAATTCCACTCAGTTACTACACCTATATGTTCATCATATTAACTTTTCAACAAACGGCAATTACCTGTATATGGGAGGTTGTAGAGTTTCAAACAGAACACTTCTCCGGTTACTTAGATTGAGGTTAATCACTAACTCTATCATTGTCTTGATATGTTAAATGTTAAATGTATGTTGGAGTTATGTTTTGCTAAATGTTGGTATTACCAGCACTGAGAGAGGTAACATCGTAATTGTTCAGATCCTGAGAGTCCAACATCTTGATTATTTCATATGGGTAGCCACTATACCAGGTAAGTCTGCAAGAATAAAGAACACTGATGATTCAACGACCTGTTCACATGTTGACAAAAACTCTCAGTAGGTTATACACGTATATCATATCACGATATCACTTTGTTGTTTACATATTTATACAGCTTGGCTGACATTGGTACTACATCTATATCCAAAACCTTAGCCTGAGTCGTGTCGTTGATCAGAGATATGTAGACGTATAACATAAAGTAGTATATTTTATATAATCAAACATATATTTCTGTAGAAACATAGAAATCTAAATTCGTATCTTATTCTTAATTTCATTAAAACTATTTTTATCTGGAATACAACAACGGTGGGTTTTTTGAGTTTTGGCATGTTTTGACATGGTGTATGGTTTCATAAAATAATTCACTTTAAAATCCCGAGTTACCCAGCATGTAAAGTGTGTCATTTTTTATTAAAACGAAACGCACATACAATGTAACAAATACATTTCATTTACAAACCTTTCTTGCTCTATACATTTCATTAGCGGGCTGATATCACTCATGTAGAAGTCTACATCAGAGGGTACAAACACGGTGTACATCGTCCGCCATTTAAATACCGCTTCTGTACATTTGATAATACACAAACCGTCGTCCGTGACAGGGTTCCGGACACCGGCTACTTCAGGCTGTCAAAATAAAACACATTATTAAATTAGGGAAATAACTTACATGTATCATCATTAGGGTATGTTAGTTATTGACGAGAGAGAGGGGAAGTTATATCTTACTTTTAGCCATGCATGCGCATTTCTCGAAAAGAGCAAACTGGGTTAAAATAACAAAAATCATATCATATGTTTTCTACTAATATCTGAACTTTGAATTTTTACCAGTACTTACCAAATGTCGTGGTTTGCGTCTGTTGTAGAATCGAACAAAGTTTACCATATAGAACTGACTCCGACAAACAAACTTCACATCACCTGTGGTTCCCTGAAACAAAAAATATATCGTATACATGAGGGGTGCCTTGTAGTTCAAAAGACAGTTCGAAATGTTAATTTAATATTGAAGATTTACTGTTTATACAAGTGGTTCATACATTCAATTCTATAAAATATTCATGGTGTGTAGTTAAAATATAGCTTTTATGATGTTATTAAAATGTCATAGATTAGGTTATTCCATCAAGTATAATTAAGCAATACATTTACATTCCTATTTGCAATCATTTGCAATCGGTTTGACGACGTAGTGGAGGGTGTTCGGTACGGTATGATAAAGCTATATATGTACATTCCTATTTCCGAACATTTGTAATCAATCAGTATGACGGCGGAGCGGATGGTGTGAGGTACGGTATGATAAAGCTATATAGATATATCTACGTACCGATGTAGTTAATATGACGGCAGACTCTTCACAGCTGACTAGAGATCTTCGTTTAGATAATATGTCGTCAGAAACTGTTGAACCGGAATCCAGAAAATCAGCAAAGGATGTATACCTGTATTGGATACCGGGAACATTGTCTGACCACCAGTTATTATATCAAAATTAAATGCATTATGATACATATAAAAATGTGTGCCATGTTTGTATTACCATATAGTGAATTTGTAACACATTCCGTAGTCATATGTGTGAATTATGTGTGAATAAACCATTAACAGATCTTTTTCTTCAAACAGGCGATCCTTGTATCCATGTTAATTTACCAAAGTAAAATGTTCATGCTGAACACTGAAAATCGTTATTGGTGTATTCGATATCGTAAATATGCTATGTTCCTTACCCGGAGTCACACTTTTCTTCTAAAGAGACAACACCTAACAGGTTTGACGGTCTGAAAGGAACATTATATTAATATGAACGTACAACACGTATTTTTTTGTTAAACTTGGTTAAATGTGTTTCATTTATATTAATTTGATTTATAAATGAATAAAAAAGATAATCAAGAAAATATACGAAAACAATATCAATTCAAAATCCCAAGACCTGAACAATAATCAAACCTATCTTAAAGAAATGTCATTACAATTTGTATCCATCAGTTTATTTGATTGATTAATTTGTAATGTCATACAATGGAATCACCTACTTGAAGTCACTTTTGTTCTTCACAATGTCGTTTAATAATTCTTTAACTTCCGGTAAAACTAGACTTCCCACGAAAATCACCGACGGGTTGGTCTGAAAAATAAAAGACACGGTATTATTACGTAACGTGCACAATGACAAGCTTTTAAATATTGGTGACGTTTTGTATTATGTGTATATTGTTTTGTTAGTGAATTATTAATGATTTGTTAACAAAATGATAATTAAGTTATATTTACATGTACATAGTTAGATGCAAACTAGGAATAAAATTCCCCAGAATGTTGATTGGTTATATATACACCGTAAAACAGCTGGTCGTGCGTCTTAAATATAGTTTATGCCTCTTCACACATATCAAGAACAACTCAACAACTAAATGAAATTGAAATGACCACCCCAAAAAGAGTGACATCTATATTTATTGTTAATTATCCACCATGTGGATTAAAACAAGAAATGACGATTATCAATGGAAATCAAAATCACTACAACTAAAGAATACAATTTTATCAAAATTATGTTAGCCTAAGTGGGGTTGACCCAAAAACCGCCTCAAAGACTTACATCATCAATAAAATCAAGAATATACATGCATTACATAATGTAGGAACCACAATCATTATTAGATATAAAATGAAACTTATCAAAATTATATTAATCAAAGTGGGGATGACACAAAAACCGCCACTGTGAACAAAAACAATAACTGCCACTTAAAAGGGTGGGTTTGAGAACTTTTCAGATATTATAGTGCTTGAAAGGAAAATCAAAGATAGCTGCTGATCAAGAATAGGGATGCGTACCCTCAGGCCACACTAACCAATCAAAAGCCTGCGATATCATTCCGTCATCTGCAGCCAATTAGAAAAGATATTGATTCCATTAAAGATTCCTTGTCCAAATTATAAGACAGTATATATCATAGTTTTAAAGACTCAATTTTCAATAATTTTTTGAAATCCAAATAGAACATTCCTAGAAAAAAATCTTAAAATTATTACAAAACATAACGATAAGCTTGATATGAGTTACAAGCATAAACTAAGCTAATTTCTTAGCTAGCATTTATTGAAAATAAACAATTGGTTATAAGCAAGCAAAGATAAATAAGCGAAGGCTTAAACACATGGTTCCTAGATTTGTTTTCTAGCAAAACACGTTTTCTTCAAATGTAAGAATAATTTGTGGTTAACATTTTCTGATAGCTTATGTAAATCCTGCAATCTCACATTAACTATTTGGTATTTGGCATGAACAGGGATGAAGACAAATTGCATCTTATGAAATATGTGCACTTATTAGAATGCAAAACAATACCTTCAAACTGATAGGAAAGAATTTTTCAAATGGATATCGCATCGTCGGCTGAAAAATAATAGTTATAATATAAGGATTATGATAAACAATATTTAGAATATAAAAAAATACATTTATTCTAGTCACAGACACTGAATATTGATTTGAGGAAAGCTATAATGCATGCACTTGGATGTTGCATATATGATTAAAGGGCATATAAAACATTGCAAATCAGTTCAATATTAAAGTAATGATTTATGCTGTTATAATTTTAAAATACGCAAATGTGTCCAGAAATATACGTTATATTATCTAATCTATCCGTCAATTCATTTCATAGATTTGACTTGTATAAGTACCGTTGTTAACTATGACGTCATCTATTGCGTTGTACTTACGACGTAAAACTGTAGGCCGAGTGACACTGTGGCGTAGTACAGGGTCATATACTCCCCATCTCCTACGCCATTTAACATAACCACGTCACCCTTCTTTAGCCCCATTTCTACCATCGCCCTGGAAATCGAGTTTGCCTGAAAGGTGTGATATGGAAAATGTTATTTCTATTGCATAATTCAATGAACCAATTCGTAGAATGCTATTGAGGTAATACAGTATTTTGAATTTCTAGCATACCAGCAGAGACTTCTGCTTCCAATGGCATACACATAGAGCAAATTAAAATATTATCTCAAATATACAAATAAGTACATGTACTCCATATTTATCATATTTAGAATTTTACATTTGTTGCGAGTTTTGAAATTCAAATATAGACTTAGCTTATTTATAAAGACAATTCATATTGACCAGAAAGTGTTACTATACATTATATAAATGTTTAAACAAACATTAGTGTACACACCCTTTCATGGACATATTTGAGAGTTAATTCCTGATGAAATTCCGGTACTTTCAAAGCTACATGATCTGGGGGTGCTTCGCGGACTGCGGATTCCAGTCCAGAAAATAGAGATTTGTAGGTGAGAGGTGTTCCGCATGTTCCGTGATAGTAACTTAGTGTAAGAGGGTGTTCCGCAGGTAAACATTCTCTGCTGTTAACAAAAAGATAATAATATTTGATTGATGAAATAATAAAGTATGAAGTAGAGTAAATTATTTTGAAATTAATTATAATAACAATATAAACAAAGTTATGAAACAAAAAAATAAATCAAAATGCTATTGATGCACATTCTAAAACACTTATACCTACATTAATGCAAATAAACAAAATTTCACCATTGACTGATTGTCGTTAGGCTTGATTTTATATTGTTTGCTGACTTGTCTACTACATTTATATGTTCATTTATATCCTATGTATTGGATAGAGAAGTGCGGTACACACGGATATTTGTGTTGTGCCTGATTGTGACCTTGGATGGAGCAGGGAAGGATGTATCAAACATATCGGCATTACAAAATACCTAGCTATCTTGTGCTTTAAGAGATATACCAGTCCTTTGTCAACAAATGTCAGATCAAAACTGTCCCAAAAAAGAGTGATAATTTATTGGTCGTCCATGTTTTCAGGATGCTTGCATAACGTCCATTATCAGTGGTACTGTATTTATCACAATAATTGCCCTGATACAGCATTGATTATAAGACTCTTTCATATGTGGATATGAAGGATTGGGATATTCTACACGAGGGTCACAAAATGTAGTAAAATCCGAGGCTTGCCGAGGGTTTTGCAACATTTTGTGGTCCCAGGGGTAGAATATCCCTATCTTTCATATCCACTAATGAAAGAGTATTTTTCTTTCATACTTCAACGTTTTATTGACATTTTACAGCTATAATATCCCGCCATTTTGAAAAATTCGAAGAAATCCACAATTATGAGTCAATTTTCCATATATGAAAAACTACGTGATATTTTCAACAAAAATTCTGTTGTTTGCATCTTTTATAGTAAAACCAGTCAAGTTTGTGAAAAAAAACTTTTACCGAGGAAATGAAAATTTTGTTGATGCCGTGACGTCACGAGGCTTTATTGCATGGCCATGGGTAGCCATGCACTACAGCCTCAGGCGACATGAGAGTATTGTCCTAGACCATCCAGTATTACACCCGAAGGTATGAAAAAATACCAGTATCCCTGTGAATGACCACTCTCATATTTATAGTATGTTTATGTTCAATGTCATGATACCATACACAGATGTTATCAAACTATTGTCAGTAATAAAAGTACATCGTCTGATAACAATGTAGTGATACATGTATATGAAGTATATATGTTATTTTACCCGCATATCCAATATTTAAACCGGAATACGAAACAATATCAAGCAAAATAACATTGCAATAATGTCATACACAACGTATATTAATTGCATTCATTTTACTATAAAAATATAAATAAATATAAGCCATAATCCTTTAAGATATTGCTGATTTCAGATTAAAACGAAGTGATATATAATGCAATTCTAAATAGGTCATAATATTACGTGGCTTTAAATTATATTTTTAGTCAGGCTATATTTTACTTTTGTTGATTTTACCTAAGGTCACAACCGAAAATTCATTAATAGTTTAAAACTATACGATATGATAGAGTATAAGAAAATGCTCTGGGTGACTTTCACCGATAGTGATAGTAACCTCTGGAGATGTGATGTTCTATGCACTAATTTAAACCTTTCAGCAAGTGTTGACGGTTGATAGATATGAAATATTTATAATGAAGACAATGTTTTATCTCACACGACTATTGGATTTAATATGAGTCTACCACTTACCAGGATGTATCCTCAGAGAGGTGCGCCTGATGATCCATTATACAACTATTTTGTGTGAAGTTAGACTGACGTGACTTTACATTCTCTCGGTGTACTTTAGTTATAGTGTAAGTGGATGAATTTAACACGATATGATAGTCATGTACCAGTATCATTATCTATCCGTATCATTGATATTATCAGCTGAAAGGCGACAGAAGTTCACTCTGCATGTATCCATCTATCCGGTAGTATATAATCAATATAGCCAGCATCCTTCTATAAGTGTGACAGTTGTACTGCATATGCAGCTCTGCTAGGAAAGTAACAACAGAACTGCAGCACATCCATACATTAACCACTTAATATGATATATAACACTTGTAGGTTAGACATATCGCTGAGCATCCCCCTTTTTATATGTAATGATCTAGCATATATTTATTATATTAGACATATCGCTGACAGCCCCTTTTTATTTGTAATGATCTAGTATATATTTGTTATATTAGACATATCGCTGAGCAGCCCCCGTTTTATTTGTAATGATCTAGTAAATATTTGTTATATTTGACATATCGCTGAGCAGCCACCGTTTTATTTGTAATGATCTAGTAAATATTTGTTATATTAGACATATCGCTGAGCAGCCCCCGTTTTATTTGTAATGATCTAGTAAATATTTGTTATATTTGACATATCGCTGAGCAGCCACCGTTTTATTTGTAATGATCTAGTAAATATTTGTTATATTAGACATATCGCTGAGCAGCCCCCGTTTTATTTGTAATGATCTAGTAAATATTTGTTATATTAGACATATCGCTGAGCAGCCCCCGTTTTATTTGTAATGATCTAGTAAATATTTGTTATATTAGACATATCGCTGAGCAGCCCCCTTTTTATTTTATTTGTAATGATCTAGTATATATTTGTTATATTAGACATATCGCTGAGCAGCCCCCTTTTTATTTGTAATGATCTAGTATATATTTGTTATATTAGACATATCGCTGAGCAGTCCCCTTTTTATTTGTAATGATCTAGTATATATTTGTTATATTAGACATATCGCTGAGCAGTCCCCTTTTTATTTGTAATGATCTAGTATATATTTGTATAGCATATCGCTGAGCAGCCCCTTTTTTATTTGTAATGATCTAGTATATATTTGTTATATTAGACATATCGCTGAGCAGCCCCCGTTTTATTTGTAATGATCTAGTATATATTTGTTATATTAGACATATCGCTGAGCAGTCCCCTTTTTATTTGTAATGATCTAGTATATATTTGTTATATTAGACATATCGCTGAGCAGCCCCTTTTTTATTTGTAATGACCTAGTATATATTTGTTATATTTGACATATCGCTGAGCAGCCCCTTTTTTTATTTGTAATGATCTAGTAAATATTTGTTATATTAGACATATCGCTGAGCAGCCCCCGTTTTATTTGTAATGATCTAGTAAATATTTGTTATATTAGACATATCGCTGAGCAGCCCCCTTTTTATTTGTAATGATCTAGTATATATTTGTTATATTAGACATATCGCTGAGCAGCCCCCTTTTTATTTGTAATGATCTAGTATATATTTGTTATATTAGACATATCGCTGAGCAGCCCCCTTTTTATTTGTAATGATCTAGAGTATATATTTGTTATATTTGACATATCGCTGAGTAGTCCCCTTTTTACTTGTAATGATCTAGTATATATTTGTTATATAAGGCTTGTCAGAAACTGTTGCAATTATTGCTAACAAGGTGTGTGTGAATATACCTTGTATTAGGCAATCATACAGCTGTGAAGACGTATTTAAAGGGAGGCAACTCCAAAATTTTGACGATCTATATATAGGTCATGATTATATTATTTCGTCGTTCTCGCATAATGCTACCTTGCATATGCTATCCAAACATGGACTCTTTTCAAACTTAAGACGTAGGCTTTATTTATGACATTCAAGCAAAATCTTTAAATATCCAACAAGAGTATGTATCGTTATATCTATAAGAATGCGGAAACTAGCTACCGATTTTAAATTGATACATAGATTCACTACTGATAAGTTTAAATTGCACGAAGCGATATGCTGTTTGAGATTGTGAAATCAATGTACTGTGTCATATTGGAATATTATCTATAGCAAACCTGTTTTCAATTCGTATTATATATGACTCGTAGCCCTGTAAAGACTTTCAAAACAAGTCAATATATGGAACGTATACTAGTACCCGTTTCAACTCGATTTCATTTATTGTATCTTTTACAAATTCGCGTTATTGTGACAATAAAAAATCTATGTTCTAAGGTCAATATGGTTTTTTCCTTAATGGAGTATGAATAGTAGTAGCTGTTAATCGGTCAAAGAACTGTGAATGTGTAATCAATCCTCAAAACAAACATAATTAGCGTATAGTATGACATATACTTTAGTTATAGAACTAACTTTTCTGTACAAACATTAAACGGCATAGACATAAATTGCCTATTACGGCATGCTAGAAAATCAAACAAACGAGTTATATCTTGATATAGGTGATGCAGGTATTTTGAAATACTTGTCAATGCACTCTCCACCTCTTACTCATTCATAGATCGTCCTTAGCGAACATAACTGTTGATCGGATGCTAAGCAAATCAACGCCTAAGCCTTTTGTATTACAGCCACATTGTCGTTTCATTACATTTTTCTCGAACAAATCGTGATATGGATTCACACCTGGATTGTCCTTAAACTATGTAACCATTACTTTATTGAATGTATTTTTTGTTTTTGTTTTTGATTTTTTTAAACAAAATAATGCTTAGTATGCTATGTCATAATTATTTGTGTGACATGTGATATTTATAATAATAAGTATGTGTTTTAGATATATACCCGTTTTCGGCCTATATTAAGATAGATATATGAAATGTTTGTTGACCTCCTAAATCTATAGTCTGTATGTGATAACAATATGAATGCTTGTATGTGCATTTCTTGTTTCAATATAGAAAGAATATGAGGAATTGATAGAATATTCATACTATATATCAATCTTTTATTCGATTCTTTTTAAAGACGATTCTCATCCAAGTTGATATTTATATTCATTTGACTACGAATTGGTTTGCATAGAAATTATTTTATAGACGAGCCGATGCTAAAACAATGTTTTTGTTTATTTGACTATGAAAATGTATGCTTTTAATTAGTACATAATGGGGAACTTAATATTTAATGTCGTGGCTCTAAGTGTCTATAACAACAACTACCAGTGCTTGTTTGACTGGATTAGAATTTACAAAAGCATACACATTGAGTCGTCCATTTTTCACTTTTACATGGCGGTCGGAAACATGGTTGATGGATATATGAACAACATATTTACCCTACGTTTGAAAAAACAGTTTGCTATATTTTATCACGGTAATAGGATATTTTTTGTGTAGGATATTTTGATGTGTAAAGAGAATAGTTGACTTTATGTCGTTAATAACAATGACACCCACCTTTTAGTAAGCCCTACTTCCTCATGTTTTATTCAACAAGCAGTGTTGATAATTGGGGCATATCGATTATATCTATTTTAGATAAAAATGTGTATATTCTAGTGTTTTGAAGTCCGCTTCAAATCGTATATTGAACAGGTATATTAAAAAAAATCTTCTGGTGGTAAATAATTGATTTTGTATCCCTTTATATATGTACAAAATGTATAGGCATGTAACATCTGTGGTATGAGCATTGTCGTTAATATCTGCCATGTGTCCAAGTGATCTGGACAGCAAGAAACAGTATCGAACATCTTTACCGCTAAATACCAGACTTGTTAATCCATTTATCTGCACAACCCGACTAACCTAAGGCTATGTGACTTCAACCCAACCATTGAGTCGATGAAAGACTAAACGATGAATAGACTTGTTGGACCAGAGATAATACTTAGAAGATATATATCTATTTCTACAGTTACTACTGATTTATTTCTGGCTCAGTGACAAAAGTGCAGACATCGCTTATCAGTGCAAACAATAGTGGTCAGTAATCACAAGGACATGAAGTTTACTAAGTGAACAAACAACGGATATTACCACCACAGATTCCCGGGAGGAATGAAAAAAATCTTATATATACACATTCGAAACTTTCTTGTTAGTACATGTGTGAGGTAGGACTAAGGTTATTTAAACTCATGAACTGCTCAAACGATTCAACTCGAACATTGACGGTACTTATCTTTGTTACTTACTGGAGTATATACACATTACTATGGATCTATAACGGAACTAGTCTTTTTATCGATCGTGTAAAAATAGGCCGTTCAATTACAACTCAGAGCTGAGATTTTTTGTTTAAGTGGAGAGTTATCTCTATGATAAATGAGGAGGTGGGATGATAAAAGAGGAAGAAAACAAAGTACCTGCCATAGCAACGGTCATATAAACCATGTGTAATTGTCTGAATGGGACTCTACCGGTCATATAATCAGCATATATTGATATCAAGGATTCGGTGATTTAACCATGAGAAGGATCAACTGGTTCCCGTTCCTCAGACTAAATAAACCCAGTCAGAGGTGGATTAGCCTAGGAACACTATTATGTGTCGCCAGCTTCACTGTGTTCTCCTGGAAGCTACTTTGGTGGATGTACATTGACAATCTGAATCGTCTTCTGACATCATGTAGTGATATCCAACAGGAGCCGGGTAAACTGATGGCTAGCGTGGAGTTATCGGGAGGATTGGGGAATCTCATGTTCCAGGTAAATAGTGACGAGTATGGGTTATGTAAGGTTGGGGTAGGGATATTCCATATGTCTTTTTTGTGGCGAGTATGTGTGAGGTTGTCTTTTTGTGGCGAGTATGTGTTAGGTGGTGTTTAGGGGGAACGTATCCTTCATCTTCCAGATAAATATACCTGTTTAGGACAAGTAGGGTTTTGTTGGGGTTTGACGAGTATGGGTTTGGTAAAGAAGGATACCGTGACGTATTGGGCCTGAGTGGTGTTCGGGATTGGAAATTATCCATGTTGCAGGCATAAGACATCTGTACTTGTACATTCTAGGGATGAAAGGTCTGTGAGTAGGGAGATACATATATGTGACAATTATGTTAAACATTTAAACTAATCATCGACGTTTGCTATAAACGGATAGAGATAAGGGTAAGCGGGTAATCTCATTTTCCAGATAGATAAACACAGGTTATGTATGTATAACAACCGGGTGGAAGTGTGAGTCGCAACCAGGTACCACGTGTTTAGAGAGAACATGTATAGTATGGCAGATAAAAGTGTATGTGTGTGTGTGATAACGATTACTTTTTGTCCTGTTACGGTCAATGTCGCACCACATTGACTATATGTCAGGTGCTGAAGACACTGAAATACATGGTATTGTTGTTTATTGATTAACACTTTTAAGAATTCGTATTTGGAAAGATCTAGAGTTATCATATTATATGTCTTACAATAGCGTCCGTGAGTATAGAAGTACAGAGTACGAGACCAGACACGTGTGGGGTAAATGTGTGTGTATATACCTGTGTGTTATCATTGACCGGGACGAATACAGTGTACACACACAGAGACCAGACCTTTATGACTTATTTAAGTTTATTGGCCAGTAAATAATTTGTATTATATTCTTCCAAAGCCTGTAATGACTTATTACCCTTACCGACTCCACAGAAATGAACAAACACGTACGTGTTGATCTCCAAGGATTCGATTAGCCTTCCGAATCGCATACCTGTCATGAGTAATATTTAAAGTGTACTCTAATGCCGTCATAAATCGATTTATTTCAAAAGACCGGTTTATTTTATTGCCTGGAAATGATAAAGAGTTCGTGATAACTCATCGAATACTAATAAATGCACCCCAACACGAAAGTCTTAATGGTTGAAATGTGTAAATAAACCTGACATTGCTCTGTGGGTAGACTATGGTAAAGTAAATGGGCAACAAAAACATCATTAACTAGGAATGTTTGAAGTCTATAATGATAGGCAATGGACCATGAACTTTGTCAAAGTAAAGTAAATTACACTGTTAGTATAATAATCTCCAGAGATTGACATTAGTGTTAATTGCTGGGACGAAGGAGGTTGTATACGGGATATTTGATTGCTACACGAAGGAGGTTGTATACGGGATATTTAATTGCTACACGAAGGAGGTTGTATACGGGATATTGATTGCTACACGAAGGAGGTTGTATACGGGATATTTGATTGCTACATGAAGGAGGTTGTATACGGGATATTTGATTGCCTCACGAAGGAGGTTGTATACGGGATATTTGATTGCTACACGAAGGAGGTTGTATACGGGATATTTGATTGCTACATGAAGGAGGTTGCTACACGAAGGAGGTTGTATACGGGATATTTAATTGCTACACGAAGGAGGTTGTATACGGGATATTTGATTGCTACACGAAGGAGGTTGTATACGGGATATTTGATTGCCTCACGAAGGAGGTTGTATACGGGATATTTGATTGCTACACTGATGCTTTCATTGACTCCATTATTTGCAATATTTCATATGAAGTATGGAAATGTCCGTCTTGTTGATGAAATCGATTAATATAATTGCTTATTAATGAGATGGTAATATTGACAATGCGTTCCTGTCGACTATAATGTCAATAGCAAGATTATGCTTTGGCATTACAGCAACAAATACCTTTCCACTGGTAACGTATTCAATTTAGGTATACAGTCACTTTTACTAATTAGTTGTATTGAATAGAAAATGAAGTGATCATTGTATAAAAACCTCCGTTGTTTTTGTGGTCACATAAATAACGAAATCGAACAGGTCAACTTCAAAAAAAAACATCTGTCCTATCATGGATATAATGCAGTAAGCATACACACCAACATTGAAAATCACCATGGACATTTCCTATTGTTTTATAATATGCTGTTTTGTTTATCCCATCTGAAGATCATATTACTAAAGAATTTATTTCAATTCAATATATAATACTGTCTCAGGTTGTTGTTCATAACAAATGTTTACATGTTATATTTTGCTTTTCTTAGTGCTTTTATTTTAAAATATAATACAAATATTTTTATTAAATGTACATTATCCATATCGTTATCACATGCTTTATCTCTGAAACACCACGGATTTAGAAGCAAAGCTACTCATCAAGCAAGATGTTCTATCATTTTCTGTTTTGCGTTGCAGTTTGCATTTCTCTACGTCACTGCCAAGACACATGGGTATCAAATAGTCCTACCAAGTTCCAAGGAACTCAGGAAATTAAAGGAAGCGTTCGAAATTGATTTCAGCCAATATGAGGTAAATATTAAAACAAAACAAAATACATGTTTTATGGTAATGACCGTTACCATTATCCATGCAATATTCTATATTTGCAAACTACATAGTTATCTGCTCTTGTGGTTAGGTATTTATTGTGACGTCATGTGTTTGTGAGCGCCAAGTCGTTATTTTCAGAGAAAAAGACGTGAATTAAGCACACAAAATAATGACGCCACAATATATAGATACTCGCAAGGGAGCTAAATCGGTATATGCAAAAACGTAATTGTAATTGACACAAATCTGTAAGAGTTTAAACAACCAAATGCCGTTTTAATGTCATAATTCTCCAATCTTACACAATCCAAACATTAAAGTACATACAACAATTATAGTGATGCTTATTTTGAAATGACATACCCTTAAGAATACCTGATATATGGCTGGATGGTTCTACGCATTTAATTATAATAATATACGATTTGGTACAGCCAAGTATAAATGTACTTACCGTTTTCTTTAATTTTCGGCAGAAACCACACTGGGATCATAAACTAACGGAGAAATGCTTCAAAGTCATCGAGGACGATTGGGACTGTGCCTACGATTCCAAGCTAGTAGAAAATCCTATGAAAAATATTCATTATAAAGGATATTTTCAGTCCTGGAAATATTTTGTGTCCTTTGAGGAAGAACTTCGAAAGATGTTTAGATTCCGCCCACAAATTATTAACGAAGCAGCTTCAATTTTACATAAAGCGGTTTCTAAAGGATTACGTGACCTGAACAACACGGACGAGCGACCCGTGCTGGTAGGGGTACATGTACGGAGGGGTGACATGATGGATGACAAAACTTTCATCGATTTTGGTTATAAAGTTGCAGATGTAGCCTACATAAAAACCGCCATGGCGTACTTCCGGCAGAAATATGCAAACATTATATTCATTGTAAGTAGTAACGATTTAAAATGGGTGAAAGATAATTTAGGAACAATGCCAAATACTTATATTGTAGAAGGAAATACAGCAGTGACTGATATGGCCCTTCTATCCTTAACTAACCACACGATTATGACAGTGGGGACCTTCGGCTGGTGGATTAGTTTCCTCACCAACGGACATACAGTTCATTATAAATATCCATTTGTTCCAGGATCGCCCCTCAGTAAACAGTTTAAAGGTAACACCGATACGCACCTGTTTCCACAGTGGGTCGGTTTAGAGAGTGATACTAACTTATGATACTCAATTGGTAAGTAACTAGAGTCAATTAAACTAGATGGCAGAGTTGATAGGCATTGCATGCAATCTATCCAATAGTTAATTGCAGTACTCGGATTTACATGAGAGACCTCTATGAACCCTGCATTTCAAAACCAGAAACTTTACCTCATTAGTATGGCAAACGTTAAGATATTTACTACGCATTCATTTCACATATATTAAGTGTCTTATTCAGCATTTACGTGTATATGGATGGGCAGCAGTTTATCTGTGCTACATGTTTATGCTTTATTATATTTATGCGACGCCTGACTTATAGTGTAATGAAACAATGTTACGATGTAACTCAGATGAGTAAATATGGATGTCTACAAGACGTCACTTGTATGTGCATTGAAACTTTTTCTTCATCACCAGATCATCTAAAATGTGCTATAGATATTTACCAGTGTTAAAATGTGTCTAGAAGGCGGGTGACGTTCACATGTGCCATATATCCTCTGAGGGTTTTATTTGTAGCTGGTGTCTCCCATGTATCTCAGAGCGTTGTAATGATGTGTCTTTGATATATGTTATGTGAAATCATGTTATTTTCGTCGGGGACCAATTTTCGTGATTTAAATTCACGGGGAGACATGCGCACAGTATATATTTATATATGTTTTTGCAAGCTGTCACTGCAATTTAAACTTTATGTGTGGTCTGGGATAAAATACAGCAATTCTATAAAGCTGGTCTTCGATTAAAAAGATGATTGTAAATGTTTTGAAAATATGTTCGTTGTTTTTTCTAAATGACCTAATATTGTAACCACAGTTTCGCAATAAACATTGATGCATGTCCCTTTAAACAGATCAAATTTTGTTCGAACGTATTTTTGAATCCGTTGCATCAGAAAAAAATAAAAAACCACAAAAATAAAACCTTCACAGAATACATGTATAATGATATACAGCAAGTCTCTACATGACACTGATAAGAGAGTATGTCAATGTACCACTGATATGGGTAAGTGTCTATAAGATACCCCACATGTGCCTTAAAATGTTTTCAAATTAATTTGTATGCAACTGTATTTCTACAAGATGTATTTATATGTATATATGAATATGTGGATATATGGTGTTTCATTTGTTCATGAATGTGTCTGCAACGTGACACTAATTCATGCGTGTTTGTGTGTCTACCAGATATTCCTTAAGCGTATTATTGTGTCTGTAGGATTTTCCAATTGTATGACTGGATCTAAAATAAGTTATTGATACCAACAAGTGTGTGTTCTTAATGTATGATATATGTGCACAATCAATACAGTGTATATTTAATATAACTTATAAAGTGATATATTTATACGATATTTATCTGTATCAGAATCGGATCTATTTTGATATTTTTATTTAATATTTATATCATTTCCGTCATGTTTGGTGATGTTGATTTCTATGCATATGACTGAGAACTGATAGCTTTAATGATATTTGAAGTGAGTACTTAACTAATATGAGTATTTCTGTGATTTTTTTCTAATAAAACAATCTACATTTTTATATGATGTATTTCTGATGTTGTCTTCACTCTGGGTATATAAAGATATAATCCATACTGTAATCCAACTATAATGGCGGCGACTAAATTATAAATTAGATTAACTTCCGTTAAATTGATAAAATTTCAATACCTCTCGGCAAAACTAATGTATAACGGCACAAACATTAGCGACACTTAAATATAGATGTCACTAATGCATATGACACAAAGTGTAAGCTAAATATACTCATAACCTGCTCTTCAGCAGACCCGATTAAGCATGTGAAGGGGATAATTGGATATAAAAGCCCACTACTTGTATGTCAGGTTGACATCCCCCACCTCGTATTGTCACGAGCACCTCTTAGCGAACAAACCCATTATCCCTTACTGTCAAAGCATACCAATTAACAAGTACATGCCTGTCGTGTTAAAAAATTAAAACGTGGAATGTTTTTTAATAGTAGAGTTTCGAATTATCGAGATTGTGACACATGACTGCTATCAAAGGAGTTAGACAATATAATTACATTCATTACTGTAACAAACCCGTTGAGCATATCCAGTGTTTGATTTTTAATGAGTCAATACATTTTGTACATCAACGCAATCAGCCATCAGTGCTGCATTACTGCATGTACATGTAGTTTCAATGCCTCCTGATTTAATTGTAAATGAAAATTAGCACCATTTAACAAAGGTAAGATTGATTAACCTAACACTGTTTTAGATATCGATCCCATAGTTAAGCTTAAATGTCTGGACCCGGTTGTTCAAAGAATGGTTAACTTAATCACTTGATTAGTGACATTTTCACTTCTCATTTGCCGCAAAATTTGTGGTTATATCTGCATTAAAACCAACAAGTAAGTTAAGAATTGTGTTCTTGATAATCTTATAGAAATTTGTAAAATTTGTATAACCAGATAGTATTTTATCTGGATTTGAAAATTGTCCTTAAACTGAGACTAGCCTATTTACCTTTTGAACAATTGGGTCTTGGTATTTTGGGATTCTCGATACATGTTTGAAACCAAAGTCTCCCTTTTTCTATTCTGTGTTTACATATTACATAGTTATCTTCCTTTGCGGGTATATATTGATTGCAATGTTATGTGTTGTATGCGACACTAATGGTTTCAACGAAAATGCGCATACGATACTGGCGTCAAATTCGATATCTACACAAAAGAGCATACGCAATGATAGAATAATCCAAACACGAAATAAAAAACTGGTGTAAATCCAGCATTTTGTAGCTATTATTATGTTAAACGTATTTTTAAAACAATCCAACATTACATGGGGCAATTTTCTATATAGTATGACATGTACAGATGATAACGTGCATTCTGAAGTTGGGAGTATTTAAGAAATATTGATAGAATGGGATTCCTAGTTTTAAATTACTAGAGTCGATTAGAGCAGTTTCTTAAATCATTAGTTATGTTTCCCTGGGTTATTGTTAAGTATCCCTGACAGATTATAACATTCAGTGTAAGCTAACAACAGTAGACTGATTGATGTGTTTGTCATCTACAAAAGATATCATAGTCTATAAGAATGGTAGTTTCTGCTCCTGCGTAGCGTTCAGCACAATGTGTCACTTTAATATGACGAGCTGTGATGAGCTTGATCGATAGTTGTAACAGCATGATTTAGCGAGATATCATTATAAGAAGGTTACTATTATAACGAGAAACAATACAATACGAATCCATTGTTTTTTATCACGTCGTTATTTCGTCGGTGTTACATGAATGGTTGTGATTATATAAATATATGCACATACATTTTCGATTGCAAAGTAAGTGTCCACGAGTTACTTGAATATGTTTATTTTAACTTATAGCATATGAAACAAAAATGGTATTGGAAATGCAAACATGTACAACAAGACTCTATCATGTACATGTTACATTTTAGTGATCACAACGGAGAAGTATTGGCATTTGTTTCTAGGAAATGATTAGTGATTAATTCTAATCTTCATCGTCTACTCTATCAAAATGATATTTAAAATCTAATTCTAAGCACTAAACGAATTCAATACGAAAGGCGTCTTTGTCCCTTTCTGTAAGAATACATGTTAATTAAAACGTTTACTGACATTGCGTAACCTCAATATGCTTTTGCAGAATAAAACATTTTCAGCTGGAGTTAAATATATGTCATTTGGAACAAGAACGAACCACATTGATGTTAATAGGGATTCGAATGAAAACAGAAAAAAAGTATTCACAGACGAGCAAGGATAAATTCATGTACCATACCGATATGTACAGCTTAATATGTTATAATCATATATCTTAAACTTATTAAAACTGATTTCAATAAAGAGTATGGATCTTAAACTTATTAAAACTGATTTCAATAAAGAGTATGGGTATATAAATGTTAGAAGACTTATACAAATGCCATAGATTTGAAATAAAATCTGAGCGTGTCTACATTCTTATGATCCTCGCCGTTTTCCGGATCACAAAACTCTCCTTTGCGCATCAGTCTTTTGATAGCTTCCGGAATAGGAAGTTCGTCTAACTTCCCACTCGTGTTTCTCCGTAAGGCTTTAAACACGGCGAGGATAGCCGAGTGAAATAATAACAGCGGGTTGCTGGCTTGGTATTGAAGGAACGAAAACATTTCTGGGTTTTGAGCAAGCGCTTTAGGGGTATCCCCGTCGAAACTTTTTCTGAGGTACGGCAGTCGACTGACGCAATATCCGGCTGACACTAAGTTTATTACGATGTCCCAATATCCCTTTTCGATTGCAAGTTCCATCGGGTCAAGTACGAGTTCGTCATATTTGTTGAAGGCGACCTTCCCTTTCATGTCGAGTCGGCAGTTCCACTCCAGTAGAACACGTGTACACGGAATATCACGCTTCATCACCGACACCAGTAGAGCGGTAGTGCCACTCCGAACTAAAAACGAAAAGACAATTACATTAAACAAATCTTACTTAATAAAATCCAATGTTAACTACTCAAGATATCACAGGACCAAGTACTATAATTCAAGCACAGTAGAGTTTATCAGAGTCAGCTAAAACATATCTATGCCATGCTTTAACGAGGTATCTATGAGGTAAGGGATAGATGTTAACCAATACGAGAGCTATTGTATTTTTGTTATACAATCCGATTAATTTAGCCCAGCATCAGCATGTTAACCAACGTTTCCCAGATGTTAACTGTTTATTTGTTTGCATTTTTTATGAAGTTATTGCAAAATTGTGTCTTACTTTCGAATGAAATTGATTGATTTATCGTCAACAACAAATACGAATGTATTTTTATGATTTAGGCAAGTAAATTGTGAATTTGAATACGAACACGTGACATCGGGGTCTGCTCCGTAATCCAGGATGACCCGCATTAACCTCGAGGCCTTGACGAAGGCAGCGTTGACTAAAGGATTGCTGTATTCACACATACTGTTGTCCAGGTTCGTCCCTGCTTGTATCAACTGAATAGCAGCAGCCATGACGTCATCACTGACTTCCGGGTGTCGCTCTGTGATCCGCGCATGTCTACAAATAAGATTTGTCAACGGGCTTCTTCCTGTCACATCTAATAAATTTGGATTGGAGCCTGCGCCTAAAAGAATTTCGAATAACTCGAAGTTCCCGTTGATAACTGCATTCTGTCGAATAATAAAAAAACCACTTGAATTTCAACTTTTAGCAAATACGTTGAGTTTTCAATGACTTTTTATGTGACTCTTTACTAAATATGTAGATATCTTCAACGTGATTATGGATACGTGTTACAGTAAATAAAAACTGTATTATCAGCCTAACATAATACACAAAGTTTCTACATGCTAAGGATATTATATAATAAAATAATAAACAAATATTGAGAATATTTTCTGAAGTCTCATAACATGTTACATTGTATAAACTAATCTAAATTGTAAACCAAGATGTATTTATTTTAACTCTTAATTCAATACATACGTGCAAAGCTGTTCGTTTACATTTGTAGTCCTTCATAGAAACGTCAGCCCCAGCTTCAATGAGCATGCGCGCTAGCACTGTTTTGTTCTCGATGTTTGAATCCATACAGAGTACCATGAGCGGTGTGATACCAATGTCAGTAAAGGCATTTACATTGGCAGAGTTCTTCAGTAAAAGTTCCACAAACTCTGGCTGCCCTGTCTCCACGGCCATATGGAGAGCGGACTTTCCTTCAATATCACGGCAGTCCACCATTTCTGAGTCACGTGACAATAGCATTTTCGCCATTCCCATGTCTTGCCTAACCATGCAGTACATCAGTGACGTCATACCCCACTCATCCGTGACGTTGATGGCAGCGCCACGGTCCAGTAAAATGGTGGCACATACAATATGGCCTTTATCACAACAGACATGAAGGAGCGCTCTAGATTTGTCCTCGAAAGGTTTCAGCCCCGGATCGGCACCATTGTCAAGGAGACGGCGTAATTCGTTTCTGTCATCCCTCTCAATTGCGCGATAAAGCTCTATCGCATAATCATATTCCTCCTCCTCTTCCTCTTCCTCGTCACTCTCCTCTTCTTCGCTTTCCTCCTGGTCTTCAGGGTTGTCTTCGCTCCCGCCGTAGTAACGATACATACTGTCACTGGATCGGAGACTTCTGCAAAAGTTGGGGATGTGAAAAATCGTTTGTAATGCCGGTCTTGTTCAAAGAAAAAACAAAAAACTTGTTAGAACTATTTACAAACATCTACATGCATTTAATTTAAACAATCTGCTTTGGTTAACACTAAGTCTTGACTTGCTCTCTTTGACATAGCTGTATAGGAAATTCAATTACAATCCTAACTAAGACATAGACTTATAGTTACTACTGGCACGTGTAACAACTTCATTAGACATGCCACTAGTCTCTAGAATACTAAATGTGTCACGATATCAATTGTGACTTTATTATTTTCCCTATGACATAAATGTCTGATTGTTGAATGCAGCTGTGAAAATCCTAACAAAATTCAATTTGTATTCGGGTGTCAGTCTACTGATATGTTTGAAAATAAAATTATGATATGATTTAGTCTGTCATGAATTGTTTATTAACAATATTCAAATTCTAATATGGATATTTATATTAACATAAATATAGATATTCAAAATGTATTTAAGTTATTTATAGAACAAAACCAAAGAAACATAATACAGATTCGATAGTATTAGTTGTAAAAGTGTATGTTAAAAAATATGATCTAGCCACTTACCCGGACAAAAATAGAAGTTAAGGTAGGTATTATAGAGCTATCAATACAATATAGCTTAATGATGATTTCATCTCATGTTTATGTTACCAGTTACTAAATGTTCTCTGAGGTGACTTTTAAAATCAGACGGAAATCAGTTACGATAAGTCTATAACAAGTTTTAAGAAAAGTGTCAACAAAAGTGGTTTCGAGATTTCCCCTCCTGAGGTAAACAAGTCTGCCATCAGCAGCAAAAGTTATGAACTACGCAGATTGATGTTTCCACTACAATAAGCTGTTTACGGTATACTTACGGTACATGTTATCTATTTATAGGATACACGTGCGCAACAATAGAATAGACTTATTATGACTATATTGTTACACAAAGTCTTACCACAAAACTGTCTAATCCTGCATGGTCGAATTCTTTCCCACACTGTTATACCAGAGGAATACAACACAAGCTGGTAGGTTCCGATGGTACGCCGAGTTATGCAAACACGAATACGTACTTTCACACGTGTACACAGCACACGCAAACGGTGTGCGCGTGGCTCACACATACGGCTGCAGATGTATACAAGTCATTTGGTACATGCAGTATAGGTACGATAAAACATGACTCCTTAGCTGCCGATCATATTTACACCTGGTTGAAGAGATGTATTATTGGACACCTTGAATGCTTTGGATTAATTATGATAATGTATCCGTCGACATTAATTGTCCAAAAATTATTATGCATATCATATAAACATCTCCGTTATAAATAATCCACTGTATCAAAATCGTCAGTCTCGTTTTACATTCTCATTTCAATTTTCGTAGAGGTAATGGGACTGTAAGTTTATACATTGCATTTTACCATGCAATAATTACAACTGTTTATGTACATTTTGTATTTTTTCGAACCATCAACTAAATTAAATGTCCTATCGTTATCATGGTATCTTTTGAATTAGCATTATGATTGAGCATGTGAAATTAGTAACAATATATATTTATTATATAAATCCATCCATTTGAATGATTGAAAGAATTTATCCATTGAATCACTCTCTTCGTTTGTGTGGTCTTACAATATCAATCACTTAAGGTTTTTTTCTGTCCTTAATTAATATTCAAAAAATGCGTATGTCAATAATCGAAGCTACACTGAATAAAATATCGGAAACGTGTAAAATTATATGTTTAGCAATAAATATTTATGCTGACCTAGCTACAGTAACACAATACATACGGTATTGTATTATAATTATCATCTTATGTTGCTTTATACCACTTCTGCAAGGAATAGAGTAGTGGATACGCCGTTAGAATCTACAAAACATATGTTTTTATTTATTATTACAGTGTAATATGGTATATTTTTTGCGTTACTGAAATATTAAATCCAATTCTTATCCCTGCTCACATCTTTGATACATAAACATGGTTTATTAATTTGCGTGTTAAAACTTTCAGCTTTATCCATAACTCAGCCATCCTCGATACTCCCGGGGTTCCGATTACTTACGATCTCTAAGTGATCGGAACCCCTGGAATATCGAGGATGTAACTCAGCTTAATAGGGCAGAAACCACAAATTACAAAAACGTATTTGCCATAGAGTTAAAAAAAATAAGCTGGAGCATAATAAAACACTACTTTCTAAATATGAGGACCGAAAATTGTCACTCTCGTTTGTTTGAGCTTATTTATTTGAAAAGAAAACTGAGAACAATCAGCAGTGAGCTGAAATCAAATTACACACTTCTTTAAAATACAGAAAACTGGTACTGTCATTTGAACAATAAAAATTAAGCTAGAACCTAATGATATTGGTTTGTTTGACCCATTTGGTTGAAGTGAATAATGATACGTGTATAAACGATATGTTATATGATATCGATAGTTTATGACCACATTTTTATCGATTTTTTCAATGTTTAAAAGGCAATTGATCGGTCAAATGTGATACTTAAATGATCACTAGATACTTACTGTTAGTTAATGACGAACTCCCCTGCATCGAGGAGACGAAATATTAATTACAAAAAAAAAATGACAAAAATGAACCATTTCCTTTCATGATGTCTTAAATATTGCAATTTCTGTAACGTATCTAAGAAAAAACCTTCGACAAGAGATAACTAAAATCTAAAACCCGAATAATAAATGGGATTTAAATCTCCTGACTAACTACCTACCACTACTTATTTATCCAAAAGTATACATATATAGACAATCATATTATAAATGACATCAACGGGTGACGTGTAGAATTATCAAGAAGTTTTTTTTAAAGGATTTATATATATTAATCTTTTTAAAGCGCGTTGGTTTTCTTTGAAAAGTTTTAAATGTGTGTGTGAATAAATAGTGGGTCGAGTTACACTTTTGAAATAATTATTTATGGAACATTAAGTATAGTTAAACTATCGACTGGTATATACACGTTTATAGATACCATTCACGTCAGCCCTTGTGTTTACACATAATGTCATGTCCCGTAACCATGTCACTATGCCTATGTTAAACACATTACATATGATCAATGAACACATGAACACTTAATCAAGCAGCGATAGTGATGTTTCAATTAGATGTTCCATACAAATTCAAATTTCTACTTCTTCTTTGAAATATAATCTACAGTAATTCATTATTGACAACCAAGCATTGCTGTATTTACACAATATACATC
Organism: Argopecten irradians; assembly: GCF_041381155.1. Classification (NCBI taxonomy): domain Eukaryota; kingdom Metazoa; phylum Mollusca; class Bivalvia; order Pectinida; family Pectinidae; genus Argopecten; species Argopecten irradians. The sequence continues at coordinate 10,353,818 of NC_091147.1, read as the reverse complement.
TGCCGCAATAATATTACCTTTAGAATTAAATTAAATAAAATTTGAAGCAGCACAATGTTGACAATATTGCCGTGGTTGCATACGGAATACAATTTACACGATTATCATCATATTATAATTACAACATATGCAAATCCTTTCCTTTCAAATTGAAATTAGTACATGTATTTTGAAATAACGCCTTTATTTGTACAATGTTGACATTATTGCTGTGGTTACATTAACGCAATACAAATATGAAAATCTCTTTTTTATAACTGAAGTAAGTATTTTGAAATCTACCTAGCAGTAGGGAAACATTGTGTACTCACTCTGTGTACTCACAATAATTTAAATCCTTTTACGATCCGTCTCTTCAGAAGAGAAAACCTGTCCTAAAACATTAATCCTACCTTCCTATATGTATCAGTAACCATTGACGACAGCCTCAAATTACTAGGTTTTTGTCATTTGTATTATCTCTATTTTCCTCCAAAATAAGGATCACCTATTAATAATGATAATTATGTTCACAGCATAAGGCTGCATATACAAACTAGAGAAGAAATGGATCATTAACTATTGCCTGTTGTTATTAGTTATCTTTATTTTCCTCCGGAATATATTCCCATGTAGTATACCTTCCTAAAACGATCAGTAGGCATTGACTGCTACCTTTGGTTTCTATTCAGTCAGTATCATAGTTTAATTAGACACGCAATGCTCCAGCACAACTACATTAATATCTTATATGATCACATCAAAAATCACGGAAATGGTCCCGAAAGTGACCAGAAAATATCAACATAACATTACTTTTATCTCAAATTTAGAAATAGGTTTGCGTCCCCATGGACATCGTGTCACGCAAACAAATGTGTTGATAATTATAATTGTCGTAGTTACATATGGCCTATTTATATCTTACATTAGTATCCAAAATAGATACGTGTGTCCGTTTTGAAATAAAGATATCAATTTTTTTTTCATCAAAATAGTTATATATACAATGTATTTTAATTTCAAATATCACGGCTTATCCCCTTTCATTCTAGAGGCGATAGAAGTGTGCGAGAACTGTACAATGTGTATCATACATATATCTACAATCAATTAGCCTTATAAACTGATCTCTAGTGAATTTTAATACCACTTCTCAGTTGAATTTATTCTGTCCTCGATATGACAGGGTACACTTGAAGGGAAGTAACTAACACATGTAGAATGTAAGAAGACATTGAACCAGTACGCAACGTTTAGATTGAGGGTCTCACACCATATTATATATACTCTGACTATCACCTTTCGTATTAGCAAATCGATATTTATGATATCAACTCTATGTTTCTATTCAAATAACTCATTAGGGTTAAAGTTCATTATCGTGACGTCACGACTAGGTCGATATTGCGATTTTAACGTCACAATATAATATGAAGTTGAGTTTCATGTAGATTGATGTCTTTCATATTTAGCATTGTAAAAAAGAAACCGACCAATAAAAACATAACAATTCTCTCGAATATAAAATGACAGAGCCTCAAGTAATGACATCGGACTCTATCGTTATTCATTACTTAATTCTAGCTGGGTGGTTTAACACCATATATGTGACACAACAAAGGACCATACTAAATAGATATGTACAGTGTATAATTATACCAACAATACCGTGTCCTAAAACAACAGAATTTTAAAATAATTACCCATTGGAGTCGATGGTTTTTGACATTTTTTTTTAAATTTTGATTTTATTAATGTTTGTCATTTAATAACACAGATATTTTACCTGGTTTAAGAAGGTTTAAGAGAACATTCTGAATTAATTTATTTTTGATAATTAATAAAAAAAACTAATTAATTAAAACAATTAATTTTGTCCATGTTCGAATTTTCAATCTGCATCAGAATAAAGATACTAATTTTATGTCATCTTCTTTATTCTTACCAAAATGAAATGTTTCAAAATTTAAGAATGACATCTTTGCAACCAATCGATGGAAACATATGTACAGTATCAACTACCAAAATAAACTATGGAGCGTTTTATTTTAAAAGACAATGATTTCGTTTGTTTTCTGATGGAAATCCTAATTAAAAAGGAAAAAAATAATAAAATGTAAAAAAAAACCACTGGATCAAATGGAGAAAAAATGTTTATTTACTTACAACATGGCATCGTAAGTTATATTTGGCAAACTCCTTTCACATTTAAGATAATCACAAGATATGTTGAAATTTGGCAAACATAATCATAACTGATGACGTTTCATCGAAAATAGAAAACTTTGCCAGCTTTACTCTGCTATAAATCCTACATATACTGATGGTATATGCTAAGTAGTTGTCCTCGGCCAGCTTGTCTCCGCTGACGCTGTTGTCGAGAATTTTCGTATATATGGCGGCAATAATGCCCTAGATAAAACCAGTCACATTTACAGGGGGCGCTGTATGTTTGGACGGGTACCCGAGGGAACACATGCTCTGACTCTGTATACATTATGTAAAGTAGGTGTTGGTCCGTTCCCATGATTCCCCTGTTGAGCATTGACAACACCAGTCGCCGGTAGTCCTCAATAAACACCATAAGATACTCTGGTCTTCCTATAAACATACCGCCGGCTACCCAAACTGCATTCTCACTTATCACAGAAAACGCTGTATGTTGCTCAAATGTGTACATTTGTACAAAAGCGATGTGATCTTCTTTAAAGTCCGGAGGTATCAACAACTGGAATGGTTTCCGGTATTTCGACCGGAAGTAGCCAATGTCGATCCATGCCAAATATTTTGTTCGGAACATGCGTTGCCGTATGACTCTTTCCATCAGCTCGTATTTTGCATGCATAATACACGGATACTCTGCTACAACAGTGTTAGGGTAGTGCCTCGGATAGCCTGGCTTGTCATATATTTCCTTTATTTTGTCGGAAAGACTGAACGCCCATAGCTCATTTTTGTGTATGATATAAATTTGTGTTTTATGCATTGGGAGGTGATTTCTACACTCCCACAACATATTCGCTACTAAAGGTAAATCTGTAAAGACTATAAGGTCATTGTCAAAGTTAGAAAACCCCTCCAGCCATCCAAGGTAATCATCTATTCCCTGTAGGATGGTGTCACCCTTCCGGAACGTTTCTATAAAGAAGTAGGCCGTTACGAAGGTGATGTTGTTTTCCATGTGGTCGCTGTTGATACCGGAGAACTTAGGTATCGGAGTCCTCGGGGAGTACATCTGAAGTAACGTAAAGGAAGACATTTAAGGATTTAATGTTGCTTTGGTGATAAATTGAGTTGATATTGAAACAAATTGAATGAACTGTTTTGCGAGTCTCTCTAGATCTGGGCTTGTTCAAGTCTACAACGAGTGAGGAAATGGTCCATCATTAGAATACAACTCATTAAAATAAATAGCGCACACATTACGATACGGGGGTTTCGAAATCCCAAAACGACTTGGGAAGAGTGCTATTTACCGTCGATTAGTCCCACCTTCCGGTGATTATGACGTCGTCATTTGACATGATTTTCGTCTGCCGAATCTGTGGAAGGATAATGTTTAGACTGTGTGATACAGTTGTATCCTGTTTCGACTCTAAATGGAGAGTCACCGTAACGTGATGGGACCGGCATTGTTCTAGTTTGTTATGTAGGCTTTGGCCTCGATACAAGTTAAACAACTGATTATTAGTTAATGTAAATCAACATTCACTGACATCAAATATATTTCATATATTTTATATTTCTTATCGTCGTTTTGGCTTCATCATATGTTTGCAATGGAGACGTTCTAACGTAGCTTAGACAAATGTCACACACTCTGACATAGGGGCATGGTGCATTTTATTCTGAACAATAAACATGAGTCAGTAAAACAATAAAAGGACATAAATTGACCCGATAGACCCAATCAAAGCATAACTAAACCAATCTTATCATGAGTATATTAGGCCTAATGATTTTGGTCTACACCCCCTTCCCCCTCAAAAAATAAAATAAAATGAAATGAAATAAAATAGGCCTTGCAGGAAGCCACGCCTACTTAGACAAAAATAGGTCTAGATAAAATATTTTCTTAAGCGAAGACCGATGTTGAAACAAGATTTTTAAGCAGTTTCTTTGCGTCCAACTCCAGTGAAAAATCTAAAGACTGAAAAGTATTCAATACATGTTTTACGTTGGCTTCCAACTAAAGCAAGCAGTATATTGTACTTGCATTAATTAAACAAAAATCAGGTTTACATCTACAGATATTACTGTTATGAATTGTCACACCACCAGCAGTGATAAACTTACATATTAAACTTTACACGTTGACATTACACAGTCTGTGCAATTGTTTTTTTGACAACCAATTTATACATACCGAATGGATATCATCATTCCATGGATTTCGGCCAATCACCAAATCTGAAATTCCAAGAACGAACTGGCTTTCTCATTTGAAGATTATAAGATAAAAGTTGAATACTTAAACATGTAGAACACAACCTAATGACTAAATAAATACACACTGAAAATCGAGTCAGGTTACAAAGAAATAGCAATCGGCTTCAATACGTTTGATAATTATAATGTGATATTCATCACCATACTTACAATAAATTAGCATGATCAATATGACGTAAGCCTTGATCGGCAGCAGTTGGACAAGCTCGGGGGAATAGCGATTTAGGAATATCCTCACTCGTCTGTTCATGTCTTGGCATAAGGCTAGAGGTACATGCTATGCTTTAAAGTTGTATGTAGAAATATATTAGATATAAGCATTGAATGATATTATAAAACACCGCATTTGGTTAATATGGTCATGTCCATTTTAGATTGTACAAGGGAACATGTCAGAAAATATTTTAAAATCGCGTTTTATCCTAAACATCACAAGAGTCTAGATGTTATACATTGTAATTGAATTAATATTTTGTAAAGTCAGATGTAAAATAAATTCCATTTTCCTGAAGTTTGTATTCTAATTTGCATTAATTTTACACTAAATAGTATCAATACCTAGAGCATAATCAATTATATATATTCTAGAAAAAGTACTATATATTTATTTCCAAGTAAAATTGAAATGCTTTATTGCTCACATAAAAAAAACATTCAATCTTTAGGTGTGAATTAACGCTACTAGTGTTGAAATGAAAGTAAAAGTATTACCTAGTAATGGTATTGTCGTCAGCAGTAAACGTGTCTTCATAATCCAAAATGTAAAGTTTCCAAAGTCACCATAGTAGGCTTCCTTTAAGGATTGCCCTACAGTTTTTAAAACTAATAACAGTCCGTCATGTTGTTCAAATCGTGCGATTGTTGCGCTGTTTTAATTCGGAGACAGATATATCCAAATTACATTTAACGCAATTAAAAAACTCGTAAAACTACATAGAGATGTCCAAAGTCATTGTCAAAGAACAATTGAAAAACCTTACTTGCGACGGAAGTAAAATTCAAAAGAGGAAGGACACTACGTCCGGTATGGCAACAACACATTTTTTTACTTACTTATTTTATTAGTTTTTTGTATACACATTATAAGTATCGTTTGTTGTATATGATATCAATATATATACATGATGTAGTGGGACATTGTGGAATAAAACAGTACTTCATATTGTATGATGATTTTATGTTCTATGTGTAATCAATGAATTCTTCTTTAACAATTTTTAATGTGGTAAATACGATGAATATAGTGGAACTCATGCTCTTTTTAAAGAGCCATATCACTGAAACATGTCACCGACGAAACCAAGCAACATATCCAGCAAAACGTGGGCCCATATAAATGACCCATGTTTATATTAGACCACTAGAACTGTGACCTTGAACTATATTAGAGGTCAGTCCATTAAAAAGACTTACAGGACCTGATTTCTATACTGAGCTGTTGTAAGAAGACATTCATATATCTGACCTCTCTGACCGTTTGTTCAGAAATATCTTCATATATCCTTATTTTACCCCCAGACGTTGTCATTATTCATCATTACATTTATTAAATTATATGTTCAACATTTAAAGAAATAAATCTCGAATACCGTTGATTTTAGGTCACAACACCGTATTTAACTTGAGTGCGATATTTTCTGTAAGAGTTACCTCTCTTTCGGAAACGTTTGGTATACGTTTGATGGTATATTTCATTATATGTAAATGAGTTGTACCAATATCATACAGTACATGTTTTATATAAGAAGAATTACTTGGCAGGTTGGGATGGTGGGATGTCGGGTATATACGACAGCTCACTCACTAATGGTATCTGTGCGACAGTCTCCTGTGATTCTCGTGGAATAACAACAGAAATATGTGTTTCGTATTTTATCCCTACTGTCAGACTGGTAAAACGTTTTCTTATAGTGTTCAATGTTGAAATTTACAAAAACATATCTAAAGATCGGTGCATAAATGATATATTGGGAATTGTCATATTTAACAAAGTCTATCATCAATACAGCGGACAAAGCTTGTTGCATTCTAGTATGAGCTGTTTTATTTGAAAATATATTTTATTACATGTATATAAAATTATTTTATACTAATTCCAACCCGAGTTTTACGAATTCCTAGTAATCTTTTCGTATTGTACATTGGGTTAACTTGTATATAACTTATTGCCTATTACATGTATGTACTGTGCGTGAAAACAATATCAATATTGATCATATTGCTTTCGAGAAGATTCAAATTCATTAAGAACTGAACTACTATTTTAATATACATTGTATAGGCTTACAAAAAAATGGTGACCCCGAACGGGGCATTGTATTTGAGCGTAACGTAAAGCATCGTAGTTCAGCAGAACTACAAGTCCAAGTTTAATGAGATTGTGTCATAAATCATTACTAAATTCATTGACTTATATGTTGTTCGAATAACAAGATTGTGTAAATATTTGAATAAGAGAAGTTAACATGCAGTTCAAATTAAAAATGAAAATAAAAGCAGTCACTTCGAGTTGTCTATTTACTCTCACTCATATATCTGGAATGTGCTACGTGTATTATTATTTGATGTATAAATTGTATTCAACTGTTCCACAAGGTAGCCTAGTGGTCAGGGTTGCTCCTGAAATATAATAAATAAACGTTATGCATAAATATTTAAAAAATCGAATCATGGAAGTCACACGTAACTTCCATTTATAATCCGCACTTTTCCGATTTCATGTTTATTTAATACCACGGCATATTGCATGATGATATACAAAGTTATCATATATATGCGAGATCAATATATATTGTAGTTAGGTATACCTTTGCAAACAGCACAAATAATTTTTATCAAACACATGCAACAAATGTTGATATTAACTATTTCTAGTAGAATAAATAGGCCTAAAATTGAAAGAATACAAACACAATGTGAGCCAATGCTTCAGAAAAACGTTTCACAACTATTGATCGAACAACTAGCTCTAAGCAATAAAAGGAAGCAAAAAATTACTATAACGATCTTATTGACTGCAGGAAAACTTTTTTTGAAGTCTTTATTGCTACAAAATGTACTTGATAATCTGTCTCATACCTGATCGATCCTGGAGGAAACACAGACATGTTTACAAATGTGTTGTGAATACAGTCCAATTGTAAATGCCATTGTCATTTGTCCGTTTACCATACTAGACCAGGAAATTCTGTTATTTATATGGACCGCGGAGTTGGCTCTGTTGTTGACGCATTCTAACTTTTGGACTGGCACTACCAATTGTGTTTTTTGTTCTCGATTGGATCTTTTTTTTGTAAAACCTGCACAAATGAATACTGATCTTATCAGAATGTATTTGAACATCATCACTATATTCATTGTTTGTAACCGCTGCATTACTAGGTAAGAAAACCACTCAGTGTTGTCAATGTTTTATTAAGTGTTCTGTATTAGACATGCTTGTACCATTATGTATTTGCATATTGCTATCTGGTCAGGCAGGCGTTGATTGTTACGTCACGTTTTAATGGATGTAGCTTCCTTTTTTTTAATAAAACGACGTCATTTGTGCTGCTCATATCGATACCTACCTACAAATGAGATAATTCTACAAAGACGAATTAGGGCCTTTTCTAATTATTGTTCATCCTATGCGATGGATGTGTTTCATTATTAAATATTACTTTTGTTCTCATACATATACTTCTACATTGTTATTGAAATTACTTGTACATTTATGGTGTCAGTTTTGAGAAAAAATTGTCCATTGTTTATTAGTTAGAACCTTTATTAAACATGTGTTAAGTTCATATCTTGTATCGTATTTTTCTTGACTGTTTCAGTGATTCTCTGCACAAACAAAAAAAGGTCCAGAAATCAGAACGACAAAATAAGTTCCTGTTTAAGTATTGCATTTACTGTAAACTGTACCATATCTTAAAATTGTACAATTCTAAATTTATTTTCACTCTGACATTTCCACTGTGCTCAATCACGTATTATTTGCCGTTCCAGTGCCGGTTTCTGCGACACTCTAGCAACAGGATTCTACTCCGACCCGACCTCGTGTTATAAATACATACAATGTGATACATTTGGGACGACCTTTAACTTTGAGTGCAATGTTGGCCTTATTTGGGATAACGATCTTCAACTGTGTAACATAGATACATACAATGGAAATTGCGTGCCACCCGGTAAGTTGCAATAAATGTTATGTAATTACTTGTTTGTCGTAAAAACGCCATAGAATACACGGCAAAATATAAATGTATAATATTTTTATAAAATCTACTTTAAATTACAATATTTAGCAAGATATTTGTACCGATTTTCACTTAATTCTACGAGAGAGCTCGAATACAATGTGCAGTATACAATGTATGTATTTGCGTGGATGGTCAAACCACAAATGTATACTCTTTGTATACTCTAAATACGTATTTATTCGTTGGTAACTTTAATATTTTTCTATTACTGTAAATGACGTTATGGTCTGTACTCAACTGTTTAGATTAGGACAACATTGAATTCAGACAGAAAGATAGAGAGAAAAATAACAATGGCCAGGAGTTACTACCCTTAATTTTTGTCCAAAACATGCAACTATCAATGTTGCACTTCGATAAAGTAGACTTTAAAGAGAGAAAGAATCCAATTCCCTTTCATAATATTTTTAATCAAAAGTGTATGTCTGGAATATAACGATAACTTTTGAATTTCTTTACAGGTGCAACTGTCACCAGTAATTGTGCTACCTACTGTAAGAACATAACGAGCTGTTACGCAGGACCGGAAGTTATCGAAGTCATATTTGCTGACTCATTTGTTGGTTGCGCGAAGGCCTGTAAGCAATCCGTTAACTATTGTGAGGGGTTTAACTTCCTGTCTACTCAGCAGTCATGTGAACTCTTCAGCAGTATAGTCCAGACGGCGTTCATTGTGGAAGATTCGTGTCTCTTTGGCCAAATCTGTCTGGGCCCATAGAAGTTATATTGGATCTTATAGATACGTGTTTATTTGATAAAATATTTAGCAGTATTGTGTTCGTATAATGACGAACAGGGTCAGTGGCTCAAACGATGATTGGTGAAATTCTTATTTCTCATTTACAGCAAAATAAGTAATTATTTCAGTAAAATCAGTAAATGGAGATATTGGGAAGCTTGCAAAACTTTGTACTTTTTCTATTACCAGTAACTTGTTTATATCGTTTTGAAAATTATCGTTAAACTGTGATAAGCCTAATCACCTTCAGAGCAACAAAGTTTAAATTTTAAAACGAGTTTCATATAAAAATAGCACTAATCATATACAAATGTACATGCACTACATAACGCATAGCTTCAATACTCTTCAACTTTGTACTGAACTATTTTCAAGTAAGAATATGTGGCAAATCGGCATACCGTATTTTTTTTCATAGCATGACATAAATGTTCTTAATATACTGTTGCAATGTATCTTCCGCCCGGCACAACCAACGAAAAGCGTTCCAGATTATCTTTTACGACCTCTATGAAGACAGTGTTCTGTGAAGTTCATATGGTAAGATTTAACATTACTTATACCTTTGTTCATAAGAATAAACCAATTACAATAATTATATAAATTATATCAAGTCATGATACATCAAACACTATTTCAATTTCCAAATATTACATTAACAAAAAGATGCCCACGTAGCAATAGGTTGGACATCAGGCATAGTCAATTATTGTATATGTAGAGAAAGACATAGTATGTGATCATATAGTGTACATATTTTAACCTATTGGTCGATGTATTGTATTTAATCCATCACATATGATACCATCTCTCTATTTTTATTGTTAAGACTACGTAAATCATTGTTTCATCCATTCGATTGGATCATTGTTTCGCGAAACATACTAGAATATTTATGTATATCTACATTTTCACTGCAGTCCCATTATGTAACCTTACTAAGTGTTATTTGCATTTATATAGTCTATGAACTTCAAGCGCTTAATATGACGGCATTATCACTGTGACGTCATAATTGTCGTGCCAGCGATCACGGAAAACGACTGTTCAAATGGCAATCTGTTCCATCCATGAGGATAACGAATGATTAATTCATTATAAATGCAAACTCCCTTGGGTGTTAATCATAAAATTTTAATCAAAATGTAAATAATAACATTGGACGTCTTTCAATGGGAATTCATAGCCAATATGAATGTCAACTGAACAGAGGCGAATTCAACATTATTAGTTACACAGTTTGTTAGTGACTTAATACGGAAATATATTGAAAATGTTATGTATGGAAACCATAACGACTCGAAACGTAAAACAATTTTCACCTCATTGAAGACTCGAATGCGTTGTCATCGTCCATTTCTGTTAAATCATCCTAAATAAGTGTTGCCGATTTCGGTTCGCTTTGAAAGTGGTCATCGGCGCTATCATTCAAATATTTTGTCTCCATCTTTTGAGTGCCGTCGTCGCGAAGCGTAATTTGACTGCCATCTTGTTGCTAATGACATTAGGGTCAAGGAACGATAACTTTATCGTCCAAACCTGATACGATTTCTACTAACCTAATACGACTATATATTGGATATCACGTGACGTCATTTTAACCAATAGGAATACAAGATTCTTGTCTGAGGCGGGATAAGAAGTGCTAGCGCGCTTCATGGAATTTGTTTCTGTCCAGTTGACATTCATATTGGCTTTGAATTCCAACTAAAAGACGTTTAATGCTTAAATTAAACATAGCGGTAGGTATTAAGCGTATGATTAGTTGACTACATCCAATGTGGGTCGGTTCATGTATTTAAATAAAGGATCCAGTGTGAGAAAAAATATCGACTAATTTTATTTGCATATTGACATGTATCATGTATTCTGTCAAACACTTTCATATTTGTTTCCCCACTTCATTATGTATATATAGTAAACCTTTTGTAATATTTCTTCTCGTTTTCTTCTGTAATGACACCCATGCATACTGCATGCAAATATATAGAAATGTTAGCAATGTTAGAATAAAACCTGTAATTATGGGCGTTAAACGTCAATTAATTGTGTTGGCAACCATTTGTTTTTTTGCAATTTCTAATAAAGGAATGAAAAATCGAAAGGTATGCATTTTCTGATTTATCTGTTTCTTTATAATTGAAATAGAATCATCCTATTTACAATCAAATTTGTTATTCTCAAATGACCTTTTTACTATTTTTGTCCGGACCCAAAAGTATCAGCTGTTAACAAGGATTTGTAGTCAGCTGTGACTGGCTTGACTTCAGTCAGGCCGATTATCTATTCACCGGTGTGTTATCAGGAACATGTCTGACATCAGATAGACATCACTAAGTTGATTACGTTATCTGGTTCTATCCAAGAACTTTATACATCATACCTGTGATCACGCGGGGTACATGTACAGTATACACATGTGTACACATGTGTAAATATCTGCTTATATGTAATTATGTACACATTCCATATGGATGTGACCATAATATGCAATAATAATTAGGAGATCAGCGAGTCGTTATGGAATTCTTAAAGATAATTTGTACACAAGGAAGACATCGTCGGAGGTATGTAGATTTTTGTATGCCAACACCATGCTATGACGGTTTAGTAGTACAGACGTCCGTTCTATAACGTCCCGTCTTATTCTCCTCATTCCCGAGCTTGGAGTCTTTTTTCTAATAGAGATATGTTTCTAATTTTGACTAAACCGTATGTGTGATATGTGTTATGAACTGTTTTCTTATGTAAGAGTATCAGATAAAATAACATGATGAACGATACGTTTACATTTTTAACTATTTGTTTGTTTTTTAATTTTTTTGCGTGTTTTATATGGTTGCTTTTTGAGTGTGTATTATTTTCAGCAGCACTATTAATCAAAATGCAATTAAGCAGGAAATCTAAAACAGCATCGATAGTCAAACAATACAATCACCAATACGTGTTCACAGTAAATCTTTCATTCAATGACTTTATAACCATCAGGTGTATTTTCGATACCTTGCTAATACGCAGTTTTCCTTTTCATTTGTTTTTTAGGTCGATATGTCTGGTATTTAGTGGGCTATTCTTACTAGTATCGACTATTCAGATTTGGAACAGTGTAAGTTTAAATAATTCCCGAGGTCAGATCACTGATAATTGTTCTGATGACGGCGGTAAACTGTTATGTACCTTCGGGAGAGCATGGGACAATTTCGGTAAAAACACAGACTCTACAGAGGAAATGAAGCACATAGCATTCCTTAAAGTTCATAAAGCGGCAAGTTCTACGGTGATGAATATCTTAATGCGTTTTGGATATGCAAGAAACTTATCATTTATTTTACCAAAGAACAGTCTAAATATTATCAGTCAAACTGAACACCTTCAGCAAAAGAATATCCATGAACCTTTAGTGAATAAAACAAAATTTGATATCTTATGTCATCACGTCATATACAAGAAAAGCGCATTGCAACGCTATTTACACAATGATGCGTTCTACGTCAGCATTTTACGCGATCCTTTCGATCAGTTTGTGTCTTCCTTTAATTATTTCCGGAAAGTTTGGGGAACTCCCTATCTTCACAACATCAGCGGGGAATTCCCAATGTCGGAACTGCTACGTCATCCGAACCGTTACGAACCGAAAATAATCTCAGATTCTTTTACCAATAATAGGATGTCGTTCGATCTAGGATTCCCTCTGTCCGTTTTTGACAGCCCATCACCTGGAAGGATATCAAGATATATTTCACATTTAGATTCGTCCTTTCATTTTGTAATGATCAAAGAGTATTTCGATGAATCTGTAGTGTTGCTAAAACATTTTCTGAACTGGACAATGAAGGACATTTTATACGTACGACAGAACACGCTGAGACATTACCGAATAGATCTTGACGTCCAGCCTGGAGATAGAGAACTTCACCGGCAAAGAGCGCGTCTAGATTACGCTTTATATGACCATTTCCTGTTCCGGTTTTGGGAGCATGTCCAACAGCAGGGTCCTGAGTTCCACAGAGAAGTGATGTATTTTAAACATCTAAGACGGTCAGTTGAAACTTTCTGTAGGCACGTGTTTTCAAAAGATATTGGGATATTCCAGGCAAGCGACAACAAATGGCATAAGTCATTCCAAATCACAAAACAAGACTGTTATCTTATAATGATGACCGAAAACGATTTTTCATTACTTCTTAAACACACACAATATCCATACCTAAGACCTACAAGACAGACACCAAAACGTCACCGTAAACGGAAAGTTCTACCGCCAGTCCGTCCAAATATATATAAAGGCCCAATATGATATCTTTCGCAATATATAAGACTTAACCCATTGAATGTATATCATTGCTGTTATTTGTTAATAATTCGATTTTGCTTGTTACGAGCATTTCCATTGGCTTAAAAGTTTACGTTGCTTCTAATTGGCTGAGATGACGGCGTAATGATTTCATAGGCAAAAGAGTCCCGAAATGTATTTTGAATACTGAAGAGATTATCTTTAGTTAATTGAATTATAAGGATTAACTTGAATAGATTTTTTTATGTTATGGAGATATAACAGAAAAATCTGAGTGTACTTTCATCATAAACCGCCTCGCGGTTTATTTAGAGTACACTCAGATTTTTGTGTATAAATATCTCAATAACATAAAAAATCTATTCAAGTTAATCTTTAATTAAATTAAAGAAGTTACGAATACTTTGATTTTGTTATTATTTTTCTTGTTATTTCTTAATATCATCGTGTTAGAATTTTTATGATAGAATCACGTATGTTACATTTCTTTGAATAAATGCTACGATTTCCTCACTTTTATCAAGTAGCTAAGCAAGGGGGAACCACTGTGTCATGTCTACATAACCAAAGTTGTTTGAGCTGTGTGTACAGCTACGTATAATCTAAGGGAAGGTATTATTGGTGTTTTATATTTTCCTGTGTTAAGATATTATGCTCGTTATATGAATGTTTACGTACATGTAAACTAAACATTTACCTTTGGATTTGTATCTATTTATAATTGTCAAGTTTACGTTTAAATTGAATGGTTAAATGGTAGCTACAGAGCTCACTGGTGCTATTAGTTAAGTAGTTAACTATTCAAATAGATGACGATTTATCGAAAAATGCAGCACGTAACACATATTCACAGTGAACATAAGTTTTATTTATGAACCAAAAAGCTCCAAAACGTTTACATTATTACCCATTCATATAATTTTGGAGAAAAAAATATTGATTTTGTATGATATTCTTGTAGCAACGACAAAGACGTTATTTAATCCTAATTTTTAAGATCAGGTTAATATAGTAACAAGTTAAGGTAAACGCGATTTACATGGATTGCCAGTCAACGTTACTGACGTACCAAATGCCATATATACCACAACGTATGTTAAGTTAGTTTCAGAAATAAGTTAACAATATTTATTAGAAAACAACGCAAGCATTATTCCTCCCCGCACTATGAAGACGTCTATTTCCTTTAGACAATATGCCTAGGGATATGTTTATAACTGTACTAATGCTTTGGTTACATTATGCAAATCTAACTCCACACTATAGCAACTGTTTACATCGTCCATTGTGATGAAAGAAAATGCGTATGCAATTTCGTACCCATGTCCTTTCTTCGGTTTAATCCGCGTTTGTTGGTTGCATAGTTATAATCTATTGAAGCATCTCAACGTGGTTTACGTGTATACGGATGTTTAAATAAAAATATGTACATTATTATTAGCTCACGTAAAAAATGATATTTATGAATTATGAATAAAAGATGACTTACAATGTAGCAAATTACCTGTAATACTAGTACTGATGGTATTGCTGAACCAGGAAGTCATCTAAAAATAGAAACTGGGCGTGAAATACCATCACTGCATAATAAAAAGTAAATTAGTCAATAATAATGACAAAGATATTTTTGCGTGTATTGTGTTCTAAGGCAACGCTTCTATTATACTTTGTATAATAATAACTTATTGTTTTCTTGGTTTTATGGAACCAGGAATATACAAAGAACGGCTTGTGTAAACCAGACAATTTACAAAAGTGAAATAGAGGGTGAGTTAGATAGTTGTAGACAGACACTGTGTAATTCAACACTATTATCACAGCGTAGTGTTCGAAAGGATCAGACATTCGTGTGAGACAATATGTCATACTAGGTATTCTTTGTCCCAGATATTCTCTCTTGGCTGACAACCAACCATTGCGTAAATTGGATTTTGGAATAGGTACAGAAGTATTTATAGACTAGTATATAAGTAAATTCACCCCTGTAGAGTTTTGCCAATTATTATCACAAAGTCATGAAGACCACTTCCTGGTTGGCCGTGACCGACCACACGGTAACAGCCGTAACCCTTTGACTAGGGGATCGTCTATAGACAATCTGCGTCTCGTTAAAAATCCAAATCAAATTACATAAATATTCAATTCAAGAAAGTAGGCAAAAACAAAACATTTGAAAAACGTGAAAATGTGTGCTGATCTGAACATGATCTTAAATGTTTGAAAGAAAACGTACAGAAATATACAAAATAATGAAAATACATAGGGTTTGAATAATATTATAACGAATGTTTTTGCATTGATAGTAGTGTCACTATATACTGTTTTTTAATGTTTCCATTTAGTAATTATGCGGTTTGATCGGAGACGAATTGTAATAAAAATATCGAAGATTTTTACAAATAGTTTATTCCAAGTATCATTTTTGGTTAAATTTCATACCTGAAAATTTAGGTGTCCTACGTGCAATACCGTATCAATGATAATATACTACAATGTGCTTGTGCTTGATAATACTCCGAAAACTATATCAGCTAGGTCGTTTTGCCATTATAAATTCGCGGCCGTGGTGACTGAGTAGCGGTAGTACATCTTTGTAAACAGGTTTGTGTGTGTGTGCATCTTTGTTTCTTTATCTTATTCCGTCTTTAACTAGACCGTTCTTTTAATTAGCATAAAATATAAATATTCATACGTCTTTCTTTTTAATTTGTATTATCTTATTCCCTTGTGATGACGTAGTGTGTAGACTATTTTTTATGTCACACGTAGGAAAGTTGAAATAGTAAAAGTATGTTGTGTGTAGGTTATACTGTGACATTAATTCCAATGAAATTTACCTCATAGACATATGTATATAGCCCTTAGTCCGCTATACTTGTACAACCAAAAAAACTTCAAAGCTATTCCGGGTCGTGTTACCATTATCGTTAAAGATATGTTTGTATTCTGCACAAATACAAGTAAAACTATTTAATTTCGAATAAAGAAAATCGATCATTGATTCCTCAATATAAATTTTGCACAACGTAATGAAGCGTTACTTTGATAGAGGACACAATGCCAATATATATATAAGTTCATTGTGTAACCGACACACAGTCCAACTATATTTAGATAAGTTTGTTCAATGTCAGATAACAATATATAATTTATAGTGATGTAATACGATACACCTCTACAACATATTTGGCTTGCGGCAATGGTCTATACATAATAGCACTATATCTTATAGTCATATTTGATCTTCTCTATTAAACTCCTAGCTTGTCAACTCATTGGGGGATTTATAATTTGAAAATAAAAGAATGAGAGAAAAACCACGTCATTGGTGCTATAAAACCATATACAAAAGTGAATATGGTTCTTTGATGTTCCAACAAGAAGGTGAATCATTAGATTTACAACAATGTTATATTTGAAAGAGAGAGAAAACTTGTGTACAGATCGGTAGTAACCGTAGTACGTAATATATGCCTTACATGGCTATAATAAAGTGTTAAATATATGTTAATCCATACATGTACTTATAATAGTGGTTTAATAGAGCTCTATACCAATTACTGAAACAATAAAGTCGGTAAAAGTATATTTTAGGTAAATAGGGCGTTACAAAATATTTAAGGATTTTCTCTGACAAGTTTTTCTTTTAATGAAAATATATTGTATTTCACTACGTCGCAACAATTCGGGACCACGGATATGTTATTTTTCAATAGGCATTGTCCTTCATTTTTAAGAAGTTTAATTATCTAGAGCACTTAAACATTAATCACAAGTATGACATGTTTACTTTTTGTTTGGAGAATGACTGGACGATTGAACAATTGCTTACACTATTTATGACCTCAGATTTCTGATAAGGACTTTAAAACAGACTTTTCGAGCACATAAATCGCACATTATTTTGACATAACAAGACCTCACACACCCTTTCGTTAAGGGAGAGTGATGGAGAATGATTACATAATAATTTTACTTTTTGTCATAATGCCAACTAACATCAACTGAGTAAATGATTAATTATCAATTATCAAAAGTATACAGAGAAACAAAATATGATGTCATTCTATATAGCAGAATTACAAATTTGTCACATATAACATATAACAGTATAAAAAGCATTAAAACCTATCTAACATATACGGAAAGAGACACATAAACAAAAATTTTAGAAAATGTCGTAAAACTTGAGCTAAACGGCAAAGACATGAAAAAACCCATTGCGTAACAGTGTGACATGCTACTGTGTTCTTCATGTGATCCGGATGAGTTTTTTTTTTCAATACGGAAAATACTTTTAGTAGTACATCAATCCTTACTGTTATGGTGCTGTCATTATGTAACTAGACCGCGGGTCCACACCAATACAACGACAATGTAAATACTACCCGATGTGACAGTGCAAACAGAAGAGTTCTAATCACGTTGGTGTCGTATTTTCTGCTGTCATTAAAATAAACAATTAATGATCGGTTAACGGTGACAAAACAGGACTATCCTTGGTCTAGTAAAATATAAAGGACATAAATATTTTAATGGAAGCTGAACCTACAGAACAGAAGTTTTCATTTCAAATTATTAAACGTAAAAAAATAATGAAAATTAAATTACAAACACGTAAGTTGAATCAGAACATTTGATAAGTAATGATTAGATGATATAACTCACACATGCTGCGGTTGATAACTACTTATTACGGACAACAATTTGGGATCCTTCGGACATTGGTATGAATCGTAGACCTTCTATTATTTCAAATGGCAATATGGTTGTTTATAGTTGTTGAATCAAAGATGTTTTCATTTTTTAATTTTTTCCTAGCAATTGAACTAATCTTTTGTTGTTTTTTTATTATAAAAAAAGAAAGCAAAAAAAAAAAAAACAGAAAAAAAGAGAAAAACAGTCTCGAGAAATGTTATTCTACTTAATATCGCAAATCAAGACAATAATGAGGTGGGAACGCATGCAAAGTGGACGTATCTAATGATTTTTGTTTTCCAGTACTTTAATGTAAGCTTTGATTCCGACTTTGTCATCTAATTAATAAAACTGATGTTGATTTACTCGTTTCCTGAATTCTACTCAGCAATACAGATTTGTTTTATCGTAAAGTGGTTTCCAAACAGTTTAGTTTGTTTGTATTGGTTCTTCTTATTTTACTAAGAACCCATACTATTGCTTTGGTGTTCTACCGTAATTTGGTATTGAAATATAATATTAAACCAAAATAAATTGATAACAGAATCCTGCATCCTCGCTTCAAATGCATTGTTTCTAATGCATTGTCACTTGTGAATGATTTCTTAGTAAGAAAACACATAGAATGGTAAGTGTGTGATATAGGATAATTAAGATATCATTTCATAATTGGAATGTAGATAAGAAATTAATTGATTCGCGTCATAATATGTTGTTTAAAATTAGCCGTAATATGCAGATCATTTGTCAACAGTAATAGCTTTTGGACCTTTGTTCGCTATTATGAATCTACGAACTACAAACTATAAATGTGTAAGTGATCTGCATAAATCACCTTTGAAAATAACAATTCTATTTCAGAAGAAATTGTGAAGACATACAGCTATACATATACATTGTATACATGCTATTTAAATACAAACCTATGTATAATCATATCATTTTCATCTATTTGTGAATCATCTTTTTATCAAGCAGTTTTATGTTGCAAATTTTTGTAAATATTCGCCATGTTCAGAAAAGGGACCTAAACACAACCATATGACAAGTTGAATGAAAGAACAAAATACGTCAAAATGAGCCAAAAATAACGTCTAAACTAGACAATGACGATGGTTTTAGCGATGAGTAGGAAAGACATGGTGTAAGACTCTGGAGATACGGCTACGCCAAATTAAGGGAACAATCATCGGATGACTAGCTAAGAAAATATGAAGCAGCTCGAGAATGATAGAAAATCCGTATGATAACACCTTTCCTTATTCCCGCAAGATTCTAACGGAGCGTGACACTGAAGAAAGTAAATATGGACGAAATTGAGTTCATAGATCATCAACGTACACGATTTCAGCAAAAGTATAGTCAGGGTTAAGCCACCTCGCTGGGAATTTCGCTATAAGCAGAAGGGAAGACACATAGTGTCAGAATGGAAAACAGAAGACAAAATCGTCATGGCAACACGAATAAATACGGATCATGGGGTTCGGGTAACAGTGATGACACTATAACCTATCACCTACCACCAAATGATTGGAGAAGTGAAATTCTATCTCTGGACACAAAAGAGTTATTCTCTGATAAATGGAATAAGGTAGGTGTCAGTTTCGTACTACATATCTATATATTTGGTACATCATTTAATGAAAGACTGACAGTTATAGTGGGAAGTTATAAATCCATCCGTACATAATACCATATTGAATAACGTGAATTACTAATGCAATACATCATACACAATGTACTATGTATTGTTAATCCGAAGGTTAGGTTTGAATTCCTTGTCAAAATTG
Source organism: Argopecten irradians (assembly GCF_041381155.1). NCBI lineage: Eukaryota > Metazoa > Mollusca > Bivalvia > Pectinida > Pectinidae > Argopecten > Argopecten irradians. The sequence goes on along the minus strand of NC_091147.1, from coordinate 10,333,619 downwards.
TGCTCTTTGATAGAAACATATTGTTTAATCAATCCGAAAAAATACGTATATTTGTATTTTAATTTGTTTATAGATTACCGTTCATATTGACCTATAAAAATGTAATTCCAATATCGTATACTGAATGAGATATCTACGTCAATTTATACAAAAAATCTACCCATTTTCTACTTGTATCGATAATATAAAATGACATTTATAATGTCAGCCTATCTATTTCATATATCATAAAAAACGATTAAGTTCTGGTTTAGTAACATTATCACCTTGTGTTATGATCACGACATATACTACAAAATTAATGCAAAATTTCGCTTTCTAAGCTAGTGCAATTACACAACATCATCAATATCGATAATAACAAAAATTTGAATCATTTATTGAAAGATTGTTTACAAAATCCATCCATTTTTCGCTGGCCTATTCGAAGAATAGGGGGAGCTAATGTTGTCACCCCGGCGTCGGCGTCGGCGTCGGCGTCAGCGTTGGCGTCCCATTTCACGTTAAAGTTTTTGAGCAAGTTTCTGTTTCGTCAATTGTTTAAGCTTAAGTCATAATAAATGTTTATGATTTAATTTTCCTAAAGTGTATGGATGCTAAACGTGATAATACAACCAATTTGGGGCCCTTTAGGGAGTTTTTGAGTCTGTTAATTTGTCATATTTCCATGTTTAAATAGTAAATACTTGAACATCAACTTCTTCTGAAAAGGCGAGCTGTGCTGTTCTCAAACAGCTCTTGTTCGTTGTTCCTTATACTTTTGCCAATTCTGTTAGAACTTGTCGGGACTATCAGTCGTTTATGTTTACTTAATTACTTATAAATATTCTGACCAAATTACCATAACCAAACTAGAACGTGACTGTTAACGTAGGTAGTGTGTGTAGAGGGGCTATCTATGGGTATGTTTATGACGTCTCCACCCGGGTTTGCGGCCACGTGAATGGACTCACCTTTGACAATCTGAATCTTTGTCGTTTAGTGTTTTTACTTCATTTGTTCTCCTGTGCATTATTTTTCATGAATTTCATGAACGCAACATGTAAGCTTTTCAAATAATGCAGTACCACCAAGATACAAAACATACGATCATTTTGCGAAAATATTTAAAAGAAAGCTCACATCAATCTATAGACCGACAATTGCATACGAGTCTTTACTTTAAAGTTAATTTCTATTGAGGACACGATAAGGTCGTCAATTGGAGATCATTTGACTGAAAATGTGTAGCGAATGTTTTTCATCAAACATGGCATTTTTCTTGCTAAGTCTCCATTTACATATATGTACTTTTCAGTAATGTATTTGTATACCAACATTTTCTATTCGTTACGTTTCATATATATAAACATTTCATATATAAACAACAGTAATAACATCTCTAACTCCATGATGCCGACTACGTTTATAAACATCACTTGAAGTGGGTTTTTTTTTATACTTCAGGTTTGTTTTATGGTTTGATTCCCTATTCGGCACCACTATAGACACAGGTTATCGTTATTCCAATCACGCTCCATTCAGACCAACAAATGTGATTGAGGCTATTTTATGACTTGGAGTAGACTAAAAACGTTTTACTTCAACGTGAACTAAAACAAAACAGTACACATTATAAAAACAACTATTTACATTTTTAGACAATAGTGCGAATTGAAAATAGGCAATATTATATAAGGGTGACAAACACACAAATACGGTGATAAGGATGAAGACATTGTAATATACATGTAACCACAACCACATTGACTGCTATTGTCGTTGTCATTGCCACTGACTGTATTTGAATACCCATTTGTAACTACCCCGGTGGTCATTGGTATAATTATCTTCCAAAACAAACTTTCAGTTGTACTGTTTAAACTGAATATAATAGAATCTTACATGGGTCTGTGAAGTGGACAGGGATATCTCAACCCGAGTGAAAGATTTTGGCCGGTCAACCCGAGGCTTGCCGAGGGTTGACGCCCAAAATCTTTCACGAGGGTTGAGGTATCCCTGTTCACTTCACAGACCGATGTAAGATTCTTTTTCTCCCATACTTAGTAGAAAAAATGATGAAATTCTAGTTGGTTTCCACCTTTTTCATCGCGCCATGATCGCAGGAACGTCGTTATGCGTCAATATTGATGACGTCATCTACAATGCGCGCCGCAGTTATGCTGCATGTATTGATGACGTCACGTTATTGTCTAGCGCGTGTGAGCTGTCTTTCACCCCCCTGTGTAAGATAGAGATATATTTTCCCTAGCAAACACGGGATATCCCTGTGAAGTATGGGAGAAAGTAAAATCCTAGTTTGTAACTACCTCGGTGGTCAATGGTATAATTATCTTCTAAAATTAACTTTCAGTTTTACTATTTGAACTGAAGATGGGAAAATAAAACCTCTTTCCATTTCAGTAAAATGACTGTGTGTGCAGCTGTGTTGTGCAATTGCCTTATCTGTAACGCTAAACTATCTGTAATTATCTGTCAAATCAAGTTTACAGTAGAGGTCCTGTTTTCTGGCATGTGTAACCGTGTCCGACGAGCAAATCAAGTTGTTGAATTGCCATTAAAATAAATATGAAAAATAAAAAAAAATAAAAAATAGATAAATTCTTCACAGCAGTTTATGAACCAAAAGGGTAATATTCGCAGGAAATACCCTACTAACCTACGTCCATGTATAGGCACACAACGTGTTAAGCTTTATTGTAATGATGTTCTAGTAAGCTGATAAGGATTTGTGTAAGATATTCAATAGTGTTTTGAAACAAGTTTGGTTCAAAGTTAAACGAACGGGAGTATAGAATGAAGCGCAATTACAAGGACAATTGCATACAGAAAATGCGACTTGCGTGTTGGTTAACTATAGAAAAGAGTCTTTGTTATGCCTGCCCATTGCAGACTTTGACTGGCAGACCCGGTAGTAAATTGTAACATGCAAAGTACAGATCCATAGACATTAGTATGCATTGTCTGTTTACGGGTAGTATTGGGTGACTCTTTAAAGGGTTATCATAACTAATATTAACGCTGTGGCAGAACTTCCGGAATGTTACCCTGAGACTTGATTCATTCAGGCATACTTGCAGGATTTAATGTTACAAATGGATATTGATAAAGATATATGATTCACAGTTACATGTCTGAAATGGATTCTTTAATAACATAGTAATAGTGGATTACCTACAGGCAGTTATTGTTGATTAAGTTTATATACCACGGTTTGTGTTTAAATCCGCCATCATGTCTGGTGGGTTTGGAGGAAAGATTCTAAGAGATACATTTTACTACCGGGATGGATCAAAGGACAAACAAAATTTTGCGAAATCCGGAAGATACAACAACGATGATTGGTCAGATGTAGAGGAATCATACGACGATCTAGGACGATCGCGTGCTCACAACGACATACGCAAGTCTCGTATGTATAACGAAAATGAAGATGATTTCGGATTTGATTGGATGAACGATGCCAATATTGTAGACGATCTCTCAAAGTCAAAGTCTACAAGTAATCTTCGGGACACCCGTCAAGTATACACCGGTTCAGAAAGGGAAAACCCCTACGGTGTGTCTTCGCCATACAGTCGAACCATAACAGCAACGCGTGAAAGTAGTAAGAGGGAATATGGTCGCACGCATGATGACAAAAAGTTGAAGAGAGAATTATCAACAATCGCAGAATCCGGAATATATGACGGAGCTGAAGGACAATTCAGACTTGATGATATCGGAGCAAGTCGTGGGGTTGGGAAACCAGCATTAGGTGTCAGCATGGACTACGGTCGGAGTACACGTTATGACGACAACAAGTATGGATCGATGAGCTCATTTCGAAGTGATGATAGCATAAGCTTGGATCCAAACACATGGAGAGGGAGGGTTCTCTCACCAGACACAAAACAGTTTTTCGAGAACCAATGGGTAAGAGTTGTAATACCTCTGTGTCGTTAGCTTGCCATAACCAGCCATATTACATAGTAATGGGGTTTTAATGCACACATGCACATAACTTATGCAGTGACATGGAATGTTATTGTTTAGCTATCTCATTCAAATATGTTGTCCATTAACTTCATTATAATAAACAACACTGAATGTTAATTTCAATGTAAAACCATAGAATAACGATGAATTAAAGCCCGAATTATAAATAAAAAGAAAAATACTGTATAGTATACATATATTAACATATATCCTTTGACTAACGCTTACTACACTTCACTATCATCTGCTCAGACGTAATGATAATAAATACGTAGAATATAGATATGGTCGCTGATTACCGCCATCCCATTTTGTCGTTCATAGATGTACTAAGAATAAGTACTGAAAAATCTAAATAAATCTAAGTATAAGAATAAATGTTGACAGTGATATTTTGAAATTGTTTAATTTAAACTATTTATAGCATTCACATCCTCTTTACATAAAATTACATGTTTCTTGTTGTTGCCCACTCATTGTTTAATATATACTAACAGAACTGGCTTTGTATGTTTTATACGATTCGATAATTGATCCCATCCCTGTCAGGTACCCGGTATAGAGCGTGGTATTCCAGGAAAGGCTGTGATGTATAATGCCAGAACCAGTAGCGATATATGTGTTGTTTGAATTGAGTAATGAATTATTGATAACACAAAACGTAATATTGACGGAATTCTTCTGCTTCAGTAGGTAACAGTGTGACAGTCGGGGTGGTTAATACCAATATACAAAAGCGTTTTATAGAAAGAACATTCTTTGTAATTTCTCACATTTTTTTACAAATAAGGACATTTTGAATTAATGGTAAATGTATCGAACACTCTGCAATCGATCTCTTATATATGGGCTATAGGGTTCGGTATTTACATGGGGAAACAATCAAGCAATTACAACACACCTGCTTTCTATATTTAGGTATTAATACATAATTTACGTGAACCATGAGTGTTATCCATATTTTTGTTTATGTGTTAAGTATTTTCCTCTTCAAAATATCATGTGATATTTATATCATACATAATATTTGTTTTAAATATGGTAAATATTTTTGTTTGTATTAAAAATCGTTCGCTATAAAACTAGGAACGGTTGCGCAGTAGTTGTGTAATTTTTAAAATATTAATAAAAGAGATAACTTTCGAAATCTAAATCCTAAAAAGTAATGAATTTTCATTTGAGCAACAACATAAATATTAGATGGTTTATTATGATGCCTTTTCAGGTGGTGTCCGATAAACTCAAGATGACTCAATACATGCTTGTTTATTATACACGGTTACTTTACATAAATCAATAGATACCTGATTGTTAAGGTAACTGGCATTGAGCCTACACTACTGTTTAATATATATAGTCCAATAGTCATTTACCTTATAAAATGTTATAGTTTTTTATGTTTTTTTTACTAATTTCTTTATTTATTTATTTTTTTAGAAATACAAAATAGTTATAAATAGAAGGGTTGGCTTATACTGGTTCACTTTGGGGAAAATTTCGAATACAGATTCAGAAAAAAATAAACATTTTCATACATATTTTTTTCACTTTGGAGCTTTAAATTAATATGATAATTCCATTGTAGAGTTATTTACAAATTGTACTGGTATGTCAAGTTTTAAAATAAGATGATGACACCGATGACACAGCATTATTTCCCGGTTACATTTTACTTCTAAGTGAGAGGCATAAAGTTCATAACAAATTAAAACCTGATAGAGCAAAGCTTTCTGAAAATCGTATGATTGATTTTTATATTTTATGCACATATTTTAGGCTTTAGTGTTTAAAATGAATTTTATGTCTAAAACGATTTTTGATAAATTTGATATGCAGTTGAATGAATCATATCCATTTATCAGAACAAATACGATCATGTGTCATTGTCATACTTAAATTAAACTTTATATTTCATTACTTATGCATCCAACCTGCATACGTGTGAAACATCCATAAACACTAATTATATATATCTCATTGTAGTTTAACGGGTAGCTTTCTTCGTGCCCTATTATTATTCGTACATAATGCGAAGGGCAAACCTCTATTTGTATTCAAGTGGAGTCGTGTTAAATACACACCGTGATTTCTTTAAGACTTGTTAGTTTCATATCAGAATAAACGCTTTGATAAACCACAGAAAGAACAATTTCAAAATGTTTTATACTGGTATTTGTGGATTTGGGCATTATTCTCGCACGGCTAACTGAGAGTTTCCAAACCAAGGAGAAAACTAGTGAAGCAATTTCAGTTTTAGGCGTTTTAAAAAACAAGTAAACGGATGACTAGGCTTAATGACAAAGTACATAATGAAGTTAATGAATAATACTATCACATTGCAATAACACACACATCTGTACTTCCTGGTCGTCTTGTATTGGTCCTCACAAACAATGGTCGGCAGGGGTGTTATCGTAAATTTACATAACATTCCACCACTCCTGTCTTACTCTTCTTAACATTCGCTAGTTACGTTCCTCACTTACAATGTAGTTACATGTATATTTAGACTTAGGATTTTAAGTCATTTTTTTTTAACTTTCTGTACAAAGCAATTGGTTTATAGGACAATGGGTTTCGAGCATATACCAGACAGAGAGATTGTAATATAATAACTAGATTTGATGAAAAACTTTAAATATTTGGTATTCACAAAATTTTGTATTGTATTATCAATCTCTTACATGTATATCGTATTAATTGAATTGTATGTTGTATTATAATTATTATAAGTGTCTGATATCATATATAATCTGAAGAATCGGGTAACTTCATCTAGGAAGTGACAAAAACGTAATCAATGGACAGACTCGCATATCGTTTTAACATTCTGTTATAGATGAATTAACGAATTACTATATTTGATAATTATGTGCGTATTGTACGTGCATTATATCACAGATCGTTTTAACAGACTAGCATAGTTAAATAATAAATCTTTTATATCTACATGGCCAGTAGTAACTATTAACGATTTAGAATATCACAACCACATCTAGTGAATTATAAATTCTACCATTTGTTGCATAAGTTTAATGATAATTGCAATGAACCGTTTAATGCTGGATAAATGATAAAAAAAAATTTAAATGACAGTGGGGAAGGTAGTGTGGTCGTCCACATGATTAGATGTTATCAACTTCCTCACTACCAATGAATTGCATAAAGATACCTAAGATAACTGATGTTCTGTGAATTGTGATATCCGCAATATAATACCAATACAACACAAAACAATTTATTTTGTTAAAGTGTCACATGCAAATTTACATAAAACAACAAAGTACTGTACAAAATATTCAAAATTAAAATTGACACCCAGCCTTTAACATAAAGGCTTACGAGACACCTTCAACCGGAAGGCGAAATCGGTACATTTGTTACGGCATCTGAAGAATTTAAATAATAGTTGTCGTTTACGAAAAATGTAGATTATTCCAACTCAATGCATTTTGTTGGAAAACAAAAATCACAAAAAATACCGAGCAGTCTACCGAATACGTTCTGGAATGTCTAAGACACGCACATACATTGTTACCGATCGTTTCGGTCATATTACTACAGGAGAGTAAACACTGAGGTAAAATAAATTGTTGTGACAGTTTTAGATTTTTCTGATATTTAATAGTAAAAGGAACAAAAAAGTCGAGATGTTTATCTATCGTGAGCAAAATCTGCTAAAAAGTGTTTTAACGTCGGTAATAGACTTGCTGACATTGTATACATAGCAGTGCAATGCGGTTGTCATTCTAAACAATTATGCATTCATTGGATGTACGAAAGCTTGTATTTAAGTGTAGTTTAATTGTATTAAGTAAACAAAATCAAGCAGTTGTAAAATTTTGGTAATGAATCTATTTAACTTACGGGTGTTGCTTTTCCTGTTTACCTTTATTGTTATATTGAATTAAGTTTAATTTTTATTATCTTCTGTACTGAAAACCTTTGTCACAATATTAGATAAGACACAGAATAATAATAGATCATTTACTGGTAATATCAACACAACCTTAATACCAAATTAATGTCACATTATTCAGTTGCAGTGAATGTAAAATAAGTACGTTGAACAAACACTGAATAATAGAACACCTCGTGGCGATAACTTGTACAAAAAATCATTTTAACAATATTTGATCTCATGATTCCGGAAGTTAAGTTGACCCTTACTAACATTTTTTTACAGATTCTTCCAATCTTTAGAAGTTTATCTGATTCAACATTTGAGGCCATTGGTCAAGTGGTTAAGATGTCTCGACATATTACCACAAGCCCTCCACCTCTCGGTCGGTAGTTCGATGAGGGATATTTTCCAAGTAGTGACCACTGGTTGGGGATTTCTCTCCAGGTACTCCGGCATTCCTCCACCAAAAATATTTTATTACAGGACCCTGGCTATCACAAGGACTGTAAAAGGATAAAACGCTAAAACTCTAACCCGATGCAACTTTTTTTATTGTTCAGGTTCTTCCGCTACGCTGCAAACTCGGACAGGGTTCCGATGCGTTTAGCCACAATCGTTCTAACGACTATGGACCTTTACCCCACAGGAAGGATTCCCGTCCTAGACGGTTCAATGTCCACCGACTCCCCCTCATTCTCCTGGTCGTCAGCCTACTGGCCTGTGTGGGCGTGGCCATAGCCGTGGTCTTCGTGTTTGTAACGGCTCCCTCAGGTATGACCAACGAATTAATACATTTCATATTGATTAATCAGAGGTAATTACGTGAAAAAAACTGTATCAAATGGTACAAAGTACATTCAAATTGTTAAAGATGCTCCACTGATGACAAATGGTATTTTTTCACAATCAAAAACAGCAGCAGACGATTTAGTAATTTTCTTCAGTTACAAAAGTTATTTACTTTATACCATTACCACCGTTGAAAAGGTTGAGCTTCTAATTTTACTTCAAGTTAAAAATATCAAAAAAATTCCGTGGCACTATATCCTATGTGGAATGATGTACTGATTGCGCATGCACCAAAGGCAAAATAAATTATTTTATATTATTTTTTGTGTTAATTAGACATATACATACACGATTAAACACCAAATATTGTTCAAATGATGAGTATCATTTATACCCTGTCGGCGGTGGAGCATCTTTAAGCTTTAAGGTTAAATTCCTTAAAATAAATACAAAAAAAGTAATCTGTTTGGATAACAATGCGATTTGGATTACTATGCATGTTTATTAAATTTAAATCCCAGATTTTTTAACAGTAGCAAATGCAGTTTTAAAACAGTAAGTGATTTCAGTCTTTAAATAGTGAATACATTATTTTTCATTATTATATATTATTCAAAAACACCTTTATCATTTTTGAAATTATTATCATACTAAAGAATGTGTTCCATTCAATATTTTAGTCCATGCTTGTGAGTAAATAATTTTGTGTTGGTGTGTACATATATGTAGTGAATATAATTATGGCGCATGCAGTTTTAAAATTGATGAATTGGGTTTTTAAAATGTATGTAGTGAATATAGTTTATTTTTTTAAGACGTGCATGCATTTTTTAACATTGGCAAATACAGTTTTTAACAGAAGTAAATAGAGTTTTGATCTATGGTGACTGAAGTTTTCAATCGTAGTAAATGTTGTTAGTGGATGCAGTTTTTAACAGATAGTGAATGCAGTTTTCAAACGTACTAAATGTTGTTTGTGAATACAGTTTTTAAACGTAGTTGATGCGATTTTAATCGTACTCAATATTTTTATTAGTGAATACAGTTTTGCAGTGGTGTAAACTTGAACGTCCTAAATATACTACGCTCCAAATTAGTATCTCAGAATACAAACTTTCTGATAATATTCTTTAGTATTCACCTATCTCGTACCTAAAACTGTCCAGTTTGTTTGTTAATAAGGATTTATGTTGACCTAAGATATCGTGCTGGGAAGCCGATATCCTGTCTTGAATTTTCTATTCTACGATTGTCGGGTCCATTTTGTTATTATGAACGCTAAGACGTCCACGGCTAAAATGGAAAAAAAAAACAAAAACAAAAAAACACCTCACGGGTCCACGAACACTTGCCCATCCTTGCACGCGCGTAACGTGCCGGACTTACATTGGATAACGATAGCCTTACGAAAATATCCGAATAACGAACCTACAGGACAATTATTTTCCGCTATACTCCGGAACGCGGAAAATATTTAATTATCATTATGATAAAAAAAAGGTTTAATCTAGGAATAAATGTCTTCTTTTATTAGCCTCGAAATTATAACCAAAGTAACTATAGTATAATATTATTTAATCACAATTCAGTTATCTATTGATGTTTGATGCCATTTTGTAGCATTAGTACATGATATTGCATTCAAATAACATAAGTCTGTTTCAATGAGAAGTTTCAGTTAAATATTGTATGGGTTTTATTTCTGTTGTGTCATTTATTTATCTGTTCATGGTTTTCTTTCAGCGACTGATTCTAAACCAGTTGGAGGCAAGTACACTATTGTCTTTGCAAACAGTTGTATTGGGATTTCTGTTTAATATAGTTATGATTATTATAATAATTGTTGCATAATAATATGAATTTTTCGTTGCTACTGAATATCGCGATTGTGTTTCAAATTAGGTTCTTTAGGGTTAATGTTAACTGATTACATGTGGTTTAAATATATTTCAATAAAACCGAGGTAAAACCTAAAAGCCTTGATTAATTTTTCACGACTTTAGTTAACAGAGAAAGTGAATAACGCAAAAAAATAACACAGAAATTTGGTATACAGTGTTACATGTATTTTGTTATTCTAGTCTGTAATTATTTTTATTATTAAAGAATATGACCATGTATGATGAAATTGAACAGTCACCGAGTTATAAACTTCTGTTTGTATTAGTAATTACTAAAATATACAGCATGCTATTACTGATGTGTGATTCCATTGTTCCACTTACCTGTGATACAGATATTTAACTATGTATAGGTGAGGCCAAACTAGAGGTGACATTAAACACAACACTTACTGATGCACTTAGTCAAGCTAACTCTACAGAACGACAGGCATTTGAGGAAGATTTCTGCACCCAGGTAAGGCTTCAGCTGACATGTATTTACTTTGTCATAGAGTGTCTGTTACACAACACAATAAATTATTTTCATAATTTTAGGTTAAAAGTCTCGTTCGTGATATGATTATGTAACAATTCAGAACAAATGGATAATGTTTATAGAATCTGTAGAAATTATAAAACAAAGTTGTGTCATTATTGGTACCTTGGTCACTTTATAATGCAATTGCATTTTTTGCCAATATCTTAACAAATTAAGTAGTGGATGTTTGCCGATTGTTCTGACTTTTAAAAATAAAGATTGAAATACAAGTTTCTTTTATAAATCTGGATTTCTCAACATGAAAACATACTCTACCACATGGTATTATAAACGATATATGCATTAGGTATTGCTGTTAGGTATTGTCCACACCGTTTGAATTACTTCTTTGCCCTATATTAGGTATTGTTGATAATACTAGGGTAATAAATGCTAGAAGGCTAATGAATACCAATAGCATGAATGTATCCATTATAGATAGGGCGTTTAAAGGCTCAGAATATGTTTGCCCTCATCCTTTATTAGTTTTTATCTCTATAATAACAAGGCAAAACTGCAAATTTAAATCTTCAGTTAACTTTTCTCAACGTCTGTAATATTTTCCTATGGGAAATTGTAAGCTACAAATTTCCTTAAGGATCTGCTCTGGTGAGGTGTAAGTCTCGTTGAAGTCTCGTTGAAGTCTCGTTTCAGCATTAATCAAAGAGTTTATGTGATTTTCAATAACTTATTGTCAAGTCAACATATAGAATATATGTCAAAATAATCTTCTATTGCTTGTAGAATTCTTTATACACAAATTCTAAGAAATAACCCATTTGGTGGCCATTTTGAAAAGGTGCATATCTTACAGTTAGTAAAGAGGTGAAATTTCACACTTTTTCACTACAATATTTTTACTTGGTTCGGCGGTGCTACAACATTTCTAGATATATCATGTTAATTTTAGCTTTAAATCTTTTTTTTTAGATTCAAGATGATGAAAATGATAAGCATTTAACGTTGGAATCATAACCTATTGGTTTTATTTTTTGACATTTTATTGAAGATAAAGTGATTTCAATTTCAAGCAAAAACTAACAAATTTTGTAACAGGACACAAATCAAGCACACTGACACCTATTTTTATAATGGTTTTAAAAGTATTTTCATCTTCAAAATTTAGGGGGTATGGGTAATATATACAGCTGTTCTGAGCAAGAATAATGAATTGATTTGAAGTGTTTATATTTTCCTAAAGAAAACGGTAAAATCACGATTTATGTCAAATTGCTTGCTTTGATTCATTATAGCTCGAAATCAAGTACACCAACATATTATTGTTTAATTATTATATTTTAACTCCGGTATGAATACCTATTTAAAAAATCTATATTAGAAAAAAAGGTTAGTCATCAGAAAATATGGGCTTTTCACCAGAGCATATCCTTAAACTTGAGGTAAATTGGAACTGGACCAAATTCGAAATCAATGCACCCAGAATTTTTCTAAACCAAATACCTCAACCTAATGGAATGGTTCTTAGGGGAATATGTCCATATGATGTTAAGTTATTTACCTTTTAAGATGCTTGCCGTCTACAATAACGATCAAAGTGCAGTGAAGAATATGGATCCAAAGTGTAAAGTGGATAGTTTGAGGTAGGTACCCTAAAGAAATGTTTATCGTGTATCTTAATAACGACACTTTACTGTCAATCGTTTTTGTTATTTTACTACAGAAATACACGCCGAGTTTGTATGCAATGATAATGCTACACAATTAGTAAAAAATATATGTGGCATTTTGGTAAATAAATTGCTTAGAAAACTTTATTATGATAAAAATACATGTATATAAATTTCTCGTCTTGTACACCGTATATCAACATCAGACATTTATTTACATCGTTGTGTTTTTCATTAGAACATGAAATAATGATGAGATAACGCGGCGCTACATTTATATGTATACCTGCTACTTTGTTCCAAGGTCTGGGAGTATAATTGTGATCTTTGTGATAACGGTCACTGGTGACACATCTGGGATAACAGACGTCACGTTTAAGGAAATCCTAGATACAGTTCTGGTTGCCGGGACCTCAACCGAACCTTCTATTACCATAGGCAACCTAACGATAACTGTGGAAGCCATTGTTGTGGTAACATTTACACCAATTATAACTACAACTACGACGACAACTACCCAGGCGACAAGAACCATGGGTACCACAACAACGACAACCCAACAAAACACTACAATGGCTAACACAGCAACGACAGCCCCACCAACTACTACCAAGGATACCACAACAAACACCATGGATACAACTACAACTGCCATGGATGCAACAACAACAAATAGCATGGATACAACTACAACTGTCATGGATACAACAACAACAAATACCATGGATACAACTACAACTGTCATGGATACAACAACAACAAATACCATGGATACAACAACAACAAATACCATGGATACAACTGCAACTGTCATGGATACAACAACAACAAATAACATGGATACAACTACAACTATCATGGATACAAAAATTACAAATAGCATGGATACAACAACAACAAATACTATGGATTCGACAACAACGAATGGTACAGATATCACAACAACGGCTAGTACCAGGATGACATCGACAGCAGCAACATCTTCAACAACTACTTCTCCAACGACAGCAACCACAACTTCCACTCCAACACAAACTACAACTTCAACCACAACTACCATTCCAACTACAACCACAACTCCAACAACAACAATCACTTCATCAACAACCACCATTCCAACAACAGCTGCAACTCAAACCACAACTACTCCAACAACACCAACCACTCAAACTACAACAACCACTCCAGTTAGCACAACTACCACTCCGACCACAACTGCTACACCAACTACAACAACCACTCCAAAAACTACAATTATCACTTCAACCACAACTACAACTCCACCAACCACAACTACCACTCCAACAGCCACAACCAGCACTCCAACTACAAACATAAATCAAACTACAACAACCATTTCAACAACTAGAACTACCACTCCAACAATAACCACCACTCCAACAACAACAACAACTACAACTCCAACAACTACCACACCAACAACTACCACACCAACAACAACCACACCAACAACAACCACACCTACAACTACCACACCAACAACAACCACACCAACAACAACCACACCAACAATTACCACAACTACTGCACCGATAATTACCACACCAATAACAACCACACCACCAACAACCACACCAACAACAACCACATCAACAATTACCACAAATACCACACCAATAACTACCACTCCAACAACAACCACTCCAACAACAACCACACCAACAACAACCACTCCAAACTACAACCACACCGTCAACATCCACTCCAACAACAACTGCTCCAACAACAATCACAACTACCACACCAACAACAACCACACCAACAACACCCACTCCAACAACTACCGCACCAACAATTACCACACCAACAATTTCCACACCAATAACAACCATACCAACAACACCAACACCAACAACAACCACACCAACAACACCACACCAATAACTACCACACCAACAACAACTACTCCCACAACAATCACAACTACCACACCAACAATTACCACACCAACAACAACCATACAAACAACAACCACACCAACAACAACCACACCAACAACTACCACACCAACAAAAACACTCTAACTACAACCATACCAACAACAACCACTCAACTACAACCATACCAACACCAACCATACCAACAACTACCACAGAAAAACTACCACACCAACAACTACCGCACCAACAACTAACACACCAACAATACCACTCCAACAACTACCACTCCAACCAACTACACACCCAACAGTTACCACACCAACAACTACCACTCCAACAACTACCACACCAATAACTACCACACCAACAACAACTACTCCCACAACAATCACAACTACCACACCAACAATTACCACACCAACAACAACCATACAAACAACAACCACACCAACAACAACCACACCAACAACTACCACACCAACAAAAACCACTCTAACTACAACCATACCAACAACAACCACTCCAACTACAACCATACCAACACCAACCATACCAACAACTACCACAGAAATAACTACCACACCAACAACTACCGCACCAACAACTAACACACCAACAACTACCACTCCAACAACTACCACTCCAAAAACTACCACACCAACAGTTACCACACCAACAACTACCACACCAACAACTACCACCCAACAACTACCACACCAACATTACCACACCAACAACTACCACACCAACAACTACCACACCAACAACTACCACACCAACAACAACTACCACACCAACAACTACCACACCAACAACTACCACTCCAACAACTACCACACCAACAGTTACCACACCAACAACTACCACACCAACAACTACCGCACCAACAACTACCACACCAACAACTACCACAGAAATAACTACCACTCCAACAACAACCACTCCAACAACAACCACACCAACAGTTACCACACCAACAACTACCACACCAACAGTTACCACACCAACAACTACCACACCAATAACTACCACACCAACAATTACCACACCAACAATTACCACACCAACAGCAACCACAACTACCACACCAACAATTACCACACCAACAACAACCATACCAACAACAATAACTACCTCTTCAACGGCAACAACCACTTCAATCACAACCACTACTCCAACAAACACAACTACACCTTTAGACACAACTACCACTCCAAACACAACTACCACTCAAACCACTACCACCACTCCGACTATTACAACGACAGAATCAACATCCACTACACCAGCTATTACAACAACGATGTTCGTTCCACCAGGTGAGACGTGCACTTGATACTGAAACTTAAACAAAGGATTTTAAGATATATATTGATATCGATATATATTGATATCGACTAATACTTATTCAATGGTTAGAAAAGTTATAAAAAACCTGTAATATTGACATCGAATGAAAAGAATTATGAATCATGAATCTGTCAGGTGAACACACGTGATCAGGCAGATGACCCCACCTTACATAAAAAACACACACTGCTGTGATAAGATGTCTTACATTATAAAATGTATGTCGATAGCATCATTCTGTGGAGTATCTAACAGCTTGTTTTCCCTAAAATTACATGAAGTGTTATTTAATTATGCAGCATCTCCTCATTCTTGATTACAGTAATTACGATGAACGACGTGACAGCTTTGGTCTATCAGCCTCTGGCGATGACGTGCATCGTCAATAACCTACCAGACAACTGGACATCATTGGTTCTCTCTTCTGACGTCAGAGGGCCAATCGCTACCCTTCCTTACACTGGCACGGTACTAGAACACGCGCCTAGCACGTTTGCTGCTTCTGGAGACAGGTCCTCAACGGCTGCTTCTCTGAACGTTACCTTAGATGGCCAATCATCCCATTGTAATGATAAGGGCATATTTACGTGTACATTGGTGTCACAAACACGCGAAAACTTTACAGACACGGCTGTTCTCGCTCTGACAGGTAAGGAATTAATACTTATGATAAACATAAAGGTTACGAAAAGTGTATTCTAATACTATTATCTGAAATGTAATTACCTTTGTGATCATGTACCGTTACGCCTGCTTCGGTGTAGTTCCCTAACTGACGGGGGGAGGTAATGATATTGTCTGTCCAACTATGATTTCATCTTGTTGCCTCTACTATCAACGATACAGTGTCTCCAAATTCCAATACATATTAAGAATCTGAAGATTTTGAAATATTTCTGTAACGATTAAAATATTCAAGATTTTTCTTTCTGTTTTTGACAGCTCATCCTACGAGTACATTGGTAGCAGCATCGTCATACAGTGAAGGTGCAGTTAGCGCAATATCCTGTGTTGGGGTTCTTCCCGCGGGAACTGGAACGCTTTCCCTGTATGTAAAGTCACCCGGCGGGTCAGAGTTCACGCAGTTCAATACAGTGACCCCGACTATTACGGACGGAAGTGTGACCTCCAATTGTACGGTAAACCGAACAGTGACGTACACATTTACTCCGACATTACAGTTTAATGGAACCGAGGCTAAGTGTGTTGCCAACAATTCAGCACTTACCGGTTCGTCAGCTAGTTCTACAGCACAAGTGATTGTCGTGAAAAAAGCTGGTGAGTATTTGTTTTTATAATACCATTACAAAGACTCTGTTTTTCTATTTGGCAATAAATCGTCTTATGTCAGTGTGCAGAATACATCATTATGACTGGTTGAACAATCTAGACAATTTGTAGCATAAATTATTAATATAAGAAATAACATCATAACAACCAAAAAAATAAATGCTTTGGAGTTTGCGATAAAGACATGCATGATTTATACGTTTCGCTTAGTCTATTGGATTTCTTTTATAGATAATTTTATGATTTTACAATGACATTTCCAGAACAAAATAAAAAAAAATTAATTTAATTTCACCTTCAGACATAGCGTTCAATGCATATGATAGGAGGGAGGAGGTCGGGAGTACAGATATTGTCATTGGCTGTAATGTACGAAACGCCCCAGGCTGGTCAAACGTTCTGGTGACCAGACAAACGACAGGATCAACGTCTGCTACTACCATATTTAGTCTGGACAAAGGCGAGACTGCCGACCAACCTTTATCACCAAGGGCGACCTACGTACACACGGCAGACGATTCATCGCTCTCTGTCACCTTGACCTTGTCCACCCTGAACTGTGAGGACCGTGGGGAGTACATATGTACAGCTACTGGAACCTCGAGCCCTCTCACAACGAACATGACGTTTGATATATACAGTAAGGTTTTAAATTTATACGGTCATGGTCAATAGTGTATAGCGGTTATATTTCGCGGGGTTTTAATGAAATAATCACCTCGTATGAAAGCGCTATACAGTATGAGATGCTTTCAAACCTACGAGTGTAATACTGGTTTATATCATGCAATAAAATAATGTCGTCTGAGACTGTATTACATAGCTAACCATACAATGCAACATCGTGCCAGTACGATGTTTTCAAAACAACTGATTTCACGGTAGAATTCTAACGCTAATTTTAAAAGTAGGATTTACGTTAAAAGCGTCCTGCATTTCATATGTTTGGAGAATATTTTTGCAGCCGTAGTTTTCTTACAAAACCGCAAGACTACAATATGAATGAATAATAACGTCGTGGCACGAGACAAAATTACTAAACTGTTTCATTTGTCAATAGAAAGGATAGGATTTTTCAACCTTCAGTGTCACATATTATTGTAAAATCCGTGGCAAACGTCGGTTTTTACTACATCTTCCTCGGGTATAATAGCCATATCCTTTCTATCCAAATAATTATGAAGGCGTCGTATAATATATGATATCAATATACGGTACGGTCTCAGCGCTAATAAAATAAAAATCATTTTTGGCGTTCAGAAGTTATATTTACCTATTTGTGGCTCAACAACTACTGAAAACAAACACATATTAAGAAATATTTTATGATTGACACATCAGTGGTGTTACGCAAATAGCACATGATTTGACATTTTGCAGACGATGTATCATGCCATAGGAAGGTATTAGCAAATAAGAAGTGAAGTTGTATGGCAATAAAACACGTGCAATTTGATTAAAATACAAATCCTTATTATCACTTCGTTTGATAAGAGGATCTGACAACATCCAATTAGGGGTCACGTCAAATTGTCCTTTGGAAATGGCCAATCAAATTGGCACTACCAGAATCTTGACTGGGGACGAAAAAGTTTGAAAAAGTTGTTCGAATCATTTTCGTGTAGGAAGCCATCTCGTCCAAAGTGCACAACAAAGCTAAAAGTATACTGGGACAACATGGCGTTATCAATTGACGTGGCAATGCGTAGAAAATGTATTTGATCTTAAGTACACGTGGTAAAAGGTCATCCGAACATGACCCCTTATGGGATGTTGTCAGATCCTCTATTGAACGGAGTGGTTATAAGGATTGTATTTTAATCAGATTGCACGATGTGTTATTTGAAAGTGTAATGAGAATAAGAGATTTAAAAAGTATTTACATACATAATAAAAAGAAAATCATCTTGACGCCAATATGATTCCAGATGATCTATTGCAGTATATTTCTGGCCCCGATTTCTCGAAAAAAAAGTACAGACATAAGTCAAAACTTAAGTTTTTCTTCTTATGTGACTTCTGTGAATCAAATTGACTTAAGTCAGTTTTTGACTTAATTTTGTTTCGAGAAATCGGGGCCAGATGGTTAATATTTCCTGGCTTTCGTCCTTTTGGTTCTATGGGTTAGACGTTTGTAGGCGATGTAGGATAATTTACAATGTCCTGTAGGCGTTTTTACTTCTATCTTCATGTTTCCTTCAGAGCCATATCAGCACATTATAATAGTTTTCTCAATAAATTATTCAATTGTACCAATTTGAATATGTCTTAACGTTTTCCCATGATGTCTTTTCAGAGAACCCTGGTACTCCAATATTAACATTAAATCCGGATCAAATTGAAAATCTGGGGTTCCATAGAGGTGGATTCGAGCACCAGTGTTTAGCAGAGACTGGTTTTCCAGAAGCTGGGAGTCTTGCGGTAGTATACCGAATGAAAGGACAGACGAGTTTCGCACCTTTCCAGAGTGACCGTATAATACAGTATGATACAAACACTACCAACACGAGCTGTGGCACGACCAAATATTTCAAGTTCGGTCTGAATTTTACTTCCATGGATGAAGGAGGAGAGGTTAAATGCGTAGTAACTAACAAAGCCTTAGGAGTAACTATGGAGTCTGCTGTTGGGACACTAGAACTCATCCCACGTATGTATCCTTAAAATGCAACCCGTTAAGTCTGTGTGCTACATTTTATCATAATATTCCGTATAGTTGGATTTTTTTTTGCGGGAATCATATTTTCGCGATTTCGAGCATAGCAATATCCCGGGAAATCGCAAAAATATAAGCTGCTAACTGGGAAGACAATAAAGTATCAGAATATTCAGTGTACTAGTTACCGGAATGTCATGCACATTCATTTGCGTTTAAATGATAATTTGCAGCGAATTTTATATTGAACTTCTTACATTTTAATAATATTTGAACAGTGGAAATACAAAATAAGATCATACGAATGCTCTGATGATGTTTAAATGTTAAAGGTGTCCACTTAATACTACAACTTGCTTTTTTTAAAACCCATTTGAGGCAGTTGCCAGGTTATTAACGTAGGTCGGTGAATTTTCCCCTGGTTTGTAGACTTTCTTTCACATCTTTATCTAAAAGTTCTACGTTTGATAAGGAACTTTACTATTAATGTGATGTAAACAGACTTTGTAATAACAATATTTTATGCATCATTTCATATTTGGATTGGCCCTATATCTTGCTATTTCCGTTGATTTTTTTAAAATGTCATACACGAATCAGAGAAGAATTCCGATTTTTCTATAATGTTCGGATAACTTTGCATGTTACACTCAACTCTGCAGATGTTATCTCTATTATCTTTAAGGTCACTACTGCAACACAACAAATACCCCGGCGCATTTACACCACCCGACTAGCTGTAACAAGTATGTACAGTGCCTTAGCAGATACCCATATGGAAGTCAGTGTCCGTCTGTCGACCAGTGTGCTAACATTGGGGACGTTGTTACATGTGGTAGCTGTGATGGAGTTATCTGCCCTTGGAACATTACAAGTATGAGTTGATAAAACATTCTAATGACAAGACCGATGGTGTTTGTGTTGATGTAATAGTATCGATCATTTTTAGAATAGCATTTGAAAATTTCAGTACTTCTTGTTCATCAAGTGTTCAAGGATATTTTAATCAAAACATTGAACATCAAATTGTAATACAAATGTTATATACGACACTGAATATCCTTCTTCTCTTGATCTCAGTACATTTAAGAGGTATTTCGATGATTTATAAAAGTAGTTATTATATTAGCAATATCATACATATTAAAATATGACCTAACTTACGTAATAGTAAACATGGCTATATAATATAATCCCTGGTATCTTATTTGTAGCGACAACACAGGGACCCACCACAACAACACTACCACCCCCGTCCTCTCAGTGTAAGTATTATTTGTGTTTTTCATAACAGTAAACACATCTATGAATGTGTAAAACAAAACTACACATATAACTTTCGCCTTCTTACTTATTTTAATGATAATTATATTCAGAGCATATGCAGTCTACCTTAAAGACATACAAATAATTTCCATTGACGAAAGTATATTTCTGAATTAAAGAAATAACTTTTAAGTATGTTAAGGTTATGAGGGGAGAATGCTAATTGAGCATGTTGAAATCACTCAATCCTGGCGACCTCGGGTGTCATACAATTTACATGGACTCAAAGTATCGTTATCTTCCCGTAAAATCTACCCTTCATGCAGTTCAAGTTTGGAGATACACACACATGTAATATAAGACTCTTAGTACTATACGTAAATGTGGAAATCTTCATCTTACATCTCTGGAATTTTTTGTATATTTTGCCTTTCACACTGAACGGTTTTAATTTTGCCACATGCATAGGCCTTTAATATCTAATTCTAAATTGTAGGCGAATGTTTGTGACACAAGGAAAACTGAGACGTGGAGTTTGTTTAAACTTTAATACCTCTTAAATTTGACCTGAATATTTATTTACGATTACAAATTGAGAACCGTTAGGATTTCTGTAATAAACTGGTACAAATTACAATGTATGTGTTAAATGTATTACAGATATATGTAAGCTTATAATTAGTTACCGAGAAACTCGTCATGATCTAATTAACTAGGAGTTTTAAAAATGAACGTAGATACGTATACGAAAAAACGTAATGATTTCTCTTTTAAACCGATACAATGCTAAATTAATTTTAGTGATAGCGAATGTGTAATAGAAGTTATAAAACCTTTTTTTATGGTAAAGAACTTAATTTCAACGATGATATAAATTACAACACAATTTTTAAATCTAGGTGGATTTGATATCGTTTAGTTTTGAAATAATCAACTTTATTAGATATTATTTAAAGTCGAATAAGCAGCGAAAATTTACTTGGAAAAATGGAAACTTCTATAAAATGCCAGCATGTTATCATCACCAAATATTATATAATATTAATAAAAATATAATGTTTTAAACACAATTAGGTAAAATCCACATGAATCTATATCCCGGGCTATACTCGGTATGAAATTTTGATATTTTTATAAGTCTTAGATATTGCCGAGAATTTGTTTTGTGACATATCATTTTGTGAATAAAACGAATCTGTATGATCGTGAGGTATATAATTAATTACTGTTAAAAGGAAGTAGAACTTTTTTGTCAACGAAAGTCTAAAGTTACAAAATTGATTAAGCAATTTATGTTTTAATCAAGTTGATTCAGACTCTCCATTCTACAAGCAGATAAGCTGAATTACACATGAAATATATTATCACTAAGCTTTATGATCAATCATAATTTTGGCCTCGCTCATGCATATTATTCGAGCAGGAACCACTACGAATTTTGATTAGGTGATTATCAAAACTCTACAGAAAAGTGTTTGCAAATGGGACTGGTAATTCTTAGCGACGGGACTTTGTATAGATGTGTAGGATGATTTTTGAAAGGAAAATTATCGTACTTTCCGGCGGAAGTAGCTGTTTTTATGAAGATGTGCTAGAGATGTTTTTATAGCCGTTAAATGTGAGAGGGTTAGAAATTTACACAACGTTCAACTTACTTTTGATCTTCAGCAAATGAGACTTCAATCATTTTTAACTCCGCTTACTTCAAGTTTAGCCAATCATCGCTAACTTAGGGTAAGATGGACGCGACTATCTTGTTGCGTCACTTTATTCAATACAATGTACACTCGCTATAGTAATATAGTACTTTCGTTGTTCCCAGATAGGGTTCAACGGCAGTAAATAACTACAGTACGAGTGTTTATACCATTCGTCCCCATTTATGTCATTGAGATAAAATACTATAATTTCATATTATATTTATAAACTGTTTTTTATAGTTATCAACTGCTCCGATGCGAGGGTTTTCCTGGGAAACCCTGCTGCTCTTACGTGCAACATAACAGGTGCCTTCAACTATATCAACGTTACCAAGGCAACTAGGAGCATTGCTGACGTCATTTCCGATGGAACTGTGGTAAACCGTAATTTGAAAACCGGAGAACAAGTTGTATTTAGTCAATCCAGGCTCACCATTGCCTACGACAGTGCAGAGTGTGATGATGATGGACAATTCACTGTAGACGTTCACAACACCGGAGGGACTACCGAATCACAGGCAGTAGCACTAGATATAAGGGGTACGTCAATGTCTAGCAAACCTGGTCAATCACAGGCAGTAGCACTAGATATATAGGGTACGTCAATGTCTAACAAACCTGGTCAATTACAGGCAGTAGCACTAGATATATGGGGTACGTCAATGTCTAACAAACCTGGTCAATCACAGGCAGTAGCACTAGACATATGGGGTACGTCAATGTCTAACAAACCTGGTCAATTACAGGCAGTAGCACTAGATATATGGGGTACGTCAATGTCTAACAAACCTGGTCAATCACAGGCAGTAGCACTAGATATATAGGGTACGTCAATGTCTAACAAACCTGGTCAATTACAGGCAGTAGCACTAGATATATGGGGTACGTCAATGTCTAACAAACCTGGTCAATCACAGGCAGTAGCACTAGACATATGGGGTACGTCAATGTCTAACAAACCCGGTCAATCACAGGCAGTAGCACTAGACATATGGGGTACGTCAATGTCTAACAAACCTGGTCAATCACAGGCAGTAGCACTAGACATATGGGGTACGTCAATGTCTAACAAACCTGGTCAATCACAGGCAGTAGCACTAGATATATGGGGTACGTCAATGTCTAACAAACCTGGTCAATCACAGGCAGTAGCACTAGACATATGGGGTACGTCAATGTCTAACAAACCTGGTCAATTACAGGCAGTAGCACTAGATATATAGGGTACGTCAATGTCTAACAAACCTGGTCAATTACAGGCAGTAGCACTAGATATATGGGGTACGTTAATGTCTAACAAACCTGGTCAATCACAGGCAGTAGCACTAGACATATGGGGTACGTCAATGTCTAACAAACCCGGTCAATCACAGGCAGTAGCACTAGACATATGGGGTACGTCAATGTCTAACAAACCTGGTCAATCACAGGCAGTAGCACTAGACATATGGGGTACGTCAATGTCTAACAAACCTGGTCAATCACAGGCAGTAGCACTAGACATATGGGGTACGTCAATGTCTAACAAACCTGGTCAATCACAGGCAGTAGCACTAGACATATGGGGTACGTCAATGTCTAACAAACCTGGTCAATTACAGGCAGTAGCACTAGATATATGGGGTACGTCAATGTCTAACAAACCCGGTCAATCACAGGCAGTAGCACTAGACATATGGGGTACGTCAATGTCTAACAAACCTGGTCAATTACAGGCAGTAGCACTAGATATATGGGGTACGTCAATGTCTAACAAACCTGGTCAATCACAGGCAGTAGCACTAGACATATGGGGTACGTCAATGTCTAACAAACCTGGTCAATTACAGGCAGTAGCACTAGATATATGGGGTACGTCAATGTCTAACAAACCTGGTCAATCACAGGCAGTAGCACTAGATATATGGGGTACGTCAATGTCTAACAAACCCGGTCAATTACAGGCAGTAGCACTAGATATATGGGGTACGTCAATGTCTAACAAACCTGGTCAATTACAGGCAGTAGCACTAGACATATGGGGTACGTCAATGTCTAACAAACCTGGTCAATTACAGGCAGTAGCACTAGATATATGGGGTACGTCAATGTCTAACAAACCTGGTCAATCACAGGCAGTAGCACTAGACATATGGGGTACGTCAATGTCTAACAAACCTGGTCAATTACAGGCAGTAGCACTAGACATATGGGGTACGTCAATGTCTAACAAACCCGGTCAATCACAGGCAGTAGCACTAGACATATGGGGTACGTCAATGTCTAACAAACCTGGTCAATTACAGGCAGTAGCACTAGATATATGGGGTACGTCAATGTCTAACAAACCTGGTCAATCACAGGCAGTAGCACTAGACATATGGGGTACGTCAATGTCTAACAAACCTGGTCAATTACAGGCAGTAGCACTAGACATATGGGGTACGTCAATGTCTAACAAACCCGGTCAATCACAGGCAGTAGCACTAGATATATGGAGGACGTCAATGTCAGACAAATACGGTCATTTACATTATCCTTTGTAGATGGTAGGGAGTCGCTCATAATTACGGGAGATACGACATAGTCAGTCACTGAAATTGAGTTTACACATTTATAATCTTGAACAACAATTAAAGATGCTCCATCACCAATAGAGCATAAATGATATTCATCTTTTGAACAATAATTGGTGATTGATCGTGTATATATGCCTAATTAACACAAAATATAACATAAAATGATTTATTTTGCTTTTGGTGCATGCGCAATCATTACTTCATTCAATATAAGATACAGTGCCACAGAATTTTTTCGGGATGCAATTAATTATTTTTCATATATTTAACTTTTGTAACTGAAGAAAAATACTAAATCGTCTGCTCCTGTTTTTGATAGAGAAAAATACCATTTGTTAGCGGTGGAGTATCTTTAATTACATATATTCATAAAACAGTGTGCGGAATTGAACACGTTGTTGTTTTTAATTTGCAGTATTAATGATATAGAGTCGGAGTCAGTTAACATATCGTTGTAAAATTTTAATCACTACATTAAGGCGTACGTTGATTGAAATAATGATTGATATTTCGTTTTACATTAGTATAATTCCATTTAGCCAAAACGTTAAATCTATAATCGTCTGCAAGTGCTTGACCATAAAATATTCCTATAACAATGAATGTCGAGGTCTAGATATACAAATAAATAAACCTGAAAAAGAAAAGAGATAAAAAAGGTGACAGAAATAATAAGATAAAACACGATTTAAAACTTTTCTTTCAATGCAGCTAAACCGCATTCGGTGTCTATGGTACTGACTGATGATTTGATTGAGGGCATTGATCGGAGGGGCAGCGAAAACGTCTGTGAAGGATACGTGGGGAATCCTGCCGGTCAACTGGAGGTGACAATGACCAAACCTGGAGACGCCACTGTTTATTCTGTACCCTTAGCAAACTATGACGGATCCCGGGGGAGTACCATAACGCTTGAAAACTGTAATTACAAAGCCAGACTAGAATTTGGACTGGAATTAGGGCTTGAATGGCAAAATGGCACAATCACATGCAGAGCAAAGAATAGTGATGTTTTTCAGGAAGGTGATACGGAGAAAAATGATACAGCCACATTGCATATCATACCAGGTGAGTATGAACCCCACGATGAATGATATGATGTATTTAATACGTAATAAGAAATCAAAATATATAGTACCATATACGAATCGTCTCCTAATCAAAACACACAGTTTATGTACAAGTAAGTGTAGCTAGGTAACAGTTGTAATGAATTGGATGACATCACAGATATTACTAAGAAAAGTACCATTTGTACGTGCCGTGTAGGGACCTTGCCTGTACATTGTGTGTTTCGTTTCAGACGACTATTGCGCTGGTGAACCTGACAATCAATACAAAGTGAACCCCTACAGTTGTAACAAATATGTCCAATGTGCGAACGACCTTCCATACGGCAAAGGGTGTGGGTCGCAATGTTTTACTGGAAACCAGTTTGCACCTCTTTGCGCTGGTTGTCAGACGATTCAATGTAGCTTAACACCAACAACAAGTAAGTTTGACGTTCATTTTGTCTTCCAAAGACCAAAGAAATGCCTGTTTAGGGTTACATTGGCAAAAACTCTAAAATGATGGCGGGAACCGGAGTCTAAGATCGAAATCCTAACTTTTTTTTCGTAGAAAAGTGGAAACAAAATTAGGGTTGAGGGTAAAAGATTAGGGTCGGTCGGTAACCCTAAACATAATTTTTGATATTCAAAATACCTTAAGGTAGCTCCATACTTTTGGTAAAACCCATGTCATTTTTTTCTAATAGGTCTTATCTTCTTGCATTTTTCATGTAGATTTCAAATCTGTATAGAAAAAAGGGTTTTCTCTAACTACTTTTTGAGATATTTGAGCTTGAAATATACTATCCGTACAAATTTGCTGCCCGCAAAAAGAAAAATTCATAAAAATATGTTTTAGGGTGAATGTAGTCTCAATCCTGTTGATTTTTTGTCCTTAATTCCTAACGATAAAACAATATACAGAACTATTATATTTTTACAAATGCTAACTAATTTTCGTTATTTCCGAGGACCGTTTCTATACGTATTTATCATGTTTGCCATGTTTTCGCCCTAAAAATAAATGAATAGGCAAAAATGGAAATGAAAACCAATATCAATTTCACAATATTTGTATATGATATGCCCTAGGTAATATATTTTTCAAATATCATATAACAACATGGGGTCCTCGATCAAATTTTCACAATTTTGTAAGCTTAAAGTTTGTAACTCACAACCCTACTTCCATTTCATCCAGGGCTAAGATTGGTCATATTAGACTATTTTTTAAAGATAATGCCATAAAAACCATTCTACATCAATTCATGTGTTTTTTTCTTATTCTATTTTGTTTATGTCTTTTTAGTTTTATGATTTTCTCCAAATTTTGTGTTTTAAGGATATCCGTAGGCGACTTACTTAGAATTCCGGAATTTCAGTCCGACGGGTCCCCTCTTATCATTTATTGCGACGAACGTTACTTCCGGTGTTTGAAAGTCCATTCCCATTTACGACAGGGACCGAAAAAACCTCAGAGAGCATGTTATATTCACTTCATTGCTTTTATAAGATTTATTTAATGATTTTAAACATTCAATATTATATGTAGACAATTTTCACCTATTGAAAAAATATCCAAGTGGAATGTCGTAGCGTATCGGAAACCATTCTGGAATTCAAAACAACCTCGACAGCTTCCGGTTTAGCGTCATTTGAATTGGCGCGGTATTCAAAAGTATGGACCTACCTTAATGCTATATCAGTTAGCCAGAACATATAAGTTTGTTGTGCGGAGAAAAATATCACGAATATGTATAACACTCAGGTAATATCTTGCATCCGTGAAACAAACGAGTGCAATCTGACTCCGCATGATCAACACATATGAGTGGGTTTGTATTCATAACATACAGGATACCCTTTTTATTATGTAATGATTCGTAAACGTTATATTCAAAACCGCTTCGTTTTACATTTATTCGTAAGTATCCCGAGCAAAAAAAATGCTCCTTACTGTTTTGCTATTCACGAGAAATATTATCTAGCCTTTTGAAAATAATCTTGAGTAAATAAACATCAATGTCACTTTTATATGAGTGTTGGTCAATGTATTTTTCAGAAAAACAATTTAATAAAAACTTTCAACTGATATTTTTCACATCTATAACATTTCTTCTCCGAACATAGTCACTCTGTCATACCACGTCATAATACCTTCCTTAAAACAAAAAACACAACGATCACTCGTCATTCTGCCAATAACATGTGCATGTTATTTAAGCAGTACACTTTTACCAGATAGAACATACAGTTGATATGAAGCCAATCGGGAGGAGAGATAAATTGGATGAATATTTATCTTTCGGACGGATGTTTATTACTATATTTCCATTACGATTATTCAAAAATCAAAACCATACACGTATATCATTTTAGCTTCTGAATATAAGTCAACACAAAACGGTTTGAAACAAGCGAACAAATGAAAATTATCCGATGATCATTTTTAATAATGCTATTTTGTCAACACGATAATACTATTAGATTTCATAGACCGCACAACTTTAAAACCACTTTTTAAGTCATTTGACCGTTATATAAGGGCGTAAGTATATATGGTATACATTGTAAGTGACGCGGCGTAAACGTTAAACATTCAATTTAATTAAAATGCAAACACCAGTGGGAAAAAAATCCACAAAATTACCATTACTTCATATTTTTGTAATGTTATATGAATTTGCTATCGTTTTGTTTCAGCCACGTCCACGACACCATCTACAACAACTCTACCCCCTGACGTTTGTAAGTAAAGTCAATATATAATGACACTTGTTGATCATGGCCAATTAATAACTTACTTTTTATCCTCCGCTTTCTCCGAAACGGGGGATATTAATTTGGGTTTGTCCGTCTGTCTGTAACACTTCGTTTCCGTGCAATAGTTTAAATGCCTTAAGGGCTCGGCCAAGTTCGATCGCGACTGTCGGTGGACCTTATTTAGCGGAGTTATGGCCCTTTGAATTACTAAAAATGTCATTTTCTGCCACTTCCCTGCAATAAGTATAACTGTAAACCGATTTTCTTCAAACTGTGTAACAAGTAAATGCCATAAGGATTCGGCCAAGTTCGATCGCGACGTTCAACGGACCTTAATTAGCGGAGTTATGGCCCTTTGCTTAAATAAAAAAAGGCAGTTTCTGCCACTTCCGTACAATAACTGTAATAAATATTAACTGATTTTCATCAAACTTAAAGTTAAATGTCTTAAGGGCTCGGCCACGTTCGATCGCCACTTGCGACGGACCTTATTTAGCAGAGTAATGGCCCTTTGATTTAATAAAAAAAAGTCATTTTCTGCCATTTTCCTGCAATAACTTCAATAAATATTAACCGATTTTCTTCAAACTTGGTAACAAGGTCAAATGCTTTAAGGGCTTGGCCAAGTAGTTCGATTGCCACGGCATGTTTCAACCACGGTTAAACCTAACCTCAATATTGTTTACCTACAATGTGACCTGAAAGCGGGGGTAGAAAATTCCACGAATTTACTTGTCGCTATATCTATTAATGGCAGGTTCATTAACCATCATTCTCTATAACTGATAATAAGGTTTTTGACTTACCATTCCTTATATCTGATTATTAGCGTTATATATAAATCACTACAAAGATATATTACGAAAATCTTAGCTTTATAACTTTCCATTTTCGATATCTTATTCATGACAGGTTTAAGACACACCATATTCTGTTTGTGATTATTTAGTTAATAACGCACCATTCTCACTATTTGATGCATGCTTGGTTTTTGAATTATCGTTTTCTTTTTCTGAATCATGGATATCTAGTATTTTTGCCTATTATGTATCCATTTTTATATTGTTTTAATAAAAGACATTGGTTGAAAGAAATATAGCTTAACATTTCATTATTAAATGCATCACGTCCCAAACATATATGTCCATCTGTTCCTTTTCTTCATGAAAAATATGAGATCGGGTTTCAATTTAGCCGAACTTAGTAGCATAGAATCAATTATCTATGTTTCCAGTGTTATAATCATATTGTTCCCAGTGATTATTAATTCATTTATATCTTAGATGCAACTTGTAATAGCGTCAACAACATGATTGGTGGAGCTGCAACACTGACCTGCACTGTTAACAAAAATACTTACAGTTACATAAACGTAACATTCAGTCCACGTGACTCTCAGACGTCAAACCACGTGGTAGATATACTCCCCGGTACCGAAGTTGTCAATGACAACAGTGGGACAGGGCGTAGTGTCACAGTGGCCAATGGTGACACGGAAATCAACATTGCCTTTGCGTCATTGGCCTGTACGGACGAGGGAGATTTCCATCTTAATGTGTTTTCAGGGTCAGAGGTTTCATCCACCACTGCATCAGTTAGCGTCAGAGGTAACAGAAAATAATTCTAAAAATAATTCTACCTTTTTATCTTGCACTTAGTTAGATTTATGATCTTCCTGCAGTTTTACATTTTGCATTTTACGTATAATGTTTGCAATGAGTTTGTGCTTTTTAATCAAATAAAAACAATGGACATGAAGGGTTCTCTTATAAGATACATCCGTAATTCATCATACTTTCTGGATATGATTATTGCATCTTTGTATTTTCATAATAATTATACCATTTTGATTTAGTTTTTGTTTATTCGTTTTTACGGGACGTGTTTTAACCTGAGTACACAGTATATAACAGTCATTGCTGTTCCTTGTAGTCTATAGTAGATACTGACGTATGTGATATATGATAATATATATGGGTTTTTTCAGACATACCAAAGTCTAATCCAACGTTAACCTCAGCGCAACGAATTGCAACCGGTCATGAACTTAGTCCAGCAATCAATTGTTCAGGCGATACCGGATACGCCTCTGGAGCTATCAATCTTCAGATGAAACTGAGCGGAACAAGTTCCTTTGTTAATGTAACAGATTTTACAAAAAGAGAAACTTCCTCTACAGCAGATTGTGTAGAAACTAAACAAGCTTTGTACAATGGAGCTCCAACTGTAGCCATGAACGGATCCTTAATAAGATGTGCCACGAACCATCCGGATACCGGAGACGTGTTAGTCTCTGCTGAAGAGTTATTCTACGTTATAGATGGTAAGTAGCCAAGGGTTATATTTTGTGTTCATTTGATTGTATTATAAAATAACTTTAAAGGTATATTGAATAATAAACACATATTTATCCAATGACTAACCATGTTTCACAAAAACCAAAACGAAGTACCATATCGTTGACCTCAGTGTCTTAGCACATACACTGCATGCTATTTCTGATTGGTCACTTTCAATATTTCTTTATTCTGATTGGCTTTCAATATCTGACTGCTTTTCATAGCACATTTGCCTTTAAATAACATTGTATGTATTGTATAACATATAACATGTAGTTGCTTATCTAAAGTATTAAACAACAGAATATTCGCTCCCTTTTTAGGCACAATATTTCATGATGAAAAGACATTTTTACACATTGTGTTGTGGTATGTATCAATGAATGACGTTGTAAATATAGAGTTGAAGTTATCGGATAAACAAGTTCCCCAACACTTGACTGTTGGTTTTCATGTTTATCTCAACTCTCGTCCGTGAATTTTCCTTTTTTTTAATATTCCAAAATTTCAAAAATAACTGACTCGAATTTGATAAACATGTTAAACAACAGTCATTTGTTAGGGGAACCTCTATGTGTCTATGATTGGGTCATTGATAAATATATATATATCAATAATGGACCTTTGTAGAAGTCAATATGGGTAATATAACACCATATTTGCCGAAACTACGGTCCTTAAATTTTATATTAGATATGATAACTATTTTAAATGTTTGCTTCGTGCTATATGTAAGTAACATACAAAATGCTTGGAGAATGGCTCGACTACATCTTCCCGAAGAAATCGACGTCGGGGTATTGTGACGTCATAATCACAATATCAACTTGAGAGTGATGTCACAATAGAAATTTCGACTCTGGTTTGACGTCACAATAGGAATATCGACTCGGTGTTTGTAAAAATGGAAACATCGAGTCAATATGCGTATTTATCGCTCTCCACGTGACAGTGTATCAGCTAATGAGAGTGGCGGGAAATTGGAGCATATCTAATATCATATGGTGTTATATCTCCCGAGTAAAATAAAATTGAGTTAAAATATATACTGGCGATAAAACACCATATGCACCGAAACTAAGGTCCTTATTTTTTATATTAGATATGTCGTTACTTCAACAGATGTCAAAAACAATCTCTAATGTGCATTTTAATCATAAGAAAAGCGTTGTTCAAAGAACGGCACTCCGAAAAAATGCAGTGTTTGTGCAATGAAGTTCTTAAAGGAATATTGACTCGGTGTTTCTAAAAATGGAAGCACAGAGTCAATATGCTATTTATTGAACGTCGCTTGACCATGTATTAGCTATGAAATAGTTGAAAATAGAGCATATCTATTAATATATGTTTATTATCTTACAGGTACTATGTGTATTGGCAAAACTGGAATGTTTTACCATCCCCATAACTGTGGATTATGGGTAACATGTTCCCAAAATGCTGTCTTTGTAAACCACTGCGGGAGCGATACACCGTGTATTAAATTAAATGAAACTTCAGCTTCAGGATTCTGTGCTACGACTTGCACCCACTGTCCAAGTTATCAAACATGTAAGTATATCCAGTTTATTTTTTTGTTGAACTTTGACTTATCGTTCAACTGATTTACTTTCTTCCTGAAGATGACATTAATAGATTGAAGTAAAGACAGAATCACATTTAGTGCACAAGATTGTGTAATTGTTAATTAATGGTTAAAACCTCGTAACTGTTTAATTCGAAAAAGAAATAAGTAATGTGCGTTGATTTGTCAGATGTCATTACCTCAAATATCCGGATAATATCATATTTCATGATCCTACGAGTTTTAGATAATGTTTTACGTTGATTAATATAGTTATATATATATCCCTAATTTGTTTCATTGTTTTGTTTCATTGTTTTACAGTTATCCCGGGCAACAGGTAAAATACGGCGCGCTGTTGGTTAATTGAATTATTCTTTTGTTAAAGTTATATGTGCCGTAACTGGGCGATAATTCTGACATGCTATTTTTTCATCATTAATTTATTAAAAACCATAAAGTTTGATGAATAAAGCTGTAAAAATCATTCAAATGGCTTCAGATGACTTATAAACATTAGTTATAACAAAGAAATTTTGAACTGTAAAATTGTTGTTTTTATGTCTTAAATATGTTTAAATGAAAACATACCTGCAGAAGTCACTTTACAATTACTAAAAACATTGGAACAAATGTGTAATGAAATTGTAGACCACAATTTGGCTTCATGGTCTCACCGTATGTACTCATTTCACTTCACTATTGATGTAAATAAATGATTTTGGGCAGTACTGCCAAAAATCATTTTCAGCTCTTATTTGTACATGTAAAATTAAAACCTATGCATTGAAAGCACTGTAATTTTCAAAAAGTTGGTAATTTTTGGTGCTGAATAACATATTAAAAGCTCATCTTGATTCGTGAGTATAAAAAATACGGCACATATAACTTTAAGCAAATATCGTCCTGGAATATGTGCCATTTACAGTGAAACTTCCCAGTGAGAACCTCTCCCAACCAAACCCTCCTTCTGTATTAAAGGAAAGAATATGTTTATTTATTTGGATGTTCCTTAAAGAATTGAACTGTTTATTGTTCAAATGGACGATATCTCGACACATCTCATACGTGTCATGCTATGATCGCAGGTGATGTTGTTCTAGTTATGTTTTGGTGAGGTGGTTACGATCTGATGATGCTTTTTTTATCATCAGATTTTATCATATGTTCATGAAGAATAGATATACTCTACCGTTGGAATCGCACACGAAGGTCAACCCTTAAGCTTTCGAGGGCCATATTACATTTTGTGATTCCGGGTGTAATATAATCCAAGCATTAATGGCATACTTTTGTTTCCTTTTAAAATGGTATTTTCTATAAGACATTATTAAGGGAATGTTCCCTTCCAAATATGAAACCATCGGAAATTGTCAATGGCAAATCGTTTTTATTTGTTTTCAAAGACATTGCAAAAAATGGACTTTCTATGCATGTAAATGTATTAGAGTGAGGAAAATTTAATTTGTGTTGTTCGATGAAGTCAAAGTCATCCCAGTCGGTAGTTCAATAAGAAAATGTTGTCTGGAAAATCATCTATTTTGTGGTTACATTGTCATAACATTAGTGATTTAATTGAGAGATCATCAATAAAATCTATCAAACAGTTATTTACAATGAAATATATATCACCGAGAAAAATGACAACTTCAAGACGTTATATGAGATTTAATCAGATGACTTACGGAAGATCTTCAATAAATTCGAACATTTCATAAGAACAACAGTTTGCCATAATTTTCAAAAAGCTATATGACATAATAAGACAATTGCAAGGTCATTTCATTTTCACTAGTTTGTCGTTTTATATTTGAATATCAATTTTGTTGTTAATGTTCAAACTTTTTTTGTTTGTCTTAATGATTTTCATTTGTGTTCAGTTTTGCACATACGTGAATACCAAGGCACCATAAAGAATTGAAATCTTACATCTATCCACCTGCTTGTGAATCACTTTGATATCCTATTAGGTAGCATTGCACTTACTTCCGCGATCACTTTATCTAGTGCTTTACGCCTAGAAACTTCTCATTGGGATTTAATGTTACGGTCTTGACTTATTCATTTCTATGTTTCCTTATTCGAATTTTTTTGCGGAGATTTGTTTTTGCGATTTCTGACCGACCACGAAATACGAGAAAATCAATCACACATAACAATCAGTTAGTTTACAGTCTATTCCCAATGCAATACGGGAAGAAAGAGAGAGTATATCCCAGAACACTAGATGAGATGTCCTCACCGGTCAGATCGTCCCTTTTATCTACAGAACAGATTTGTGCTATCAGAAACTTGATGTGAAAGACTAAAAACCGTATAGGGACTCTTCACACCGCAAGGGTATTCAACATTATACTCTCCTTGACCTTAAAACTCCGGCTAGTAAATTTGGAGGCCTGCTTATTTTCATGCATCAATTTGATGCTAAGCATAAGTCTGGTGAGTGACGCATAAAATAGTTAATGTAACTTTGTACAAAACGAGCTTTGAAAGTTTTATATTTATGTATTTCTTGTATGATCGACATACTTTTTGTTTGGAATTTTTGTATTAGTTATCTTTCAATTTTGTGGTTGCTTTATTTATAATTCATGTGTTGGTGTTCATTTTTCTCTACTTATGGACAATCACTAGACCTATAAGTGATTATATAATGTGTACGTTGTATATATGCTTATTTAAATAGATTGCCGTTTAAATTTATATATTGAATATCATCTTACATATTTATGTAATAGTACGAGATCTGGACACATACGAATCATCAATATTTTACACCATTATATAATACTGTGGTAAATCGAATTCCCTAGCATTAAATGTAATTAATCTCAGACAGGATTTTAATTAAAAATACTTTTTACCAAAGCAAAGATAGTTGACTTGATTTATAATGTAAATCTTCGACCATGCATGTATACTTAGCAAAATGCATCCTTTCAGAACAAGTTTGTATAAATATTCACAACACATGTGATTGGACTGCGGGACTACTGATAATACCATTGGCCAATGAAACCAAAAACCAAAGAAATATATTAATTACTGGTATTCATGTTAAAGTATAAATCAAAGCAGGACACAGGCACGGTACATTGACTGTATTGTAAGTTATTGCGTTTTAGCATATTACCGAGTTAGCTCCCTTGCTCCAAAGTCACTATACACTTATAACATTCAGATATATGCATCCATCTAAGTCACTCAAAGAGAGTGCAGAAGCGGGTTAAAATATCATCAATATTCAATAAAACACTGGCAGCTCTCGTATGTAGCTTAGAATTCTCTTCAGTGTATTTTTTGTTTTATTTCTAGGGACACCCTACTCTTGGACAATGCTGTAAACCAATTTTCCTTCGTGTGTGATTTACATATCCGAATTTCACGATCCAAGTAAATTAGCAAAAGTTTTCCTCTGCGAATTAATACCTACACCATCTAAATAGATAGGAATTATCTTCCAAATGTGCAATCCGCCGAATAATTATCTTGGCGAACTTGTTTTGAAATGGAAATCACGAAATTGAATATCCGCGAAAGATATTTGCTTTACAGTATAAGAACTGTTCGAAGACAATTCTCTGATTGACGTTTTGTATAATTCCATCAACCATAAATGGTCAATGTCGTCTGTAAACACAAACACGTTTTGCTAAGATTATATAATCATTATCAATTTGATCTTTCCATGGTTTGTGCAGGGGCAATTACCATGCACTTATTTTACTTCGAGACTCACTGTACTGTTCCTCACTCAACGAACTGTACATTCTAAGTATTAATATAGTTTTTGTTTAAACACCTCCAATTGTATCTTTTGCATCTTGCGAGATGTCGTCTGCATTATGCATGATACATGTAACAGAAACAAAATTGTGTATGTACATGTGATAATAACCTCTATATGATATAAATATAGGTGGCCCAAATCCTTGTGTAACACCAATATTTATTGATACTCCTGTCAGACTGGGCAGAAAGTTATAAATCCAAAGATGCCTTTGTGGAAGGCGGGAATTATAATGTTTAACACCGTCTATCATCGATACAGTGTCTACATCCGAAACGACATCACCAAATACGGCTGATTGAATCAATGTTGATACAGGTGTATATATTGAATTAGTCAATGTTTGTCATTTCCTCGATTCGATGTTTCAAATAGCTTTATAGTTTCGTATAAACTGTTACATTTGAAGGCGTCAATATGGAATTATTTGATAATGCGTATGTTTCGCAGTGTCCTAAAACACACATCACACTTCATACATGCTACACACCGCATACATGGGAGGTCGTCCTTACATGACCCTGGCTGTTAATTATGTATAATAGGACGTTAATTAATCAAACAGGCAAGTATGCTTTTCATGAGAAAACACGGTTTTATTCCATTGCTAACCTTGGCCAGACTGACCTATGTATATTTACTATAGTAAGTATTTTTTCATCAAACTGATTAAACAGCATTTGTTTGACTATGAATGCCCTTTTCAATATTTTTTTCACTCGCCTTGTGTAGGGCGTATGGCTTTAAAAACTAACATTGTGTAGCAGGGATTATTGCAGGGTATGTGTACGAAGTATATCAAGTTTAAAACATGTTCGTTGTATGGAATTTGCTTTTTTTAAAAGATTTTTAAGATGAGATCAATTTTATCAGAGGAAATATTCCAATCCTGAACCCTTTAATCACTAGCCGGATGCTTACATTATAGACCTACCTGGCCACCAACTCCTCTACATATGTAAGTTATCTTTTGCTGACTGCACTTTATTATAATTTTTGCAAACAAAACTTTCGATTCCTTTCTTCTCTTTCGTGACAATATATCAGGAAACTGTACGACCGAATACTATGGTTTTACAGTATGCCCGAATGACCTATGAGTATAATTGACCATTGTGACCTTGAAAGTAGGTATCGACTATTTATTAAAGATAAATCTATTAAAGATCTTATCATTGTATGATCATCAAAAACCAAAATGGCACTTTAATCAGAAATCAAACCTTCAAATTTCTCAAAACATAAAAACAACAAACAACTGTCATTGAGATTCGAAATCGAACATATACCCTTTTTACATGATTACGAAAACTTTCTGTACGAGTTAAGTCCCTTCCGAATACGAATGGAATACGTTTGACGATACGTTTCGTTATATGTAAATGAGGTGTAACTCTGTCATGCTAAACATTTATTATATAAGAGAAATTATACATCACATTGGGAAGGTGGGATGTCAGGTGAAAGCACAAGGCACCAAGCTCGAATTTGTCTGATGAATTCAGTGTTTGAATTACAAGTACTGTTACTTTATAATCCCTGTGAACAACTTGGGTTATCACTGTCACTGAAATAGCTGTATGTTATATGTATCTATACATACAGCTGGTGGATCCTGTATTCTGGAGCTGTTTACCTGTGCATTCCATTTGCGGAATGTACCACTTGTACTAATGTGATACGGTACCACCTAATGGAATTTGGATTTCTCCATGATGGCGGCACCTATATGAAAGATACATTTCGAATATAAAAGCCAAGTATTTTCGGTGTTAACCATAAAATGGATACAAAAGTAAAACATAAATAGTTTCGGAATACATTGAAATAAATAATCCATGTAGTTTTATCGGATATAAATGATCTCTGTCTTGTTTTCAACAAAGGAAACATTCCGATTACAAATGAAAAATCTCGGGTTCGCTATGCTGGATCCAAGTGGTACGCCTCTGAAAACGAACCACATGTACCGGTACAGTTCTGCTGGTACGGCGTATTCCATTTGAGATACAACCGATTCGTATCGATACAGCTGGTACGAATCTGCAAATGGAACGCACGGTAAGAAACTAAAATCCAACATGAAATAGACTAATATTTGATTGTGATTTCTTAAACGTCCTTTATTCCATCATTCCACTGGATTTTTCAGTTATTGAAAAGAAATAATTTAAGATCTGGGCAAATGTAGTTAAAATACAATCTTATACAAACTTTTACTTAATTTCATTTGTTTACAATGGATTTTACATACTTGAAAAACAGGAAAGATCATACGTGTCCAAAATAGAACACTGTATAACATTTACAAAAGTAATATACCGTTTTATTCATTTTAGTAGTATCTAATATATTTGTACATTTGTCCGGACTTGATTTGTGTAAAGATGTACTTGTATTATAAGATTGTTAAGGCTCCTTACATTGAGCATGTTATAATTAAAATGACATCATACAATGCAATACATTGTATAT
Source organism: Argopecten irradians (assembly GCF_041381155.1). Classification (NCBI taxonomy): domain Eukaryota; kingdom Metazoa; phylum Mollusca; class Bivalvia; order Pectinida; family Pectinidae; genus Argopecten; species Argopecten irradians. The sequence goes on along the minus strand of NC_091147.1, from coordinate 10,294,198 downwards.
ATTTGAGTAAATAAGTATGCAATCTTAAGATAAGATATTGTATTCGAGCGTAACGTAGAGTATCGTAGTGGAGAGCGGAATTGCAAGTCCTATTTTAGGTAGACTGACGCATATTTAACGTCTTTCTAGCGTCCTCAGATTTATTTAATTATTCTAATATATTGTTAATTATTTCGATAATCTAAACAGATATAGATATAAAAACAAAGACTTTTTATGTAGCTAAATCATACATTGTTTTAATGCAGCACAACATTTCGTGTTATTATATATTACAACTTTTATTGTATCGATTATATATTTAAAATACCCTAAGGTATATCATACAGTACTTATATCTAATTGATATGCTATGACAGTGAGTGTTTGTAAGTGGCTAGAAGTGGACGAGTTGCAGTAGATTTTCCAGCGGTTCAATTAAACTCCCATGTATAAAGACATATATCAACTCGACTGTATGTACATCTGAACTCAAATGTCATTGCAGACAATAATTACGATCTCTGAAAACTAAAGCCATGAGTATTACAGACACTACAGTTCGTTACAGATTCGGACCATCGTTGTTCAACTTTAATGAAATCAGCTGAAGTTGTCAAGAAAACAACAACGAAGTTTCATAAGAGTTTGATAACCATGGCATCATTTACGATCTGTAACGATGAGGACATAACCTTAAATCCAAATCCTCGTGTTGGTAAATTGACGCTTATGACTGAAGATGACGATTGCACTAGTAAGATAGACGATGATAATATCGAGGATTTTATCGACGATCTCGACAACGAAAGCCCGATCACCAGTTTACCAGTAGGTGACTGGAGAAACAAGGTCTTATCGGCGGAAACAAAGGATTTCTTCGCTAACCAATGGATAAAGGTAGGTACACCAGTAGGTCTCTTAACTTTTATCAAATTATACAAACTGCCTAGTCGATAGTAGTTACAGGTTTTTGTCAATTGAACTGACGACGAAGCTACTTTAAACCACTGTATGTTCTCGACAACTTAACATGGCGTCTTCGTGCTTATAACGACTGTTTAATTTAGCGATATATACTCCTTTTGTTTTATCCTGCGTTAAGTTGAAACATGTTCGTGACGAAATACGTAATATTAAGCTGGCTTATAGTATCGTATCATTTACCTTTACCATGAAACAAATCGTGCGGTCATTTTACACAAGGGTCTACTTATCTGATTTTCTCGTTATCAAATCACTCCAAAACAGAGTAATAAACAATTGTGTTGAATGCAGTTGACTCTGTATTTGGATTCCTGGCGTTTGATTCCTTTAAGAGGAACTATTTTGAATTGTTTTAACACATGTAATTCCAAACTTTGAGCCAGGAGGAGAGTGGGTCACCAGTCTTACCATGTGAGATTTACCAGTAGTCCGTACTTACAGTTCATTTATAGTGTGTTTTCTAGAGTTCTGTCGTTGTTTTATACTAATTCTGACTTTCTGATTGGCTGATTCGTCTTTTCATAACCATAGTCTATGAAAAAACACGGGAAAAGCGCAAAACAAAACCGACGTTATCGTGACATCATAATAGAAGCGTTGCGCATTAAATATAATTTTAAATAAACAGAATACATACATAAAAAAATGTTCAATTTTGTCAAGAAGTCTGGAACAAATACCATGATCTGCAACAATTACATCGAGGTATTGCAAAATTATTTGCACACTTGTTTGACAATTCACTATTGCAAAGATTGTTCCCCTCCTCAAGAATTAAAAAATAGTGGCATCAAATTCTTATTGTTAATATTCAAAGTATTAATAAAAGTATACACTAAAAGTAGCGTACACCATTTATAACATACCGTTGGACATTAATGCTAATAAAGTACCTTTCGATCAATTAATGGAAGTAAACCGTTACTGTTTGTAATAACAGGTTCCCCTGAGGACAAACTTCAGACCAGAACTCAACCATTTAAACTACAATCACCAATTAAGTGATAACAGTGGAAAAGAAGAACCTCGGCGATCAATTCACAGAAAAGTATTACCGCTCATTGGCTTTCTCCTGTGTTCTATCGGAATAACGGGCGCTTTCGTCGCCTTCTTCGTGTTGGTGGTCAATGCTGACGAAGGTAATGGTATCTAATGCTCCATCGTGGTCGTTTGATCATTCAATTGGTATCGTTAAAGCTGACGATTCAAGTTAAACAGCATTCAATTGAGATTGAAAAATATAGTCTCTCTTACGATGTTGGTCACTTCTTCAGATACGGTACTATTATAACCAGGGACATTCTAGGAGACATCGTGAAATATGTCATAAAAAAACTGAGGGCATTTGAAGAGAAACAAAAGAAAGATAATAGGTTTGCAGTCGTCATTTGAATATTATAAAGACGCCCATCTTCAAAGCTATACAGTCAGCCACAGTTATTATATACGTTTGATGTAAAAGGACCAAACTATCTGTTTCATCTGCTGTCTTTGGTTTTGTTATGACAAAACGTAGTGTATATAACATCAGTGATAGTAAAACTGCATGAAAGTCAAGGATGAACTAGGGGGTCTCGGAAACAATTTTTGAAAATATATTTTTTAATATTTACTGCATGTTTTTTAACTTGGAATGGCAAAATGATTGGTAAAGATGTTATAAAATATTTTGGTCATTTTCTATGAAATGAAATCCCCCCTGAATGTCGCTTTGAACAAAATAGCTTTAAACAATGCATACATTATGTATTCACCGTCTACATGGCTAACATCTAAAACTTCATTTTTACACAATCCATGTAACCAATCATCACAAAACATGATAATGTATCCAGGAAATTGTGATAGATTTATTGATTTCAAAATGCCTTTGTGTAGTCTTTGGGCTATATTATGTTTTCATAAGTTCAACTTAATTATGATATCACAATATTCCGCCATTTCTCCTTTGCAGCTATGACGTCAAGTGGTATGTATATGATTCTCGATTATAATGAGTTCTCATACATGTATAAGAAAACGTAAAATGTATATTGTAAAAAGTTTATAAGCTTTATTGTATGATTTTTTTAGATAATTAAAATGATTGTTTGAATTATAGGGGTTGCAATGGACAAAAATGGATTTGATTTCGTCATCGAAGCATGACAATATGGTGATGCAATATAAAGAAAGAACATTTCAGTATTATCGTATATGCATTTCAACGGCTTACCACATTCATGGAAACAGGCACACAGAGGAAGAAAAAAATGTATATAATATACTGTGCGTATTACAGAATTAAAATATTCGCTTTACATGTAAAACCTTAAAGCTTTATGTGTTTATTTCATGTAGTATTTTTCTGTATTAACTTTTAGGTGTTGCTACATTACAAATATCACTGAATAGCAGCTTGACAGCACAGCTTAAGGACTGGAGGACTGCTGAGAGACAGCAGTTTGACAAGGATTTCTGTTCCTCGGTAGGATATTGGCGTTCAGTATAACCACTAAATAAAGGACTATTTACTTGATTATGTGTATATGGATGTAGCAGTTTATTACTATAATGTAGCATTCAAAACTATGACGAATAAAACATAGCCCTTCCTATAACTATCTTATGTAAGCTAGAGTCGTCTGAAAATAATTAAATTCCTTACTTATTATAGAGGGAATACTTTGCGGTAATAAAGCAAGTGGGCTACCATGATGTAATTGTTATTGTGGAAGAATATACGCGTTATGATCAGACAAATCTCGCGTCTAGCTGCTTACATCAGTTCCATGCAGGTCTTAATGCGTTTTCACATCACAGTCGTATATTGATTTAAAATTGTGTCATAAATCAATGCGATAAACCTATTAACTTTGTACAATGAAAATAAATAGTATAGATATGTCATATTTTATACATTGATAATCCGCTATATATTTATTGTCTTTTCTGTCTGATATGGTAGTATATTTGTGCCGCCATGTTATTTCATGTCGCGTTACGGTAACATAAGATTCACATGAAAGAAACATGTGAATTTCACGTGAAAGGGCCTTCACATGAAATTCACGTGAATAAATATTCCATGTGTAGTATGTCGACCTGTCGGGTACTAACAGGATCATGACTAGTTGAGATATTTATGTCGGTAAGACGAAATATGATACGACTTCTGACATAATTATTTTTGAATTCGATTTATATTATCAAGATTGGCTCTCGAGGATTTCATCGTAATTGGATAAGTCGACTTTCCATGATGCAAGTGGAAGTACCAACATAAATAGCTCAACTAGCCATAACAAGTCATCTCATCGACACGCTAACCAGACTTAAAATAACACAATGGCTGAAAAATAACACCATAGTGTAACACTGGCTATGTTTTCAATAAGTCCAATCCATGCGTCTATTTGAGGACATGGGATTGTCGCAGTTGTGTACCAGTCATATAATTGTCTTCATTTGCCACTGGTGCCGACACAATTTATCATAATACAATATTTGTTGTTGATCCGAAGGTTAGAGATTTGAATCTTGTCGAAAGTATGTTTCGTTGATGATCAGTAATATTAACATTATAGTCAATTTAGAAATACAATAACCTACGGAATTACTTTAATGACGTTTGTGTTATGACGTCTAACCACACATATCAGAGTACACTCTGGATAAACTAAAAGTGGTCTTTAATGACACCACTTCATTACGTAAAATCAACTTAATCTTTATCATTCTAGTGAATATCCTTATTTCAGATGCAATATTACAAATGGCGACATCACTGTTACGTTATGAAATGATAGCATAAAATTCAAACACAATGAAGATATTCCTTCCAAAATTAAATTACTCTATAGAAAGTATGCTAAGGAGTAGACTATCTATTATTAATTTGGGACTTTTAATACCTACTCGTATTAATATATTGTGTACCTTAATAGCGAATACACGTTTCACTGCAAACCTATATATTGTGCGTTTTGATTATTACTGAACCTTATAGAATCACAGATATGCAATCTCCGCGTTTCAAAAAGTCTCCATACAGGAAAATATTATATTGTTTCCATTTTCGTTAAAAATCTAGAGATAAGGAGAATACGTATAGAAATATTTCAAAATATAATTTTATATAACAATATATATGGTGTATTCTCTTCTTTCAGATGATTACTATTTTCAAGAGCACAAAAGGGCCTGTGAAAGACAGGAGTCCTGTATGCCGAGTCAAGAGATTACGGTACGTACTGACCACATGTAAATAACAGAGAACACATTTAACTTATAGACGATAATCTTTCATTCATAACATCAAACGTCGAAGGAGATTTTGTTTTAAATTATCAGATCAGATTGTTTACAATTATATTACGCTACAGGATTTATCGGCTACCTGCAGATAACTTGTGACATGATATAACGTATAATATATAATATGTAATATGTTAAGTTGGTAGGACGCTGTTTATCCACTGCTATTCGTTTGTTGCAGGGCGGGTAGTATCGTGGTAGTCTTCACTATAACCATGATGGGAGATCTGACAGGTGTAACTGAGGAAACATTTGAGGTGGCCATCGCACAGGTTCTGGGCAATACAACCAGTGCTGTACAGAGAGAGGGATTATACTTCATCCCGTCTACATTCTCTGTATTGTCTATCTACCAGTATGGTTTAAACAACAAAGTCTTAGTGCAGCCACTCAAGCGACAAACATTCGGTCAACCACTCCAAATAGGAACACCGCTCCCCCGACCTCTTCCACGTTGACCGCCATAAAGGAAAACACTCCAAAACGAAACACCATTCCTCCGACCTCTTCCACTACGACCGCCATGCGGCAAACCACTCCAAAAAGGAACATCACTTCTCCAACCTCATCAATTGCTACCACGCAACCAACCACTCCAAAACGAAACACCACTCATCCTACCACTTCCACAACAACTACCATATTGCAAACTACCTCTTCCACTAGGACCGCCATAAAGCAAACCTCTCCAAAAAGGAAAACAACTCCTCCGGTCTCTTCTATAACAACCACCGTACTGCCAACTACTCCAAAATGGAACACCACTTCTCCAACCTCTTCTACTACGACTGCCATAAAGCAAACCACTCCAAAACGGAAAACCATCCTTCCAACCTCTTCCACAACTACCACAACTACCACCATACAACCAACCACTCCAAAACGAAACACCACACCTTTGACCTATTCCACAGAAGCCACCATACTGCCATAACTCGAAAACTTAACACTGCCCCGCTGATCTCTCCAAGGAAACTTGGAACTGCGTCGATCACTCAAAAAAATACTACTACGACTTTTCCAACAACAGCAGCCACTCAGTCGCCGAATACTAATAATCAAATAACACTCTACCGATATCTTTCGTTTCAGAAACTACTTTTACGAAACATTCCCCATCAATCAAAACTCAACCAAAACTCGACCGACGCTATTATTGACAAACACAACTTCGCCAACAACTCCAACTACCACTGCCACTTAAAACAACACTCCTCCGACCACTCCTATTTCAGATTCAAATCTTCCATATGCTGAGAACCAAGTGACTACAAAAACCGAAAACAATGATCGAAACATCGTTGTTTACATATCAGGGGAGGTGACCCATTATCTATTTATTTGGGCAGCTGTTACAATAAAACTCACTCTTTAAGATTTCCAGATGGGAAAACCCTTTTTTAAATTACATACTCTCCTTGAAATAGTTGATTACTTTTGATGTGAATTACAATCGCCAAGTATTTACATCTAAGATTAAACCTTGTATAAAGCCACCTATTAACTGAGTAATGTGGTTTGTTGTCGTTGTCCATGTTGCACCCGAGTCTTGTATTAATAGAATCTTACATGGGTCTGTGAAGTGGATAGGGATATCTCAACCCGAGTGAAAGATTTTGGCCGGTCAACCCGAGGCTTGCCGAGAGTTGACGGCCATATTTTTCACGGGGGTTGAGATATCCCTGTCTACTTCACAGACCCATGTTTGATTCTTTTTCTCCCATACTTAGTAGAAAAAAATGATGAAATACCACTTGATTTCCAGTTTTTCATCGCGCCATGATCGCAGGAACGTCGTTATGCTTCAAAATTGATGACGTCATCTACTATGCGCGCCGCAGTTACGCCGCATGTATTGATGACGTCACGTTATTGTCTAGCGCGGTGAGCTGTCTTACACCCCCCCCCCCCCCTAGCAACCACGGGATATCCCTGTGAAGTATGGGAGAAAATTACATCATGAATGGATATTGCCGAAATTGTTCAGTTCAGTATTCACTAATGGGACATTGCATTAACACGGGTAACTGATTAGATATTGTGCTCATTCATGACCTAGTTTTTAGTAGTATCGCGGATAGGTACGTTTGTCATCAATTGGTAATGCTAATAGTATCTCCATCTGTCCTGTTCTTCTTGGTGTTATTTAGGTTGTTTAAGTAATTGAAACAGCTTACAACAACAAGATACACACATGGTGGCCTGCAACTTAAAATGAAATGTTGTTTCACTATAAAAAAAACCTTTGTCCCTCTGATATAGTACTTTATTAAACATTTATCTTTCCTTATAATGTTTTAAATTCATTCTTAAAAGTTAACGTTCTTTCTACTTGAACACAGTTCATGTTTTAAGTGGAGAGACAGTCGTATTGGCTTCATAATGTAATGTCTCTCCCATGACGATAATTAGTTGGATATGAATAATGTTAGGGTACTTCATACTGATAAGCAATACCACGAAGGTGTGCTATTTCTTCGGGTGGTTAAACGTGGATTTATGATAATTGTACACAAAAAGGGTTGTGTACAGGGACAACCGCATTTCATTTAACCGAGAACAGGTCAATACAGATAACCGGCCGGTCATATGAACTAATGCCGACTTGTATAGACATGCAAGTGCCAAGGGTTTAATGAGCATGCTAATGATATACTTCGAGATGGACATTTATTCCTGAATTAAGCTGGAGTTTACTGGAGTCGACATAGGAGTCTCATGATTTTTTAATTGTCGGAAAGTATGTGGTCAGTCAATGCTGCAAAATAGACAAAATGTTATGCTTGAAATCTGCTATAACGATTCCTTTCGCAAATGCCAGATTTGATCAGTGACGCGTATTCAGACAAACACTTATAATTAGATTTTTTAATCATCCGGATGGACTGATATGGACACCATTGGATACCATCAAGGCCAGTAATGTATTTACATATACTGACCGAGACCCTTATTTGTAGCCCGTGCTTGATGTAGCCCTGTTTATGTATGCATTATACTAAATATACATATATATATATAATCATGTATCCATTTAGGAAAATAAACAAAACATTGAAGCAAGTTTATTTTTGATGAAGAGAAATGATAGACTTTGCCATAGATGTATTATTCTTGGTTATGAAGAATATATTATTTTTTTGAATATGTAACATATTATGAAATAATTAAATTAAGATACACAATATTGTATGTGGAGAACGCTAGAACTTTATAACGACAACGCAAATATTTTAGCCTGTCGGTTTTTGAACTAACTCAGTTTTAAAAGCATAAAATCGTCTTCTAGATTTTTCTCTTTTCTATACATATTCAGTTTTCTTTATCCATTATTGCTACATAAATCAATATCTTAAGGATCTATTCTGATGAGGTTTCAGTCTCGTGGAAGTCTCGTTCTAGCAATAATTTAAAAATATTTTGTTATTTAAAAAAGAAATAATGGTCTTCATTGTAGCCAGTTGTCGTTTGTCAATAATTTCTATTGTTTCTAGAATTTTTATACAATTGTAAACGAAACTTAAGAAATGACCAATTTGGCGGCCATTTGGAAAATAGACATTTCTTACTCTTTGTAGAGATGTTAACTTTAACTTCTTATATTTCAAAATTTTCACTTAAATCGCTTCAAATGTTGGTCCTGTGGTTCAATAAACCCCTCACTATTATCACTTCAACTGCATATGCAAAAAATACCCTTAATATTATAACAATTGTATGAATCCCAACAATTATAAATGTTTTAACTACAATTTATTGTAAAGTTCCAACAGCCATCATCACTTTTGAAATAACCTAGTGAAGCTCTTACTATGAATATTTGCCAGCTTTCCTACTTGTGGATTTTCGTCATGGTGACAATATAGCATCAGCACAAAGAAATACATATGTTTTAAAGCCTTTATTCAGCTTACCATTACACAGCCAACATACTACACTTGGGTTGAGAGTCTTTATTCTTCTTCTACAAAACTAATTAAAACCTATAATGGGCTATCAAAAAAATTGATAAATTCTCCGAATACCACGTCTTGATTTGAAGATATGTAAAGTTAGTAAAAATGTATAAACAAATATATTACTATCATGCATTCCAATAATCCGTGAACATAGTTACGATTGAGATGACGGTGCACTTAAGTTGCATAGATGTCTTTTCCGTTGAATTATCATACTTTATATCCATTTGAAGCAGATAATTGATGATCATCCTCTTTTGAACAACACTTGCCCATTCCGAGGAATGTCGGACAAAAGGGGAGATAATATGTCCATTTCCATTTTCTTAAATATTCCATGCCAAAAGGAAGATCATATGTTTTCAAGGTCATCATATTGTTGTTATCATCGTCTGGATCAGATCCGGCGTTCTCATTCACCTGTCGCCAGGCAACCAGACCACGTTCCTCTACAGTGCCTGGTTATAAATAAAACATCATTTAAAGCCTCTAACGATAACATATGTAAACAACAACTTTGTCAAAGTACAAGTTGTGCTTTTTATATCAAATTTCAAGTTTTCATGTCCAGCGAATTTTGACTGCAATTGAATTCCGCGGTTAAGAGTAATTACTTTTACATAAATATGTACATATGTAATTCATCTATGACTAATTTGGCGGTGATGATTTTTACCCTGTATCTTATTGCTTGTGAAATACACGAAATCAATCGCAAGCGAAAATTAGTTAGTTTTCAGTATCAAAACCGGTATATAGATTGTTCCACTCTGGAATAATACACAATGGTGCTTAATTAGAAAGATGAAATATCTCATTATGGAGTTATAGGGATGTTTGAGTGTGTCCAACTTACCTGGCATCAGGTTATCCAGGAGAATTGCTGTAAAACAGGCCATAAAGATATTGTTTCCTAGCAACGCTGTAACAACCTGTCGGGATCCAGAATCAACTGAAAGGAGGGGAAAGGTTTACTCTAAATATCAACATATGGTTATAGTATAAGAATATGTGGAGTAGGAGTAATATTGTGTGAAATGCCATTTTGTATGTGAATAGAAAAAATAATAGAATCTTACATGGACCTGTCAGGTGGACAGGGATATCTCAACCCTCGTGAAAGATTTTGGCTGGTCAATGCGAGGTTTGCCGAGGATTCTATTATTCTTCCTATCCACATACAAAATGAAATTTGCTTTCCTCATACCTCCATGCAATTATTACATTTATCGCGCAATTCTGATTTTAGGTAAGTTTCAAGACACATTTAGTGCAAACGTATTTTCATGAAAGGATGTATTTAACATTAATCCACGAGTATGAGTCCTTCACAATTAAAATATCAGCATGTTTTCTGAAATTGGCGTTCAAGTTTTATCGAGAAAACAGGATTTTTGTTGATGCCTTTTCATCTCGAGGTTGTTTCGATGGAGGACAAACTAGTGCTAGACCTGTATGAGAGAAACATGCGTTATAATCTGAAAACTGAACTGTTTGGGAAACAGGTGAATAACAGCCTAATGAAGACTGATCAAGTCATCACTATCAGACAATGATGATGAATAACAGTCTATCAATAAGAACTGAAATACGGAATCATCAGATACGGTGCCAAAGCAGTAGTGCAATGCATGTTGTGTACGAATACATTCATACTTAACGTCGTCGTTTAGCATTTTGATACAGGCAACGTTTTAAAACATTAAAGTCAGGAAATATAATAATACAACGGAGAAAATTGTTTTTTTTTAAATAATTTCGGAATATGTGATCGTGACAAAATTGAGCAAATTAGGAATCATCAAAGCTACCACAGACTCTACGTTATCGACATTTACAGATAAAAGGTTTACAATGCGGTAACAATTTCCATTGAGGATCTAAGTGGTGGACCTTAATCATCATAGTGGAAAAAACCACATACAATATCAATTTTATGATAGTGTTTTATGACTAGTCACTTACGTTGTTGGAATAGATTCTGATTAGCTGTGAGCCACGGGGGTAAGGCCAGCCCGACAAACAGGGCCATACCCATCACGATCATGTTCCGAGGGGAGTTCAGGTCAACGTACTGTAGATTGGATCCTCCCACGGCCGTCAGCACGGCTGTACACAAACACCATCAATATTTTATGATTTTATAACAGAAAAGTAAGCTTTCAAAAATGTTAAAAATCCATCAATTACAATAATAAATAATAATTATCTTAATATTTATAATATTCTATTAATTCACTTTTTGATTTAGAATAACTTTTGTATTTTATTTTTCGTAGATATATACATATTCAGTTACACGTACGTTGTCGGAACGTTATTGTACCTATCAACAACATCTACCGAAACCATCTTGGTTCATTTATTAATTTGGTACTCAGCTCGTTTTCGAAAAGAAACTATTTTCATCGGACAATTTGCCGATTTCCAACCTTTTCATTCACTTATATTGAGGTAAACTCCTTGTTTTTTTTGGTTAAAATATGACAATAGATACTTAAGAATCTAACAAAACATTTTCATTTTTAACTAGTGATAATTTGGAATATCTATAGATAAACCTGAATAAATGTTTATATGATGGAGATATAATACAGTGTACTCTAAATAAACAGCAAAGTAGTTATGATGAAAGTGCACTCTAATGTTAAAACTTCAGAACTTCAAAATAGGTATTCAAATCAACATTTATAATTCAATCTTCTGTTATCTGTTCAAAATCTCAAATTAATCGAGGGACTATTTCTGCACGAAATCATTACGCTGTTGTATCAGCCAATCAGTAGCAATGTTAGAAATAGCGACGGACTGATATGGGCTGATAAAGCCACTGATAATGCTCGTTACATAAAAATTTATTATTTTACCAAATAACACGATGAATGCAGCACCAATAATAGGATCCGGAACTGTCACAACAAAGGCACTCATCTTACTGAAGCATCCAAAGAACATCAAAAGTATACCAGCCACAAAGACCACGCGACGACTGCCGACCTGCAAAATTGTAAGTATGACATGTCATCATTGTACTAGTTTACCAACGTATATTTAATGTATAAGGTAAAAGCAGTTTTTATAAACTTTGAAAAAGCATCACCGTAAATGTCAAAATGTCACGCCAGGACTGCAAACAATAAACCTGTAACGCACATTGTAGACGCACTGGTCCCAAACCTAGAAATAAATGCATTAAACCTCAAAATTCAATCAACCAAAATGACCATGACACGGTGGTGGACCTCTTGATTTCAACTAGACAGTGCAGAATAAATCCATCGGCAATGCACAGAGCAGACAATATATAGCATCCGCTATTTATCCGGTACTAGCAGCAGGAGCACTATATAGTTTCCAAACTACAAGTAAATCAATTTTACATAGGAACACAACGGCTGCCATGCAAAAAATGAACTTTATGTATATCGTCTATATACCAGCCACAATTACCATACGTCGGCTGCTAAAATGAAGAGGAAATCCTTTACATCAGCTATATACCAGCTACCTGGGACCCACGGCGGCTGTGCAGCAATAAGGTGAATGCTCCCCACATCGGCTATATATTACAAGGACCATGGATGGCTACCACGCCATACCAGCTACCTTTGGGACCAACGGCGGGCTGTGAGCAATAAGGTGAATGCTCCACTCACCATCGGCTATATATTACAAGGACCATACCTGGAACCAACGGCGGCTGTGACGTAATAGGTGAATCTTCAAAACATCGGCTATATATGTGTACCTGCTTAATGTACCACACAATGGCTGCCACGTCACAAGAGAATCTACTTCGGCTTTATAGCAGTGATCTGGACAACACAACGTTCATGCAAGAGAATCTGTCCCAAGTGCCACAGGACGGCTGTTATATAAGTAAACTTTCTTTAGATCGGCCGTATTACAGCCACGGGTACCACACGAAGGCTAAAAAGCTACAAGGAAACCTACCACACTGATCATTCGACGGCTGGCAATCTACAGGAGAACCTTCTGTAAATCGGCTATATACCAGCCATCGGGACAAATGACGGCTACCAACAGAACCTGCTATACAATGGCTATATAGCCAGCCACAATAACCATATGACGGCTACTAAATGATACAACAAGGTAACCCACTTTACATGAGATATATACCACCTGCAATGACAACACGATCTCGTGAATATGTCAAACAATGTTTGCTACGTATTTTATAATGCCTTACGCAATAATAACCGCCTTATACATTACGTCTATCACAAGACTGTTAATTAATTTGCTTAATTTCAATGCCTTTAAAAGGTTTTGATAAGACAATAACAATTTGTCTTAATTAAATAAAATATTACTTTGTTGATAGGTAAACAAAACTAAAAATAATCATTTAGATAAAGGGAGATAATGTATATCGAAAATTAAGATAAAAACTCTTGAACACAAGTGCAATTTTATTGATTAATATAAGAATTGTTTGTTTTTCTGATTATAAAATATACATGTGTGCCCATAATGATTCCAAAAGCATGATGCAGTTACTATTCCGTCTTTGCATATTACAGAGTTAGCTCCCTTGCGGGTAGGTATCGATTGTTACGTTATTATTTTGTGAGCGCAATTCACGCCGTTTTCTCCGAAAAGAATTACATTACGCTCGCAAACACATGACGTCACAATCAATACCTACCCGCAAGGATATATATCTCTGTAATATGCCAATACGGAATATTAGATGAAAGCATTATCATTATGAAATAATATAAAAGCATTATCTTTTTTCATTACCTGACGTTCCATGTAACTGTAAATTAAGTCCTAACGACTTTTCTACATTAATTTAATTACTTAAAAATCATCGCAAAAGTACAAATTATTGACCGGTCAACCTGCTAAATTGTTGAATTAATTTATATTGTCGCGGGCCCAAATATTCTTTCCACGTACGTTATCTTAATACAATGTAGAAGCTCAGATTAGTTTAAGATTTTGACAAAATGATTTAATTATTTCACAAACCAATGATATTTTAATGTTATGGAAGCAAAAGTCTCAAAAACGTTATTGCAAGGGGAGAAAGAATCCTTTTGAGTTTATAAGAAACATGCCTAGCGAATATAAGCCCCGATCATTTCCATATACTTATTGAAATTATAGCTCTTATTTTCCCAATTACTTTGCGTCGATAATGAAGTCAAAAATTCACATTATCACGTATTGAAATAGTACTGATAGGCTTGTGACTGTATCACTTATACGATGTTTCTTGATTATTTTGGTAACAAAACAGTTCTTTCTTGCTTTATCAGTCAACAGTCAAAGCTGTTACTCAAAGGCACCAAAGCTATGGACGCTTCATCGGGATGGCATCAGAAAAAAGAAAATGTTTGATCAGTACATGATAAAGCATGACAGAACTGTATTATTTAGTGCATTTCCTGGTTAGTACACAGTATAAGGAGTTAGGCTACCACTTCCACCATCTAGTTCAAACAAACCTTTGTGAGGCTGATAACGCCGATATTTTGACTGCATGACGTCACGCCAAACCCGGAGCCAACAAGTATGGCGAGAATGCAGTCAACCCCTTCCAGTAGGATGCCTGTTTGCATTACAACAATAGTACATTGTCTGGCAGTAGTCGCCAGGATTAGTACATGGAATCGTTCCGTAGAACGACGTGGAGACAATAACGAATGCATTAACAGCCAATTCGCACCGATAAATCATTGCAAATTCACTGCCAATCACATTGACGAAGGCGAATTATTTTAAGTTTGTAGATTGCGAAAAAAAAAAATATATCATGGGTTATATTTTAAGACTCTTTCTTATGAAGAAATGAAGTATAGGGATATTCTACCCAGGGGTCACAAAATGCTATAAAACCTGAAGCATGTAGAGGGTTTGACAGTGTTTTGCGATACCGAGGGTAGAATATCCCTATCTTTCATATCCACATGTGAAATAGTATATTTTCCCTCATATTTTGACGTTTTATTGCAATTCTACAACTATGCCATCCCATCATTTTGAAATAAGTTCGACGAAAACATTGACTGAATCCATATACAATGTACATGTACATGCAAATTGAGTGAAATTTTCAACTCAAGTACCATTGTTTGTATCTATTATACCAAACTAAGCCTCATTTCTGAAAAAAAGTTAAAATTGTACCGCAAAAATAGTAATTTTATTGACGCTGTGACGTCACGAGGCTTTATTGCATGGATAACATTGTGATACATCCGCAGGCGACATGACTGTATTGCCCTAGACCAGCAGTATTATATCTTTTGGTATGAGAGAAAATATATCTATAGTATGTGCTTCCAATATTGTCATCTTCACAAAAATTATCAAATGATATTTTTTAAAACTATGTTCCAACGGTAGACAATAGATGTCAATAATGATACTATGATACAAAGTATACCTATACATAAAAGATTCAATTAATTCGCATTATCACATTGGCAACGGTATATCCGGTACTATTTGGGTACTTAAAAAATGAAAATAGAATACAACTGGCATTTTCGAAGGCCGTTGGGCCGTGTGTACTTCCCGCTGTTCACATTGCTTTCTAGCTGGCGTATAAACAAGTGAAACATGTACAAACTGGAAATGTATACATTGAGTAAAAACAAAATATAGATCGTAACATCACTATCACACACAAATAAACTGCGGGTAGATAATGTGCCAGCCCACAGTAAGTACGTAGGTTCTTTACCTCTATTTACGGCCGAGGGTGGAGGGGGCACCGCTCCTGCGATACGGGCGCAAGTGTAGTAGTCTCCTATTGATTCTATGATAGATGTTAACACTCCGGCGATCATCCCAACAAACATGGCGGTGTTAAACACTGGTACTCCAAATTTTCCTATTAAAACAAGGCACGATGCTGTTAGATATTCAACATTATCAACTAACACTGAAATCTTATCAACTTAAGGCAAAACCTCAGAAGGGACGATCTATATGTACAAAATGCAAATATAGTTAGGATATTGTTTAACCTCTGAATGGGATTAAAACTGTTGTAACTTGCAGTCCGACCATTGAATTTTATCAAATACTATTCTTCAACGCATGCTATTGATGGATGGTTTGTGTCTAGATATATATATATAACATTCGTCATATACAGGTCAGAAAGTAATTCTTAAGTATTAGAATAGTTCAGTTTTCGTCTTTCGATCCTGATTCTCCCAAAGGTGAAAACTTGGCAACATGCCATGCATTAAAATTTCGCAGAAATATGTGCCTTCATCTTTAGCACCAAGCTTCCTGACGTCACGGCTGACGGTGTCGTGCGCATAACAACGCACAGACAATATATCATTTTGACCCGAACATTAATTGTGTAGTTCTTTCTTTGTGTAGTTACCTAAAGTGAGTCCTTATGGCACATTTTGTCTATAGAGAAAATTCCAAATCTCATGCTGAAAACGAGAGTTAAAATGTGGATGCATGCATGGAGTCGCGAGACGTTTCCCGCGGGACACGATTTCAAAGTCCAAGGGTTGCGTCTTTAAGGTTAGTAGAGCTTCAAACGTCTTGAAACTGGTGCGTTATTTTTTTTTACATAAACACATTTACCTGGATAGGGAAAGGAAAACCAAGGCGCGTCATGTATAAAGTCTGTCCTAAGATCCGTCCTGGCCTCATAGCCATAGACTTTCTCATCTGTGGGAAATGCATTGGATACGGTGAGGATGAAACACAGGAACCACATCACACATACGGATATAATAACCTGGAATTAAAAAGGACATACAGCGGGTACTTAAAATGTAAAACAAAGAAGGATAAGTATCGATTTACCTTACCACCTGTTTGATTCACTCTCCAAAAGTTACGATATTTTGCTATGAACCTCCGGTTTATTTTTATTTCTATTTTCATTAAAACTTTTGTTTTTTGTGCGTGCGTTTATAAGCAGCAGAAAGTAATTTAAAGTTATATTTAAGAAACATCAAGTGAAAATGTGTGATCTATAGGTGGTATGGTATACAGTTGATTCATGCCTTATAAGTCAATTAAAACTCTTTCCCCTTGGTATTGGGATCAACACTTGGAACTAATTCCTGAGGCTGTAAAATTTATTTATATAACGATTTTCAAGCAACTTCGTGTGAAAATAGATATTTTATTTACACTTACAGAGAGTCAGGTAACAACAGCAGGTGTCTAATCATAAATATAACATACATCTAACATTCTGATTCCAATTCTAATTTATATATATCGATTAGTTTTATTTTCTTCGGCAACATACAGGCAATATATTGTTGTAAAGAGAGGTTTTATTAAACGTAACATTACATTATGATACAGACTGTCTAGACAATAGGTTTTATATAAACGTAACATTACATTATAATAGAGACTGTCTAGACAATAGGTTTTATATAAACGTAACATTACATTATAATAGAGACTGTCTAGACAATAGGTTTTATATAAACGTAACATTACATTATAATAGAGACTGTCTAGACAATAGGTTTTATATAAACGTAACATTACATTATAATAGAGACTGTCTAGACAATAGGTTTTATATAAACGTAACATTACATTATAATAGAGACTGTCTAGACAATAGGTTTTATAACGTAACATTACATTATATAGAGACTGTCTAGACAATAGGTTTTATATAAACGTAACATTACATTATATAGAGACTGTCTATAGGTTTATATAAACGTAACATTACATTATGATAGAGACTGTCTAGACAATAGGTTTTATATAAACGTAACATTACATTATAATAGAGACTGTCTAGACAATAGGTTTTATATAAACGTAACATTACATTATAATAGAGACTGTCTAGACAATAGGTTTTATATAAACGTAACATTACATTATAATAGAGACTGTCTAGACAATAGGTTTTATATAAACGTAACATTACATTATAATAGAGACTGTCTAGACAATAGGTTTTATATAAACGTAACATTACTATATAGAGACTGTCTAGACAATAGGTTTTATATAAACGTAACATTACATTATAATAGAGACTGTCTAGACAATAGGTTTTAATAAACTCTATCATAACAATAGTTATAAAACGTAATCATTATAAGAGACTGTCTAGACATAGGTTTACGTAACATTACATATATAGAGACTGTCTAGACAAAGTTTTATATAACGTAATTACATAATAGATGTCTAGACATGGTTAATAACTACATTACATTATATAGAGACTGTCTAACAATAGTTTAATCATTACTTTATGAGACTGTCTAGACAATAGGTTTATATAACGTAACATTACATTATACTAATTATATATAATAGAGACTGTCTAGACATATAGGTAATTACATTATAACTTAGACATTTTATATACTAATTAATAGAGACTGTCTAGACAATAGGTTTATTAAACGTAACATTACATTATAATAGAGACTGTCTAGACAATAGGTTTTATATAAACGTAACATTACATTATAATAGAGACTGTCTAGACAATAGGTTTTATATAAACGTAACATTACATTATAATAGAGACTGTCTAACATTACATTATAATAGAGACTGTCTAGACAATAGGTTTTATCGGTTTACTCACCGAGAACATTTTGTGGAAGACGATCTCGGTTTTATCTGGACACCTTGAACATCTACATGGCACTTTTATAGAAAATTTAGGTATACACTCCGACAAAAGAACGATCAGTATAAGTGTCCTGTAAACGAAAAAATAAAAAAATAAACAAAATCTTACATTAATCAAAGTTACCAGCAAACAAGGGCATTATATATTGTATCCGTGTGCGTGTGTGTGGGGGAGGGGGCAATTCAGAATTTGTTTCTGATATTTTTGGAAACCCTTATAAATTCATCATAAATTTTCACCAAAATCCATATTCCATATATGGATATTGCAGAGTTATTTGACTTTGCGGGTAGATATTTGAGGTGATGTCATGTGTTTCAAAGGGTTACGTCTTTTTTTCAGAGAAAAAGACGAGTGATTGGCTCACAAAATAATGACGTCACAACTGATATAAACCCGAAAAGTAGGTTAATTTGCAAAAACGGAATTGAAACTTTGAGAGCTTAAATTCTCAACACTCGGTTGCTTAAGAGTTAAACTCTCAATGTATAAACCTCATAGGTATGCAAAACATGTACGTCTACTGTAATTCATACAGATAATGTTCTTAATTTCTTTTTGAAAAGAATTCGGATGCATGAAATATTGTGAAATAAACAACTATGACACATTTTTCGGTGAATTCGTGAATGACATTTAACTACGTAAAGAGATATAGGTACTTCATCTCAAACATACGACCCGGTCGAACATGCTTTTAAAGGTTTCGGTTGCACTGTATAAGTTAATATGAAAGACTGTTTAAAGAGTCAGGCCATGAGTTCATGGTAACAAAGAATAGTAAATAGGACACAAACACATTCAACAATATCATCCTGAGACTTGGCTGAAGGTTGTTGACTTGTTAAGCGTCCAATCAACAGCCAAGGTCATTGAAGGACGTGGTACAATGGGATTCGAACTCACGACCCAGACGTGGATGGCTTGTGGTAGTCATTTCGGAGGTATATTCATATGGCAGCATATTAGAGATAATACAAAACTCAAAATAACCCTGCCGTACTCAAAACTCAGAACAACCCTGCATTACTCAAAACTCAAAATAACCCTGCCGTACTCAAAGCTTAGAAAAACCCTACCTTACTCAACACTCAGAACAACCTACATTACTCAAAACTCAAAATAACCCTACCTTACTCAAAACTCAGAGTAACTCTATGGTACTCAAAACTCATAATAACCTTACCTTACTCAAAACTCAAAATAACCCAACCTTATTCAAAACTCAGAATAACCCTACCGTACTTGAAACTCAAAATAACCCTACCGTACTCAAAACTCAGAATAATTCTACCTTACTCAAAACTCAGAACAACCCTACCGTACTCAAAACTCAGAATAACCCTACCGTACTCAAAACTAAGAATAACCCTACCGTACTCAAAACTCAGAATAATTCTACCTTACTCAAAACTCAGAACAACCCTACCGTACTCAAAACTCAGAATAACCCTACCGTACTCAAAACGCAGAATAACCCTACCGTACTCAAAACTCAGAATAACCCTACCGTACTCAAAACTCAGAATAATTCTACCTTACTCAAAACTCAGAACAACCCTACCGTACTCAAAACTCAGAATAACCCTACCGTACTCAAAACGCAGAATAACCCTACCGTACTCAAAACGCAGAATAACCCTACCGTACTCAAAACTCAGAATAATCCTACCGTACTCAAAACTCAGAGTAACTCTCCCGTACTTAATATGTTAAAAGACCTTTTATTCTGATATAATTAGTTTCATACTAAATGTGATATTCTGACTGACTTGTTTTTCCTAATACTGCTATGGCGAGAAAACTTGACGTTATCGTGACATCACAAGATCCTAAATTTAATCGCCTTTTACGATCATGCAATAGGGGAAGCAGGTACAAATATTAAGTCCTGATTGAAGAGCTACCTTGCTTATTGGTTTGGAAAAATAATCCCATGGGAAATCAATGTATACGTAGGTTTAAACCAATGTATTTTATCAAGTAGTTTGAGAAATTAATTTTAAGCATTGATGTCAATATTTGGTTTTCATTTCGTCGTGGTATGAAATTTAAAAAAAGAAGAAGATAAAATAAAAATGTGTTTGCAAACTTATGAAACTCGTGTTTAACACTTTCCAATATTCCTTCGAACACCAATATGTCGAATGCCTTCATGGTTAAAACTTGTATCATGATCCCGCCAACTTCGAGATAACGAAATTTAATTAAGAGTTTACAATACTTACCCTAAAGCAATACCCCAGTGTTTGCCAGCGAGTTCAAAGCCAAGCTCCGTAACTCCAAGTCCTATCATCATGATGGTCGGCGCCACAGTAAGCGGTCCTATAAACCGTAATAATATGTTGATAAGGCCACTGGCTCCTATGAGGATTTCCACTACAGCAGCAACCATCCCAGAACCCGCAAGCTGAAAAAGCGGAAAACCGTCGTCATAGTAACGAAACTAAATATAAGGGTTGATATGAAGCAAAGGAAATGAAATTAATGATGTGATATAGGATTTATCTTATTATTACAAAAGTTAAGATGATCGACTAATAGCGTTGTAATAATGACTTTCACAACTCATTTCAAAGTTTTATTGATAGAGGCACTTTTCGGTCAGGGAATGACGCGCCGTACCGTGTTTATATGAAACAGAGGATAGCCTTACCATGTTGAGACGCGTCTTCCAATATTCATCTTGAGATAGCTGAGTATCTGTTTAAATGTCAAAAGTTTCAGAGTATCCCATATAAACTTAAGGGCATCAGGTATAACAGCTCAAGTTTGAATTAGCAAAATTAAATATGGACAGATAAAATATGAGAACATTATTATCTTGTGAAATGTGTAAGTAGTCATTTTGATTATATTTGTTGGCACATTATGATGGATATGGCATAAAACGATAAAATTATTTTTTATTTCTAATTGTTATTTCGGTTTACATTGATAATTAAACTATCTTGGTAATGATTCACTTAATTCGCACTCTTGATTGCGAATGGAAGCCATCCCATCGTGAAAAAAAATCAGAAATAAAAACATAGACAAGAAACTTCCGTACCGCCGGTAGTAGAGTTACCCGCTGCGGTAAAGTCTGGGCATGCAAATTCTTCAATGTCGATCATCGCTAACATTGGCACAACGTAGGCGAAGGCGGGACACTGGACAATTGGCAATCTGTAAACAAAATTCTATTTATCTATTCCAGTATTTAACTATTATTTTTGTGTCCAAGATCTCTATTAAACAGGTCTCCTGATTCTCTGACGCAAAATGATTGCGTTGGACACCTTCAATAAAATAGTGTGGCACCAAAGGAAATGATCAACACTGAATTTAAACATCCATGAAATAAGTGCATGCCAATAAGCAAGAAGAAACAATAAGCTTTCTACACTAAGCATTCTAATACCAAAATGAGAAATATATACCATGCATTTTTTTTACTTGAACAAGCAAACCATTCTACTTGTTTCTGTTTTGTTTTTTTGTTTTGTGTATTTTGAATTGTATTTGATTGATGTTACATCCTTCACCGAGTTATCGAAATATAAATATAAACATCATCTACAATATGTTTCGTTCATGTAGTTATAAACAAAACAGAAGGAATTCATAGACGCGTCTTTAATTTCAATAATGAAGTTTTTGATAATGCTTGGATGACACGGTCCAATAATGTCCACGTTAAACAACGTTGTCGTTGACATTGACGTTGCCGATTGATTTTAAAATACAATCCTCTGACCAATCAATTATACATTTGAAATATTTTTTTTAAAGTATCCTCGAAAACTAATAGAAAACATTAATGGATGTTTACTTGTTTTTAATTCCATAGGAATAAAACTATAAAATATTTTTCTATATTATTGTGAGAAACGCATTTTGCATACATTTATTTCTCATACTCCTTTGCAATTACAAAATGGCGACATCGGTGTTTACAATTAGTGTATAGCTGTGATACGGGTAAAGAAAATGGGTGTGTCCATAAATGTATCAGACTCCTACGCGTAATCAGCGTAGGTTCATTTCTCGGTGTGGCCTAGTCATTGTCACCACACGATTATTTAACCGACCAAGAGAAATATAAGCCACCCGCAATTCGAACATTAACATTTATTTCATAATTGTTAGAAGTGGTGATAGGTGTGGTGTTGTCAGTAAGCTTATTCATTTAGGCCCAAATATACCCATATCCGCCTTTCAATGATTTCGTAGAAATTTGATAATAACATCCTGTTCTACACCATGCAGAAATAAGACTAAATCGAAGTTATGGTATACGTTACTGATTCGGAAACGTTCGATAAAATCCATTAAATAGAAAATAGGTTAGGCAGATACTATGTTAAACTAACATAATCTAGCAGACATTCTAACCCCGTTACTAGAACACCACGTGATTAGTTTAGTCTTACGAACTATAACGAACTATAATGAGGACGGGTCATGGGCTTTCTGATTTCCGTTCGGCAACAACAGTTACTTCAATGGCGGTGAATTCAAAATGAGATTTAGCAAATGCTGTAATGATACTAATAAGAAAGTCTTATGCATATTACTTTTAAGGTAATTTTAAAGATGGTCCACCGCCGACAGAGCATAAACGATACCATCATTTGAACGATACCTGTCATTTGAACAAAAACTGATGCTTTCTCGTGTATATATGTGTTCAATTATACACACACATACATAAAATAATGTATTTTGTTTTGGAACATTCACAATCAGTACTTAATTCTTAAAGGGCACAGTGCCATCGTTTTTTGTTGTTGGTTTTTTTTTTTTTTTTTTTTTTTTTAACGCAATAAATTTTTTTTCATATTTTTATCTTAAAGTTAAATTAGAAGCTTTAATTTTCCAATGGTGATAATGGTGTAAAGGAAAGTAAGTAACTTTTGTAACTGAAGGAAAACACTAAATACCATTCGTCGACGATTGAGCATCTTTAAAAACATCTACATCTGTTATCAATAGATCTGCGCCAATTTTAACTTTTTAGAACTAGCTACGTATAGTGAAGCTTTTAACTCTTCATTTTTTTATATTTATTATATTAATGGGTTTGGATATAAAAAATTATATATCTATGTTCGAATCCTATGTGAGGCAGTGTGCTCGATTATGACCATTGGTCGGTAGGTACAGTGTTTTTTTCGTGTACTCCGGCTTTCTACCGCCACCTTGACCTGACACGTCATAATCCTGGTTTTCAATAGCATAATTAATAAAGCAAACAAAATATTCCATAACAAGTCCCGCACTGTGGGTGTCTTTTGGCGATTTGATGAGATTTTATCTATCAGGTGCTGTCTGTACCATCATGAAAATGTATGTAAAAAACATGATATGCATAGTTTATTCACCTACACAAAACTACACAAAGACTAGATGAGTAATGCACCCGCCCCTGTACAGTGTATCGTAGTGTTTTTGGTATAGTATGATATTTTATCCATTCAAAACAGAGTTTTGTCCTTTTTCACATACATATTTCAACACATGCGGAGAAGGTTAAAGAGCGGTGCATATCATTGTGTCAAGCCTGTGGATAGCCAGAGATTTATCGGTTGATAAGATATGGACATACTTATAAATACTGCCCCAATAACCGTTTTTAAATGTATATGTTACCATGACATTGACTTTGTAGCTGGAAACTATCATCTTACATTAAATAGCATTCTAGAACAGCCTACGTGACATGACGTGATCTAATAGTTTAGTGGGTTGTGTAGACATAACCCACCTCGGGAGTGTTCAAAATGGCCGTGGTGGGCAAACGGGTCAAGATGTCCCGACACAATACGAATATATTCCATGTACTGACCGTACGATGGCGCTTTTTCTGACAGTTGATAGGATGGCATACAAAACAGACAAACGTAAAATTTCTCTACGTTCGGGAAAAAAAACAGATAAGGAGGCAACAATTGGATCAAACCTTTGAGAACAACACGGGGTCACCCTTGTTAAGTAACGTTTCAAAACAATGAGTCGCAACATTCAACATGAAATGCTAAGAAAGCGAAACCAAAAGTATTTTACTTCGTATATGAAATGTTCCACATTCATGACACGATTTTGGTACAGGATGTTGTGACATATAAAACCACAATATCGAGGTCAGGTATTCGTGGTAATCAGAGCATTGCGTGATATATCTTTTTGAAATTTCAAGGTCAGTATCAATGCTAACGAACGGATGGTACATTTGCCTTGTTAGTTCCGGTTTACACTACACGATGTCACGGTTGATCTATTTGAACTTTGTGCGGTTGTAAAACGTGTCTCTTATGTGAAAAGAATGCTACAAACCCTTATCACTAACCAAGTATCACAGTGTTTCTTCAGAGTAATACCCTTTCATTCAAGGTCACCGAGGTCAAATATGTTTCAATATATAACGACTTGTTTCCAAGTTAAAAAAATCAAGAGACGAATAGATGGCTTGCCACATTATAGTGTACCAGAGTGATATCCCTTAGGACGGGAGGTAACTCTGGTCGATCAGG
The DNA here is from genome assembly GCF_041381155.1 of Argopecten irradians. NCBI lineage: Eukaryota > Metazoa > Mollusca > Bivalvia > Pectinida > Pectinidae > Argopecten > Argopecten irradians. Next base: position 10,268,822 of record NC_091147.1, on the reverse strand, counting down.
AAGAAATCACGTTATGTGAATAGGATATGATAATATATGTCTGGCTTATAATAATTAAGTGTTTGACAAACGTCAGGAAGTTACAATGTAAAGGTCGTCCGAGGGTTCACTTAGGATTTCATATTTCAATATAGTTTTGTCACCTTAACCTTATGTTCTAATTCTCATCCATAATCATTCATCAAATCAGTATAAATCATTGGTAATACAGCTGGAGTATTTTTGAAGGACAAATTGAAATAAGTTGTAGTAATAAAATGTATATTCATAAAAAACCTGTTTTTCGTGAAGTACAGACTTTCGCGTATTTTCGTGGAAGAGAACTCAAACGCCAATGTAAATGGTTCGGGAATAATTGTAAAATGTCTTACTGTCATTTTATAGTAGTCACTAAGAACATTTACGATTCATGAGTATTTTGTAAATTACGGTGACACCAGATACTGCATAATTGTACCTAAAATAATGTAGGATAGTACATTGGCGATAACTACACAACATTAGTATGCATCATAATAATTGTACGCTAAGTATTAGTCCCTAAGATACATATGTGTACACATCTAATCATAAATAAATAATATCTATACTTAATGTAACCATGGATTGATATAACGTAATGCATCTTATATTGAAATGACGAATTTTAAAAGGTTTCAATTTGTCTTTATTATTCAGCTAATTACAGGGATGTCGCCGTAGGGAACCTGTGTCCATTACGCTTCATCATGCACCCTCCTATAGGAGATTGGTTTCGCTTCTTTTACTCGATCACTGTCATAGGCAATATTGCTCCATTCATTCTCCTAATTCATTCATACATATATTTCAATTGAGCAAAAGAGTTACTTTTGCATTGCAAAAAGAGTTTCATTTGCACACTGACATGTATCTACACCTTACTCAATGTATAGCATTAATAGATAATAGAACGCCAGAAGTTGGGTGTACTTACCTACTCCCGAATACGGTCTGTAGTACTGTTCCTATACCGCACGCAAATAACATGTTCCCCATCAATGTCGACGTGACTTGTTTGTTTCCTGAAGCACACATGATCGTTGCAAAGATAGCAGGAGTGGCCAGGTTGGAGCTCAGCAACATCAGGTAGTGCTTACAGAACAAAAAAGACATATTGAGTATTATTGCGTCTTTGGACATATAACACGGTTATCTGCCCTGGTTGGTAGGTATCGATTGCTACGTCATTATTTTGTGGTTACAACTCACGTCGTTTTCTCCGAACAGCATTGCGTAATTCGGGCAAATACATGACGGCACAATCAATACCTTTCCGCAAGTCACTAATATGCAAATACGTGTAATACATCGTTACATTCTTGTAAGCTATAAGGCCATACAGGTATCAATATTCAAATAATCTATTTATATCTGTGTTCAGCACATAGAAATGTTTAGGACCACTGTGGTTACGTGGTTAAAGAGTCCTGGTGTATCATCCTAGGCCCATGAAATCTGGCCGGGTAGCATACTCAAAAATAACGTGGGACTGCAGTTGTCAATAGTGACCGCTGGTGGGTTTTTTTTCCGCTGTGCACTCTAGCTTTATTCTATCTCTTTAACCTGATAAGTCAGTAAATGACCATGCTGTAAGTATAACTTACAACACAAACAAATAAAACAATGATTGATACCTTCACAATATGTAAAGATACTCCACCTCCGCCGGCGACAGGACATAAACAATACCCATCATTGGAATAATAACTAATGTATAATCGTGTTGTGTCTAATTAACACAAACATATCAAATTATTTATATCGCTTTTGGTGCATCCACAATCAGTACTTAATTCCATATAGGGCATAGTGACATTATTATTATTTTTGGCGGGAATTAATCATTTTTTGATATTCTTATATTGAATGAAAATAGGAAGCACAAACTTTTTAATGGTGGTAAGAAAAATGGTGTAAAGAAAAATACCAATTCGTCTGATCCATGTTTAATAGAGAAAAAATTGCATTCGTCAACGGTGGAGCATCTCTAGGTTTTAAGTAAGAAAATGGGTTTCAACATCATTACTTGTAGTCAGTTTGTGCAGAACATACATAAGGTTTGAGACAATACACTTGACTGAATTCGATCGTATACGTATTAAAAAGCGCCAAAGTTGTTAGCGGTTGTACAACGTTAAAATAGTTTTAATTACATTGTAATTTTTAAATATAAACTGATTTTTATCGTGCTGTTGCGCACCAACGCGACAAGATACCATAGCGCAAATTCACCAAAACGATATTTCAAACACCTTTATTTATGTTTACAAAATGGCCCAGCTACGACTTATCACAAGGGCAAACATCATGCCAGACAGCATAGCTATTCAGTTTAGTCCTTGACCAATGTATCGCGAACGTCTTATCTTCTGACTTACCAGATAAAAATAGCCCAAACCTAATGAGGTCAACTTCGTTGTGTTTCAAAGTAGTAATCAAATCTTTATCGAAATAATTAAAATTATTTTTTTTTAATCTTTCTAATTATACATTCATCAATTAGTACCTGGTTCTGTCTAACAGTATGCGTATCGGAAACATAGCGCCGGCCATATAGTGGAGAAATCATAAACACGGTTAAAACAGAGCTGTAAGGGTGTATAAATAGCTCACTTGAAACAGCTGTCTATGTCAGAAAATCTAAATTCGTTTCCAAGGAACAGCGAAGTTTTTGAAGCTTTTAAGAGCCCATGGCTACACCTACCTGGAATCCCAGTAGTATGGTTGTATGCCATGGTGGGCAGTCATCTACCTTATATTCTAAGCCAGCGAGTGTCTGTGGTGCAGAACTTTCCTTCATTCTACTCTTCTCTTCCTTCTGTTGAAACGTAAAATATACATTTTTATCATCGTTCTAGTAGCAAATAAATATTGAGAAACAATATCCAACCGTGTAAAATTATTAATCTGATCTGCGAATTAATACTGCTGGATTTACCTTCAGTTTCGGCATTTCTAACCCTTTCAGCAGGACTTCCCCTTCCAGTGACTCCTTACACACCACCATTGTTTTAGTTAAATATCTCCTCACTATACAAATACAATTTTCCTAATGAAAGTTTTGAGATAAAAGTTCAAAAGATCCTGGTAATTATTTTCAATGCGTCTATTCTGTCTGCAGTATAATGTGGAACCCAGCTGCTACAGAGGCTTGTTATCCGCTGATGTACAAAATGCTTTTTCATCCCCTAACTTATATGTGGAGCAACTAGGTCACGGCCAGGGAATGTGCGGGGATCCGTATCCCACCCTAGGTCTTACGTACAGTACCTAAATCAAATACTTATGATTACGATGGTATAATACGGAATGTAGCTATTCAAACTAAGTTTAGCCTTTTTGGTTTCTAATCAGAACGTTTAAAGTGACTTTAATAAACTTTTCCGTGACCTTTTGATGACATACATGTTTGTTTACGTGTGTTTATGTTGACTAAATACTGAAACACATCACGTTCATTCTGACTTTTACATAAAAAACCACTTATACTTGTTTAAAATGCGTTTGGCTGAATTTGATACCGGAACATCCTACATAAAACTTACACTGCAATGCGGTCAGCCTTATTTTGACAGATTTAACCGCATTTAAATTGGAAACAATAAACTTTGTTATTGGTGCGAATGTCTTTCTATCGACATCGACATGCACAACATAGAATTGTACAGTGGTTTTTGTTTATAAAAGCAACGGTTATAATTGGCCTGGTGTATAGTCACAAAAGTTGTCACTCACACTTTTTTCAGGAAAAAGCATTTATACATAAATGGGAAAAACACTACATAAAAGTTTGTTTACCCAAATATATTATTTTAAATATCATGCTTGCACTAACAAAATAAAACTTAAAGCAGATCACACCAAGACAAACATAACTTCTCGACGTTTAGAGGTGGCAAATAAAAACAGTTAAAGTTGTATGGTCTGTGAAATGTTGTATTTTTGGCACAAAAAAAAAGTATTTAAAATGTTCTACATAATTTTCACCCGCCTGCCTGTGTTTTAAACTTTCGATATTTACAGACTTTTGTAAAGTTGGTATTCGCAAAGTTAATAAGCAATTATATCAAAATATTGATTTTTAACGTGTAATATGATAGTGGGGGAGGAGAAATGGGTTCCCATGAACCCTCTGGCAGTTTTTCGAAACATGTTTTTTTAGGACCGGTATGATGTCTAGTTTCATTTTATGCTTGTTGCCATTGACAACTAATGTCCCATGAGGGTCATATGGCGGCCATCATGGATTTCAGGTATCAAAAATGGCCAAAATGACACATTCGCATATATGCGCATAGACAGAGTACCAGGCAACATTCAGAGGCAAATAAACACATTTTTTGATATGATGGAAACATGCTGAATACGATTAAATCATAATAATGACGTTATGTCTTCTCATTTTTGTGAAATGACGGGAAAACAATGAAATTGTCAGCTTTTTTCCCTAAAAAATCGATAAATGTCATAATTTTTATCACAATTAAAAAAAATGATGGACAAATCACCTTGTAACAGTCATTTCGAATTGCACTAACCCTTGTGTAAAGATATGTGTCCTATAAAAAGATAGATCACATCAATCAGGTCGGGAAAAGAGAGGGAACCCCCCCCCCCCCTCCCCTTAAAAATTTATCAAAAAATGGCCAATATGACACATTCGTATTTACGCGCATAGATAGAGAACTAGACAACTCACAGAGGCAAATAAACACATTTTTAAAATATGGTTGAATCATGCTGAATACGATTAAATCATAATAATGACGTTACGTCTTCTCATTTTTGTGAAATGACGGGAAAACAATGAAATTTTCAGCTTTTCCCTTAAAAAATTGATAAATATCATAATTGTTATCACAAGTAAAAAAAATTGATGGACAAATCAATCAGGTCGGAAAAAGGGAGGGCCCCCCCCAATAAAAAATTATTAAAAAATGGCCAAAATGACACATTCGTATGTATGTATGGGCGGCGGGTCTCTCTTGACCGAGGACGTAGTCCAAGGTCGATATTTTTTCTGTGGTCGATATAACCATGTATTGACCGAAATCAAAATGCTATAATTGTTTTATTATTTTTCTGGATTTTTTACATTTAGAAATGAGTGTGAAACTACATGTAATTCAAAATAAGCATCGCATTGTAAACACTGCTTCGTGATGACGGTTACAATCTTATGATTTTGAAACAGGTATAATTTAAAAACAACATAAGAAAACAGTATCAATTGATGCACTTCACGCTTTTATTACATGGCCGCGGTGCATGCGTCTTTGTAAATTGCATACATGTACATGTACATGTACTCCATTATACATGTAGCTCCATGTCTTAAGGACACTGTCAATAAAATGTATAGTTTGTTCTCCGTTGAAATAATCCACTTCGACGTCAAACATATATAAACAGATTCAGATTGACATAAGATACATTCTCTTATGCTGAGTACTCCATTTCGTAAAATAAAAAATCGTATACATACAGTAGGATTAGCCTAGGCCTACCAGTAATGTTGTAACTAGCCTAAGTGGAATTATAAAAAATAAACATCAAACGTATTCACTTTTCAATGGCTCTAGATGCTTAATGAATGTTATTCGATTATTCCCTACTCTCATACCGTGTTTATGTCGAAAATCTAAGAGATTAAACTGTAGTCATCAGTTGGAAGTCATCATCATCTTTAGAAACCGAAACAATCAACGTCGTCTGTCACATTTTTTGGGTTACGCTTCAAACTCAGGTCATCGAAGCGTTTGCTTCAAAGCGCCAGAAACACTTTAAGCGTTTTGGTAACGTAGACGATAACGTTATCTAAAAATAACCGTGCAATATACTTTTTCTATAAACTACTTCCGGAAAATTCGTGCAATAAAGTTTTTATCGGTGATCACGTGGCGTGTTTTTGACCAATGAGAAGTGACAAAAAATCCAGAAAAAAAATAATGACAGTTATCGGTTTTGTAGGGAAAAAGCTGAAAATGTCATTGTTTTCCCGTCATTTCACAAAAATGAGAAGACGTAACGTCATTATTATGATTTAATCGTATTCAGCATGTTTCAATCATATCAAAAAATGTGTTTATTTGTCTTTTGGCCAATTTCTCTATCTAATGCGCATGTCTTTTGGCCAATTTGATACCTGTAATCCAAGATGGCCGCCATATGACCCCATGGGAACATTAGTTGTCAATGGCAACAAGCATAAAATGAAACTAGACATCATACCGGTCCTAAAAAAACATGTTTCGAAAAACTGCCAGAGGGGTACATGGGAACCCATTTCTCCTCCCCCACTATGAATAATGTTGTTGGCCTTATGACTTGTTTAAAAGTTATAGCCTTGCATAACACATTTTAATTATGTCACATATTGCAAATATACGCTATGTTACCTTTATAGGTTATAGGAACATGATAGGATGAACATGCTCATAGATGCAAAAGAGGAATGTAAACCTTGTACTGTAGAACTGAACAGAAAGATAGGGTCGGGGCACATTTAAACCTCAGTTGATATAATTTGTGAATGTCTGAATCATCTATAGAATCTATCACGCGGGATAATTCCCTAATTAAGTAAATGAAAATTTATGAAAATGTCACCCAAGTATGCTGTCCATCTCCAGGAAGCAGATTTTTCAGGAGCAGAATTCATCATGTCATCGAAAAGAAGGGCGGACACCTCGCGCCCATTCTTTAACTGAAAGTTATTGATTTGCTGAACAAATCGCAAAATTAGCGAAATATAACTTTCTCTCGATTTTCAATATAAGTATTAACAAAAAGATATTTGTCTGGGTTGTATATATCTTTGTACAGAGCAGATCACTACCTTTTGAATGGTAAACATATCAAATTTCTCCGTCTATCAAAATATTTTACATAGCGTCAAAACTCGGGACATGTTTTTGGGACACCCTGTATGGACTTCTAACCTTGACCTATATAGCCAGACAGCGTGAAAGGTATAAAGAGCGTATGTGGTTGCACAATTTATCTTTATGCACTGTTAATGGAGGTTAGTGATATGTTATTAGACTTGCGTAACAGTTATGCTATCCTTGGATACATTACATAAAACTGCTTGGTTTGGTTTGATTATTTTAACGTTCTATTAATAGCCAAGGTCATGTAAGGACGGATCCCCATGTATACGGTGTATAACGTGTATGCAGTGTGTGCGGTGGGTGTTTTGAGTTCTTATAGAGTGGAACTCTTGTTCTTTTATAGGGCTATATCACTGAAACATGCCAGCGAAGACACCAAGCAACACACCCCACCCGGTCACATTATACTGACAACAGGCGCTGTACGTTAAGCAAGTGCAGAAACTACCGGTTTAAAAGACTTTGGTGTGTATCTGCCAGGGGACAGAACCCAGAGCTACCTGAAATTTTTTCATTGAGTACATTTCATATGATTTTATATGGCAATATAATATAAATTCAAGGTACAAAATGAGTGGTTATAGGAGATTTCAGAAAAGATGGCGATGACGTCACGAAAAGGTTCATCCGGGCGCTCAAAGGTACCACTCCGTATATCTGAACACATTAACATGGTGGGCACACCGCCGCTTGCGATGTTTGTTTACATTTTATTGTAATAAATAGTACGGCAATCCGAGAACTATTCAAGTACTTTTTGAGATATGTGTCGGTAATTACGTATCAATATTATTGATTTCTCCAACTATGGGCTGTGGCCTGAGGTAATCTACTAGCGAAGCCATGCACGGGCGACCGTGGTCTGACCAGGTGGTTCACATTTCGTTATATCAAATAGTGTTGTGAACAGCTTTTTCATGTTTAACAGAAACATGACACAATAAAATCAATTATCTATTCATAACTTTTCCAGAACATGGATTTATACATGCAATAGAGAACAAAAAACGGGTACGTGTGACGGCCCGGCACCGCTTCGCAAGCTGGCTTCACGACCAACACTACATCTACACAAATGTATTCAGCAATTGTTTATATAAAAGTTTTAATGTCTATAACCTCTGAAACAATAAGAAATCATTTTAAAATCAGAATTTGCAAGTATGAAAGTTTATACTTTTGTTGAGATATCGATTGTGTAGCAGAGATGTGCGTATCTGTTATTGTTTTTGTTAGTCACCATACTGTGTTTGTACCTTGGAGGACCCGGATGTAAACTTTCTGTGACGTCACGCCATCTTTTCTGAAATATCCTTATATAACAACTCATTTCGGGTCGACGTGGTTGTTGTATCCGTATGTTTACTTACGAAGCTTGTGTCTTTTGTAACTTTTAATGATAACTCACTCATATGAAATAAACTCCATATCGAATAACCCCGAGTTGCGTGACCTGTTTCTACAATTGTACCACACATATGGGTTCAAGTTCAAGTTTTATTTACTTTGAGTCTGCTGACTCATCAGTTGAAAATGCATACACACATTAAAACATGGCATTCCAACAGTACACCATATAATACAAACATAAAGGTAGTCTAGACAATATCCAAAGTAAATTAATCTTGAACATAAACTCATAAATGTGATAGAAACAGTTCACGGTTATTGCTATGGAATTATCTACACGAGTGGGTTATTTCAAAAAGTTACAAATGACACCATCTTCAGATATTTTTGCGTTCGTATCCTTGAGGTATTTTGCTAAGTTATTTAATTCTTTTACATTTGATGTGTTTATGAAAACCCATAATTTCTGAGCTGCAACTTAAAATACTTTTGACATAAGTATGTAAAACTGATCACTGAGTTTCTGCGTGAAAATAACTTTACGACATACATTCATAACTGCAAATTATATTTTTGCCTTGATCTGTTCTTTTTTGTTGGATTTTTCTAAACGTTCCATTGTAATTTTGTAACATTCAAAGGTAATTAAATTTATTGTAAAAATTCAAATGACGTTCATTTTATATCCAATTTTCATAATTTCTCAAAAGACGTACCCTTTCAAAAAACAATAACCATTGTTTTATATGTATTGACTGTTAAATCCCACATTTTGTGCATCTTGCTAATAAATTCAACATATCTTGTAAGCCTTCTGGTGTTTCTGAGAAGTTCACCATACCAATTGCGTATATAAGCAGGAACAAATTAAAGGTCTAGATGAAAAAAATGAAAACAAAATAATTAAACATCATACTTTGCCGCAAGATCAGTGTATGCGCACTTGATGTAAAGTGATACCCTCTTTATACCTATCACGCTGTTCGGATATATGGACCAAGTTCAGCATGATGTATTACATAAACATATATACCGGTAATTTAAATGCATATTAACAGATACCTTTACAAGACCAACTATACACCACAGATGTTAAAATTGACCCAGCCATTATAAACATATGAAAACATATATAGTTAACAATGTAACTACAGAATAAAACAGACAATGTAAAAGACAACATGACTTTCAGGGGAAGTCTTATTCTACTTCGTCAGTCACAGCTGGAAGTTTTAAAACGCCATATGCAAATAAGCATTAATCTGTGCCGTCCAATTGAACTTTCTTTATTACCTTCAGCTCGTGCTTGAGCTTGCACGTGTTGATATTTGACCTAGTGATCATCGAAGTTGGAAGTCAACCTGCCTTGACATATTTCGTTGATGTTTACCCGGTAAAAAGACAATATTGATACAATATATGCTATATATCTTTCACTTTGAATATTTGTAAAGGCTTTATACTCTTGTTTGTCACAGTCCAACGGGTTTAACAAAATTTTTGACAAAGCAAAAACAAATCTCGAATTTGATGAAGTTATTAATAAATATTTGACTTCGCTTTTTAAATCGCATAACGTGTGCTTTCAGTTTTTACCTTTTTTGGAAATTACAGGGACAGAGCTCCGCAGATGCGGAATGTAATTCAATGTTGTCAGTATTGAAAAAAAATCTCAAATGTATTCTTCTAAGGGACACACAGAACAAAAACAAATGAATCCCGTCTCTGCTCTGTAATAGCACATACAAGCGTGTACAAAGATAAAGGCCACGCTTTTCGTTAATGGTCTGACCCCGAATAGCAGCGGTTTGATTAGGGCGTCACAACAAGCGTAAAATGTCGTTAAGCACATCTGAGGACAAACAGAAACAAAACTATATTGCTATTTTTCGGGTGTAACTTAGGGCCTACGATTGTTAAATAAAACCTGTAAGATGTGGGCATTCCTATTATATAGATAAATAAATGAAACATGGTTTCCAACATTAAAGTATTTGTTTAATTGTTTTATGGTATTTTCCCGTGAAGCTGTATACAATCTAACTGTTGACAACTAAATCGGGAAATCATTTATCAAACTCGGTAACATTTGAGTCTCTCGCCTTTTACATGTTTCTGTACCATGGCTGTTTTCGGCCGCTGTTTTGGTACAGAAAGATATAAAAGTGACTGGTCACATAAATACTGCTTTCACATCTTTGTGTACCATGCTTTCATATGTTTTTGTACCATTCATGGTACACAAAAATGTGAACAAACTGTACCATGATAAAAAGCGTTACAGTTTTTTCATATCTTTTTGCCAGGCTCTTGTCGGCCATCGTACTTGTCCGGTTAGTGGTACACAAACCTGTAACATGAATAAGGCTGTTGATGTGAAGACATCTTTAGAATTGTGTCTTGTTTTGGCATTAGTCATACGCTATGTTAACTTCACAATTTACAGAAACATGATAGAATGTAATTGGAACATGCACACACATACATTTATATATAAGTAGAAAATCTCTGAAATCTGCTTGTATTTTCTGGGTAGATGCAGTAGGGTTCTTCTACAAACTCGATGAGTATCAACCATGTCTTATAATATGTGAGAAGGGAACAGAGAGATACGATTGGTTGGGACCATTAAACGTCTTTTTTATAGTTTCTTTTTTTACATTGATACCTGAAAAGTTATCTGATAATATGCATTTAAAATAGATATGTTTGAATAATCGTCTAATGAACTTCTAACCTTGACCCATATACCCGAACAGCGTGAGATATACTAAGAGGGTAATACTTTACATCAAGAAGGTATGCGCTGATCTTGGGCCAAAAATCTGAGGTTTTGCTATATTTTTTTTTAATTTATACCATATAATCGAATGGAAATTTGAATTCAATTATCATATATCAAATATATAATTTATTGTTTTGGCATCATTTTTACCGATTATATTTTCATATACAATAAAAATAATAAGACTCCCTTTTGCAGTACGAATCGTCTTTTTATGTTGCCTGTTTTGTTTTTTTCATAATTGTTTAGTACATATTTATATATGTCAATAGTAGTAAGGGTATGGGGATATATAATGTGTAGCTCACTTTTTTTTATCTGCGTTATGTGGAGAATCATCGGGATACATTGTATACAAACCTGTTTTGATGCCACCATCTACGCCAAAACATTTGATACAACTGTATGTATAAAGCGTATTGAGATACTATAAATATAATTGTTTGTAGCTACTTTTTCAAAATATTGTTATGATGAATATATCTTTGTATAGGAGACACTTAGGTATTCAATTCATTATAGGGTCTTACTGCTGTAACCAAGGCAGTACGAGTTATCTCCCCTTATTCGGAAGCTGTTGTTATTAATCACTGCATTCTCTCCATATTTAGCGTCGAGATTTTTACACGATTCTCCTAGCTTTAAACTTGTGGAAACACCGCCAAACTGGAGTAAATCAAACAGAAAATCAATCACATTATCTTGATCGATACACAATATTCGGTTTAGCCAATAAGTCGTATCCTGTTTGTCATTTATACATTTTAGGAAAAGACGCTTCAAATTAAATTTCAAGAATTGTATTTGTTTAGATAGTTGCTCGCTTTATATATTTAAAATAGTAAATCATTTTGAGGATGAAAAAGAGGTATGATAGAATTTCACTCTAAATAGCACAGATGGCGTTATGTATAATTTATTTCATTTCCATTTTTTGAAACAGATTCGTCTGTAAATAGCATGTACACAAAGCGATATACGATACATATAGATTACTGAAAGGGGGGCTTTAAGGGGGATATTTTATATTAGTTTCAGTCGTCTTGACGCCAAAGGCAATGCCGTTCGAGTTACCCCTCCTTACACGGGAGTTGCTTCTACATGTATTATGTATTGTCTTCTGCGTTATTACCTTATTACTTTTATTTTTGTTAAAGGAGTAAATTAAACAGCTATTAGGTAAGTGATACACTGGTCAAACGTCAAATACGTCAATGTCGGTCGATATAAAAAAAAATTGACCAATGTCTTCATCCAAATGGATTCATGTTTGTATTTAAATATAAATTTAGTAACAAAATACAATAGCAGTGCATTGCGATTTGCGACTTTCTGTTAAATGACCAAAGCACATTAAGCCGGTGTCGAGACTCCGCCGAGTTTCAATTTTTTCCATTGTCATGATAACAATAGATATTTTGATGACCATGACATCGTCTGAAAATAATCGTAGCAGTGAGGAAAGAACCCAATATTCATATCAATTTTCAAACTTAAATTACATTCCGCAACAGTAAGACGGTATAACTTTGTACCAAGTGTAAACAACGCGTTAATAATTTTGTACCCCATTAAATGTTGGGAGAATATGAGGATGGTAATGGTGTTAAATAAGTAAAATATGTGACTGAAGAAAATTACTAATTCTACTCTTCTTGTATTTATAATGAAAACATACATCTTTGGATTGAAACGTGAACTAAGTTGATCGTAGAACAAGAATATATTTTTATTACTTTAACATAATGTTTACAGTTCATGTTTCATATTTGTATAATTAAAAAAAATGAGAGAAATGTAGTTTAAACAATATGCAAGAAAAGAAATAAGTCTTTCCCTTACAATAACTGTTGTCTTGATGATGTCTGTTTTATCATGTCGCTACACTGCTAAATATGTATTTTTGAATTTCATATGTTTAATTTATAGTCTACTTTCCTTCACGTCCTGATGCGATTTGTTTTCAAATCACGCATAGTGTCTAAATGCAGAAGCCAAGGCAGTTTGAGTTACCTCCCATTAGTGGTGGGTCTCCTATCTAATGCATCCTGCATAATTAGTGTCAAGAATTTTGTGGCAATACCGATATACTGGTGTAAATTAAACATATTATCAAGTTGTACACTTATTGTTATCGATAGACAATATTCGCTTTAGACAATCAATCTTATTCCGTTTCTCATTTACACATTTTAGGGAAAAACACTTCAAAATTTCATGAACTTTATTTGTTTATTTATTTTGCTCGTTTTACATTTAATATTTCTAAGTATTGATACGGATTTCTTTTCGAAGCGGCCAACGTCACTACAACATATGGAGAGGATGAAAAACGAAAATGTAAGACATATTTTAAATGAACTAGATGACGTACGAAAGCGATGAAGGTTATTTCTGTATGTCCAATATATGTTCACATTATTAGTTTTTATTTTTGGAAACATTTTACTCTAAATTACAGAAAGAGGTATTTTAATGCTGTGCGATAAGTATAGTTACATAATGTAGGTTTGTCTAAAATTCATCTTTAAGTCTAATTTGCTGTAACTGGGCGAAAATATCGACATGTGATCAATGATCTATTGAAAACCATCAGGTTTGATGAATTAACTCAGATAAAACCACATGCAAGCATATACGATGTCATATAAACATTAGCTACAACAGAAAGTTCTCGGTTGTAAAAAGTCTTGCTTTATGCATGTTTTGATGAAACCATATCTCCAGAAATCACTTTACAATTACCAATAACACTGTACAAATGTAAAATGAAATTGCAGACCACCACTTGGCGCCATGGTCTGACTTTTTGTACTTATTTAACTGCACTGTAGATGAAAAACAAAATTGGTTGTACTGTCAAAAATTATTTTGAACTCATTTTTGTACGTGTACAATTTAATCATGTGCATTGTAGGCCTCAAAATATCAATAACTGGAGGTAAACTTATTTCATTTTATATTTTCAACATTGTACAAAATATCAAACGTATTCTTGTAACGCAGACAAAGAACAAGACAAGTCCTTACACTGGTAATGATCCGCAGATAAACAGATCAGTGTTTGAAACACGCCATTAATGATCTTTTGCAGACAGGTTTCACAATGATTTCAGTTTCACTTGTCTGGTTTCTGATCCAAAAATGTATGGTATGAACAGGGTGTTGTCGTGCAAACCTGTTAAAAAGTTAATACCTTGCTTAACACATTAAACTGTGTGTCATATTGGAATAATTTATACGCTATCTTAACTTTACAAGTTAATGACACATGATAGAATGTAATTCGAACCTGTGCATACATTCATTAGAATATATAATTGATGGATAGATGAAGAAGGGATTTGCAACTCGAGGCGTGTCAACCTTGCCGTATAGCGTCTGGGAAAGGAACAGACTGATACGATTTGTTGGGACAATCTAAACAGCGGCTGTAATACTTGGTCTTATCAATGTAAACACTCCTTATATGCCTTTGATATATATTATGCAAAAGATCCAAATATCCAAACAGGGTGAAATATATCAACCAGACAAAGTTTTTGTTGTTTTGGTTTAAAGATGCCTCACCGCCGAAAGGACTTAATTGGTGTTTGCTCACGGAAATGTATGTCTAATTAACACAAAACAGTATATACATGTATAAGAGATCTTGTTTTACTTTTGGTGGATGAACAATCAGTATGTCATTCCATACAGGGCATAGTGCTATGGACTTTTTCGGGACGCAACGCATTATTTTTATTATCTTTAAGTAAAATTAGATGTTCGAATGTCAATAGTGATAATGCATGCATTGTATTGTTAACATTATTATTAATTCAGATGAATTTAACCGAATAACAAACATGATACGGCAATCATTCTCTCAATAGCTACGGCAGGGACAATCCATATTCCAGGAGCATGCTGAATTTATTACTTTTGTCTTATCTTGAAACACTAAATGACATTCGTAGGTATTTCAAAAAAACTACAATAGTCACTGATAGTATGTTGACTGATAATATGTTTTAATGAGCAATATCATGCAAGCTGCATTTGTCAACCACAAGCAAACATAGTTTATAAACGGCTTGATATGTATACCTGTTTGATCTGGCAGCATGGGGACCCTGCAGAAGATTACCTCTACTAAACAGGTTTTAATCCTCAATAGATAAAAGTTAATGTAAACAATATGTTCCATTATATAAACTTTTATAAAATTCCAATCATCAAACTCCTTGATTGCATTATTTTTTTTCAACATTGTACAAAATATCAAAAGTAATCTTGTAAATCACAAAAAGAACAAACCAGGTTGTCCCCGCCTTTACACTGTTAATGATCGGTAGATAAACAGGTAAGTGTTTGACAAAGGTAATAAAGGTTCTTTCGCAGTTAGATCTCACAATGATTGTAGTGTCACTTGTCTGGTTACTGGTGCACAAACCTGTAAGATCCATAAGGCTGTCGGCACACAAATATGTTTAAAGTTATTGCCTTGTATAACACATTAAACTTTGTCTTATATTGGAACTATGTATATGTTATGTTAACCTACAAGAAACTTGATAGAATATGTAGAACGGATTTGCAACTCGAGGCGTGTCAACCTTGCCTTATAGTGTTTGGGAAAGGAACAGACTGATACCATTGGTTGGGAGAATTTAAACATGGATTTTGATAGTTGGCTTTATGACGGTAAACGCAATTATACGCCTTTGAATCATATAGAATAATCATTGTGCAATAAAACAGGGCGTGTGGACGTTTAACCTTGACCTATATATCCGAACAAATATCCGAATATTTCCATTTAAAGATGCTCCACCGCCGGCAGAGCATAATCGATGTTAGCTTGTGTAAATTTATGTCTTATCAACACCAAAAGTGATATATAATAACTTGTTCTGCTTTTGTTGGATGCGCAATCAGTAAGTCATTTAATCGAGGGCATATAGTGCTACGGGACGCAATCGATTATTTTAATATTTTCATCCTAAAAACTAGAAGCTCGAAATAGTCAATGGTTGCAATGGTGTAAAGTAAGCAACTTTTGTAACTGAAGAAAAATAGTATTCCGTCTGGTACTATTTTGCCAAAAAAAACTCGACTTCACCTTACAGTAAATGTTTCATTGTGTCTGTTTTATCATGTCTCTTTTTATCATATACAGTCCTACATCAAAAGTATGTACATATCTATATATACTTTACAAACCTGTTTTAATGCCATCATGAAAACGTTTAGAGAATAAAACCTAATAAGTACATTGTACATGTTTGTAAGTATATAGCGTATGTACAGAGTATTGTGTTTTCATTTTAGGAGCGAATTTTTTAATGCTTTTGCATAGGGTAGATAAGATTTATTTTAATTCATTTATATCGCCTCAATGCTGAAGCCAAGGCAATTCGAGTTATCTCCCCTTAGTTGAGAATTGTATTTATTAACTACTGCATGTTTAACTTTTTACTCGATTCTCATAGTTTTCAACTTGTGACAACAGCGATAAATTTGAGTAAGTCAAACAGAGAATCAAGTAGTACATTTGTACAATTATCTTTATCGATAGACGATAGCCAATCAATATTATCTTATTTTTCTATTTACATATTTTAAGAAAAATTCGCTTCAAAATTTTTAATGCTATACGATAAATATAGTTAGATTTGTTGCTGTAACTGGCGGAAAGTTTCGACATGTTATTATATTTATTCAGACAACCATGAAGTTTGATGAAATAAGCTCACAAGAAATAAAAATAAATAATGTCACATAAACATTAATTACAACAGAAAGTTATTCATTGTAAAAGTTCCTTTTTATGCTTTATGCATGTTTTAATGAACACATATTTGCAGAACTCACTTCACAAATAAAAATGACCATCTTTGAAATGAAATTGTAGACCATAATTTGGCTCCATGGTCTGATCGTTTGTACTCATATCGCTTCACTGAACACGTAAATAAAATCATTTTTGGCAATATCTTCAAAATTATTTTAAACTCATATCTGTACGTGTAAAATTAAATGCTATGCATTGTAATTATTGTAATTCTCCAAATATTCGTACCTTTTGATGGTTAACCAAGAACAACCCTAGTTGACCCCATCCCGGCATGGCTAATGATCGATAGATGAACAGGTAAGTGTTTGACATAGGTAATAAAATATGCAAATTATTTTATTTTCATTTTCGGAAACAATTTTAACTCTACATTACAGAAAGCGAGATTGTATATGTTATACAGGTTGAGTTTTTAAAATTTCTTTTAAGCGTTTTGGCGCGAAAGGCATGGCCGTTCGAGTTACTGTTAAATAGGCTATCATTCTTTCGAAGAAACCAAGATTCGCGATTTCTATTTCAAAATTTGTTCGTGGATATCAAGTTTCGCCGAATCAGAATTGAATGGAGATATCATTAAATTTAATTTTGCAAAAATCGTGGAAGATAACAAGTCACGGAGATAAAGTTTTGTGAATTTACCTTGCTCACGAAATTCCCGAAAATAAAGCACATGCAAAGCAAGCATGATTCATGAATTGTTCATTAAATCTCTTAGCCATGTTGTTGTGTTATAATGAAAAAGACGACGATATAAGTTATGGACGTCATCTGTATGCCTTACGGCTGACTTTCTAAAGCCGACACGACTATCTGCCTCGACGATAACCAGATAAGTCTTACCTCTACGGGCGTATCGTATTCTAGTTTGTGCTCTTACTACATGTAGTATGTATGATCAATGTGGGATCATTTGTTGCATTATCAAGTTTTTATAATTATATCGGCATTCACAATATGTATATAAACAATAGATACCAATGGTTATGGATGAAAATTGGCTCGGGTTGTTAAAGTTATATGTGCTGTGATTTTAATACTTACGAATCAAAAAGAGTTTTAATATGTTATTCGCCACCAAAAGTTACCAACATTTTGAGATTTACAACACGTATAATGTGATGTCTTAATTCCTAAAATTACAACTAAGAGATGAAAATGATTTTTGGTAGTATATTTACACATTCTGTGCAGTAAAATGAATACATCAGGTCATACCATGAAGTTACGTTTTACAATTCATTTCACAATTTATCAGGGATATTTCTAAGTGTAAAGTGATATATGTAGGTATGTTTCCATCTCAACATTCATAAGGCAGGAAAAAATAATTTTTAAGTGCATAAATCATGTGTTGATTGTAACTAATGTTTATAATGCATCAAACATGTTTTCATGTCCATTTGAATTATTTTCACAGCTTAATTTATCAATTTTAAATAGATTACTGAAAAAAATGTTGTACATATAACTTTAAAATGTTCCGATTTCTATCACTGGGGAATGAGATGTCCCAATATATTTCCACAAACTCTTCACCTCTTGGTCGCGAGTTCAAATCCCATACAGTGCTGATTTTGCTCTGATAATTGTGTTTGTCTGATTGCAAAACATGAAATGATAATCACTACTTATTTCAGCAAAACTGCAATAGGCAATGATAGCATTTGTACTAATAAAAAGTTTAGTGACCAATACAATACTATCTGTATTTGTAAATCACAAGTAAAAATAGTTAAAAGTCGGTTTGATCTTTGTACCTGTGTGATGAGGCATTATGGGGACTCTGTGGAAGATGAGCTTTGCTAAACACGTTTTTATCCCCAATAACTAAAGTTTAATGCAAACAAAAATATTAATTATATAAACCTTTATCATATTTCTATCTTCAAATGCATTGTCATTTCAGGATTGTACAAAGTCTCAAACGTTTTATTGTAAAGGACACATCGAACAAAAACAAGTTAACCCCGGCCCTGTACTGTACATGTACATTAAGGCTACATCTGTAGTCTACGATCGACAGACGGACAGGTATTAAGTGTTCGACACAGGTAATTAAGGTTCTTTCACAGACGGGTTTCACAATGCTTTCAGTGTCATATGTCTGGTTTCTGCTGCACACATTTATAATATGAATAGGTCTATGTTGATAAACCTGTTTAAAAGTGATTAGCTTGCATAACGTATTACTGTGTCACATATTGGAATTATTCATAAGCTATATTAACTTTCCAGTTTACTGTAACATGACATAATGTAATTGGAACATGTACATACATACATAAGTATATAAATAGAAATCACTGAGATATGCATAATTGAGGGATAGTTGCATTTACATGCTCGATTCGTGTCGTCCTTGCCATGGTGTGGCTGGGAACGGGACAGAATGTTACGATTGGTCGGGGCAATTCAAGCATCAGTTATTACAGTTGGCCTTGTGAAGGTAAACCCGTTAATATACCGATGAATCATGCATGTATGAATGTCCTATACAAAAGATCACGCAGGGTAGCTGCACTACCTTGACCCATATAGCCGAACAGCGTGAAAAGCTTAAAGGGGGTATTTCTATACACCACAGACTTGTGCACCGATCAGCTGTGTTCGGTGGTTGCACAATTCATCGTTATACACTGCTATTGAAGATCCATGTCATGTTATGCGATTTACCTAATTACAATGCAAAGTTAATGATGGATACATTACATATATTCCATAACATTATCATATAATAATATGTTCATAACAATATAAATAAAATGATCTACTTAAAGACACGTTTGAAGGCAGAAAGGGCTGGCGGTAATTTTTTATTTTTTTTTAATTTGTAATAATGACTATATATATGTGTGTAATATAATTGGGAAACATTAATTTAGTTTAATATAACAAGCTTATTCGTTTTTATTGTTTTGATATTATTTCTATGGATTGTTTTAGCCTATTTGTAATCTTAAAATATGAGAAAAAAGTATTATAAGAAAATAGGCTAGTAATGTGACTTCCCTTTACAGTAAATGTAAATTGTCGTTACATTATACATATGTCTTTTTCTTATATCTTAATTAGGGTCCTATTTTCATTTCATTGTATGTTCTATATCCGCTTGTTTGGTATATATATATGTGTGTAAGTATATATAATAAATTTGAAGGAACATCCAAACGGACGAAGTCTATAAGAAATAAAAAAAACAATAATGACTGACTAGTTATAATTACGAAAGCGCTCAGGTAATTAAACAGTCGTTATTGTTTTTATTTCTTACGTATGTTTATATCGTGAGTGTAACACACTGTTGCCCACCTTTGTCTGTATTATGTGGAGTATTATGGCCCAAAGGCATTTATGTCAAATGTTGAATAGAAACATTTAACATATAAAAGGTAACCATAATTAATCATCAACAAAATTATTGTCAAAACGAATAAACACAAAACTGAATGTCAATCTACTTTTGCACAGATATTGTACTTATTGACCGATAGGTAAGTATATAATACAACAAAAATTGTCGCTAAAAATCAAGATAGTAAAACTAATAAAAAGTGATCTCACAACATTTCAAATTCTGATATGTTGGTGAAGGTAATTTATTCACAGTTTCTGTGGTCTCATTTCTGTATAATTATTCTTCTAAAAACAAAATTACTATCCTTACATTAAAATAATATCTGCTACTGCCAATACTTAAGAATATCATCTATATATATTCCCTTTATGCTGAAACCAAGCTAAACCTTTATATTGTTTTATAACTACCCATTTACTTCGCTTTCTATTAATACAATTTGCTACCAGGGAGAGAACTTACGTAGGTATTGCATGTTCGTTTCATCCATTCAATTTAATTTAAATAAACTAAAATTTAATGAAATTGAAACATCTAAATACTTTCATTTTTATGTTTTTAAAGTAACAAATGTAGTTGTTTTGTGCTCAGATGTAGCTCACCTGTGTGAGCTGTAAATAACTAAAGCCTGTTAGACGTATTAAATATACTTTGCTGCAAGGCGATTGACGCATGCCCTTTGACTCCATTTTCCTATGAGCTCATTACCGCGTTTTTCCTACTAAGTTCGGAATTTCAGTAACAAGGATTTCCCAATAGTTACAAAGTACACTTTCTCAACCCGCGAATCAATTTTGGTTTAAACACATTTTACAATGGTTTTAATATTCTGTATTCCTTTTTTGTTATGTTGTGTAGCTATTGCACTTGTTAATATAATGTTAAGATATAAAGCAAATTATCCTTTTTCTAAACATAAACTTTTTAAAGTAAGTTACATTTTGTGTAAACCACACCAAATGGACAAATTACGATGATATTTAGTGAATCTTATATAGCTATTTATTTTACAAAGTCATTTAAGCACATCTGATAGTAAGCATCATGAAGCGGATACTGGTAAAGTAAACGAAGAAAGACTCTGTGTATTAGAAATATCGATTGGTATTGTGAACATACAATTAAGCATTGTGAGCTTTGTCAAACCATAAGACCCAGAGTCTTATTTATGTTTCTGTCACGAATGATGTATATACAAATATTTGTCCCGGTTAAACAGCATGTCTTTACAATATACATTACAAACTCAAGGTATGTTAATAAGTTCAGGAAAAATATATGTACGTAAACTACATATACTTACCGCATCGTGTCCAGGGACGCGATCAGTCGATATGTCGTGTGACACATTTTTTGCATTCAATGTTTCCTCGCTGTCTGTAAATGAAAATCCTGGATTTATCTTTCCTTCACCAGGACCCCCTTTGGGCTGATTCTCTGTCCCGTCCGTATGTCTTATAGCCCGTAGGGTTATCCCGTTGGAAGCAGACGACATGTTGTCTGGTAGTGTTCTCAATAAACCGTATCCAGAGCTATTTAAGCTCTACTGAGAGGTCGACGGTTAAAGTGTCTATGTAAACATACCTACAAAACTTTTTACCAGGAGCCTCAGACGATGTTTGAATGAACATACATATTCATGTCGGTTTTTTTCAAAGCTTAGCTACCAATCTCATCTTCAAACTCTCAATTTAATAAGTGTCAACATATCGGAATAGAGACATGACGATTGGCTAATAATGTAAACTTGATCTAGGAGATGTGTGGCTTTGAACAGCGAAATCACATTAATAAATAATTTTGCAGATAAAATCATCACTACTAACCTGTCTAAACCTGTTTTGCATAGCCATCTGTCTATTGATCATGTGATGAGGGGATGCACATATACTTTAACGTATAAAAAGATCAGATATATAAAACTTACTTAGACCCACGGAATTGTCCATGTACATTTATAATGTCCTTTAAAACATGGCCATGATGTCGTCAGTGCTTTATTTGGGCTATTCTATAAGTACTTGTTCTGCCTGTA
This sequence comes from Argopecten irradians, assembly GCF_041381155.1. NCBI lineage: Eukaryota > Metazoa > Mollusca > Bivalvia > Pectinida > Pectinidae > Argopecten > Argopecten irradians. The sequence goes on along the minus strand of NC_091147.1, from coordinate 10,246,544 downwards.
GATTAGTACATTAGTTCACCTTAACCTGCTGATTAGTTAAAATAAATCTATATTTCCAGGTAACTTATTTACAATGAAAAGTAAAGAGAAACACTACATTGATATGCATCACTGCCATTACAGAATACAATGCATCTCGTGAATTATTTACTGATTATTATATTGTATAATTATACTGAATCATTTTGAAGAGACTGAACCTTTTAAAGTGCATTGTTTTGGGCCTTATTTATATTTGTGTAACAAGTTGTTGAATCTATAATTACTTTAATTAAGAGTGCAATGATGTACATGTACAGGATAGTGTCCTAAATACGAAATATTGTTTGTACATTTTTCTCTTTTTTTTTCTTTTCCAATTTGTGCCCTTGCTCCTATGCGAAAACCTTTTGGGATACACTCTATTCTATTAAAGTGGTAGATGTTGTTTCTGCTCAGCGCTCAATTTGAAGGAGTTGAACGACTATTTACCCATTGTCGGTATGATCAATGTGACCAGATGAAATGTTAATCATACACATACTACACTGCATACAGGCGAGGCCGTTCTTTAACTAATTAAGCTGTTGATTGGACAATAAACACAATCAACCAACCAACCTATGAGAAATTACAAAATTTGTTAATTATAGTTAGGATAAATGTTTAAAGCAGAATATATTTTTTTCGTATATGATTTACATTTTATCGAATGTATGAAATTCGTCACTCATCCCTGGGTGTTCCACTTGACATCTTATATCCTGTTTTGTGCTCCTGTCAAACTTCCGCTATCCACCGGAAGTGTAATGTTGGAGGTTCTCAATATACACATTTATAAAAAAAAATCCGCTTGATACCCGGTGACTTCGCCAGTGTCATGTGTAGGCATATGTCATTAGTGTGATACTACCTGGAGAGAATTTTAATTGGCTGTACAGGACGTAATGATATATACAATACAATGACGTCAATAGAGAATGCATGGTTGGTATCTTACAATACAAGGAATATTTTGGTGCAAGATTTAGGAAAGCTTTCCGTGTCGAGATACGATACGAGATAAGATACTAACCGTGTATTCTGTTTATCCTGCAACCATTATGATATTCAAAACGAAAGCAAATTGCCAGTTATTCACCTCGTTTCGCTTGAAGCGAGACACTTCTTTGATGCGGAGGAAAAGATTCATTCACTAAACCGAATGAGAGTGTACTCCTTTTTACTTCCGTTGGAAATTCATAAGCGCATTCCTAAAACAGTACCAATATTTCTATTTAGTGTGTAATATTTCTGAAACAATATGGAAATACTCAAAAACAATTATTACCCATCAATGAATCGTGATCGAGAATGTCCAGAGGAGAGCGACCAAAAATTAAATGGATTAACCAACTTTTCCTTCGAACAGCGACTGAGATCCTTCGATTACCAAGCCTTGATTATAGGAGAAAATGTTCCGATCTCATCCAAATTTTTAAGATTATCATCGATAACATCGACAAAGATAAATTGTTTACAATGTCTCCCATCACCTTTACAAGAGGCCACTCTAAAAAGATCGTGAAGCTAGTAACCAGACTAGAAGTAACCAAACATCGGTTTAACAGCAGAATTGCAGAAATTTGGAACACATTGCCATAACATTTAGTGTCTGCAAAGTCTGTAAACTCCTTTAAATCGAGCCTTAACCAGCACTGGCACAATGAACACTTCAAATTCTCCCCTACTTGTTATATTGCTACCTGACTGATTATTTGATCATATACAAGGATTTGACTCCAGAATTCATAAGGACTTAAATTGGTGTTTTAATAACATTATTACATGAATTACTTTACACGCCTTTACAATGAGCCAACAAAACGAAGGCACCGCCATATAAGACTTTCGATATCGTAAAAATGACGTCATCCCGGTGAATGTGACGTCTCTTTTAAGCGGGAATGAATGCCATTTCATTCACTGGAAAGTTAAAGTTCGGGTCAAATTAGAAAATGTTCCGTCAGATTTGAAACAAATTCACGTGTTCGTTTTGACGGATAAAGCATTTCGTATTGACGGATCAAGTTTATCCGTCAGTAGTTATCCGTCAGTATGTGTGTCAGTTGCAGGATAATTAAATATAACGTGACGTCAGGAATTTTAGGACGATCAATGCCGTGTAAGATTATCGTTAAAATTCACCGTACCTGTACAACCTTGAGGAATTTTCATTTCAGATTTATATATTGTTACTTGAGAATTTATTCAGTGGTTTAGTCAGATATAATTATGACATGAAAAATTTATACTGGTCGAAGCATGTGACCACTATGAAATATCGAATTTTCCTTACTGAAAACTCCGGATTTCACCATTTTTGAGAAAATTAACTCGTCTGTTATAGCACACATAATATATATTTTTTCTAGTTAAACTATGTTGATAATAAAAGTGATGTACATGAACATAGATATTTTTTCACAATGCATGATAAAAATAGTCTTTTTGAATGGGCTCCTCGACAGGGCCATTTATACCCCTTCGTGGTTCTACTCCTTAACTATGCAGAATATATTCGATAAAAACAATTCTCATTTAGTTTCACACTTAGTTTTTTTATTTTAATCGGAGATTCTTTGAAACGTAGGTTGTTGAAATTATGTAATAAAATATCTTAAATTTGTGTTCATTTTATGGCTAGTCATTTTTATGAAAATCGTCACGAAGTTTCAATTTTTGCTTCTTACACTCATTTTATAAAATATCCTATGAACTGAAAACTTATCCTAACAGATCCTATATCTATTGACCATTTAACATGTTTCGTTCAGCAGATTACGTAACTTCTAATTGGGAATGTTGTCGTAAGACCGAAGCCTTGCTCAGTGTTCGACATTGGCTAAACCGTACATGATATTTACAGACAATGTAGCCAGAGATAGACTTGAATTTAGACTTGTAAAAATATTTTAAAAAAGCATACAAAAACACTTTCTATCGACAGCAAAACAGCATAATAATGTCATTTACGACGGGTCAAGCTTCCAATTGCTCTATTAAATTGGAAAGGCGAAAACCTGATCAATGCAACTCGCTATTCAAGGGTAACAGTCACATACGACAGATATGAATACTAATTGATCTTTACTTTACTTTGGTGACAATGCTAATATCCACGTATCGTTGGATATTAATCACTTGTTTTGTTTAATCCAGTTAATTCATATTCATAAATTTGTTTAAATATGAGTTATATTTTGTGTTATCATAGAGGGACCCTTACCCTAGGTTCACGCACATTCCTGAAAATTCCCCATAAGGAACCATAACAGAGGGTACGATAAAAAGACCATTAAGTTTAGGATATCGCCTTAAAATCTGTAATGCGTTACTGTGGAGAACTTTAAGATAATGAATTCCTTAAAGTTTAAGAACCTGTGAAACTGGGCTCTGATCTGCTTATGCAGCAGACTTTGTCTAACAATCTCTACATATTAAATATATCACCAAATAATGGCTTTATTATATTTGTCTCCACGACATATCAGATTCTAAGTTTCAAGAAAAGATTAATTATTCAGTAGTTGCAGTAATCTGAGAAATTATTATCAACAAATATGTGTCTGGTGATCAGTTAAGTATATGATGTAACAGCTGTAGAATTACTATAAATAATTCAACAAAGTTTCAAGTTAAATATATTGTAAACAAATATAGATGGTTTGTCTTAACTTATACATTAATACAGTATACGTATTACCTTCATATTGTGTGATCTGCCCTATATATAACCCTTTGTTCGCGAAATGTCTCGCATGATATCGTGGCGTACTTCTGAAACTATGTCAGTTAAACACTGATTGTTTCAAGGTTAATATTGTCAAGCCTTAACGACAGATCAATGCCATCAGATGATCATCATTCTAAAGCTGCCAGCTGTCATATTATATAGTCACTGCATTTGTAACGGAACGGGAAGTAACTCGTACAGCTTAATAATTCAATCATTTTAAAACAAAGCCTTGCCATTTTCTTATTAATTCATCCAACAATTTTAAAAGAGTTTATTTTGAAGCCTGCCATACAATCCGCGGAAATATATGAGAGAAAAGACAATTTTTTTGTACATTTCAGATATTTTTTGCCGAGTAAGAGTTTTTTTATTCGGTCTGTTCTATACACAAATTACAAGGACTATTTCTAAACTGACTCAGCCATACATATATTCACAAGGGATTGGTTGGAAATCTTTTTTTTATTATTATTAACTTCCGTGTTAAAATCAAAACGTTGATCATAGTTTATATACATTGTTTGATAACAAAATGAAATTTAATGCACACCTTAATATGGCATTTAATCGTTGCATTATTCAATATTTCAATATTCATTTGCAATCTCTTTTCATTTATATTGTATAAATTCCACATAAGTTCAATTATTCTACATTTGTATTGTATATTCTTTGTTATAATTAATATTTTAGTATTTCTATTCCATAATGCGCATTTATATTATTAAAACATTAGCTTTCACTAATTTGTACTTACATATATATCCTTACACTGTTCATTTGTGTTCTATATGTGACGTTTATGTTCTCTTTTGTATTTCAAAGAAGTAATTTGCAATATGATCCGTATTCATTCATACTCAATATTACTTAACGTTCATATTGTATAATTCCATTTTGTCGTCACTCATCTGTGCCGTAATTCAAGTAACACAATATGGATATGAAGTAATATTGAGCATAAATACATTTTAGTCTCCGGCTCGGGTACTATGCCATCCCTCGACAACACTATAAGACCATAGTGCCCGCAAAAGAAGGTAATAATATATAAATAATAATGTTAAAATACGGAACATACATATAAATATAAATAATGTACATTTTAGAGTTATAATTATTGAATACAAGTGCAATTTATAGGATATAGATAAATGAATATACAATGAATGCAAACATTCAGCTATTGAATAATGTACCGTTTGACATGCCATATCTAGTAAGACTTGTTAACTACCACAATGCATCATGATATTCCATTATAATTCATTGTCATTGCACTTGATATGGGATGAATATATAGATATTCCGTCAGAGGAATATAAACAATCTTCTGATTGGTTGATTATTTTACCTTCGACCCTTTTAACAATTTAAGTCAAAAATCGTTTATGATTAATTACGCTATACATTAGTATCACAGCTGCACAGACTGGTACGTATCTCAGTTTCTTTAAACACAATATGGGATCGTCGAGCCAAGCCCATCTGACATCCATAAAAGAACTACGTAGACGATCACTACTTAATCTCCTTAGCTATTCAATACCTTCTGCAGAAAGCGGTGAAATAAAATAGTAGTCTCACTATGGTGTATTAAAAGAATCTTAACTTATTTTGTGTACCCCTTACATCGCGATAGAACCATGTTTTAAATTCGACACGTAATACGACTATGATTTCTCACGGAATATTTCTCTCTAGAGTTCTATTTGGTATAAAAGAATCTGAATTCGTGCTAAAATGATAACTTAATCAATTTAATATCGCCATTATTACAAGGTACATATGAGGTATGGTTTTTTGTCTTTATGTGATTCAGAATAGAGCAATAAATGGAACACCTGCAGCAGAAATGTTGATAGCTTACACATCCTTATACGTACACCATTACTTTACATGGGGTAATATTGCCTTATATATGTATGATTACAACTATCTGATGTCGTTCGTGACATTATATCTCGTCTAAAACGCTTCTTTGATAAATGTCAGTTTTCTGTTTATATAAATAATACTATGTTCCTAATTAGCATAATCTTTTTCATCATGTGTGTATCACTATTGAATAAGTACTATCGCAATTTCCAAAAGTTAAAGATTTCAAAAATGATAAAGATTGAGATGTTTCATAGTATCCTTGTAGCAAGATACAAGTATTATTCATTAATATATGTATATACATTTCCATATTTTACTATAACCTTTACAACCAGGAAATCGTTTACATTTTCGTAAACACAGTGGTTACATTGCAACAAAACACACACACAAGATCACTCACTTCTGCAAGTGGTGTGCCACCGATCAAGTCCATTATATCTGTGACAATATTTCCAGCCAAATTGAAAACAACAGTTCTGGGATTCCATCAATTTACCGGCTGTTTCATCAATCTTCAAAAGTTAAAAAAGAACAGAAACGCTACATCAATCTTAAAACGTTGAAAAGGGCACAGGAATGTTACATTAATCGTAAAACGTAAAAACAACCCATAAAAACTAATTTGGAACGCGATATGTAAAAGGAATGGTCGTTCCAACTGTTAACATATTGAATGATTATTATTTTCGATTGTTTACTGGTGTAAATTAATCTCACCAAGTCTGAATTGAGGCTTTCAAAAGCATAGCAAAACTACTCATTTTTGGGTCTTTTTTATTTATTTATTTTTGTTTTGAAAAAAGGTTTAAGCTAATGGTTACAGCTACTATAAGCTGCTAAATGGCAAAGACCAGCAGTCGGCCTCATTTTAACAGTAATACTGTATTGTCTGTATCTGAAATAAGCCCAGGAGATAGCGTGTTCAGTGTAGGCCGGAGTTTTTTTCCGATGTAATTTGGAGAATATTCTCTCCCTACGGTTCATATTAACATCTCTTCTTTAAATATTGTTGCAATTTATTATTATTGCCAGACATGGTTTTCTCTTGAGCATTGAAAAACACATTAAACCGGCAGGAAGAAAGAAAATATTGTTATTGTGACGTTTTTATTTTCTATTGAGACCAGTAGATATTCTGAATGCATACTATGACCAGGTCATAGGTTTGTCAGCATTTAGTATAGAACCATTTGTCTTGGCACAATACTACAGACAGCGTTGGGCCAACGACACGTCCATGCAGCAACATATAGAGAAAGTATTGTAAGGAAGCAGTTATCTTGATGGGCACAATGGTAAAGGTTCCGTTCAAGAAAAGCTACACATTCATGCAGCAAGACTAAATCAGCTTTGATCATCAGTAGGGGAGAAATTGGTATTAACGAATAACATCCATTCCAAAAAAGGGTAGGGCAATATAAGTATACCTTGTGTCCTCATCAGGCAAGGCGTAAACGGTAAGTCAATTTTGAATATAATGCTTTCTGTTCACATATGATTCTCTTTCTAACGTAACACACTATTCTATATGTTGGCTAAGAGTTTGCCCTAGTTAAGATGTTCCGACTCCTGGCGAAGAAGCACGGTAAGTATATAAAAATGGTAGTTTCTGCTTCTGCCTTAACGCTCGCCATAATTGAGGTAAGTATCTTGTCAGGGGAGTCGTTTGGTTTATCACCATACTTCAGTAATAAAGCACAAAAACTGGACAAATGTTTACATACACTACAATACATAAATGTACGAACATAACGCAGTCTTCCGAAACACAGTCACATTCATCGCTTTTAAGGGAAGTCGTCCTTGACCCTACATGTACATAGGACATTAAAAAAGCACACCCAACCAACCAACCGTTGGGGACAGAAATTAGCTATACAGCATAGTATACACTTCTATATTCCGTATACAGAACAAATTTTTGTCATCTTCTCTTCTCGATATTCAAGAGGTTACTACTGTCGCTGTCGATGAATATAACGACAGTGATAGTAACCCCTGGAATTCCGAGAATAGCAGTATCTTGGTCCCAGGTTCATGAAGATTCTTTATTTTCAAGGAATTCTTTAACTTAACATTTCCTATAGGAAAGTATTACAGCACTTAAGGGAAAATTTTAAGTTAAAGTGCATTCCTTAAATTATGTAATACTTTGATATGGAGAATTCCTGAAAGTTTAGGAATATGATACTGGGTCCTGAATCATCCATCTCTGAAACTTCAGAAGTAACTTATACTTCAACCTGTAAGTCAGGTCATCAACATCACAATTCATAATTAAATAGTTTGGTAAGACAAAGATATTACATTTAGACGGTATGGAATATAGATAACAATTTAACATAATGTTTTTTTTTATAAAAGACGAGCCCATAATACCGACAACTAGTTCATAATAATTGGAAATAATTATATAACAGTTCACAACTTTAAATAGTACTGGGAGGCGACCAGCGACCTTATTATACCAGTGAAAGTGATTTCTGCGCACGTCCTTTCTCCCGCACATTATTATCACCAATATTGCTAAAAAAATCTGCATTTTCCTTTTGAAATCAAAGTTTGTAACATTCAATCACAGTGGGGATAGCTTGAAATCATGGCTTGTTTGCATATTAATTCTGAAATTCCATGAAATCATATATATATATTTTTTTTTTCAATCATTTTCAAAAATCATCCTCATCAAAAAAGGTAAAAGTATGCAAAATCGTGGATATAGCGCAAGTTACCGATCGGGACAGGATAGTAAAATAGAAGGTAGTTTTTACCTGATGCCTACGTCTTGTGTTTTACTTTTTCAAGCAAAATATGTTTATATGTATTTATTGAATTTCTGTAAGTTTTGCCGTTTAAACGTATGTTTGTCTATTTTATTCATGTCCAGAGCTGAATCCTGCTTTTAGCGATTCCAAGGTCACCTATCGTCGCACCTTTAAATAGTGGGTTTTTTCGTGATGCTTTCGATCCATCACTGGATCCCCAAATAACAATGCATTACGATTATATTATTACACTAAATGATATAAAATATATGATGGTCGCTTTATTGAAACACATTCTTAGTTTTAGTGCAATTAGCAGGTTTTTAAAAGCGCATTTAATTTTTATTTTGAAATCACGGTGACTGGTTCTGTAGGTATCATCAGGTGTTCTAATTAGCGGCGAAAATAAATGGCCCCTGGTAAAAGAACTTACTATCGAAATTAAACAATGACTATTGTTACTGAAGTATCTTGGACTAAAGATAATTTATGTCGATTTTCAACGCTTTCTGTAACAAAATCCTTTAAAAAAACACCTCGAAAAAATCACGGTAAATGGCCGCGACCCAGTAAAACTAGTGGACATATAGACGTTAGTCTGCTCCTGGAAATAGGTGCGCCTGAATTCTAAGTCTAAAATCGACTTAAAGATGAATGCTTAAAAATGTGTTGAGAATCTCAGACCGAATCTGCGCTTTAATGGAATTTCAAATGTTCTATAACACCATAAACAAAGTCACCCACATCAAACTTTCACATCTCCAAATATAGAAGAAATGCGGGTGATTGTTCTGAGAACAGGAATGTAAGTTACGGACAGATTATCAATTGTAAACTTGTCAGAGTCACAATAATAGTCAAAGCTAATGTAGGTGTCTTCATTACCCGTACACATTGAACTCATGCGTGACTGTCACGTAATGACATCGTGAAGCTGCTACATAACTCACTGGTAAATTAACGTCCCAAACAGGTCTCGATTCCGTGAGCAATGAGTCCCGTATCACATGTTTACAATGACGACGAACATAGATAGCCTAACCACATCTGTTATTTCTACCAAAACAATTTTGGCGACGAAAAGGTGTGATTTTGTATATTCATCTGGTTGTATGTACATATATTTTAGATATTTATAAAAAAATGAAATTTGTTTGTTGAAATCAGATTGATATACGAAATTATACGTTGCTTTGTTGAAAGATGAAACTTGTAGTCAAAGAACTGTTTACTACGGTGTCTATTGCTCATGAAATCGACACTTAATTGTAGAGTTACCATCACCAGTCACTGTTGTCTATATTCTATAAAATAATCAAGCTGTATACCAGTAACACTAGGATCTGCATATACATTGTTTTATCGGAAATGTTTAGTGTAGCCGATGATTTCCATTACTTTATATTTTGATACACATTTTTACGATAAGATTATTATTGTAGTAATTAAGGGGATAATTCATGATGGAGGATGACGTATATTACTAGTGGTACAAATTTGCAAATCTGAGAAGTTTTTGCCACATTTGTTTTTTATTTGCTTTTTCATTTCAGCATGCGCACATTGTTTATCACTGTTTGTCAGAAAAAAACATTGTACACAGTATGTCAGAAACACTATTGTGCATATTATGTCAGAAAAAACATTGTACATAGTATGTCAGAAACAACATTATACATAGTATGTCCATGTCATAACCAAAACATTGTACATAGTATGTCAGAAACAACGTTGTACATAGTAAGTCATAAAAAACATTGTAGATGGTATGTCACAAACAACATTGTACATGTAAGTCACAAACAACATTGTACATAGTATGTCACAAACAACATTGTACATAGTATGTCACAAACAACATTTACATAGTATGTCACAAAAAACATTGTACATAGTATGTCAAACAACAACATTGTAATACAAACATTTACATAGTAGTCAGAACAACATTGTACATAGTAAGTCAAAACAACATTGTACATAGTATATTAAACAACATTGTACATAGTATGTCAGAAACAACATTGTACATAGTATGTCACAAACAACATTGTACATAGTATGTCAGAAACAACATTGTACATAGTATGTCACAAACAACATTGTACATAGTATGTCACAAACAACATTGTACATAGTATGTCACAAACAACATTGTACATAGTATGTCAGAAACAACATTGTACATAGTATGTCACAAACAACATTGTACATAGTATGTCAAAAACAACGTTACATACTTAGTATATTAAACAACATTGTACATGGTATATCACAAACAACATTGTACATAGTATGTCAAACAACATCGTACATAGTATGTCAGAAACATACAACATTGTACATAGTATGTCACAAACAAAACAACATTGTAAATAGTATGTCACAAACAACATTGTACATAGTATGTCAAAAACAACATCGTACATAGTATGTCATAACCAAAATTGTACATAGTATGTCACAAACAAATTGTACATAGTATGTCAAAAACACATACAAGTTACATACATAGTATCAAAATGTACATAGTATGTCAAAAACAATATTGTACATAGTATGTCAAAAACAACATCGTACATAGTACGTCAAAAACATCATTGTACATAGTATGTCAAAAACAACATTGTACATAGTATGTCAAAAACAATATTGTACATAGTATGTCAAAAACAACATCGTAAATAGTATGGCAGAAACAACATTGTACATAGTATGTCAAAAACGAACATCGTAAATAGTATGTCAGAAACAACAACATTGTACATAGTATGTCAAAAACAACATCGTAAATAGTATGTCAGAAACAACAACATTGTACATAGTATATCAGAAACATGCCATAATATAATGTTCTTCAATTGCAAATAAAAACGTTGGTTATTTTTTTTTTTGCATGAAATTGGGAGAGTGCAGTATGATCGTGTTGTTATTTGTAATACAGTGTAGTTGCTATAGTACTGAAGAATGCTGTCAGAGATACAGAGCACCATACTGAAGGAATTACCACTTTATAGAATGTGATGTGACTCGGACAGGGAACAAACCTCAGAGCCTTCCTCACAGGCTCGAGCGTTCAACTAACGGAAGAAGAAAGATTGATAGAAAGAAAATAAAAGGTAAGATCCCAAATACTCGCCTGGAATTTTTCGTTAATGCTTTATTTTCAAAACTTGGAATGAACATGAGTTCATCGCCAGAGCCAATGGACATCGGTCCCAGTTACATTATGTTAGTGACTTATGCAAAAATGTTTCACGGTCGAAATCACTGGCGAATTATCTGATGAATTACTTTATCAAACTGATATTTTTGACTTTGATTTCCCTTTGGTAGATGTTTCATCAAAGGAAATATAAGTTGGTGAAACTCTTTTAACTGATCTGCTTTACACATATATATGAATATGTCATGCTTTTGATTGCAATTTACTTGTTCACTTTGAACATGTTAAATTGTATAGACATAATTCGACAAGATTAATGTTATTTCCGGTATTAAGATACCACAGATCCGTAACAAGTATATATAGCTTTGATAAAATGTATATGGCGTCCGTTCTGTGACTGAAGTCATGTTTTATCATCATTTATTCCGGATTGTTGCGCCCCGTTGTGTTCGATGGTAAAACTAAGTTTCCTGGGCTGGTAGATACAGACGTAGGAGACGGAATTCTGGGTTTTACTACATGTATTTAATTCAGTTTGATTGGTTGGACGTTCTGTTTACAGTCATGGTCATTTCAAGTCGTAACAGATGAAGAAAGTCAGCGAAAGCTGGGAAACCCGGAGAAAAACAACCGACCTGTGCCCAGAACCTGGCACTCTTCAACAATTCGACCTCAGGAACCAGTGATGGAGTTATATGTCAAACAATTTAACTAACGCGACCACTGTGTATAATATCCATAGACCATAGGCAAATAACACTTAAACGTAAGCGAAGTCAAAATACTGCGAAATGGTTGTATTATGTTAGATGATATCATTTTTTTCTGCTAAGCTCATGGATAAACGAACCTGCATACGTTATTCGTAAATAGATTAACATTTGATTTTCGTTCAAATATTATACATATTTACCGTAAGGAAGAATGTCAGTTTGGACCCTCTTGTGGTATTGACCAATAAACATTGATTTACAGCTACCTTAGTGTTAGGACATAAAGATATGACGTATGATTAAGGTCAGGCCGGACTGTACCTAGTGAGTTATTGGGGTTAAACAAAAGTTTTCTGTTTGGTCTAGTTTTACTAGAACCAAAGGGTAGTTATGAATTATCTTTTATAATTTATCATGTATTGATACATGTGTGCCCCCCAAAAATATAACTTCTCTCAGAACATAGAACAAAATGATCTAATTCTGCAAAATGCGAAATATTGTGAAAAGATAAAGTCTATTTTGGTGCTTTAATATAGGAAAAGGATTACATGTCATATTTTGTTGCAAAAATCAATATATTTGCTTATTATGCACTTATAAACAAGACAAAGAATGTTATGAATGAAATTAGGCAGGGGAGGTAAAGCAGATGAGAAAGAGGAGTTTTCAAAGTTTAATATACCAATAGATCTCTTGCTTATACTGTATAACTCACAAGGGACTCCGGCTCGTTTGCGTTGTCTGATCAGATTGATTAATTTATTCTGCGAACTTTGAATTACCATGGGTATAACACAGAAATTCTGTTTAGAAAGCCAACCACTGCTAATATTCCAACATAACAGATATATAACGATTTCATCAAATCCATTGCAATCCATATCTCAGTATGTTGCTTGATGTAACGATTTGGAATCGATAAGTATTTAGTATTTAATTGTATATCATTTTTGTAAGTCATTCTCTAGTAGTAAAGTAACATAACAAACATCTAGGGTATGATTAATTAATAATTTGTAGTTAGTATCTAGAGTGACTATTCAAGCAATGGTTAAGAAACAAACAATTGTAGTTTATAGAATGGATTACAATCAAAACTACAACCTATTATAATGTAGCTGTGACATGATCTTCATATAATTGACAATATAAGCCTAGGCAATATAATGATACTTCTGAATTAACATCAATGTAAATGATCTCCCCGAGAATCTAAAGACGATGAAGCTGTCTTGATTGAATAAAAAGTTTCGATTGAATGCATCAAAAACATGTAGAATCTACAGAGAATACCACACATACTTATATATGGGAGAAGATCAAGCAATCGACATTCAGTTGAATAGATAAAGAATCGATGTCCTGTTATGACCAAACCAAATATACCGCAATAACCAGTCTCCCCGATCAGACAAATTCTCCCTTCATTTATGAGGTGTGAGGTACTCAATGAATGATATGATTAACTATGATTTTGAGACAGTCCCAGACTAGTTTAGGTGTCGCCGAGACATCCCCTAAGGATCCTGGTGCGTTTTCTAGTGGACTTTATATATAAGAAATTTGACGTTGATTTAAAATGCAAATGACGAAGTGGATGATTTAATGTCATGTCCAACATTATCAATTCTGGGACCATACTAGAAATATACAAAATATGAGCAAACAGCAAATGTTACAAGAACAAAAGAAACAATGTGTATAGTGGAATGCACAGTACAATGCATTACATACTGATGAAATATTGCTATTGTTGTGATTATATCATTATATACTGTAAAATATGATGTTGTAAACCAACTATATGTTGTAGCGATCTAACGAAATGTTCACGGCTATTTCAATTGGTTTATCGCCATAAAGTATGTATATGTAGCCACGTGCACGCATCGTGCTTGCAATCGCACGTGTACTTATTCAAAGCATAGTATCATAGCATACACAATGCATAATGTAAAGTCATTGGTGGTATCCAGACGATTTTATTCACAGCGATCCGTCAATTTCCTGCACGTGAAGTTGAATCGTTTTCGTGAGATATGATAGCACGTGAAATTTGCGAAAATAAATCGCAGGCAAACATAGTTGGGTTACAGTATTAGAACTATGAATAGAAATTACGCTACGAGTACCTGTCCGTTATAAATTTTTGTCTTGGCCTTTATAAAGTTTTTAGATACGGAGTTATATAGTTGGTAAGGATACCACTATATCAACACCATAAAAGACTGCTTCAATCGATTACGATTTGACTACAAACAGGTTTATGGGAGTATAAACCCCAATATGTCTTGAGATAAAGTTCTAATGAACATCGAAACAGTACATATGTGTCCATGTCTTTTGAGGTTGATACCCCCATAAACCTGTTCATATATTTATTTTGTATAATTCTCATTTGTACTATACGTTCCCTAAAAATAAGAGCACGTGCATGCCCACCATAGAACTTACCAAAATATACGGATCCATATCGTCTTTTTTTACTTTCATCATTTTTATCATAATCATATAATGCGAATCTGTAAACAATAATGTTTGCAAAATTTAGTTAATATCTTAGAAGCATACAAGATGTAAGATTATGAACCGCTCATTTGTAAAACAGTGTATCAAGTACTCGATAACATGAGATGTTGATATATTCTCTGCGGCTTAGGATATATTGATTTACTGTTATTTCTTGAAATGATACTTGGAACGATCATACAGAAGTATTCCGTATTTGCTACATGATATCGGTAAGGGTCATATTCGCTAAAATGAAAACTACCAGTATTGAATTCTGCTATCAAAAGGTCACTAAGATACTAAGTATTCGTTTGAAAATAACATTCGAAAACAAGACGGATTTGAGCCATTTAAATGGCAATTAGTTTAATAACTAACTATTATAGCAAAAATATAACGTTACATTTATCATATTGTCTAGTAAAGTAAATATATCAAATACAATTACTAATCTGTCCGTGATAAAAATTTTAATGTTTTTTCATGAAGTTTCAACAAAGCTGTATTGAAAAAAGATCAAGTTGCGTCAATAATAACGACCTGACGCTTTCTCTGAGGACCTTTAACCATTAACTGATCTTACTCGCAGACCAATATCGGCACTGATCTTACTCTCAGACCAATATCGGCACTGATCTTACTCTCAGACCAATATCGGCACTGATCTTACTCTCAGACCAATATCGGCACTGATCTTACTCTCAGACCAATATCGGCACTGATCTTACTCTCAGACCAATATCGGCACTGATCTTACTCTCAGACCAATATCGGCACTGATCTTACTCTCAGACCAATATCGGCACTGATCTTACTCTCAGACCAATATCGGCACTGATCTTACTCTCAGACCAATATCGGCACTGATCTTACTCTCAGACCAATATCGGCACTGATCTTACTCTCAGACCAATATCGACTCGCACTGATCTCAGTCCTTTACTCTCAGACCAATATCGGCACTGATCTTACTCTCAGACACGCAATATCCGACAAGCACTGATCTACTCTCAGACCAATATCGCACTGATCTTACTCTCAGACCAATATCGGCACTGATCTTACTCTCAGACCAATATTCGGCACTGATCTTACTCTCAGACCAATATCGGCACTGATCTTACTCTCAGACCAATATCGGCACTGATCTTACTCTCAGACCAATATCGGCACTGATCTTACTCTCAGACCAATATCGGCACTGATCTTACTCTCAGACCAATATCGGCACTGATCTTACTCTCAGACCAATATCGGCACTGATCTTACTCTCAGACCAATATCGGCACTGATCTTACTCTCAGACCAATATCGGCACTGATCTTACTCTCAGACCAATATCGGCACTGATCTTACTCTCAGACCAATATCGGCACTGATCTTACTCTCAGACCAATATCGGCACTGATCTTACTCTCAGACCAATATCGGCACTGATCTTACTCTCAGACCAATATCGGCACTGATCTTACTCTCAGACCAATATCGGCACTGATCTTACTCTCAGACCAATATCGGCACTGATCTTACTCTCAGACCAATATCGCACTGATCTTACTCTCAGACCAATATCGGCACTGATCTTACTCTCAGACCAATATCGGCACTGATCTTACTCTCAGACCAATATCGGCACTGATCTTACTCTCAGACCAATATCGGCACTGATCTTACTCTCAGACCAATATCGGCACTGATCTTACTCTCAGACCAATATCGGCACTGATCTTACTCTCAGACCAATATCGGCACTGATCTTACTCTCAGACCAATATCGGCACTGATCTTACTCTCAGATCAATATCGGCACTGATCTTACTCTCAGACCAAATATCGGCACTCGATCTTACTCTCAGAACATTATCGGCACTCGATCCTCAACTGCACTCCAGTGATTCTGCACACTTTATACAATCGACATTTTTACGTGATTATGAGATGACCAGCCAACACAGATATACATGTAATTTCGAAAGATAACGATATCGTATAACCGAAATAAGTCACATGAATATAATAATAACACTGTTGAAATCGAAAAAAAAAAAAAAAAAAAAAAAAAAGATTGTCAGGGAATCATCCAGTTAAACATAAGTGCATTTGTACTTCTCAAGTTATGTGCATTACGAGCGAAAATGTTGACGTTATTTTTTCTTCCGTAACCTATAGTGTATTGTAAACCATACGGTTTGATGAATTAAGCTGTGATGTATGATGTCCTACACATGCTGGCTATAACACAGAATCTGTGCTCTGTAAAAGGTCCAATTTTCACGCCTTGTACGTGTTTAGGTGAAACATTCCTGAAGGAATCATTTAATGCAATTATTACTAACTCTATCACACATTACTTAAAATGAGATTGTAGACCACAGCTTGGTTTCATGGATTGACCGTATGTATTCATTTCATCGCACTGTGGACGTACATAGGATGATTTGCAGTCCTACTAAAACTCATTTTGAGCTTTCATGTGTACAAATTAGATGAAAAATTAAAACCTACGCATTGTAAGTATTGAAATTCTCAAAATGTTGGTAACCTTTTGGTAGTCAATAACATATTAAAAATCTTCTTGATTCGTGAGCATGCAAATTAGGCTACAGTACCTATAGGTTTATAGCCAATTTGCGGAATTTTTATGCGTTGAAATGAGATTTTTCGTGTTATGTCGATGTCAGGGGATCTGTATGCGCAAAACAAACGATTATTTGGTTTATTTGATGCCGTAATAATCATTTCCGTCACAACTCATTTTTGGGTTTGGGAAATGTGAGCGTTCTTTTGTCGCTATTAATTCTGAAATTTTTCGACAATTTTCAACTTATTTAATATATATTTTCACACATCCAGACGTACCAAAATATTGTAAAAGTCGAAATTTTTAAAGGTATAAAACGATTGTAACCAAGCAATATAACTAAAAAGGAAATGGAGAACTACGCCCTAATATCGGGAAGCGTAAATCATTAACTGCTTCAAAGAAGAAGAAAAATGACTGCAATTTGACACAACTGAAGTACGATTATTGATATTGATATCAACTCTCCTACAATTGTATATATAGTGTCATGTATGTATGTGATAACTCCGCTATCTTCCTTATGATACTTATTTCAGAATATATGTACATTCTGTGTTGGTTTTGTGTAAATATCATTAGTAGACCACATTATAAGATATACCCTGAATTTCACCGTGACGAGGTCCGTGTAAGAATACACATACACGTGGATCTCTCCAGCATTAACAAACACTGACGGTGTCTTTTATCCTCGAAATATTTTTTTTTATTTCATTGGAATAGTGAATTGTCTATTGGATCGAAAAATAATGAATAATAATTGTACCACCATATATACAACCAAAACAAAATTCAACTGAATGATGATAAAGAGTTAGTGTGACGTCATCTGCTGCCCAACAATGATGGTAAAGACGAAAATAGTTCCAGAAACATTGTCATTTAACAACAAGACACAACCTTTTAATACGCATTTGTAATCGACGACTATTCGACAGATATATCATTACTGTTGCTATGGAAATACCTCAAACCGGACGCTCTGTCTCAAACCCGACTCATCACTACAAAATCACAAATAACATTCAGTTACAAAACTAATTGTTGAGTGTCCTTCTAACATACTGCAGACGAAGTTATGTTCCCGTACCCTTTTATTTTGCATATTTCGCCGTAAATCAAGTACAGTGCAAATAAATGAGCCTTAAGTGCGAAACAAAATCACCGTTAAAAGTCACAAGGTCGTTGGATCACAGTGCTCTGCCATTAAGAATTACGCATGCCTCTCACAGGTTGTTGTCATCTAGTTTATGGTCCTACACATTGTGTTAGATTCTGATTTGAGTAATCGTAAAGAGGCGAAGTTATTTCACGTGTGGAAGTATTTGTCGTTTTATTTATGTTTTAAAGACAGTTCAAGGACAGACCTGGCGTAATTTGTGGAATAAAAGTGAAATTACGTTCTGCTAAAGCACATTGTTCCACCATACGCAAAATCATAATGTAATAAGTAAAACTTGATTAAAATCGTTCTTATGTTGTCATCATTCTTAACTGACAATTCTAGTTTCTACACCAGTTTATATTGCTGTGTTTGACAACACCTGGTAGGTACAAACAAAGTGAGAAATGAGAAAACAGCTTCTGACATTTCAACGAGCGGGAAATGCATGTGATCAGGCCTACTCGTGCCGATCTCTGTACGCCTGGCTTTCGCCTCCCGAGATATGTAATGGGTAATTGGCAATAACTAGGCCCGCTCAACTAGATCGATGGCAAACCGAGCGCGCCTATAGTAGCAGTTAGAAATTGGTCGCTCATTCGAACGCACTTTTGCCCCGATATGATATGATCTCCATGACGGATGGTTGCAGAGATAAGTCGAACGCGCCCCTGTCGACTTGGACAAGGAATGGCTTTTTTCTTTTTTTGTGAGTATGGAAATTTCAAATACATTGTAGCTCCTCCTACCATTTGACAACATCGATAAAGTTATTTGTTCCGCAGCGAATGTAATCAACCAGAGAGATGCTTAACAGATGTGAAGAAAAGGACTTTTGACGTTTGTAAAGAGTTTCCATCGAAATCTGGTAAAGTTGTTTTGTACGATTGGCAATACGAAAATATATTTTCCAGAATCAATCCATATTCCGCGGACTGTTGAGAGAGGAGATACAGTAATTTCCCATGAGTACAGAAAAATGAATATATTTTTAAAAATTATTTGATGTAACAAATCAAATATATATCGGCAATTTTTCGCCTAATTCCATTTACAGACAAACAATTTATGTACATGTCAAACAGATTCAATCAATTTTCTCTAGCAGATTTCACAGGCATTGCGTTGTAACACTGTGTTAAAACTAGCTGCCGAAAAATCGAAATAATAAAACTATATAAATGTAGAATTTATATCAGTAATTCATCGTCAGCTTTAATATGCGTTGCTATTGTTCAATAAATCATTCTAAAATATGATCTGTTAACAGCTACGAACTATCTGAAACTGTGACCGGCTCTTGAAACTGCAGAAAGTTTTGAACAGTTTATTCACCAGGGATTTGTTGGGCATAGTGAACGCCTTGAATTTGCTTCCATTTATATGGACTTTGGATGCAACATCGACGATAAAAAAAAACACAAGGAAGAAACTTAAAGGTCTTATAATACTGGATTTGTAAACAGGAACCTTCCTACAATTAAGGACTAGCCTGTTCTCTGGATTACCTATAACTGATTGCGTCACCGATTGGGAGTTTGTCAAACTGATTTCGCTCGCAGTCCAGTGTGTTCTTATGCGGATTTGTTTAGATATTCCAGACATTGACAATTGGATGGAGGGAAGTTGAACTTAATAGAGGAGTGCTAGATGTCTAAATACAGTTAGTGGTTCCCAGTGGTGTTTGTACAGTCTACAGACTTACACGGGGTAACCCCTGTACAGAATCATTGACCTTGGCACTGAGGTCACCTACAACAGGTCTTACTTAATTTGGAAAGTTCTAAAAGAGATTTGACCTTATTTGGAAAGTTCTGGACCGCCTGTGTTGAT
Organism: Argopecten irradians; assembly: GCF_041381155.1. Lineage (NCBI taxonomy): Eukaryota > Metazoa > Mollusca > Bivalvia > Pectinida > Pectinidae > Argopecten > Argopecten irradians. Next base: position 10,226,163 of record NC_091147.1, on the reverse strand, counting down.
TTTTTCCTTGCGATCGTTACTTAGATGTCTGATTGATATATCAGGCGGATCGCTGTGAAGTTGTGACTTTTGGACTAGCCGTGGCGTTCCGTAGTCTCCACATAGTCTGTTAATCCGTTACGGTAAGTGGTCATTATTTGTAATTGTTGTCATTGTTTACACATTAACGGCTCACTACATTAGTAGAGAAAATTGAGACACGGTTAGGCACGGTGTTTATGAATGAAATACTGTTTAACTGTAAAGTGCACAGAGTAATAATCCCGATGGTCTTATCCTTGAAATATCCATGTCTGCCATTTAACATTACCATTTGACATACATCACTACACACCAAGCTTGTTTCATACAGCTCAATAGTTGATATACTAGTAAATATATCAATTCATATGATGCTAATACCAGGCTTGTTCTACATCCAAGATAAAATAAGGCGTTTGTAGCGATAAAACAATGGAATGTTAGCCGATATTCTTTTGACACAGAAACATAAACAATTTATTGACATGCATGTGATTTATATAACGTGTGTTGTCTAGAGATGACAAATTATCCTATCATTTATAATCATACAATATTAAAGAGGAAGTGCATGTGACTGTAATTACCCTTGATGTTTGGTGACTGACATTGACTGATACATAACGCTTCATTTCTCCTACATTCCAGTGATTTCATATTTCAATGAATTCAAGCTATGGATCTCTTTTATAACACGGTTTCATGAACTCTCATTGTAAACAAGCTTCATTGGACCTCAGTGTAGATTCGATTGTGTCCTGATTCACATGATACAGTGTAGGTAACGCGTTGTGCATACATTTCTAAATCATGCTCGAAAAGATGTATGCTAGCATTGCGGTATATGATTAATTAATCCGTGGTGATATAAAGCTCATTGACAATATTCCTTTTAATAAAAGTCAGTAAATGTGGTCAAAATTATGCATCTAAGAAGAAACAAAAATAGCCATCCCTTGGCCATCTCTTGCCTTAAGCAATATAATAACGGAGACATGCCCTCCCGTAGAGGTGGTCAATACTGATAACATATTAAACACCAACTAATGACACACTGGACGAACCACGTCAGGACATTTCAACCATCCACCAAGGAAAACTAAATATATCTTTTGTTAGTATGTACCTATAATAGTACTTATAAATAATATTACCTGCAACCATTCATATATAACTTTATAACTATTAATATACATATTACTATATTATTACAAGCCTATGAGGCTTTCCATAGATGTTGAACTGATGCGATACCAAATGGTGAGATGGAGTTCTGTATCAGAAGAGAGCCAGTTAAAAACATTCCTCAGATCTGTACTCATCCCCATACCGACTAGATTGTACTGATAAACTATAAACGGCAGGAGCATGCAAATGTCACTTCCTACCATTGTGAATGTCGTTACGTACTCCGTGTTTCTGTAATTCTGGACAAATTGGTCATATATCTTCACCATATATTTTGCACTGAATGTACTTAGCATAACCCTATAGTGATCTTTGTCTAAAATGTATATTTTACTACAAAACGTACAGATATATGAATTATAAATCTGTCCGTGTCAATATAATTATTTAATGTTACTAAGCACATGTAGTCAATGAATATACATAATTTAAAGTCCAAAAATACATTTAGCATTACAAAACGAAAACTGACAACAATATGACTTATTTTCATGACGTAACAAGTAAAATCACATAATATCTTATAGAGTTTGAGATTGTTTTCGCCATACAGCATGAAGTAAAATGATATCGTTACTGTACATATCACCATATTTTGTGTAATGTGGATATATGTAACGTCTCAACATAAATCTGAAATCACTGACTTGAGTCTGTGAGACAAAGCCCAGTAATAGGCAGAGTCCTGTAGGTGATTAACCAGTAGGTAACTGAATACAATCAGTCATATGAATACAAAAATGCAGTCGTCGTCACATTCCTTACGGAGAACCGAATGCAAACTATACGACATATTTACGTTACCCTCACATGTATGTCTAGTAAATTTAACAAATATCTTTAAAATTTCGAGTTTTCAGAAATAATAGAGAAATAATCAAATAAATATATCATGTGGAATAAAATGTGTGTCGTTCTTTGTTTAATGGGTTTTAACAGATGATATATCCTAAGCCATTATGCACTAATCTAGCTTATGACAAAGAGTTATGATACATTGGGGTTGGATTCTAGCAAAACCGTTCGACATCTTTGAATAGAAGTCAATATTCGCCCTCAGTATACTTGGATATATGTTGAATTTGACAGTAAAATTAGGCTATATCCGTCTCCTGAGTTCCCTTTAACAGTTAGTATAGATCACAATTTGCAGTATGATTATTTAAGATGTGGCATACCTGTTAAAGACCTTGAGACGCTACAAATAGACTACCACTTCCAGTTCAGACTAAATAACTAGAGCACAATTTAGACTTATTTCGCCGCTATAGGAAAATACATTAATGCACACTCCACATACAGAAAACAAAGAGTTAAATGAATCGAAAATGGCCACCATAAGGTGACATATTTATTATAAAATTCTATATAAATCTCACATCAAAGTCATAATACAAGTATTATGCAAACAAATTGACACATAATTCAGTTTTATAAAATTATTTAAAAAGATTATGAAACATAACATAATCTAGAATATCTCAATATTAATATTAAGGTGGGGGTTCGATAGAACACGGCCACAAAGTTAAAAATATCTCAAAGAGGATTTTTAACTTCCCAACCATATATACAACACATTCAATAATCTTTGCACTTTTCCTAACCATTCGTTCAGTACACTGCGCTGAAAAGTAATATAAATCGTCACCCAGCCTACATGCCTTTGTTTAAGTGAAATTTCTGTTACTTAAGACATGCAGGTTCGGTAGTAATTGAACATTGCCAGCTCTCGTCTGCATTATTCAATACCTTTGTATGTTTGTTACGAATTTTAAAAAATATTTTGTTTAAGTTTTATATTAAGATTTGCGACAGGATAATTCCATTGGCTTTGTGTAAAACTGCTTGATAACAAATTTATTATCAAACGGCTTCACACCGCTCTTTACTGATAACATCAGTTAATCTCTCTGTTGATATCCCACGTGTTAAATGCTTCGTGATAATCTGATTTTAAGTTGTTAACGGATAAATTAAAATATGTGCAATACTCCCAATAGTTGTCGAAAGCCTCTTATCAATACATCCCTATAGTTCGAGGTAGTACGCGGCAGATCCTTACAACTACTCTAATAATTAAATAAGGATGTCTCTCCGTGAGTGTGATATACTTTAGAAAAGTATGGTATAACAGAGATCAAACTCTGTAGGATATTAATGTACTGTAATGTGTTTTTATTTCTCTTTTGCGGTAGTTCATATATTTCCCTGTGTTGGCGATTGGTTTCAAATCACGAATTCAAAACCCCAGTGAAAATTAATAAATAGTGAGCATTTATACAATATCAAAATATAGTGAAACGCGCTTTTTTAGACCCTCTGAATAAATTCCAGATTTGAAAACGCGAAATTTAAACAGTGCGAAATTAAAACACTTTCCTGTAAGTTGTTGTTTTAACCTTGGTATGGACATTAGCTTCTGTCTTCTGTCATTGTGGGTCTGGTCTGGTCGGTACTATACTGGAACTGAATACTAATATCTGTTGAAAACTGATGCCAGCCGTTAGCGGTCGGGATCGGGCCTCATACATAATGCATTTGCAATAATACTATTTTGACGATGATCTGCCCTGGATCCCAGAAGTATTGGCATGACATGTAAATGGTGGACTAACGACCCTCACAGTTTACTGCTTGCTCCCTTTCATCCTGTCGAGATGTTTACTAAGTATATTAAATCAGAAGTCCCGGTGACATAACAGCTTGATAAATCCACTCCTATCCAATATATTAAGATGTCACGTGAACTAAGGATGAGTTTAAGGACCATTCCGATGCAAAAGACCTACCGACATTCGGGGCCGAGCCATAGGCGATAACACGGTCAACAAGTAATATTTGTTCACACAATCGCTTCCACGTGGTATTTTATAGCAGTTTTATTACATCATTTGGTTTGTGTTGCTTTCATATAAGGCATCGTTAAGGTTTGATGTCGTTTATATTTAAGTTTTAATTATAATTTTTTCCGTGCCTAACTAAATGTAGAATAACAAAAATGATGATAAACTTTTAATCAACAATTTCTTAACTTTAATTTGTAACAGTGGCGGATCCAAAGGGTTTGAACGTCATTCTGATAAATCTCTAAAAATTAATGTCATTTTATATAATTCCACACTTTGCATACTCATGGAACATCCTACCCCTAGACAGGTATCATGATCCATCACTGTATATATTCAGTCCGGTGCTGTGATATGCATAAAGAATTATTAATAATTTATTAAGACGAATTGGTGGTGTATGTTATCAATTCAAGTTTCCTCCATTTTGATATTTTGGATGTTTCTGGTGAAGCGTCTGGTGTAATTGTCTTTTGTTGAACCCTGTAATGAGCTGGATGTTTAATGTTAGTTGTATGGATAATTTTTCAGAGCATGTACTTGAGTCAGCGATTCACAGCTATCACCACTGACAGATCATTCTAAGAGCCATGGCTTCAGGACAAATGCATTGATTGACATTTAAGGAGTTTATATAATGATAAAATGATCCGCCTAAAGTTAACAATTACCATTGAAATATGCCGCTACCACATGCTATCTTGTGCAATTCTACAACGCATGCGCAGATCGCAATCCATGTCGAGCTATCATCCAGAGACTTAAACGAAGAAACATATAGCCATGATCAACCAAACATCGATTTATCCCTCTCTGGAGCTATAGATCAAATATAATACCCATTTTGCACATTAAAGGCGAAGCAATAACTTATCACACAGAATCGTATATCTTAATAGAAAACTGGGGAAATATATCTTCAAATCTTCTTTCATTTTTAACGTATGACTTTCTGGTGTGCCCCAGAATGATTCACTACCACCCAAAAAGACGATAATTTCAAATCAGATTGGAACACGAAATTAATTGTATGACTGCTAGTTACCATCAAAGAAAGCCGTATTTTATCCAGCCACAAAATGGTCCGTTTTATCTTTTATAAAAGCCTGGCCACTTCTCACTCACACAGCTTTCGTCCATCAGTCGTTCGTAGATTGGTCACGTGACTGGTGCGGGACACATGTGCTCAAACGCCCAAACAGCAATACTACAAAACGTTTTTACGTAAACTGCAAACAAACATCAGCGTTCACTATTGACCCTAATGATTGCCTTTCAAGATTAAAGCAAAGATTCTTGTTCAGGCACTCTGGGGAATATCCATATGCTTTGGGTATTATTTCCCGGTCTCCCTGGCAGTAAGTTACCCTGTTTTGTATCGGTTGAATTGATATAATGGACTTCTAACACGAGTTTTTTTTCATTCCTGCTGTGTTATTTTGTTTTTTCTCAATATGAAGTAATTTGCCATTATTTGTTTAGATCGTCAAAGCCACGAGCTAATTGAGTAAGGAGCCTCTCATTTTATCCAATTATACAAAATTGTTGTAAATTCTATTTAACTTGTATCGTCCCTGTGCGGGTCCATGATAAACGGTGTTCGGTCTAGTCAGTGGTCGCATCATCATCGATAGAAAATGAAGTCAATTAAATTGATAACAATTACTGGTTTATTTCTGGCTCGATTAAGTTGCATTTTTGATGTCTGTGTAAACGCTCTATTTTCATCACTTTAACCGGCTTAGCTTCTGTGTGTGTGTTTATCAGCAAAAGAATATTGTCATTGGAATGATTATAACGGGAAAAAAACATTGGATAAAACGGTGTTTATAAAGTTGGTCTGATGATTAAAGGGTATGCATGCACATGGATCCCGTTTTAGCCACAAAGCCGAACACGTTAAGAATTGAAATAACAACCGTGTGATTTTATCTAAAAATTTCTATTTCTCACCAAACAAACAAGTTTCTTAGACAGTTACGTAGAATTAAAAAAGTTAATTGTCATCATATTGTTATAGTTTGCATGTGATAACCTTAAGTAACGTTTTTATCTACAATTTGTATGATGTCAAGCAACAGCGGTAGCTGTGATTTCCCTACAGAATTATCCACCACGATATTGTCGATACAGCACCGAATGAGCAGAAAATGATTACATTTCATGTATTATGGTATTTAATATCCATACACGAGGGCTTACACAACATAACTACAAATTTGAACAGATATAAGTAGCATTATCGGCACTTTACAAACACGGTTATAGCATCACTGTACTGATGTAATTGGCATGACGCTACGTGTATACACACTGAAATACGTGGTTTTACAAACATGCCAGAGTACTACGGGAACCATATAAACAGATGCCTGACTCAGAAACAATTGCTAACTCGTTGTAGAGTGTCCATCAGCAAACAAAACGACGAGAAACCAATGATGCTGAAGTTCACAGGTCAATTGCACCATTCTGTTTCGAGAATTCTGTGTTTAACTCCTCTGTTGCTCTCTTTAAGGTTTGCTATTTAGATAAACATTCAATCAATAGCCAGGGACATTTAAGGATGGCCTACCTTGTGTGCTGTGTGGTGCTGTGTGTTGCTGTATGTGAATGTCTGTATGTTTTGGGAGGCTGTGGTATATTCGAGTTGTGTGTTTTGGAAGGCTGTGGTACATGTATATTCGAGTTGTGTGTTTTGGGAGGCTGTGGTATATTCGAGTTGTGTGTTTTGGGAGGCTGTGGTATACTCGAGTTATATATTTTCGGAGACTGTGGTATATTCGAGTTGTGTGTTTTGGGAGGCTGTGGTATATTCTTGTTGTGTCTCGTTTTGAATGTGGAACTTCTGTCCTTTTATAGTTCGTACTCTCTATTGGTTCTCTTTTGATGTCTTGTATACCCTATCTAACGTTTTCAGTAACTCCATATTTTCCGACGAGGTTTGAATGTGTATCATTTCCATTTCCTTTAGAATTGTATATTTCCCCATTAATGTATTTTTCTCAACTATAATCCTTCTTTAAAGTTTAATTTACGATTAGTTTTGGTTTCTGCTCTTGCCAAAATTTCCCTAACCTAGTAGTGTTTATCAGGTTTGCCATTGTTGGTTGGCGTTGCAGATGACATCATCTTCCGGTCACGTGCGGAGCTTCTAAGGGATTATTTCCCTCGGGGGTTATTTCCCTGGGGTTATGTCCCTCGCCTTCCAATCTCGCTGACCATCTAACTTATTCAATGTAACGCGATAAAGTTTAATCCAATCGGAATATTGTAAATGAAAGAGAGGTATAATAATAATGTATATATTAACACATAGTTTAGATTATATTTTATTTTATTATATGACTGGTGTTTTTGCTGTTTTGTGATTGGCCGATACGTTTCTCAGAAGTATTCATCAACTGCGATATCAACCCCGAAATCGGCGGCAAAAAGCACGCGAGGTTACTGGACTCAGTCCAGATACCTCTCGCGAGTCCAGTAACCTGTGTCAAAAATAGATCGAGGGAAACTCCCTTTAGATGTGACGTCATTAATCATTTTTGACGTCGAGTCGTACCCAAATATAACGTTACGGGAGTTTCCTTATTCAAAGACGTCGGATTAATCTATTGTGACGTCATTATAAATAGTCGGCAACATATTTGGCGGAAGGCAGCAAGTTTTGTAAAAGGAACATTTGCAAATATCATCCTGTTTATTGTAGTTAAGTCTTTTTGAAGAACCGGGTTAATATCCTGTAAATGTCATATAATAAAACAGTTATCGACCTATTTTCAGGTGGATACGGTGAGTTATCAACCCTCGAAAATGATATAACCCTCGGCCTACGGCCTCGGGATATATCACTTACTCGGGTTGATAACTCACCGTATCCACCTGAAAATAGGTCGATATATTTTATAATAATATATATTGTTGTTTTGTGATGTTCTTTGTCTGTTGAAAGTTCTCATATATACAAAACTGGGTAATATAGTCAGTGTGTTTTTCGTTAAATGCCCGCTTCATTATTTTGACATTTGTCATAGCATATCCTGTACACTGTCTTACTCTATAGACGGATAACAGAGAGGCTCCATCAAATGCTTCACTATTTAATATTGACCAGCGGTCATCGTAGTCAACAATCTAAGACCACCATAGCCACTGCTGGTCAATTCAGGACAATGATTGTGTTGACAAGTCGTCAACCGGACAAAGGGCCATGTCCGGACAATATCAAATTCGATTGCAAGCTTGTTTGTTGTTGTATTGACCACGCAGATACACATAACAATCAAGCGCTCACGAGATGTTGTTGTGAATAGCAATGCCAACAGTCAAAGTGTATGGTTAATTAACGACATCAAGAAGTCACGCGCTGGCTGTCAGAACTGACCACTGTCGTTGATTTAGTGACAAGTTCATTGGGGTCACTGGAGCTAACATTTGACCACAAGAAGGATTTAGGAATCAGTTTTAATTCCAGTACCATTTTATCGTAATTTGCATCAAGCATGCGATGATGGCTCCTTTTTCAATTTCCGGTTCAAATGTCAACTTGACCACAATCTGATTCATTTTAATTTTAAAGGCGTTAATTAAGAAAGAAAGCTCCTTACTTAATTGACAATAATGTCTATCGTAAACCATTAGCTGAATGTTAAACAAGACTTTACAATAAAACTAATTTCGGATATGGGTATGCCTGGAATCTCGTCAGACATAAAATAATATGCGAACGTTATTTGGAATGAGAGCAGGGAGAGATATGAATAATGTGAGAAAAATAGACAACACATTTATAACGAACGACCGAACCGGGAAGTAAATAAGTTATCATTTCCCAGTCGAAATCCCCCGGTATATTATCAATTCTATATATTGCATGGTCTAGAGATACTTATCATAGAAAGCGATTCTTGGTTATAAAATAAGCGTCATAAATCTTGTGCTTCAGACATTTCAATGTCATGGACAAGGTTACGATAACAGGTTAACAACCACACCGTGCCATCTCTGTGGACATTGCGATGAATACATTAACAATCCATCATAAATGCTTGTATTTTGCAGATATTCAAATTTAACCTGAAATCCAATTATATCAGAGAATTGAACTGTTATATCACACAAATATATATTAAAATGTTGATGTCTGCCGTTGATATTGTACGTTTCATCTCTATGGTTACTGTAACTAAAGGTCATTGTACATCTCTATGGTTACGGTAACTAAAGGTAATTGTACATCTCTATGGTTACGGTAACTAAAGGTCATTGTACATCTCTATGGTTACGGTAACTAAAAGTCATTGTACATCTTTATGGTTACGGTAACTACAGGTCATTGTACATCTCTATGGTAACGGTAACTAAAGGTCATTATACATCTCTATGGTTACTGTTATGTATGACACTAAATACATGTAGTTATGAGATAAGGGAGATAACTCCTATAGTTTTTTTTTTATCAATACATCCTATGAAGGTCATATCATTGATTTAGGTTATAGAACTTTCTAGAATATAATCATGTATAAACAAATATGTTTGTAAACATGTTGATTTTAAGTAGAGATCTAGAATGATCTATTTCCAGAAAGTTCTGTGTGTTTATTTGTTTACTGTTTTTAGTTAGATATTTCTAGAAGTAGAAGGTTCTCCAATATTCTTGAATTAGGGTTTAGCTATATATACTCCAACTGTCCAAAGCTAATCAGAACTGTAATGAGACCTGTAATAAGACATATCAAGAATTGTACAGCGCCATATAAGATTCTATTGGGAGAGCTATTGTGACTTTATCTGTGGATTATTACAACACTTTGTGTGGATTTATTCATATTGCCTGGAACTTTACAAATCATCGGTGGACATTCAATTTCCTTGTGGATTTGTGATTATTGTTAATTTGAAACCTGGAAGGATCAAGGATTATACCAGGACATTCGCATACAGATAAGTAACACTTTAAATCATCGTACTACTCTTGTACCACCACCAATTACTTTAGACATTGTAAACCATCTCTGTATAATATTGTATATATAATTAAATTGTGTTTTGAATTTAGCTGCTGGTTTCTCATTTCTGTTATTCGTTCATGTAACAGAAATTGGGGGCTCTTGTCCGAGATCGATATTTTATTTGTGAAATCTAACTTGGAAAAATTAATTAAAAAATTTTCAAAATTTGTGTACAAACTTTGAGTTTACATTTGAAACCAACAGCTAGATAAACATGACTTCTATGCAGGTAGAACAGTTTGTTAAAGCGCCATCCCTGGAAGTTCTTTTGCAAGTTAGTAAGAAGGATTTACTGTTATTGGGTAAACATTTAGGCCTTACTATCAAAACTAATTTGAGGAAAGCTGAAATTAGGAATGTAATTATAAGATATTTTGTTGACAATGGCAAATTTGACTCTAGTGCATTAGATAGTATAGAGGAAACAGTCAGTTCAGAAATTCAAATTAGACAAATGGAACTTGAACATGAAATGAAACTAAGACAAATGGAAATAGAGAAGGAAATGAAAGAGATGGAGTTAAGAGAAAAAGAAAAAGACAAAGAAAGAGAGTTAAGAGCAAAAGAAATTGAAAGAGAATTAAAAGAAAAAGAGATCGAGAGAGATCAGATGTTAGAACTAGAGAAGCAGAAAATTCAAGCTGAAACAGAACTTAGAATGAAAGAATTAGAGCTAGCTTCTCAAGACAGTTCAAGTAATCTAACTTTTAGGGGTTTACAAGGAAACAGAGGTTTTGATGTCAGTAGAAACATTAGGTTAGTTCCTCCTTTTCAAGAGAAAGAAGTTGACAAGTATTTTCTGCATTTTGAGAAAATAGCTGATAGTATGAAATGGCCTGAAGATAAGCTTACAATGCTTCTTCAGAGTGTCTTGATTGGTAAAGCTAGAGACATTTATTCTTCTTTATCTGTTGATGACATTTCAAATTACCAAGTAGTTAAGAAAGCTATTTTGAAAGCTTATGAGTTAGTTCCTGAGGCTTACCGCCAGAAATTTCGAAACTCAAGAAAGAGAGATGAACAAACTCATGTAGAATTTGCCAGAGAAAAGGAACAATTATTTAATAGGTGGTGTGATTCTAAAGAAATTGATGACGATTTCGGTAAATTGAGGCAATTATTGTTGATAGAGGAGTTTAAACGTTGTGTCCACATAAACATAAAAACTCACTTAGATGAGAGAAAAGTTGAAACACTTAGTGAAGCAGCTACAATGGCTGATGATTACGCTCTCACCCACAAAGGCTCATTTGTTAAAAACAGTTCTCAAGACAAAAACAGTACCACAGGTACTAGTAAATTTGGTCAGCCTAGGAACCCAACCTTTAGTGGCCCTTCTAACGACAAACCTAAATTAGGTGATAAGACTAAGTCTGATTCTAAAACAGATCATAGGGCAGGTGTGGGGTCTCCTTCTGGTCCTGTTTGTAATTACTGCAAGAAAGTAGGGCATACTATGTCTGAATGTTATTCTCTCCAGCGTAAGGAGCAAAGGCGTAAACAGTCAGTTCCTTCTGTGTTAGCTATGTCAAAGCCTAGTCAGAAACTTAGTGATATTGTGGAAGATTCTAAAGTGTCTGTTGAGATTAAGAGCTCAGAGTCTGATAGTGTCTTGGAGAAGTACTCTCCCTTCATTTCTGAAGGTTTTGTTTCACTTACTAGTGATATTACCAACTTGAAACCTGTGAAGATTTTGCGAGATACTGGGGCTTCTCATTCTTTGATATTAGATGGCGTAGTGCCTTTGTCTGAGGAGACCTCATCTGGTAGTAGTGTTTTGCTTCAAGGTGTAGAGTTAGGTTTTGTTAATGTGCCTCTCCATTGTGTTTATTTAAAGTCAGATTTGGTTACTGGGCCTGTCACCATTGGTGTTAGACCGGAACTTCCCATAGAGGGCGTGTCGCTCATTTTAGGCAATGACTTGGCTGGAGAGAAAGTTAGGGTAGATCCCTTAGTGTCCAGTATTCCAGATAAAACAGATGATGCTGAGACTATTCAACAGGAATTTCCTGGTATTTTCCCTTCTTGTGCTGTAACTCGTTCAATGAGTAAGAAGGTTTCTGATGTTGCAGTAGTTGAGGATCATTATAGTCCAGGGTTAGGTGACACTTTCTTGGCTCATGATAAGAGGATGTCGGGAGCAAGTGTGATCTTTTGAGCAATCCTGTAGACTTTGATAGTGATAGAGTTGTTCCTAACAAGGGTACTTCTTTGTCTGACATGATGAGCAAATCATCTTTGTCTAGAGAGGAGCTTATAGTAGAACAGAGAAAGATCCTGAAATCTCCTTATTGTGTAATCGGGCTTTGAGTGAGGAAGAGGCTGAGAAAGTCCCGGTTTGTTACTTCCGTCAGTCAGGTGTGTTGATGCGCAAGTGGCGCCCCCCTGATGTGTCTCCCGAGGAAGACTGGAAGGTTGTCAATCAAATAGTTGTCCCACCGAGGTATAGGCAAGATATTCTAAGTTTGTCTCATGACGTACCTATGGCAGGGCATTTAGGTGTGACCAAGACTTATAACAGGATCTTAGATCACTTCTTTTGGCCCAAGTTGAAACGGGATGTGGCTGATTTTTGTAGGTCTTGTCATACTTGTCAGGTGGTAGGGAAACCTAATCAGAAAATCCCTGTTGCACCTTTGCACCCCATTCCAGCATTTGAGGAACCATTTAGTAGAGTCATTATAGACTGTGTAGGTCCTCTACCCAAAACTAAGTCTGGGAATGAGTATCTTTTAACTATTATGTGTGCTTCCACACGCTTTCCTGAAGCCATTCCACTCAGGAATATTAAAGCCCCTAACATAGTCAAGGCTTTGGTTAAATTCTTTACATTGGTTGGTCTTCCAAAAGCTGTCCAATCGGACCAAGGTTCGAATTTCATGTCTGGTATTTTTCAACAAGTCATGTACCAGCTCCAGATCAAGCAGTATAAGTCTAGTGCTTATCATCCAGAGTCTCAGGGTGCTTTAGAACGTTTTCATCAGACATTGAAGAATATGATGAGATCTTATTGTTTTGAAAACAAAAGAGATTGGGACGAAGGTATACACATGTTGTTGTTTGGCGTTAGAGAATCTGTACAAGAATCTCTTGGCTTTAGTCCCTTTGAACTTGTGTTTGGACACACTGTACGTGGTCCTTTGAAAATTTTGAAAGACAAAATTTTGGACGAAGATTCTAAAGTGAATCTCTTAGATTATGTGTGTAACTTTAAGCAAAGGTTGACAAGGGCATGTGAACTGGCAAAAGAAAATTTGGCCGTTACTCAAACCAAAATGAAAACATGGTATGATAAAGATGCCCGTGCAAGAAGTTTTGATCCAGGTGACAAAATTTTGGCTCTATTACCAATACCGGGTCAGCCTTTGCAAGCTAGATATTTTGGACCTTATGTTGTTGAGAAAAAGGTCGATGATGTTAACTACATTGTACAAACTCCAGGGAGGCGCAAGAAAACTCAATTATGTCATGTTAATATGCTTAAGAAATATGTAGATAGAGAAGAGAGCAAGACCTCTCAACCTATTGCTACTTTGGCCTCTGTACCATCACAAAGTGAAAGTACAGCTGATATTTGTAAATTAGACTTAGATGGTGGTGTACAAGATGTAGGTTTAGACTGTGGTGTTAAGTTAAGGAATTCAGATGTGCTCGCGAACTTGGACAAGAAACTGTGTCATCTATCAGAAAAGGAACGCAATGAACTTAAAGATTTGATACTTGAGTTTAAACATTTGTTTCCGGATACACCAGGCAAAACAGATGCTATCTATCATGACGTGGATGTAGGCGATGCGCCACCTGTCAAGCAACATCCTTACCGTGTCAATCCTTTGAAAGAAGAACACTTAAAGAAAGAAATTCAATACATGTTGGACAATGATATTATTGAACCAAGCAAAAGTGAATGGAGCTCTCCATGTGTTCTGGTGCCAAAGCCAGACAAGACATACCGGTTCTGTACTGACTTCAGAAAGGTAAACTCTGTCAGTAAAACAGACTCTTATCCAATTCCAAGGATTGACTCGTGTATTGACAAAGTTGGCAAAGCCAAGTATGTTAGCAAGTTTGACCTGTTGAAAGGATATTGGCAGGTGCCATTAACAGAAAGAGCTAAAGAAGTGTCGGCATTTGTAACCTCACAAGGTTTGTACCAGTACAAAGTTATGCCGTTTGGTATGAAGAATGCCCCGGCAACATTTCAACGTCTTCTTAACAGCGTGATATCAGACCTGGAAGGCTGTGATGGATACATCGATGACGTCATCAACTACCACGACACGTGGGAAGACCATCTACGCGGGATTCGTGAATTCTTCGAAAGACTCACTACCATGAAATTGACTGTAAACTTATTGAAATGTGAATTTTGTCATGCAACTGTTGAATTTTTAGGCCATGTTGTAGGACAGGGGCAGGTTAAGCCTGTTCAGGCCAAAGTAGAATCAATTATAGATTTTCCATCTCCTGGAAGCAAGAGAGAGCTGATGAGATTTCTTGGTATGGCTGGATACTACAGAAAATTTTGTCAAAATTTCTCTGTTATAGCAGCTCCACTTACTGCTTTGTTAAAGAAAAATGTCAAATTTGTCTGGTCAGACGAATGTAAGTCTGCCTTTGAGAAATTGAAAGCCATACTATCAAACTCACCAGTTCTGACTGCTCCAGATTTTAATAAACAGTTTAAACTGTTTGTTGACGCCAGCGATGTAGGTGTTGGTGCTGTTTTGATGCAAGAAGGTACTGAAAAAAATGACCATCCAATTTGTTATTTCTCGAAAAAGTTTGACAAACACCAGAGAAATTATTCCACCATTGAGAAAGAATGTTTAGCGTTGATTTTGGCCTTGAACCAATTTGATGTATATCTCTGCACTACAGTTGTGCCTGTGTTGGTCTTCACCGACCACAACCCTTTGACATTCATTGGGAAAATGAAAAACAAAAATCAAAGAATTCTCAGGTGGAGTTTGACTTTGCAAGAGTACAATCTTGACATCAAACATATCAAAGGGAAAGACAATATTCTGGCTGATGCTTTATCAAGGATTTAAATATGACTTAATATTTGAAGAAAGTTTCCTTTTCAAGAAAACTTTCTTTTCTTTCTTTTCTTTAAGGAGGGGTGTGTTATGTATGACACTAAATACATGTAGTTATGAGATAAGGGAGATAACTCCTATAGTTTTTTTTTATCAATACATCCTATGAAGGTCATATCATTGATTTAGGTTATAGAACTTTCTAGAATATAATCATGTATAAACAAATATGTTTGTAAACATGTTGATTTTAAGTAGAGATCTAGAATGATCTATTTCCAGAAAGTTATGTGTGTTTATTTGTTTACTGTTTTTAGTTAGATATTTCTGGAAGTAGAAGGTTCTCCAATATTCTTGAATTAGGGTTTAGTTATATATACTCCAACTGTCCAAAGCTAATCAGAACTGTAATGAGACCTGTAATAAGACATATCAAGAATTGTACAGCGCCATATAAGATTCTATTGGGAGAGCTATTGTGACTTTATCTGTGGATTATTACAACACTTTGTGTGGATTTATTCATATTGCCTGGAACTTTACAAATCATCGGTGGACATTCAATTTCCTTGTGGATTTGTGATTATTGTTAATTTGAAACCCGGAAGGATCAAGGATTATACCAGGACATTCGCATACAGATAAGTAACACTTTAAATCATCGTACTACTCTTGTACCACCACCAATTACTTTAGACATTGTAAACCATCTCTGTATAATATTGTATATATAATTAAATTGTGTTTTGAATTTAGCTGCTGGTTTCTCATTTCTGTTATTCGTTCATGTAACATTACGGTAACTAAAGGTAATTGTACATCTCTATGGATACATTAACTAAAGGTCATTATACATCTCTATGGTTACGGTAACTAAAGGTCATTGTACATCTCTATGGTACGGTAACTAAAGGTTCTTGTACATCTCTATGGCTAGGGTATCTAAAGGTAATTGTACATCTCTATGGTTACGGTAACTAAAGGTCATTGTACATCTCTATGGTTACGGTAACTAAAGGTAATTGTACATCTCTATGGTTACGGTAACTAAAGGTAATTGTACATCTCTATGGTTACGGTAACTAAAGGTAATTGTACATCTCTATGGCTAGGGTATCTAAAGGTAATTGTACATCTCTATGGTTACGGTAACTAAAGGTAATTGTACATCTCTATGGTTACGGTAACTAAAGGTAATTGTACATCTCTATGGTTACGGTAACTAAAGGTAATTGTACATCTCTATGGCTAGGGTATCTAAAGGTAATTGTACATCTCTATGGTTACGGTAACTAAAGGTCATTGTACATCTCTATGGTTACAGTAACTAAAGGTCGTTATACATGTAGCTAAAATATTAAAACTTTTAAAGTTACTGGGGGATTTGAGACAGACTACTACAGATAGCGGCGTTTCCGAACAGAATATGTTTCTCCCCATAAACCCACACTTGCTTCGCAATTGAAAATATCAATAAAGTTAAAATGCTTACAGCTGATCTTTTGATATCGGTAAACCATCGGTCTATGCTGGGTACAACGTATTTCTTTACGAAACTGTCGGTATGAAAAATGACTGTTCTCCAAGCTACTCAGTGAACGTAGAGGTCATTAAAAATTGATAAAGAAGGTAGGCGGCACTGTCGTAACGTCATAAAACATCTCCTAAACGGCACATCCCTCACTGAGGCAGAAACACATTTACTCACCGCCTCGACACCGTTCGCGTTTTATAGATATCAGGCACTGCCACTGTCGCCTCACAAACAATGACAAATGAACATTGTTTCTGTAACAAATGGCATTGCTAGAGAATTGCCTATCACCTGCAGTGTAAAAACGAGGCGATAATACCTTAATGTATATTTTTTAACACCTTTTTACTTCCGCAGAGCGTAAATATGATTTAGACCTTTAATATTTGTGTAAACTCCAATTTGTTGTGAGGTAAGTAAGTCCTACAATTACGCGACGTGTTGTCGCCCATAAAGTGTTGCAAAAATAGGAGATAAGGCATGGATTCTCTACACAGCACCAACACTTCCGACAATCGCACCAATCAAATGACGATGTTTAAAGTTGTATGGTCTATCACTTAAGCTATTTTTACCATTTTTTATAAAGTTGCACCACTGGAAGTATTTTAAATTATAATAGTAAAAATTATTTTTAACGTGTACACGCAAAAACTAGGCTCCAGTGACACCGAATCATTCCGAAGTCTTCCGAACATCGTCGCGACAATCTCGAAGTAACGCGAGAGTTGTGGAACCAACAGAAAATGTCAACAATTTTTTTGTGAACAAAACGTGTTGTCGAACTCAGCATACTGGCTATACTTATGTATATTGGTGTTGGGTATTTTTGTAAATATTTTTATCATTTTTATGGTGTTATTTTAATGAATCATGCTGCCAAACATATCGAACAACAAACACTCCCAACCTGGTCACATTATACTGACAACAGACCACTCCTTTTATTTTGAGAGCTAAGCAGGAGCAGAAACTGTCACTATTTACACATTATATTTTTAAATAAATCATCCTTTCAGAGTAACATTGCTCAGTGAATTTGCGATCAGAATTTTAGTCCTATTCTTACTGCACATTTTGGTGAATATATTTTCACTTTGCAGTAAGAATAATACGATCAAAATGCAGGTCGCAAATTCACACAGCAATTTTACTTTATACAGGAGAATTTACTTTGAAAAAAAATCACATGTCTTTATAGACTAAAGTCTGTCTCGTCCAGAAGACAGAAACAAAGTTTATCTCATAGGGGCGAGCGTTCATCCGAATGCCAAAAGTGAGACGGTGTCGCGGAAGGTGAAAAGAAGACAAAATACAAGCTCCTAAATGTTCTCGCCTTTTCATAGGGGGAGCAAACTTGCAAAGCTATCTGCAGTTTTTACTTCTTTAGGTTGTTACAGATAGAAGTTTAAACGGTTATAACACGACCAACATTATAAATTACTTAAACCAAAAATGAAATATTTTCTTTAAATATCATACTGTCTTTATCTCTCAGAGTACTTAATGTTTAAATGTCATGAAAGTTTATATATACACTCAAATTACTCTTTTATCCGTTTATATGCTCTTTGCACTTTTCCATACATGCAGACTAATTTAGTTTGTCTTGGTCTGATAATGTTTTCATTATAAAATTTATTCATATTTATGAAGTTTCTCGAAGAATATATAGAGACAAAATAATATTAGCGCTTGATGCCATGACAACAAAATGTGATATAAACTTTTGTAACATATGTCGTATTCCTATTTCATTTGTAATTTGTTGTCAATTCAATATTTGGAAGATGTCAAACACGGTAGCTAGAGGGCGGTTCCTGTTTCTAATGGTCCCAATCCAAAATCTGTTCCCGACTGGAATTACCGTGTTATTACAGTAACTACACCATGTGTAATCCGTCAATGTTCTCAGACGGTTTTGTTAAATTTTACTCTAGTGTGATCGCTCATGTGTGATTTTCCTGTCCACTAATACTGTCTACTCAATCTATCATCTCCCGGCCCAACCATTGCCTCTGGTACTCCAGCAGGTAATTCTCACTTCCGTAAGTAATCTTAGTGTCAAAACAGCATACGATGTACCGCAATAAGATTGATCATCCCCTTTGCATGATAAATAGCAAAATATCACAAATAATGGTGGATTTAACAAAAAATATTATATAGTTCTCAGCACTGTAGCAAATAATGATGTTCTGTTAACGAACATTAAACAACTCATTACCATCCAGAATGTATGTTTGCACCCGATCTACAAATGCTTGTATAAGTAAGGAACCCTCTAATAAAACCATGAAGTTTTAATTTGCAATCCCTGATATATTGATTCCATGTTTCAGCATTATTTTGCATTCTTCTCTATTTAGTTTGTGTATAATGTGTATCAATGCATCTCAGCAAACAGTAATAGCATAGACAAATTGAAGCGCCTTTGTGGCATATTATCAAGCAATAACCATGCATAATTAACATCATCTTTATCTAGTGTTGGGCGTTTGTTTTGTTTTCTTCCTGGTTGTCAAATATCACGTATTTGCATTATCAACGAGGAATAAAATATAGAATTTTCATTAAGGCCAGTTGCCTTGCTTCATCATGTTTTCCTCGATTTTACTTTAAGACATGTCGCATGCACATGAAGAAAACTAGTAAAGGATATCCCATCGCAATTGAATGCTGACTGGACATCTAGAGATATTTGATTGCCCCGGCGCCAGCGATATATAAGTCCAGATCCTATTTCATTGATAATATGCAAATCGTAAATTGCATGCTATTGTCACGCTATGCGTTTGGCGTTCCGCTATCATTTCGCTCGCTTCCTCGAACGCCCAAATGACCCCGATGACTATGTCCCTATTCTGACTATTGATTGGTCCGTTTTCGTCGCTCTGTCGACGACAGATATTCCCTGTGCAATAATGAAGAATAGAACGACGGGGCACCATCGTGCGATAAGTACTATACTAGTGATACTGCCCAAAACTCTAAAGTGCCGGGTCCCGGGGAGGAAATCGATGTATTTTAAAGTGGCCCTGATACTGTTACTGTTCAAGTCATATAAGATGTATGCCATTGTTGATCTGCCAAAACGCCCTTACTATATCTAAAATTGGCCAATTGATTTAAACAGCAGATGTTTCCGACACGTGTATAATAGTGCGTTTTTTAAACTTTGTGTCTGTTAGCAACATAACATCAGATAAATGGGAAAAGCCTCCGACAACCGGTACCTACTGTCAGTGCAGCGGAAACATATTATTCATATAGCGTACATATAGAACATTATTACATACAAAAATGACATTGAAAGGCTTCCTGTATCGTGAATTTACTAAAATGGCTTATTTATGCAGTGTCAAACCAATATTTCATGTAATGGTGGAATTTGTTTAAAAGTTGCCGATTATATTAAGTGCATATACTTATATTGTTATTTAGAATATAGTTACACACACAAACAAACATATGAATAGGGGATTTTGAGCTTTGCTATTTACTGGAGAATATATGGGGTTCTTTTTACCAGTTAGTTTTTTACAGTTCTTTCACAAATAATGTTTACTTTAGAAAAAAAATTATACCAAAAGGTGACTTTCGACAAAAATCAATGAGTGTTGACATCGATCCCAAGATAGCCTTCTAAGTTGTGGCAGCCATAATATTAATTGAGAGTGTTAATCCTGGTTGTTTTAGGGAAATTTGAAGACACGTCGTCTATGTAGTAAAGGATGGGTACTATTCCGGGCGACCTGCACATCATTTTGTGTTACATTTGTTTCCATACGAATTTATTTAAAACATCCATTTCATTGGTTCATGTATGCAGTTTCGCCGTTACACTTACGGCTTGGAAAATTTGGCCACAACTGTTTTATTGATTTCATCCGCCATTTTACTGAATACTTGCATTGTCCACCATACGGACTGAGCTATAATGCAGTTAAAAAGAAAAAGATATCGCTGTGCTGCTGCACTATGCTATATAGCTGTATTGCCCCCAAAATACATTATCTATATGATTCCATGGTAACATTTCGAACTTATCAAATTAGATAAATGTTTTTGTTTTTTTCTTTTTCTTCCATGGCAGATCGCTGATTGGACAGGGCAGGATATTGGTCTGACTGTCTGGTCGTCTTACCTTTCACAGGCATAACCGTACAGGGCAGTAATATTGGCCGAGCTGTCTGGTTTGCTTACCTTTGAGCGGCACTACCGTACAGAACAGACAACTAACCTTTAGTTGTATGTAATTGCTGGTATTTCATTTAGCGTCCGTCCTTTCTTCTTATTGAATCAGCTCAATTTGTTACTGGAGTTGATTACCCTAAAGTTACGTCTCCGCGGCACGAGGACCAGATGTCCGCCCCGGAGCAGGCAGAGGTCAAATTGTAGTTACCCAAGGTCAGAATGCAAATGTAGTTATGGAAGTAGCCGAGCTAGATAAAAATATCGAACGAATGTTAAAGTCAACAGTATAAAAAAGCTGGTAACACGTATTGGATTCGAGATGTTTATTTTTCTGACCAGCAAATGAAATTAAAATATTTAAGTACAACTTAAACTTGAAGTTAAGTTTTCAATTTCCGTTACAGATATGAAAGTAGTCATTTTGAAATTTCTTAAAGTAATCTTCAGGGGTTTATGGCAGGTCTAATTGGAGCGAAATATTTTTATGCTGACTAAATGTCTCTAACTTTCCACCTTGGATGTTCCTAATTAATGAAATCGATATTTTACGTAAATAGTTTGTTTTGGAATTTCTGGAGCTGCAATTAGTAGCCTGCTTTAAGGCACTTAACGTTGATTGTTCACAGAATCCGCGGTAATTATTCCGCCATTCCTACTCGTGATGGGATGGCGTGACAGAAGAAGGCTTCCATAGGACGTTCAGTGTGTATAACATATAGACAGACTGAACGAGGCAAATCTGGTGTACTAACTAGGGTAAAAGAGAGCAACCAACTAAATGATTTTACATAGACCACAGTGTTAAACTTTGTTAAAATTTTGTACTGTATTATTAAAACAAAGAAATATTAGTTAGGTATTGTGTTCTATAATTAAAGTCTAGGTTCTCATATAACACTAGATAGAAAAAAAAGTTTGGGTCCTTCTGCTCAAACTCCAACCAGGGTAGCTTTATTGAAATCAGGCGCTTTTTGCACTAAAATATCCGGAAATTCTAATGTTTTTACCTATTCATTATCAAAATTGATATTTTGAACCTAAATCTCAATACGAATTTCCAAATTGATATTATGGTTATCTAGGAATAATTACCAGTCAGAAAACATTTTTACTTTTGAAATCCATAATTAGCCAGCCAATCAGCGGCCGGGTTAAAATTCTATCCTGGGCTCAATCTTGTATACACAGGGGCCATTTCGAAGGTCTTTTTTTATTAAGTTGGTTGATCCCTAAAACGACATCCCTGTATTTAGAACTAGATTAAATATTTTGTGGCTGATGAACATTAAATATGATAGCTTAACAAGACGACACCCTTAAGTATTATGCTGTGGTCTATATCCTGGATATATTGGTCAAGCAGACGAACACGTATTATGGGATGTTTTATAAAGCCTTCTAAAAATTAAAACATCATTGCAATTAAAAAGGTATCAAACCACATTTGGAAATATTAGTATTACATATCTCGAACTTCATTACCAAGAATACGTTGGTAAAATGTTTCATTTAAACAGTAAGGAGTGAAATATCATGTTTAGGACTTGACATAATAATTGTAATAAATATCCAGATTGGTAAAATTCTAAAACATTGTAACTTGCTCTACGGCGTAGGAGTATCACTGCAGATCCTGCATCAACCATATAAAAACATTTAGTGATGCTACACAGAGATTTAATTGATGACGGAACAAGACTTATTATGATTGAGGAGAAGTTCCTCACTGAAAATCAAAGATGTCGGTCGAGCTGTCAGAAAAGAATTGACTGTTGGTGATTAATGGCGGTGTTAGTCATGCACTTGGCTACCTCTAAACTCGTGTTGTAATTGATCGTACGTACTGACCATCTCTCATCGTGCCCCTTTCCCTTATAAAACCGATTCCTTTAGTTTTGATGGTCTCTGACCTAATTGGTTGTAAGCAATAAAATACTCCAAGTGAAGAATTCGGTTATTCATTCTCCCCCGCTGAAGTCCAACAACAATATGATATACCCTCTTTGCAAGCCTTGTAACGTTCCAAATTTGAATACGTGTATAGGGCCGACGATTCGTCTTCACATGAGCACTTTTTCAATTCATTTGTAACTGATCAAGGATAAGCCAACGGTCCACTAGAGTTGAAGTAACGAGGCAGTGGCTCATTGCAAAAACTTCCTTTCCCATCAATTATATTTCAAGTTCAAATTAACTTCACTTCGGTCCAAGGATAATCCAATTGTTCCCATTGATTTATCATCAACAACCATTTCCCAAACAATGAAAGTCGCCAGCTTTAGATGTGTGAAAATAAATGTATTTTTGTCTGCAAGAATCAGGGGGGATTTATAAAAGTGACCTTGTAAATGAATCCAGATTTTGTTTCACTTAGACTTTAATCTGGATATCAGGAATGGTTTCTGTAGAAGATAACACATTTCAGAATACAATATGTAACGTTTAGTACAGAATGCTTTATCTTCAACCCAATCGTCCATCTATCTTCATAGTCCCTAATAAACGTTTTCGATTGGGTTCCGATCTAAATGCCAACAGACAAGGACAACAATTCCATCTCAGATAGTCAAAAACGTCTTTTCAGTTAACGCAATGTTCTCATTTAAAGTATCTTTTCTGGTGAGGTTTCAGTCTCATCTTATTCAAAAAATGTTTTTCGACATTTCAAGAAAAAATTGTTTACATTTGTAGCAAGCTGTCATATCAAATATATAGTAACAATTATACTTCTATTGTTTCTTTTTGATATTTTTATATTAGAATTTTACAGAAATGGCTAATTGTGGTTGTTTTGAATATGTGTGCCTATAGAGAGACGACATTTTCATTTGAATCGCCATTGCGACCACATCTTTACGACATCAAATTAATTGCTGTTGTAAATCCTTTAGAGGTCTATTTTTAGACACATTTTTTTTCCTTTAAGCTGCAGGATATTTTAAAATAGTGATCAGATAATATTTTTTGACGTGTTAAATCAGTCAAACGTTGTTGAAAACAGGGTACTTTGATCCTCCAAATTTACGGATAGGGTCAACATATGTTCTGATCATTACAAATGCGTTGACGGTATGTTGATGTTATTGTTTAACAAAAGACACTGGTTTTTACAATAATGCAAGCATTCATACCTACCAGACTACTAATTTTGAAGACAATAAAATTCTGATAAAATCACATACAGTGTCAAATAGCTATCTTAATTCACAATAGATCAAAATTATGCACACCAATATATGTGATTTCTATTCCATTTCCAACCTTGACATGAATTTTTATTTTCAAATATTCACATTAGAAAAGAAAATATTAGAAAAAAATGACTTTCAGAAGAGAGGATCTTTAGTAATAGAAAGTCTTAGTCATGTTTCTTTGTTATTTAGTTTTTCCTTTGGCTGAAATAACGCCTTATCAGTTGCTCTTTATGGATTCGCCTGTAAATGAGCTTAAATGGTTGAGTTTTTAATCATGCTTATCAAAAAGGATATGTCTGATAATCCATCGACTGAACCTATGAATAATTAAATGATAAAATGTTTTGATATTTAATTTAATTTGCAAAGATATCACAAATGAATATTATTTACATTTAACAATAAGATACTATATTCTTGATAGGCTGCCATAGTAGTAAAATAATAATATAAATGTGTACACAATATGGTTAGTTTTATTCATTTAGATATTACTTGAATGTTTAACAGCTTATTCACAAGAGTCCAAAACGTAACTTTAGACTACACAGCCGCCATCTTAAAATACTTCGCATACGCCACTAGCAATGTTTGACTTCTTGACTTAGCAATTTCACATCAGAAATCCAACTTTCTTTTTTCTTTTTTATTTCCATTTCATTTATTTACTTTTTTATTCATTTATTTTCATAAAAGTTTTCAAATTACATTGTGTTTTGAGTTATATTGTTTTATTGCTCAGACCATTACTGCTCCGTTCAGTACACGTTTACAATAAAGGTCACAGTAGGCGCGCAACACGGGACATTGTTGACCTCACTATTGTATAGGATATCTTCGATAAAAGATAAAAGATGTGTTTTTGATTGCTTTGCTGGAAATGGTAACCCCATGCTCTTCCTATTCCCGAGAAAACGTTATGTATGACTTGGCAATCACCCCACTGTGAAGTCAACAAACACGCGAGATTGACTTCCGGTATTCCTTCTACGCAGACTATAACTTCCTGAAGACGACTTTTCGGATGTACTCGGTACGGTCTGTCTCAATCACACTACGCCAGAAATGAACGGATGGAAGTCATTGATTCTTTGTAGTCATTTCGAAGTGTTTGAAAAGAACCTCAAAATATCTATGGTCGTGGTCATTACTAGTTCCTGTCCCCATGTCAAGGTGAAAAAACGACCGCGTTTTAGCGTTAAATGTATCCAACACACATACTGTACATGTTATGCAGTTAATGTGGACATTTTTGTGAGTGTAAAGTAACACGATTTGCATGTATATAAAACATTCATAATGCTATTAGTTTCAGCTGTTCTACTATACATAAAAAAACTGTACAAATATTACGCGAGTGGGAATTTTTCGCGATTAAGCGTGATTATTACCTTTACGTAAATTAAAAGCTTTAGAGTATGATATGGATTGAGTCGTTACGTTCACAATCAAAGACACACATGAAAGCCACGAAGCAAAAATAAAGTAAAGCATATATCTAACATTGCATATAATTCAATTTCATATTTAACACTCATTTCTCTTGGTGAGAAAAGCAGCGCAAAATGAGCTATTAGATAAGATATCAATGCGCCACAATTTAATTTGTTTTATTGCAAACGCACGGAAATTAATGCCTAATTAGTACCTCATTGAGTTTTTTTCAAATTAAATAATAAGTATTGTTCTCAATATCTTTAGGGTTTATGAGGTCATACACAAGAACTTTTTTTTCTCAAAGAAGTGATATGAAGAACGTACTTCGGGTTTTTTTCCTATGCCTTCATAAACCAAAAAAATGGCATAGACAGGAAACGGACGGACATTCTTTTTCATTGACGAAGAATCTATGAAGCATGTCTTTCCGTATTGTGATTGACTTCACTTCAAGCCAAAAGATATTGAGAATGATGCTTAAATAAAATCAATCTTATTTTCCTTTTTTGACAGCATACAGTTGGTTGGTTGATAAACTTTAACGTCATATTAACAGTTTACGTCATATTCACTTTAACGTCTTATTTATTTTAACTTCATATTAACAGTTGACGTACTCATATTAACATTTTGAACGTCATATTAACAGTTGACGTCATATATTTAACAGTTACGTCATATTTACAGTTAACCATATTAACAGTTTAACTCATATTAACAGTTAACGTCTATTACTTACGTACATATTCGACGTCATATTAACAGTTAACATCATATTCACTTTAACGTCATATTCACTTTAACGTCATTGAAAGACGTATCCTGTTATAAGTAGAGCTGCATATGAACGGTTTTTGTATGCTAAGCGTTTAAAAGGATCAGGATCAGAAAGTACTATTTGCATAAAATATATGTGTATGTTTAGGTTTGAAAACATATCCTTGAGTCTTTATTACAAGAGTAAACGCTAAACTTAAGGCAGAAAATTAGGCGGTGCGGAGGAATTAAGACGAAAGTCAGTCGGGAAAAAGAGAAAAGATAAGAACCCAAATTTAGTCGTCTTTGTGACCATGCAATCACATAAATAGTCTTTTTCTATAAACCTACATACATCTGTCCTATCCATACCTTCACTACCTACTATATTATCATCATTCTTACGTTATAAACTATAACACGTAAGATATGTTACCACATGAACATATGCAATGATCTCTAGAAAACCTATGTATTACCAATATACAATTCAACTTCAAGAGTAATAATGGAATTTCAGTGGGATGATGCTACAAAACCGCCATCCTATGGTTAAAACAGCATTTCTAAAGCAAATTAATTTTCTTTTAAATACAGTGAAATGTGACCAGGTGAGTTTGATTTTAGAGCCTAAGGGAGATAATACTCAAGGGCAGAGTTTCACTATTTCAATGAATTGCAACACGAACATACCGCAGTCTCCCTAATTACACATGCACTTTACATCCCGAGCGTGGCGATCCATTAATGTCCATGGCTTTTTATACATGTAGGACATGAATAGAATCAGCCAACCCTCATTACATTGTGATGACGTGATCAGTTTATACTGAATTTCTGCTTACTTCTTTACAGACGAATTCTTAAATAAAGTCATGTCACTTGCCAACAATTTACTGATGTCCATAGAGTTTATGCTTTTACTGTAAACGCCGATGTCGAGGTGCACCCCTTCGCTATTGATCGTCGTAGGTTCACACAATACATCTTGTGACTACTGCTTAGATACATCTTCGTTATGGACATCAAATTATGTACGACTTTACTGCCACTGGGGATGGGACAATGTGCTACACATCTGAGACCCATGTGGGCACACACAATATCTACTATAAAGTAAAGAAGTACGTACTGGGTTATTGCATTAGGTTGCTAGAGTACCAGAGACTTCAGATTGGTTTCCCCGAGAAACATCAACTACAACTACTACAAAACATAACATTGTGTCGTCTTTATTTGCTTTGGAGATGACTATTTTAAATGTGATAAAATCGGATACTGTAAAGTCTTCAAGGACTATTCATTAAAATCAGAAATACTTACAGCACTTTCACAATATTTATGAATAGAGAGACGGATTTTTTTCATGAGACAACCAAGACATTAAAAAGTAAACTTATACAACTGCACTATACACTATACATCGCATTCATCATCCTAAACATTTAATGATACAAAATGCGTAAAGGGCAAAACATAGCAAAACATAGCAAAACGTCAAAACCTCAAATGAAACAGTAACGAACCTTAATAATTGAACGCATACTTTTAATATGCCATGATTTCGGGTGGACCATTCGATATACTTTTAATATGCCATGATTTCGGTTGGACCATTCGATATAAAGATGCTATTCGCTTCACATTGACATTTTTTTGTATTAACCTAGAATCGATATACATTTTGACTTAGACTTGGAAGTTTGCTATATCTGGTATACTGGCGGAAATGTTTGCTAGTTTTGCGATATTGACAATTGATAAATACCTTCCCAGTTCTGAAGGTCACAGGTCATAGCATTCCCGCCGTCATTGCTTCTATGGCACTTTGATGGTGCTTCCTGATTCTTGAAAGGGTAGAAGGTGACTGACATTTGTCTCCCGATCATTGCAATGAGCCGATTATCCTACATGTATACGACAATTCGTAAAGACATGATCGATGCGGCCATTAAAACGTTCGAGAGAAACATGCAGTTGTAAAGCCTTGGCTTAAACATAGACGGTACAGATTTCAGTTCAGGTCGAGTTAATCATAACCTGTCCTGTTCTATTCTGTCTATAATCCATCAATGGTTTTAACGGCGGTATTATTTGATTAAGGACTGTTATGTTCATGGTCTTTGTTAATGAACTATAAAGGTTAATAACAAATCAAGAAGATGAGATGGCCATGTATGTGATATGGCAATAAAATACCCTAGCTGTCTATCAAGTTCTGATTTATTAACAAAGATAACATCCTACAAATCTTTCATTCTATTAATTACTAGAAACTTCAATATTCAACAATTGTTTCGTAGCATTTTGTTATTTTCTTGAAACCATGTTTTTATTAGTAAAATGTAGTGAATCGAGTGGACATTTTGTTTAATATCAAGATTATTTGGCAAGTTACCCAATATTATACCCGGCACCAAGTCATGAAACAGTCTTAGATTTAAGATTTTGCATAGCCAATCACAAATGACGTAACGTTTTGTAACATCATCTTTGACAGGCTAATTCTGAATTCAAGACTGTTTCATGAGTTTGGGGTAGTTTAACCAATTGTGTATCTTTTTTATTTATGTTTTTTTACTCTTCACTGTTATGTATTGACACGAAGTGGTGTTATTTGTTTTTAGAAAGATGGTTATTATTCAAAGCAATCCGCAATATGTTGGGTAGGTGACCTATCTATTGTCTGATTGGGTATCGAATCATAAAACAAAAAGCGTACCACAGCGCGATATATCTTTTATTGATTTCAGTAGCTAACGTGATTCGTGAGTTAGCTTATGTCAAATTTCAACAGTTTATATCTGCATATCGTGACTGCGCATCATTTCCCTATGTCAATTAACATCCCCGTCAACTTGCTGTCTCGCGCATGTTCCCACAGATTTAGCTCTCACCCCATATGAAAAACTATATATGTTGGCTTGTTCACTTCTTCGTATATACCCTTGTAAATGTACATCTTACCGAGTATCAAGTCATGTCTACTACAACGTATCGTCTGAATATTCTCTTGTCAATGAACTGTTGTCTCGAGCTTCGGTTATTTCTCTTTCAGATTACGCGCACACGAGCTACAAACACGCAATATGGGGAAAACGGTTTCTGTCGCAAAATTTATCTCCAACATTTTAGGAAGACATGCTCAATACATTGAACCCAGATACGTTAGTTGTCGATGTTACTCGATTGTACTTTCATATAAGACGTGTTCAGATATATTTCGAATGTGACAAATGTAGTCTCTGTAAAATGCTTTCAATCGAAAGCCGTATTTGATCCTTCCATCTTCACACTAATTTGACATTAAACGTCTTTCAGTTGGTGTTCATCGCCCATATGAATGCCAACTGGACATTGGAAAATTCCATGAAGCGCGCTAGCGCTTCATGTTGAAGTTGCCTCTATTCAGTTGTCATTCATATTGGCTATGAATACCAACTAAAAGACGTTTACATTTGGTTACAATTCTATGATGAAATCCCAACGGAAATTGCATCTATAATTACTGGAATAGATATTTCCTTATCTTCAAGGATCGAACAGCCATTTGAACAGCCGTTTTCCTTGATCGCTGACACGACAATTGTGACGTCTCATCTATTCGTTTTGCTCTGTCGTATGCTTTCAAAATTAAAATGAGGTAAAATCACACAAATACATCATTTAGCGAAGGATGCAGGTTACACGGGTTTTCTGTTGTTGGTTGTTATATGTAGCTGTTTTGTTGTTGATATATTTATTTATTTGTTGATATTTATTAATGGTGTGGAAGAATGCAGAAACATTACGCAACAAACGTATGTCTCATTTATTCCATGTTTGCTGCAGTTCCAACCCTTCTTGTAAGACTTAATCCTTTTGTAAACTACAAACTAAACGTTACGAGATAATGAGGATATTCAATATATTAAAAATACAAAATTTATTTATTATAAGTGTCTAGAAATTTCCCGCGTAAGAAAGAGCAAACGCTTTCGGTAAAAGGAAAATGATGTTACTACAGTCTTGCGTAATGACTTATAACTGAGAGCTATATAGACATGAATGTAGCGTTAAACTGTTACCAGTGTTGAGAGTGTCTGGAAAATGCTTTGTATAAAATGATTATTGAAAAGCTTTCAAAGATGTTTCAAATATGTTGTCAAACCAGCATCACTAGCAAAACACACTAAATACTCCCTCCTCATTTGAGATCAAACCTTCAAAGACAACGCATATATGTATGTTGGACCCGCCGGGACTTGTCTCTCACACAAATTATGGTTCAGATAGGAAATCACTTACAAGGTTATACCAAACTCTGACAAAACTTAAATTCTATTTTGAAGGTCGATGTTCGGATTAACTTGTTGGAAATCTCACCTACTTGCCCTTCCTTTTTGTTCACCATTAAATTTGGCGACATCCAATGTGCTATTTAACACATATAAGCTACACAAAAACATTTTGCAATTAAATGAAGGACGCGTATTACCTTGGAGGTGGGTCACTCTACCTGTTGTCTTGTTGTAGCTATGATTCATAGGGACTGTTTCCAAACGGGATGTGTGACTGATTTTGTGAGATGACAATATACCATATCAACAATTCCATTTCATCATACAGACACCAAACAACACTTAAATGATGTCAAGAAAATCATAATTTTATCCACATGTAACGATCATAAGAGAGGCCGTTACTTTTAAATTATTGCACCAGTTGCAAGACCGCCCAATAAGACAATGCTCGAAACAGTCTTAGAATAAGAAAGATCTGCTCAATATCTATTTATATATGCAGGTCGTTTAATCAAAAGCAAAATCCCACCATTTACAATAAATCACAATAAAACGTTCTTCAACATTTGTGCCTCTTGAATTCTTTAATGATTCACTCCGGTTCGAATAAGTATGGTCTTGGAACCTTCATAATTTTATAAGTGGCATTTGTAGCCACTTATAATGAATATTTGGTCTTCAAACCAACGTTCTGCTGTATATGAGCACACCTTCCAGAAAATGATCATGCATTAAGCAAAGAAAATCTACTTTTGGTAGATACATACATC
This sequence comes from Argopecten irradians, assembly GCF_041381155.1. Classification (NCBI taxonomy): domain Eukaryota; kingdom Metazoa; phylum Mollusca; class Bivalvia; order Pectinida; family Pectinidae; genus Argopecten; species Argopecten irradians. Next base: position 10,194,878 of record NC_091147.1, on the reverse strand, counting down.
GATCTAATAAAGATCACAGGATTAAATATTCGTTATGTAGAATTAGTTATTCATGAACCATGAAATACAAAAACAACGAGAATGTTTCTATACTGTTATTGAAAACACAGTGACATCAGCTACCCATTTTGAAAGTACGAAATAAACTACTCATTACTATTTCATACTATACATTGGTTTTATTTAAATACTATAGTGCTTTTAATGTTATATTTGGTACATTATTTTCCAACGGAGTTCTGTTATCAACAAAGCTGTCTCCATAGATTTATCCACAACCACCATGCGTATGATAAACAAATGACATGCTCTGAATCCCGATATAATCACGTGAATTGGCTCCAGTTCAAAGGCGATAAATCTTGGAACTCTCCAATCATAAAAGGCACAAAGTGTGCTCCTAACGACAGTTAAACAAAGGCAATTTAGATTTTACGTCCGATTCTATCATATTGATGGTAGTCTGTTTTTAAATGTGTATCTAAAACAGTGTATTTGATATACTTGTGTTTTTATGTGTTGTATAACTGTACGGGATGAATTACCATCATGGTCTCCATAAATCCTAAATTACCACCTTATATACACATTTACCAGTATTCCGCTGTGTAATTTCCCTCTCAAAGGACAATCAACTATGTTTCTTCTAGCGATGTGTTTCTTACAGATGAAAACATATCGTTCAGTAAAACTTTTAGCAGTTGATTTCGCATGTGTAACTGATTTTCGCAATGCGCAGATATCGCTAAAATGTTCCATGGGATGAAAATCTATCTGGAGATTAGCCATAGGCATCACACCGAGTTATACTTTATATCCATCTTAAATCATTTATTATCGTCATCATCATCATTGCCGTCGTAGATGTTGTTGTTGCCGTCGTTATTTTGTTAATTTTGCTGCTTGTGCCGTTGACGTTATTGTTGATCGAGTAGTCGGGGTTTAGAAAAGCACATAATCTTAATATTTTATAATTCTTCCTTCTGTATGATTAACTACCAAGCGGCAAGGCTGCTTACAATATTGATCTGGTTCGACTGTTGACATTGTAATGTTTTAATTTAGTCTATTTAGACAATGTCTGTCTTCATTTACTTCCACAAACACGGCTTCATAATGAAATAGCAGGGAAAAACTAGAAACCACCGCCGATTTACAAGTGTTGACGTACGTACGATCAATCGGTGTTGGGTTATGTCAACGAAATGCGGGTGTCGGCGACCTAATCTGTCAATATGTTTTATTATATTGTACAACACATGGGAGTGTCTTGGTAATACACTGTACGAAGATGTTTCTGTCGAAAAAAAAACTCCTCCAGAGATGAATCTAATAAACAATGATAATTGACGAGAGATGAAGTGACAATGACCGTTTACGCCATCTTGGTTCCTGTAGCTTAATGCTCGGCTTCCGATAGCCAACATAAACAGAATCTGTGACAAAATCTTCCTCTCCTCTTCTGATAAACTATTATATAGTCGAAAGCGTCCTTATATAGGAGACTACATCACGTATACGCAGTTGTCTACGTAAACACACGAAACTATCTCACGTGTTTACCCTAAATATTCGTGAGATCTCACGACTTTACCCTAGATATTCGTGAGACCGGTCATAAAATTGCATGTTTAAAATGAGGAGAGTATGCACGACTAGTTCGGGGTTCGAACCCGGAAGAGTCCGAACACTAGCTTGACGCTCTACTCGCTCTACCTATATAACTACCCGGTCGCTGGCGATCGACCTTATTTATTTTTTTGAATAGAATTTTAGAAACGAATGTGAGGCGTTTTATAAATCAGTATTATTACGGCTGTTCCAAAGTAGGCGACATGTTTTGGGTTGGGTTTTTTTTTTTATTAAATGTTTTTTTTTATAGCTTTGCTTTTCCAGAGCTTTACAATGGATCACAATTTTTCTATGTTGCTGGACACACATCTTTAAGTGTTACCAAAGCTGTTGATAATAGCATGTTCAATACAAACCAAATTAGTTCTTCTGTCAATAAACGGGAACACTTCAAAAGGTAATGAATCATTTACCGAATAATATAATATCAATAAAACATCAATAAATAATAGTTATCAAAAACGATGAAGACATGACTACAGCGTTGACGTCATCAGGTCACGTGAAATACTGTAGACTAATTAAATCAAATTTTGTTGATTTAAGCAAAATGAATTATCTTGATCTTTATGAAATTTGATTAATGTGTTTTCTCCTCAAACAAAACTCATAATTTTGCTTTGATATTATAAAAAGGAAATTTCAACAGTGTTGATGAAATCAATTGCGATTTCAGTTCATCATTGTCGGACCTGAGCGTCTGTGGGTGTGATCACACACTATAAACACGATCATTTCTGACAAAACATGTCGCGTGCTAAAATCTTATGAAGTTTGATAACCGCAACGAAATTACGTCGCAGAGAGTCTTGTTAGTGAAAACGTAATTCATTTTTATTACAGAAAAATATAAATTAGGAATTACAACGAAATAATCCAACAAATGGGGAATTGTCATGTTTGAAATTCTCCAGAGGCCTGTTCTTCGTTTGTCAACAGTTTTTTTTATCTCGTCAGAATTACTTGTTTCACACGTCGACACATGTCTGGTAATAGCCTCCAATACCTTTCATATTTCATTACTGTCATCAAAATCTAGGGAAAAAACCACTTCTCCTTTCTCGTTTGATAACGTACAATGTATGTAAAGGAATTGTTGTAAAACTCGGTTTAGTCATGTAATTCCGACCGCTTTCTTAGTATCAGCTGACCAATGCTCTGAAGAATCCGAATTTGTACTTTCTGTTCATCTTGGAAAATGTCATGTTAAAATCGCCTCAAAATATTGATACCTTATGTAGATGGTGATGGAAAAAAAAACTATACCAAGAAAATTGATGTTTCCTCACTAATATTTGTAGAGCAATTGTTGATACTCGTTACATATAAGTATATCTTCATTTTAAACTGACCGACATTGAAGCTACGTTTTTGTCGAACGAAGTCGGAAAGTTCGTGGCCCATTCTCGTGAGATTTCGAGGAGAATAGACTATAGTCACGTGCTGTTCTCGGAAACAACGTCAGCATGTCACTCCGTTTGAACAGTTGGTCTCATTCCAGTTATTTTCAATTTACATGCATTTATTTTTTTTATCAAAAGTGTCCGACTCTTAACCGCAATCTTCGGTGTAGTCCTATTTCTAAATAATTTACAATAAGATTTTTTTTTAAATCTTGAACAGCTCCAGGTGGATATGTTTTGTGGGATTTTAAATGGCTTATAGTATTGAAAATCATCTTATTTATTTAGACAGTTTTTACTGCCCTTCATTAAAATGGCTATCCACTTCCTCGTTAATCCCTTTGAGACACCCTTGTCCAAACGCGAATTTAACCTTCGTTATATATATTTTAAAACAAAACACTTTATTTTCATCTTTTTAAACATTTTTATATTCAACATACATGTAAATCGCAATGCGTTCTATTCACAAAAGACTTTCACACCAATTTTCATATCTTTATTGATTAATCTAATTTTTACCACTTTCGCATTGGTTTCAGATATATTCATCGTTTACTCGTTAAGTGTATTTAATATCTGTAGAATTTTATAATTGTCCAATTTGGTCAAAAACTTAATACAAAACACCTTCTAGCTCTAATGCCTTGGGTTAATATTAACAGGTCAAAAGAAGCATTGCTTCTATACATAAAAATTCCGACACTACAGAACTGACTTAAAAAATACATACATTAGTCGGTCTTCTGCACACATTAAAATGGAATAGCGCGTACGAGTAATGGTCAATGGAAAAGAAAACGATTCCGACACAAAAACACTCCCCCTTGTGTACCGATGAAACCACATTTGCGATGTCAAATCGCCCAGCTGTTATCTCTTTTTGCCAGTGTGGGTCTATTTCAATATACTCTTTCCCCAGATTGACATCATTGTAATGGATTTTAAATATGATATTGGAATCATATACTGCCAGAAGTGTTCCGAAGGGAGCTCTTCTTCGGTACTTAACATCTTGCCTACCAGCTGCGATCTCACGTTTTATGGTTTCGTGTGTCTGCAACTATCAGCTTATATTAACACAAAATGACGGTGTGGAGATACAGACGTTGATGTCGTGACAAATTGTAATGGCTGATAATAGGTTTCAGCTATAATTTGAAGAATGATAGGAATTGTTTCTGTATAGAATTTTGTTTTAAACACAGACATGGACATATAAATAAGGGTGGTAATGACAGTCTTTATGTCAATCGTACCAGAAATGCTCGTCTTTTACTTCCGCCTCTATCTTATTATATAATATGCTTTGTCGACAACATATTTTAATTGTTTTGTTATTGTTAGAATGGTGGAATAGGAAATCGTGAAAGAGCAGACACTTGTTAAAACGGGTTTAATTAATATCTTGTTATCTATATATTATCATGAAGTCCTCTGTTTGGTCATCACTAACTGTTGTTCCCTGTGTGTTTGCTGTAGATTTTGGCATGTTGTTTTGTTCTGTAAAACGAAATTATTTCAACACATAAGTTTTCTTTTTGATAAAAACTATATTTGACATTAAAAGCATCCTTTAAAATAAAACAGATATGACATTTACACTGTAAAGTTTCCATAGGGATTAGCAAGCTTGCTTTTACATCTTTTTTGGTTTTTAAATTTGCACTATTCTCACTTTGATTTCAAATAAATTTCAAATACAATTAGCACTTTACTTTTGATCGTTTTTGTAAAATGTTATTTTTTATGGCTAATGTAAAGAAATCATCTTTCTTTGAACTTTCAATTTTTGGTCTCTTGACGCTAATTTCTATTTGTTTAACATCTCATTTACTTTCCTGCCTTTCCTGTTTTAGTTCTCCGATTTAGTTTCCCTTCCTTTTATTAAGCGTTCTGCCCTTTTCTGTACTCTTCCCCTATTGTTTTTATAGTGTATTTAACCCGTTCAATGCCCTTCTTCAGTCCTTTGATATTCTGCCATTCTTTCCATTATGTCATGACCTTTTGATGTCATTGATTTAATGTCTTAGGTTTGTTTTAATGTCTGAAATATTATGAACATTTTGATATAAGGTTCCCGATCAAAATGCACTCTTCTTAGATTTGTGGTTCAGTCATCTTTTTCCATATTCTCATTTTTATTCTCTGGCTTTGTTTTTGATGATCATTTCTCGATTTTGATCTGATTCCAGGTTTTTTATGTTTAGTGTTTACGTACGGTGTCCTGTTTTTGATATGCTTTCGTTTTGATGCAATGTTTGTGATTTTGGGACACTGTTTGTGGTGTTGCCACATTGTTTGTGATTTTGGTACACTGTTTGTGGTGTTGCCACATTGTTTTTGATTTTGTACACATGTTTGTGGTGTTGCCACATCGTTTGTGATTTTGGTACACAATTTGTGGTGTTCCACATTGTTTGTGATTTGGTCACTTGTTTGTGATTTTGTCACTGTTTGTGGTGTTGCCACATTGTTTGTGATTTTGTTACATTATTTGTGGTGTTGCCACATTGTTTGTGATTTTGTTACACTGTTTGTGGTGTTGCCACATTGTTGGTGATTTTGTTACATTATTTTTGGTGTTGCCACATTGTTTGTGATTTTGTTACACTGTTTGTGGTGTTGCCACATTGTTTGTGATTTTGGTACACTGTTTGTGGTGTTGCCACATTGTTTGTGATTTTGGTACACTGTTTGTGGTGTTGCCACATTGTTTGTGATTTTGGTACACTGTTTGTGGTGTTGCGTTTGATACATATTTGTAGTTTTGTTACACTGTTTGTGGTGTTGCCACATTGTTTGTGATTTTGTTACATTATTTCAGGTTTGATACATATTTGTAATTTTGGTAAACTGTTTGTGTGGTGTTGCCAATTGTTTGTGATTTTGGTACACTGTTTGTGGTGTTGCCACATTGTTTGTGATTTTGTTACACTGTTTGTGGTGTTGCCACATTGTTTGTGATTTTCGTACACTGTTTGTGGTGTTGCCACATTGTTTGTGATTTTCGTACACTGTTTTTTGGTTTTGCCACATTTGTTGGTGATTTTAGTACATTATTTCTGGTTTTGATACATATTTGTAGTTTTGATACACTGTGACTGATATGATGTACTGTTTTGGAGTTATAGTTATAGATACATTTGTAAACATTTCATCATTTTTCAATTTCGCTTTGATGATTTGTTGATTTCGAAACTTTTGTTTTTCTCAGACGTCAGAACTACCTATTAGAACCTCAACCATTTTAGCCCAACGACGAACTTTGACTTCCCACCATTTCCAGTATGAACAAGAAAAAAAAATCTTAATCACTCTAAAAGACTATCAAAGTCCAACGGAATTTCGTCTGCACAAAATGCATTGTGTGTCATATATAATAAGCTTAGCTAGATAATACTGTTCTTAAATAGAATTGACTGTTCACTAACACTGAGCTGTCATCAATGATACACAACCTAATATACAAATGGCCTAGGTGACTGCTGCACTTAGAAAGATAGACGGTTTCTATAGATCTTGGAATGATATTTTATAAAACAATGAACTGTTTATAACAAAAAGTTGATATTTCGTTTCCTTACTCCCTAGAGTTATTGATATTAAATTAGCCCGTTGTTTAAAGAGGCCATGTGGCAGACAAAGACTGAGATATGGTACTTAAAGCGTTCTGCAGGTCGGCGATAGAAATCTCAGAAGGCACCACAGCAGATACATAGCTCCGCAATGGCCACTTGTGGATTTGTGTGCATGTCGCGGGGAGTCAGCGATATATCTCAGTGAATGTTTAACACAGTAACAAAGATAAATGTCTCTTTCTATACAAACTTATAGAAAATCAATCGTAATAAACTTCGCCGTCTATCCGGCCTTAATACAATGGGCCATGATGTATGATGAGAATTGTTCAATTATGGAACAAAGTCAACGGTAACTAACGATTTCTGAAAGTAGATGATCATGAATTTCACTGACAGTGATTAAAATATAAAACTCTAAACAAAACACAGCTCATTTGTTCAAATAAGGCAGTAACACACCAAATAAGGAACTCGTATAATACAAACAAACACCAGGTATAAGTATACAATATGATTTAGAAAGACAATACGTTGACTTTGTAAAACTATATATAGTGGCAACGTGTATCTGACAGTACTACATAACTCATAAAAATATATAACAATGTGACTTGATTCTGTATTGTGTTATTGGAATGTCCTCTATCAAGGGCATTCAGACCTATTATCGTACATCCTTACATCACGCCATCCAGTTTTGCAACTAGTTTGTTACGTGCATATTTTTTATAATGTCACATTCAATACATCGTCACCATTTTTCCATTCGTGTCAAACACATTAAACATGATGATTTATTATACCATACTACACATGCGCAAACACATCCCAAGTGACTTCCGTGCCATGTCCTTCCCATGAGGCAATGGATATTAATTATGGCCGCCACACAAACTCGGAATGTCTAGGCATACAAAATAAAGAAAACTCACCGTCAGCAATTATGGTGTTTCCCTCATTACACAACGGCGTCAGCTATTTTCTCCGTTCTAAAATGCATTAAATTGAGTATTATTGAAGCACATCTTAGTTAACAGCTTGCTACCAGGGGATCAAGGAAATATGTAAGAGTCATATATTAGTATATTTTGTTTGAGCACCATGTCACTTAAATGTTTATGGTAGTCTATAAGATATAATGTTTGAGGTATACAATGATAATATGATTACTATGTACGTCTATATACATGTTGGAGCAATCAGATGAGCTAACGTTGTCTGTGTGTACACATATTTGGGGCAAATAAAATAGGCTGACGTTGTCCCTTAGTGTACAGATGGGGGTAGGCAATCACATGAGCTGACGTCTGTATACAGATGTGGGGCCAATCGCATGAACTTACGTTGTTCGTTTGTATATATATGCGGGGCCAGCCATATGACCTTACGTTGTTACAATGCAGTTTTTATACAGTTGTGGGGCCAATCACATGAGCTAAGGTACTTACGTTGTCTGTATACAGATGTGGGGCCAATCACATGAACTGACGTTGTCCGTTTCAATACAAATATGGGGACGTTCGCTGCAGTTCATCCGTCCATATTCAGATTCCGCGGCGATCAATCGGATTGATATTGTCAGTTTGTATACATATTTGAGGGGAATTACATGAACTGACGTTGTCCGTTTGTATACAGATGAGGGGACGTTAACTTTAATTCGTCTATCCACATTCAGATTCCGCGGCGATCAATCGGATTGACATTGTCAGTCTGTGTAGATGTGCGATGGTTTACTTTAAATGACTTTGTCCATCTGTACAGATTTGGATCTGATCACTTGAGTTAATGTTGCCGTCTGTTGATAAACGTGTACCCTATTACATGAGATGGCGTAATACGTCTTTATGTGATATTAAACCAATCACGTATCTATGTCAACATGGTCAGATTTTATAATATTTATTACAATATTATGACATTTGACGAACTTGATATCATAATTGGTTCTAATATATAAACATAGATTTATTTTATAATTCCAAGGCTAATTGACAAACTGAAGTGATGTTACAACCAATAACTAATTATCATAAAGTATGTACAGAATTGAGACTGGTGTAGAGGATATATTATCCTGTACCAGAAATCTATAATTAAATTCATTTAATATGAAATACATTTTAAAAAATGCTATGTTAGTCTTAAAGCATTTTATCAAACAAAAAGTAACTTTTATTATTAGAATTCTCTTTATTTCCTCCAAAAATGCGATGATTTCATAAACAAAATAAATTATATAAATAATGAAATCAAACACGCATGCTAAATTCGTGCAAATAGTGGATGAGTATGTTATATGTAATGAGATTATGTTCATGATTTACATTTTGTATATATATTTACAAAAATATAAGCAATACACTTCATTGGGATATTTTATATACTTCAACAGTAGGCTTATCACTAGCTATTGATAATGTTATTGACATTTTTTCTACAGCTAATAATAAAAAGAACCTCTGAATTTGTCCATATCTATATCATACAAATCATACTCAACCGGATCTAGGTGTGAAACACTACACATGTAAAAAAACAGATATTCAAATATAAATGTAAACTTAGATAAAGATGAAAAATGCTACTGATATGATACAATCTGTAATTGGATGGTATTTATCACACATAGATAGCTGCATAAATGGAGAGCTTTAATGAAATGCAAATTAGATAATGTCGTGATGCATAAAACTACCTCCGACAAAGATGATAGTAAGCTTTATGTACGACTTGTTATTAAGATATGCATATGAACACAGTCTAAATGTAGTTGTAGAAAGACATTAAGATGTGAAAGTCTACCATGTTATCGTTACATATATCGATTCTTGATTGTAAAATTAAAATAATTTTAACATGTCTATGCACATTACCTCTTAAATATGAATAGCATGTACCTAGTTACATGTATATATGTGGCCATTTCCATATTTACTCCTGCACGCTAAACAGCGATGATTCAGATGCATCGCTCCATTTGTTTTGTCTGAATCTCAATTAAACCAAGATCTGTTCCATTAGTAACACTTTAATTCCAGTAAAATTTTACAGTTCAGCTCAACATCACTGGTGGTGGCGGCGAAGGGGTATACAAAGTGTACATTCTTGATGTATTATAAACTACTAAATCAAATGAGCATTGCATAATAACAGAATGCGTCTTGTGCGAAATAGTCCATTTCTTAAGACATTTATAGCAAAATCAATTTATTTTGCTATGACATATCACACATTTCTGAGGGGTTTCGCAATATCATTTTTTTCATTAAGGACATATATCCCCTGATTTGAAAACGTAATGATCAATGACTTTAATCGCACAAGAATGCACAAACACAGATTGATCTAAACCGACTCCAAAACTAGTCAGATACATGGTTGCTAAGATTTCATCCGGATAAATGTAAGATCCTCACAATAAAAAAATCTCTATATAAGGACGGCGAGCTGAACTGGAAAAAGTTAAGAGTGAGACCAAGGGATAGTTACAGATAGGCACCTGAAATTTACAGACCACGTATACGGATCAGTTCATAAAGACCGTCATATAAGGAGAATAGTTAGGAGAACTTACACATATAGAGACGAAAAATCCTTTTGTTACTTGTACTAAGTCTTTGTTAGGCCCCACATTGAGTACTGTGGGCAAAGTACAAGGAATCTGTATTTGTAAAAGGATATCGGAATCAAACGTTTAACGCAGAGCCACGAAGCAGAAACAAGGATTAAAGGATTTAAATTATGAGAACAGGATACGGAAATTAATGTTACCTACGTTGAAGTACAGAAGATACGAAGAGACATGATACAGATCTATTAATTAACCCATAGGTATTGCAACCCGTAGGTTACAGAAAAGTTTCTAAAAATAAATGCAAACAAGATGTCACAGTGTACATGTATCATTTGAGAAGGGAATGTGTAAATTAAATCAGAATAAATTACTCCCAAAAGAGGTCGTTACATCACCAACCATGAAAACCCGGCTGGATATACTGCATAAACACTAGGCATCGGATCTGGATATATAGGCATACTGCGTCCAGTATTATTTATATAATTATTACAAGCCGATATATCATAATTTATAATTCAATTTTCATTGAGATGAAATAAGCAGCCATCAAATTTTATGTGTAATATTGGGTTAAAATAACTTTTTTTCAATTATTCAAAAACAAAAAACCACGATTGAAGCCCCTCAAAAATAGACCAATCCTAATATGAGTGCTATGAATAACAATTGCAATGTTGTGTACAAATTATATTAAACTTTGTAAAAGTAATATTTTAGGGTAAAGAGTCGTGTTTACACAATTAATGCATGCACTTTCTGTAATGATAATTTTACCTTAGGTACCACAATTAAACAATTTGAAACTATTTTTACATACTAATAACTTTCATTTGTAACCATTTAAAGTAGTTATTGGCTCATTATGTCATGCTGTCATTTCCTATTTAAGTATATATTGTATATTGTACATTATGTATATGAAACATGTTTACAAAAAGTATGACTAACATGAGAGAGTGGTATCATGAATTTCTAAAATGTGATTATGCAAATTCCATACATCGCCTGCAAGTTGACGTCCTAGGCCTAGCCCACTGTTACACATAATGCACTCAATCGTAGTCTATATCAAATTATATAGTCTGAGTGTAACATTTCATCGGGTACCTGATCTAGATAAACTCAATATATTCTTTCTTCGAACATATTATAACATTAAAAACAACTCGACCCACTCATCTGGTCATTATCAGGTTACGTTACGCCTACAAATCGCGTTTCTTTACACTTGGATATGAGAATTAACAATTTAGACCCACTAAAGTTCACATACACAATGTTTAGACATGTTAAGAGTCTAGATAAAGAAATCGGTAAAATCATATTCTACATAGTACTATACACCAAAAGGTGGTAAGCTCCATTAGAATAAGTAAAATGTATATAATCAGTAGACATATGTAAATCAATAATTTATTTCAGATATATGTAGCTTGGCGATTTATAGCTGATTCTTAATGTTGTTGAAATCAACATCGATACTGTATTTCTGGTAGCGACGAGGCCGCTCGGGGAGACTCACAATCAACATCGATACTGTATTACCGGTAGCGACAAGGCCGCTTGGGGAATCAACATCACAATCAACATTCCATATAGTCATTGGGGATAATTCGAATATTATTGTTTTATGAAAAGTATAAATCATAAAATTAATTACAAGCTAATATATATTTCATACTTTCAATTATATTTTCAATGAAATAAAATGAGTAGCCACCAAATAAAATGTGAAATGTAATATTATACGTTGTACACTTGTAACCGTATCAAAATGAATCAAATTCCGTTTTCAGGATGGCGATTGTAGTAGTAATCTTAACAGATCGACATATACAAAAGATTTGGTTGGGACCATATCAGAATAATATTAGGACAATTTGCTTTACCTTAAACCTGCTATATCTTTCACCTATGTCATTTCCAGAAAAATAGTTTGAGATTAGTGGTTCAGACTACATGCAAACCTCTTTGAGTCGAAGTTGGTTAGACTATCATAAAAACGTTCGACTCATCTAAACTTCGACTCATATGAATTATAGACAAGGACCAAAGAACTTTCTTTGTAGATTTATATAAAGTTACCTACTGGGTTAAGACAGGGCACACTCATGTGATTTTGTTATCACTGATAAGTTTTCAAGGTTTTGTTTTTAAATCTTTGTTATTATGCATTTTAATAAAACTGCTGCAGCAAAGTCAACTGAACACCACACTGTCTATATATGTGCATTGAACGGATCACTGCCTGGGATCTGGCGAATAATTATGTAAAATACAAGTTGACAAGTTATTAAATACAATCTCAACACATTGTGCGGTTTATGCTAAATAAACAGTCAGTCTTTACATGATCATAATGACTTAGTTGGTGATGAAGAAACGTGTTCTGTATATATGTTTTATAAAGCGTTCATTAACACGTAACACCGAACGTCTCTATGGCGGCCATATCTAACATTGCATGGCTGATCAATGTTATTTTACACCAATGTACTTGAGATCTGACCCGATAATCATTCACAGAACCAGATATATATATCGATGTTGTGAAAACGTGAAATCACATTCTATATAAAACAGATCCTAAAACTCCATCTCTATGTAACACATATATACAAATTTGTATTAGTACTGTAAACATCAGTTCGTGAGAGGTGAAAAGCTCATCTCCGTACAGCAATAATTATGTTCGATACATCGGTGATAATTCAATTTACCTCTTAATTGTTATAAATCGACTATCAAATTTACTTCGACTCCTAGAATAATTCGACTCATAAAACTTCGACTCCTTAGTGGTTAGATAACTAGTATTAAATAGGACAACAAATCTGGACCGAAAGATTTGTTTATACGAACAAATAATGCTTAAAATATTCTCTCCGTATAAAATATACAGTAGATTGTACCCTCGCCATGGGAAAACCTGAGACCTCCTCGTTTTTAATGCGTAATATTTCAATTTCAACGAAAACATCTAGTAAAGATTTACAGCAAAAGTACACTCGATTCGCAATGATGATATAAGTTAAACAAATGTAGTAAAAACAAAATTGTCACACTCTTACTCTACTCAAACGAAAGAAAAACACATTTTTGAAACGGCTGTCATATGGGCCATTTCTTAAAATCACTATGAAAAAATTCTACAAAGACAAAAAATGACAATTTGCAACTGGCAACTTGCTATAGGTAGTGAAAATTTTTTTTTGAAAACCTAATAACTCCTTCAGCAAGATTGAAACCTCAGAGGTGAGTTCAATGCCTAACTAGTGTCGCAATAAGTGATGAAAATATTTCTCATTGTTTTCTCGCTTCTTTTTTTGCGTTAAACCTCGCAAAATCAACTGTAAAAGGCGTCAGAACGCTTAGCTTGATTTCAACGGGAATAAACAGCGCAGTTGATTTTCTCCAAGAGTTAGAAAGCTACAACGTTTTCTTTTGGTTAGAACGCTTAAAAATTTTCCGAACAGTTCGAAATTTGAAGATATCCTGAATATTGTCTTTTTATGAAAAGTATAGATTATGAAATTTAATAATTAAATATTTATTTGCTTGTACATAGTTTATCACAAATGATTGCATTAAACATAAACCCCTAAGCGCAATGTCAAACTATACTGAAAACACCACTACTAAATTTGGAAGAATTCATGAAATACTCCATATGGTTTCCTTGCGTTCTTAAATAATAGAAGCCGTGTTTGATTATTACATAGCGCACTACACGACCATAAAACAGCCGTGGTTGCCAAAGGAGCGGTATTGAATATGAATCTCGGTACAAATTGTTAAAACTTAAACAACAATTCGGTTTGAAAATATCAATATTTATATTGCTTTATTGATGAAACAATACAGTGTCACACGCATTGTTTATGATTAATATCACACCACTAAACATGGAAACACAAATAAAAGATCAAAATTGATTCTGTATTCGGATTTAAAATAATTTCAGAACTTCAACTTAGGATGATGGATATCGAATACAATTATACAATGCTGCAATTAGTATGACATTCGCCTTAATATAATGAAGCAAGTATTGCAACGAATATAATTCTGTGTTTGGTAGAGTATTGTACATTCACTGTAATAAAGATGCACAATAACAAGTTCAGAGGAGAACACATATTGACATAGTCTTCAATTGAAAACGTCTCTTAGGGTAATAGTTTTAAAGATCAACCCTATGAACAGGACACTGATCGACAGATACATACTCGCAATCTCTCGGTTATGATGTTCGGGAGTTAGTGTTATATTGAACTTTATCACAATAATAAAGTCAAAAACTTTTTGACGCAGACAGTTTGATATCTGTAAATGTTTGCTTTCCAGATGGTGAAATTTCAACGAAAATGACCTTTACCTTGCAGCATGACGTTGCAGCTAACATATTTTTTTTTAAATATACACGCAGTTTAATAAGTCAATCAAAAATCCCAACTGTGATACCATAGGTAATGTGTGAATAAGTTTCCGTCAGTTATTCATTTACATATAATAAACTATCGTCATTAGTGAGAGGAGCTAGATCCCCCCCCCCCTAAAACATAAGTGTTATACGTGAATGAGTTTAGATAAAAGAATAACTATGATGAAGGTAGCCTTCATTGTCAGAGAGGTGTCAAAGTTGACTGTTGAGTGTTATTAGAGAATAACCTGTTTCCTTGTGTGATAAGTATTCAGACGTTATCAATATCCCGTTATTATGACTGGTGGCCATTGCCACCATTAGTCTCATTTCTTATTCAAAAACTGTTGCTGTAATATACCTAGAAGTAGCATTCCTTGCAATAGTTTCAGAACACTTGGTCTCGGTTAAATAAATTTGACATTTAACAATTCAATAAATGTCTGGACATATATTTATTTATCACATAATCCGCCTGATATCCAGTGATTTTGCACGTGTAATATTTTTGCATATGTTACTAGTGTAATATAACGATTTTCATTGGCTGAAAATTCATTATGACGTCAGACAGAAAAGAAACAATAAAATGACGTCAGGAAAAATGACGTGACGTCAGAATAACAAGGACGGCGGGCAAAATACCAGTCTCTGCTGGATTTTCGAAATGCATTTTGTAGTTGAATTCTTTGTTATGTAGGTATTTATGAAACTCGTCTCGAAGTTTAAATTTTTGCTCGCCAAGGCACGCAAAAGTTAAAAATTCTTAGACTCGTTTCATAAAATCTCATATGAGAAACGAGTCATTAAAAGGGTCTGGCCTATCTATACAATAAAGTTTCTATTTAACATATTGTGTAATCTTCAGCATATAACCTTTTACCATCATTTGAAATTAAGACACATACTCGTTATCGTCATAATTATAATCAAACCTAAAATACATTTCTTTGCCAATTTTGAAATCAATACGCGCTCCCGACTTGAAGCCATCTTACCCTATTCCCAATCGAATAAGTCACAAATACCCTATTACCAAAAGACCACGGGAAAACTAAGTCGATGCAAGTTATTCCCAGCAGGCCACAGTGCATAGTCAATGTGCCAAGGACGTTTGCATGCAAATTATTGTCTGACACAAAATTTACCCGGACCGTCAAAAACACCACGTCAGAGAATAAAGGAAAGTACAAGGGAACATCGAGGCGCGCGTGATATCGGGCCATGAGTGACACTAGTCTGTGACTGGAATATTATGTAAAGCCAATTCTGGATAGTCTTCTATTTGCTCCGTAATGAATGTCATTACGAATTTGTCATTTTCGCTGTAACGTTAGCAGGGCCGAATTTGGTTTGTAAATAGCCGATAATTATCTCCCTTGCTTATACGGAAATGTCATGACCAGACGGGGAACGGAAGGTCGTGTATCGTAAATATTGTACTTGATTCGACATTCTAATTTAAATAAATCATTGTTTAGGAAGACTCCTATAGTCAGTTATAGTGACATTCTAATTATCTAGATTATAGAATTGCAAATGAATACTAAAGGATGAATATAAATATTTCAGGATCATATGAGGACATTCACTTAGAAAAGAATAATTCCAAAACCAAGCCACTGTTACATAAAGGAATGTGATTGTTTGTGTAAAACATGAGAGGTCCTTATTGTCTTAATTTAACTTGCTCTTCTAAATCAATAACGTTTTGCTCGATACATCAAAATGACCATGTATAGCTTTGTATACTAATCAATTCTAGTTTGTTGATAATACTCATCATAGTCTTTTAAAATTAACTGGAGATCAATATCTTAGATATGTGTTTAGAACTACCATTGGTTACATATAACTATTTTAAACACATTTATAGAACATAAGGTTGTGGTAGATTTACTTTGACTATGTCAAAAAATTCCGGAGTTGGGCATGTTGTCTTGTTTGATTGTTTTATTGAAATATTGATATAAAACAATACCATTTGCTTCCTTCAAAACAAGATAAGACGAATTGTAACGTAATAAAATAAAACTATAACCATTAACAAGGAAACAGATAACAGAAAACAATGTTCTACGAATTTCCCTGATAAACAATTGAAAAAAGACGGTATGAGAAATGGTCATGGCATTCAACTATGTTTGCTAACACCAAACTCAATTATAGGGAATATGCCGTCTTCTATTTTGTCTATCCTCCATTGAAATATAACCGTTGATCAATTCTTGTCACGTAATCAGTACCCAGGGGAACGCCAATCAGACACTGATGACGTCATGGCTCGAGAGAGTGGCCGACTCTTGTGACTGAGGATTATAAAGTTCCGGTCAGGGAAACTTCGATGTCACGTGATTACGATGTTATATTATTGTTGAAACAAAGAGATATCGAGTTACATGCGTGCCCTCATGATTATTGGTTTGAATTTTAAAATGATATATTCTGATATTAGAGTGACTGTATCATTTAACACAAGTGAAACTTTCAACAAAGAAACTAATGGAAACACAGCCATCTTCAAATCAGGATAGTAGCCACATAAAATAGAACCAGAACATTAGGAAATTCAGCACATGTAATTAATCCACAACACAAAAGAAAAGGGGAATAATTTATTGCTTTTTCATATCGTACAGATGAATGAGATATCAAAATACGTGACTGGTTAGTATCAGTTTCCGGGCGTTATCAAACCTATGTTAGCCATTTATGTGTCCTTGTTACACAATGGAGTGTTTAGTGATGATGCTAGATTAACCTAATTCATTCTTAATCTGTTCTACAACCCCAATGTTTGTGTTGCATTGCATTCTACCTGGCCGTTCGGTTTGGTGGTTCAAGTATGAAGAGAATACAAAACAATTTTGATGTGATTCTGTTCGAACAAAACGTTGACGGTAAATGCCCTTGCTAAACATTTATTCGTTTCTTAATGCTTTTCCGTCACGTCTAGTTGCTTAATTACAATAGAAACTGAAAAATCAAGACATTACTGAAAAAAATCACTTAAGTAACGTTGTTTAAAAGTTAATGATGGAGAGTTATGTGACGTTTAATTATACATTGTACTTTTGTTATATTCCTCCCCTTGACTTTATGTGTTTTTTTACACATTAAAAATTCAAATACAAACGACTTCACCGATTCCTTCACATCTAATTCAATCGCATGTTATACTCCCTAAATCGGAGATAAAGCGACAAAAACATGAACCGTTAAACTTGTCAGACAAAATAGATATTATTCTACTGGGAAATTACATTTTCAAACTACCAATTAAATTGGAAATTTATGTTCCTCAATTTCAATATATTCAGTCCACATACGTTTCTGCGTAAGTTTCATCAGTTAAACTAAACTATAAAAGGAAGTTGTGACAATCATTATCCATTGGGGATATCGAGCACGTGACCTCAATATTTCACGACTTCTCTTTTGTCAAATCTTTTGGTTTCTTTCCGATTATGAATCATCATAGATTATCCACACAATGCAATACCGTGCAAATACATACGCAATAAACTAGGCACATTAAACGTTGAGTAATCTGATACAGGAAGACAAAGGTGTTACATCCACGCGAGTCACGTGGTACCTGTCAGTAATGGCCGCCTCGTACGTCAGTGTTCTTTGTGAAACAATCATATTGCATACGGCTTCCTGTGTTCCGTAGCCCACTTTATCTATTAGATCATCCGTGAAAACGTCAGATCTAAAAGCTCTGCCGCCATAAGGAAAGCCGTATATCGTCACAAGATGACAGTTTGGTGAACAGTAACATGACTTGTGGACTGAAATAAGAGGACATTTTCTAGGTACCGATAACACTCGTAATTAAGGTCTCTGTAACATCTGCCAGATGGTAACAGAACCTGAGGTGTGTATTGTTGTTTCTATCTTATAGTTCAATGTTAAAAAAATGCATTTGATAGAACTCATGTTAAAATAGGAGGCAACAGATATGTTGATATCAAATCTTAGTTTCAACATGCTTATACGATATTTATCTTATAAAACATTTCATATCCAATAACTAATTCATATACTGTGATAATCAGCATGAATTCAAATACGATAAACTGCAAGCCCTCCAGTCTTACACATATGTATCTACTGCGTACAGGACAGTTTCACTCACAAAACGGAGACACCACCCTTTAATCACTCTACCTAACACACCAAACCAAGGAAAGGTACATAAATCTGCCTTTATTATTAGGTTAATTTTGGCCTTATATCTATACGGAAAAAAAGCCTAACAATATAGACAGGAATAGCGGACTTGGTACAGTGCACTAAACATGGTTTCGATCTTTTGACTTTAAAGTGAACAGTCGGGCAAGGATGCCTATAGTCGGTAAAAATGGTGTGAGTGTATCCAGTAGAATTTCTTATGAAATAGAAAAATAAAATATCTCGTCAAAATCTGTCTGCGTACGAAGAAATTTATTTAAAGTATGGAAATTCTAAAACGTCCTCCCGGCTCACTATGTCCGTGGTTACCTTTCCACGCAGCCTCGCTTTCAATGCTTTCAACTTTTCTTTACTTTAATGGTCAGAACTGGGAAACTAAGCAGAACTTGACCGTCGTATTAATATGTGAGAACTTTTGGAAGGCCAATGAACGCATTTAGACTGGTTTTCTTTGCCCGACTATTCACTTTAAGAAGCCTTTTTGTTTGGATGATAATATTCAAGATTTCGATTATGTCTCGAAAGATGCGATATCCAGCCATTTGTTTACAAATTTCTTACCTTAGCTAAAGACGTCCACGTCGGTATAAGCAAAGGACCAAAGACTTCAGTCCAAACATTACATATATCTAGATCAAGTAGTCAATACATATATGAGTTGGTCTGGCCCATATTGATAAAACAACTTTAATGGGTTACTCAATATTCAACAATTTTGAACAATGTTATGTTCAAAGGTTTGTTGAGAACTGTGTTGTTATTCTTGTAATGTTGCGTATGATAATAACAGAATACTTCTCAAGAGTATATTGACCACTGTGGTCTTGAAAGTAGGTACTACCAAGTTACTAAAAATCAATATTTTAAAGATCTGATCTTTGTGTCATTATTAGACACCAAATCAGAAAACAAACCTTCAAATTCCCCGATATTATACCAGATATTCCGATCTCAAGGCGTTGTGTTTTATGTCGATTAAGCAGTTTCTACAAAAAGACGAAATTATGTACATACTTGAAATAAAAAGTGATCACCTACAGTTTACATTATTTGAGAAAAAAACACATAAAAAAAACAAACAAAACAAGAAAGAAACAACCATTTCGATTCGAACTCGAACATGAACTTTATTTTAAATAATTACGAAAACTTTCTGTACGAGTTACTTCCCTTCCGAAAACGTAAGCTATACGTTTGATGATAATTTTTGTATATGTAAATGAGCTGCACCACTGCCATACGACACGTTTTTTATATAAAACAGATCACACGGCTGGTTGGGAGGGTGGGCTTGTCAAGTGGAAATATAAGTCGACGAACCCCAATTTTCTTCTGATAAAGTCGCTGTGCAAAGTGAAAATTGGTAGCCTGATCTCCGTGAAAACTACTCTAGTTATCACTGCAGTGTTATTTGAATATCTGGAGTTTCTTACGGGCTATTACACTAGTATTATTATTCGATTTATGAGTTGTAAATATGTTCAACTACTTGCAAAATAGAAGGGACACTAGTGCTTCTTGAGTTCGTAAAACATGCATTTTATAATTATAAGGCGTCTTTCATTGAGTTTCGGTACATTTCTTTAAGGCAGAATTGTGAATAAATATCTCACATTATATCGTTATATTAATACTCATACATTTAGACAGCCTAGTTTAGGCAATCATTAACAATAAGTATTTATATATAATAATCATAATTTATGTCAAAAACCGTAGCGATTAAACGACTTCGGATTATAAACGATGATGCTTAAATGAGAGAACAGAACCTTAATACATTTTAATGTCATCTTCTTGAAATGTAAGCCTTTTAAAATTCCACTTGAGTGGCTCACAACAGTAGATTTGTATAATTTATGAAATAAGGCGCATAACTTAGAATTCTAAATATAAACATATAACTGTAAAATATTCCTGCACAAAGTTTAACATATATTATCATTCTGTACAACATTTGCAATTTCAAGTGTTAGGATTTTGGTCGTACGATTCCTATTGGATACAAATCACATATAAGTTTTAACTCATTCTATGATGTATGTATGTAGAATGGAGCTTTCTGATTTCTTGTTCTTGCATACCTCTATGAAAAATCACCCGTTAATTACACAAATATGTGTCGTCATCGTGATATCTTAAACAAATTACTTCGTGTATTGATTTGACAAACTGTCCCTGAAAAACAATTCATATTTATATTCAAAAATCTGTTATATTTTTAATGTTGCCTCCAAAAATAGCTTTAAGCATTGCTGGAACTCAATTAGGTTGTTGGACATTTTTTAAGAATATGCTACACATTGAATCAGTAACTTAGTTTGTACGATTGCCCTTGGTTCCATGGTATATGATATCGGTATAATAAAATCATCCGCTAGTTATTCCTGTTATCATACATATTTCATGAGAAAGTATGTTTTACGATTATTTTATAAGCGACTATTGAATTAATTGCTTACTCGTTCAGCATGATAAATATCACTTAATTCGTCCTTCTGAAGGTATTGTCAAGAACGGAATAGCGGCTGAATCCTCAAGAGATAATAATATACTACATTGTATAGAATTCATATGGGATTTCACTATTTTATATTAGTTTGCTAGGAATTAGTTTGTTAGACTTCTCCGCGCAGCTGCACATCATTTTATCTACATATCGACAATTTATCAAAAGGGCAGTTTTGGGAGATAAAATCGATTGGAAAATGAACAATATGGATCCAGATAATGTCACGAGGAGTTTAACATCTGATGAGCACAACTTCCCCCGCACGGACGAGCAAATGTTACATATCCAGAGACGGTCGATTCTAAATGATAAATGGTATCATTCATTGCAAATACATTGTAAATTTAGAATTGCTACCATACAGATTTTATCATGAGAGTCGACCTGGCAGGAGATCCAAATGAATTAATATGATTTGGTAGGATAACTATGTACGAGGAGCATTTTGTCATCCAAACACAAGCCATGAATATTTATATGTGTTCTGAAAACTTCAACAATGTCAACTGCATACAAATCACATAAATGCCAACTACTGAAATTGGCCCTAGATTGTCCTGATCACTGTTCCATTAAGGACATGCTCGAACTGGACACACGGACAGGCTCTTATCTCCTAAATACCACGAGCTGTAAAGTGATCCTATCATGGCTTTATCATTGCTCATTACTATAAGGGAATTGGTCATTTTGTGGTAAATAGCCAAACGTACTGCCCGCAATTTGATTAGCTGGTCTTTACGACTACCGTAAAAGTCTGACCATTCGATTTGGTCAGTTTTATTCCTGGTGTGAGGGACAATTGATTTACGGATCTGTTTAGCACCCGGTCGTGGACAGTGGTCAAGGAAGTGTTCACACGGACATGTCCAGATTTCTGAGAGGCAATAAACAGCGGCATTACCGCCCAACACCTAGTTAGCGATAAGACGTCACACAGATTTGGATTTAGTTAGTAGGGTTATCCGGACAAGCGTTAAGTGTTTCCTTTCATGGTCAAATCATTTTTATTTTCGATATGAATATCGTATTTAACCAGAGAGAACTCATATAGGCTATGCCTGTTGTTGAATCCTTTTTAAAATAATATTTTGAAGTAAAATTTGCTGAAAATTGAAATTGAAATTTAATTTTAACCAAAACGTACTAGGCTTAGCAGGCTTACAGTGATAGATTATATCAATAAATTATGTTTTTATCGCTAAATATATATCGTGCAGTCCATTATATCCGTGGGGATGGTTGTTCCGCGATTTTGCAGTTATGGTCGCGAAGTTTTATTCGCGATATATTAAGAAATGTTCCAATCATATAAAGTCCGAAAGCCAGATCGTGAAAAAACACTAAAATTTACTTTTCTGTTTCGTCTGTAGTCATTGTAATAATCTACTAACTGATACGAATACCATATAGTAATTAGTTGGTTGCCAACATTTATAAAAATAAAACACCACCAAATGAAACATGAAGACATACTCTCTTTTCCAGTATGTGATTGAATTGTATCATTGTTTAACACTTCGATTGACATCTGATGCATTCAACATATACGATGGTAAGCTACTATTTTATTGATAATTTATCCTTGACTGTTCTATTCACTCGGTAGTTACTAAGCAGTGGCGTAGGAAGATGAAACGTCATGGGGGGGGCAAAGGTCCTCAATATTTTGTAACCTCCCCCACCTCCCCCCCCCCCCCCCCCCCCCCCCCGCCACACCTACAGGAGGAGATTAATTCAACTCCCAACCATATAATATATGCTTTATGTACATTTTTCATATATCACTAAATTTAATCCTTGTACACATTTATAGACAGTGGGGTCGCTAAAAGGAAATTAACGAATACGCAAATTGGCCAAATAGCGTGTGAGCGTCGAAGGCGCAAGATTTTGGTGTTTTATTAGGGGTCTGAGGGTGACCCCCGGGATGAGTTTTATGTATTTTGATGATTTTGCGATCGCCCGAAAGCGAGAAATTTGGTGTTTGGGGGATCCGGGGGTCTCCCCCGGCAAAAAATTACAATTTAGAATGGCTTAGATGAGTTTTACGATGCATTTTGATGAATTTGCGAGAGCCCAAAGGCGCGAGAATTTGGTGTTAGGGGGTCCGGGGGTCTCCCCCGGGAAAAAAATTACGATTTAGAATGGCTGAGATGAGTTTTACGATAAAGTTTAATGATTATAAAGCGTTCTTAACATGGTAATTTTTTCGATTTAAAGCTACCTGCATTTAGAAATGATAATTGTGTCGTCATAACATTATGGAACCCTACTCGATCTGAATATACCGGCTTCACACCATCGGCACATTGTTGTGTAACATAAAAAATGAATTAATTGTCTCGCTAAGACATATAAACAAATTGATTTTTTAAGAGACATTTTTTAAAATAGTACATAGAATCCCTTGATGGACATTTTTAGTCTAGTTTGTGTGTATTGAATTTTTACTATTTAAGGTTTGACATTATGTGCTTGAACGTTTTAGGAAATGCGCCGCGCAGCGGAAAATTTTCTAGAATGAAGTACGAAAAATATGCAGGAGGACCCTTTTTTCTTTCAAATAAGCATTTTTAGAAAATTTCAGTCGGCGAAAATGGGGGGGCAAAAAGACATGTTTGCCCCCCCCCCCCCCCCCCCGCTTCCTACGCCCCTGCTCAGATAACATTGTTTTTAGTGTTAGACTATTTAAAGAAGATGTATTATGTTTTCTTCGTATAACTGAATATGGTTTTCCAACACGTGCTACAATCGTAATAGCACTTTTTTAAACTATATTTACTTGAGTGAAACAAGTGTAATCTTCACGTCTACAAGAACACAGTACATTCCGCCGATGACCAATGTAAAGTTAGGACTAAGGAACGACCACATGTGTTGTTCGGGACACAATTAACACAATGGCGACCACTGAACATCTGGGTAAAGTCTGCGGATAGGGAACCAAGCTAGTTATATTGTCCTGGCATTATACGGCACCACTACAGCAAATCTACAAGAGTTTGTTGATATAAGCGTTATGAAACGACATTTATCAAGATGTTATAAATAATTACTCTGTAAACTAATATATTTCTGAAAGCTTTTAGGTATTTATTTTCTTGAGGAAAAGCACGAATTAAAATCCATCGATCAAAAGTATTTCAATTGAACGATTTTTTTTATATTTCCTGGCAACATTCGCCTGATATTCGCCAAACAGCGACCCAGCATGTCATTCTTTGATCATACTTAGTATTAATTTAGGACATCACATATAAGATTAACTCGCTCAACTCAAGTTATAAATATAGAGTTTATTTTTAACGCTCTTTAACATTTTACAAACCAGGGTCGGTTATAGACGCGCTAGGATAATCCTGATAGTTCTTATAAAAGAACAAACGATTAACGAGGACGAGAGCAAGTGGAGATAAGACGGAGCCGCATATTCTCTCGTCCACCGATTCTCAAGTAAATACAAACGGTGATAGAAAAAATTAAGTGGCTCGTTCAATTGGGCAAAATAAATCATTAACTTTTAATTTGCCATCCTTATTTGAGTTTTGCGATAATGTTCTAGCTCTAGTTTGTCCCGAGACACGCCATAGCTTAGCCCTGGCATAAAGGTAGAGGAACAAGTGGTTTGCCCGTAATCAGTAAAATGTGACCAGATGAGATGTGTTGTTTGGTGTCTTTGATGGCATGCTTCACTGAGAACGACGTATGAACGGACAATAGTCCCACTACTTCAAGACGACACAACACGGATATACCACAGCCTCCAAAAAATGCAGGCATTCAAAAACGTGTCTCATCGCATACAGA
The DNA here is from genome assembly GCF_041381155.1 of Argopecten irradians. Lineage (NCBI taxonomy): Eukaryota > Metazoa > Mollusca > Bivalvia > Pectinida > Pectinidae > Argopecten > Argopecten irradians. The sequence goes on along the minus strand of NC_091147.1, from coordinate 10,169,737 downwards.
AATGTTAGGTGAACGTTAAACTTTATCAACCAGCGAACCCACCAACCTTAATTGCGAAATTCTACCTTCCGCGTACATGACATTTTTTCCGATAAATGGACTTTTGTATTAACATGAATACGTGTTCGGAGCATCGCCATATTTGATACGTTACATTACCACAAAACGATTCGAAAGACGTAATCCACGGTAACTCATAACTCTGCATAGAAACGCAGCCACGTAAACCATATGTTGTCTTATATATCAAACCATATCGTATTGGTTTCACAAAAGGTTTCAATATTAACAAGAATTGTATTACATATAGGTAGGTTTTTCGTAAAGAAACCTCTAGTACGCATTTGCACAACGCAGACGTCGTCCCTGACAAAATGAACTTCTACGTGCTATATGAGCTGCAAGAGTAATTTTAATTTACAAAAAGAAACTGTCAATGCAAAGGTTATGTTTTACGATCAGGTGTCAGGAATTGTTTTCGTCTGTGTCGGTATAAAACAGAGATTAGAAAGGTCATCTAAGATGTTAAGGTGTTCGTTAGGTGTTTAATGTATAGTCGCTACAAGGGAGTGGAGGATCAGATACTTTACAACCACACTCAAGTACTACACATGCCAGTAATTACTTCAGCTGTGACGAGACCACCAGTTCCTTGTCACTTGTGGTTGTCTTTCAAGCTTCAGAAAAAAGATAATAAAATACAAAACGAAAACGAAAACCGGTTTAAATTTCAAATTGAGCTCAACTGTTACTCAGTGTTCGAACAAAATACGAAAATTAGACCAGAAGGCAAAGTTTCTCGAATCTTAATTTACCTATCACATAGCCTACTATTCATACACAGCATATCTACAACATATGAAATAAATAAAAAATATGTTTCAGTATTCACTTGACACATTGGCACCGTAAGGATTTTACCTGTTTCCAACGTCATCATCCTGAAAATGAAAGTAAAACTGTCATTTTCCTTTTCAACTGATATGGTTGATGTCTCATGATAATGGTCAATGCTTTATCTGGTTACGCAGTATACATTAAGAGAAAATACCATCTCCTCAACTTCCGTGTCAAGAATTGATATTTTGTGCTATGTTTATGACACAATACGTCGGGAGAAGTAACATCACTGAGGAAGATCCTATCATCTGTCTTGCTTAAATCGTTTGACAAACCTCCATAATGTTATAAATCAGTTCAGTGAACCACAAATACCGAAAACATGTCGAAATATTTCTCTTCATACATATATTAGAAAGAGATTGCTATCCTCATGTGTGTTTTTTCAATACTATGATTAATCATAGATAGTAGAGAAATCTTTAAAATGTAATAAATGTAAGCATATGTCCATGAGGGAAACGTCGTGTGTTTAGAAGAAACCAACATTCTGTTGTACTTCGCCAGAACCCACCATATCAAGCATAGCCAAAAATCCGGTTACGGTACAATCGCATATTACCAATTGTAGCGACGAGACACTATTTGTGTCAGTCGCTTTATATAGAAACGGTCCCCCATTCAGTACTAAATATTAATGTGGTTCTTGTATTTACTGTAAATCAATTTATTTTGCGACTAAGTCTGAACACGAATTCTAATGTTACGCGAAAAATTGTATAAAACTTAATATAAATGAAAACACAATTGTCTGCTAGAGGCTTTGGTCGCGAATTTATGTATTCATGAAAATATTGTAAATAACAAAGACGTGATATACTGTACACGAAAATAAAGTGTGTTACAGTATTTGGGTTTAGTAAGATGTGAAGATGGTATACTGGACGTGTTAATGTCGGTCCAAACATAACCCAGGACTGTGGCGCTGGATCTTCTCAGATTGACGTCCTGCCCTGATACTGCCAGCAAATCCCATAGATTTAATGCTACCGTTCATTACCTGCCGATCGTTGCGACATTGAAAAGGCCATGGTCCTCATATCACCAGGCTGTGGATACACTATTTAATGACAACCCGGCCTTAATTGGCGGTCTTTTTAAAGATATCCAATGTAATTAACAGATGATTGTTTTCGGAATAATTGACTTCTTTATTCTTTCCCTCATCTTGTTATCATCTTTTGATCATAAACTTCCGGGAGTGGACTAAATGTCAACGCGAATACTGATCACAAGATTCCGGCTTTCCTCCCTGACAAATTCAATTTGCAATTTGGTGGAAACGCAGGCAGCTTATTTGCATACAGCGTTGTGTTCTTCTACTGATTAAGTCATGCGAATTTACAAGACGAAAACAAAATGTTGATATAAAGAACTTCTCCTGACTTAATAAGACAACAATCTAATTAACAATCTATTTGTGTTAATAGACTGTTTGGGTGCAGTTAATTTGCAGAACAATCGATTTATGTGGCAGCCTTCTCTAAGTGTATGGGAGATAGGTTCGTTGTAGTGATGGGACTGAGAGGTGACACGACGCTAACAGGGACTATTGACAGTATATACACTGAATTAAATATGCTTTCATCTGCCTCATGTAGTGTTGCAAACTTAATCTTGAACTCTTTTAATTCAAATTTGTATAACTTGAAGTGTCGTGTTGATCCCGGTCCATTTGTCCATTTGTTTTTCATTATCCTGCCGCTAACATTGGTTTTTTTTTAATGTTAAAATGTATATTGAATTCCACTTCCAAAGTACATAAGTACTGAGTAGGAGACGTATTATTAGCACATTTTCGATCACAACTTGTAATACATTTTTGTCGAGTCATCACTTATTTATTCATCGTTCAACTATTTATATATATATGATTCGGTGCAGTACATGATGTTCAATACTTGCGGAATGTTCGGTATTGAGTAACACTGTGTAATCGATAGCGGACATAGGCCGTGACTTCACATACTGTTTTAATTGACCATGTATGAATGCTCACGATTCAAATTATTTTCTTTTTGTACTTTAGCCTTGCCATACTTCCATTGATATTAACCTGTGCACCTAATCTAAACTCGTAGACACTACTTTGTAAAGCACGCTATACGCCGTATATCCCATTAACAGTTTCGTCATGGACTAATTCATTTTAAATTTCCATACCCGAGACGCCGCCAAACCAATCTACAACCTTCACAAATTGTTTTTGTATCTTGCGACCAAAAATACAGTAGAACAATTTTTCATTCTTCCAATTTGGCTCTGATCAACTTTGATGGATGACGCTTGGACGAGTTCGTTTCTGTCATGGCGGACGTTGTTCTGTCCGGCGCGTTCGTATCAGAGAAACTATCGATCAAAGTCTCGTCCAGCGCGTTCGAACAGGACAACTTTCGGCGAATTAGTCGTGGACCTCGGGGGAAATGACGGCTGCTCAGACCACGTTGTTTGATTTATCTTGGCCCAGGAACATAATAACTGATATTTCATTTGCTTTCATATGCACACTCCCGAAATAACGTGATTAATGGGAAAACCGCGGGATAGCGAATGATTGCAATTCCCCACAAAACTCTTCATCTTCAAGAAAATACACAGACATACAAGACTTTATCACAGTCACACTTATGGCAATGGATTGGAGATTTTTGGCGAAAAGCAAAAGATTGAAATACAGATTACTTTTCTTATCATATTTTGGTGCATAACATTTCGAAGGAATTGACTTTATATGTACATACAACAACACATATTTTCTCTCACGACTTAAATCTGTTTTATAATGTCATCCAAAAGACAGATATATTTTGTGAATTCATAGGAAGTCGAATTGATCTTATACTTGTGATCCGCGCAATTATAAGTGTAACTGTAGTGTGTATCCATCAAGTTAAAAAGCATAATTCTGGTTAGTTAATAGTAAATGATATGATTAAAATGATGATACAAGTGTGGACAATTTGACGAGCTAAAAAAAAGGGGGGCAATACAGACTTCAGTCATTAAAACAAAAAGAAGAAAATAAAGAAAGAAATGTCCAAGTACTCACTACTCAGACTTTAATGATTTAAAAGAGCCTCTGAATTGTCAGAAAAATAACTCTAATACAGTTTATATTCCAAGTGATATACCACGACTCTATTTAATGGCTGTTTCTTGTAACGATAAAAAAATGAGCTTTACCCCCCCACATTCTATAATACGCATATTTACAAACAAATTGAATTAGTGCCATATCATGCTGAGCAATAAAAAATCTGATTGTAGAACTTAGTATTACACATTATATAGTTGGTCAATAAGCCGAGAACATTTCGTCCTAAGTTACCTTTTATCGTCAATAATAATGAGTTTAACTAGACTGTTAACGACATTTGATTGACAGTAAACACTGATAACGCCATTACACCGCGTCATACTAGTCTCGCAGTCTTCCCTTACTCTCGCGAGATTACATCACAAATGTCCAATAAGACAACAAGTCTTATAATAAGATAAGGAAACTGTAGACATGACGACACTATATAGACAGGTTTTACGATGACGTAATAATCCTATTGGGGACCAGATTCAATCTAGACACGATTCGGCGTATGTAAAATGAGAACAAGGCGCCTAACATTCTGCATATGCATTCTTTAATATCCCTGTTGTAGCCATTTCTGATTGTTATTCGTGTCAAATTAATATATTTTCAGATGGGCAACGGACTATTAAAAATCTGCAATCATCGAAAGTAAATCTTTTATGTGTGAAATTGCTATCGAGAAACGACCGTTGCACAATTTACGATTAGTAAGTTAAGCCTAAATGAACCAAATATGTTCTGGTTTGTTTCATACACAAGGTCCAAATCTTCGTGCTTCCTCTTGACAAATTACTACGGACGTTATATATTTCTCTGTTACTTTAATGCACTTTTGTCTTGATTATAAACCATACGTTTTATAGCGTTGGTTCCCAGCATATCGTTTTCGACAGACACGTCGTGTGGTCACATGACAAAGGAAGTAATCTTTAACAACGTCGCGGTATTTAAATGTCAATTTATTTTTGTTTTACGTATTTTATTTCGACAATTGAGGAATGTATTTCCCAGTACACCACTAACTTTGTGTCGAAGTACATATTTAAATTTGCACTATTAACAGTTCTCTTTAACATTAAATAATGTACCAGGCCTTTTCCTAACTACATATAACCATATTAAATGATATATTATTTAAAACATGTCAATAGGAGTTTAACGAAACTTTGTTTGTTCAGTTTTTTAACCGGAAACGCTACATGTATACATATGATTAGGGTTTTCCCTATTTTTTTTGTATTACCATGTTAAAATCTTTAGAGAGCGCAGCGAACTCTTGTAATAGAGGCATCTCGGTACGTGAATCTATGTAAATCATCCATATTTGTAGAATTGGAAAACAAGATCCAGCATTGCGCAAGACAGTATGCAAAACCACACTTTCGTGTGATTACAAACAAGATATGTTTTGAAAATTTTCAAAATGAAAACATTAGTGAAAGATAAACCTTCCAACTTATTCTTATCTGAATTTAACATTTTCATTTTCATGATTTTGTCTTGAATCCATTTTTTACGTGACCATTTGCTTCGTACTTTTCCGCAAACGGAGAAAGACGTTGAAATATTGTGACAGGAGTGAATTTATATGTTTATACTTACGTAATGGTGGGCTCATTGTTATTGCTATACATGTGTATTTATGTTGTTACATACGGGTATCAAGTCAATACCACTTCCGGTGAAGCAGTTACGTCTGGAGAATGTAACCTGATTTGATGCCGTTAATCTAAGGGCTATCTCTGTCACTTTGGCATCGAGACAACATATTGTCAGCCGGGTCACCTCCTGAATGGAGTAGGTAACTTCTTATTTTTAGGACATCGGGCCTCGTAGCCATATGTTAAGTTAGAAAGATAAACATCTTTGGGAAAGGTATAAATTATACCTAGCGGGAATGGAGGGTGGAATTTAGAATAAATATACTGTAGATTAACGTTCTCCGGCATTTAAAAGCTGTTATTTGTTAACTGTGTCGATATTGCTTGTACCTCGAATAAATTATATTACTTTTATATCTTAGCGTTTTTGTCGTATTTGCAAGGTATGTAAACCAACACGGAACCTCAGATCCGGAAACTACTTAACGTGACGAGATACATGTAACTCTCCGTCCTATTAAAATATGTTTTGTAGCCGCAGTCACGTATTTTTGCACAAAGTGAAAGCAGAAGTATCCTATGCTTAATGTTTTTCTCGTTCAATGCCAGTAACTCAGCAAGTCTCTGATTCTAATAAAAAAAAAAAAGATTTCTAGCAGTACAGTGAGTATGGCAATGCATACCATCAGAACAATCTCTCTTAGGGTGCATTGCCGTTCCCACAGTTTCACCTCTGTAAACGGCCCAGCGAAATTTCAAGATTCTTGAAAAAAGTATTTCCGACGCATACCAAATTCTTTAGTAGATATTGCAAGCATCCTTTTGTATCATTTTCCTGTAAACGACTGTCAGTTCTGACATAATATTATTTGATCATTCAATATGAAACCAAACAATGATGGATTCATTTATTTTTTTTTTTTTCAAACAATTATTCATTTATTTTTTTTTTTTTTTTTTTTTTTGCGGATACACTGGATTTACTTAAGCATTGCAAGTTTACAAACAATTTTTTTTCATACCCCGATAAAATTAAAAAAATAGTGACATCTTTAAATGTAACGTTATAATGTGTTTTCAAGGGATTCTTTTTTCCGAATCAATACGCAACGTCAATGTCTCTATTGTGACGTCACGATAACGTCGGGGTTTCGCGCCATTCTCGGATTTTTTTTTATAGTGGTATGAAAAAAAACATTGGCCAATCAGAAAGCCAGATTTGATATGAAAACAAAGAAAAAAATAATTATTTGAAGGTACATGGTCACGATTTGCATATGAGTGTGCCGTTTCAAAAACAATAACTGTGACGTCATATATAAAGGGGCGCCATGTATTAACAATCATCATGACGTAATATTCTGTGACCCGAGGTCAACAGACGGCCAGTCCGTGAGCCATTGACAGGGGTGAATGTGGGGACCGCAATAAACTCTGGGAGAGATTGGCCATAAGAATAAAACACATGCCATCTATAAGAGTTCAATAGCCTGATAGATCGGGGGAGTTAACTATTTCGCCGTTATAAATTCTTTATTTGTTTACGCCACGACATCCCACTTGGATATTTTTGCAATAGGTGTAAATTTTCTAAACATAATATTGAATGTTTAAAATCATTAAATAAACCAAATAAAAGCAGTGAAGTGAAAATTATATGCTATCTCTGAGGATTTTGCGCTCCCTGTCGTAAATGGGGATGGATTTTCAAACACCGGAAGTGCCGTTCGTCGCTATAAATGATAAGAGGGGACCCAGCCGGACCGAAATTCCGGAATTCTAAAAAAATCGCATACGAATTTCCTTTAAACACAAAATTTGGAGAAAATCATAAAAAAAACAGACATAAACCAGATATACTATCACAAAAACATATGAACCGATGTGGAATGTTTTTTTGCGGCATGATTTTCAAAAAATAGTCAAATATGGCCCATCTTAGCACTGGATGAAATGGGGGTAGGGTTGTGAGTTACAAACTTCAAGTTTACAAAATCGTGAAATTTTGATCGAGGACTCCATGTTTTTATATGATATTTGAAAAATTGTCTTATCTTGGGCATATCATATACAAATATTGTGAAATTGACATGGGTTTTCATTTCCTTTTTGGCCAATTCATTAATTTTTTACGGGCGAAAATATGGCAAAATATGATAATTACGTATAGAAACGGTCCTGGAAAATAACAAAAATTAGTTAGCATTTGTAAAAATACAAGAGTTTAGTATAGTGTTCTATCGTTAGAAATTTAGGACAAAAAATCAACAGGATCGAGACTACATTCACCATAATATTACAGAAAACATAGTTTTATGAATTTTTAGGTCATCGTGTTTCGTCCGTTGTCGTGCGCCGTGCGCCGTCCGCCGTCCGCCGTGCGTCGTGCGTAAAACTATTTATACAAAAGCCTACTCCTCCTAAACCCTTGAGTGAATTACATCCATATTTGGTGTGAAACATTTTTGGGGAAGGACAATCATATTTTATATGAATGAGTTAGGTCCGACCCCTAGGGGCAGAGGGGCGGGGCCTCAAAAGGGCAAATTTTCTTAATTTTAGCTTTAAAATCCTACTCCTCCTTCATCCTTTGATGGATTTCATCCATATTTGGTGTGAAACATCATTGGGGACGGACAATCATATTTTATATAAATGAGTCTGGTCCGACCCCTAGGGGCTGAGGGGTGGGGCCCCAAAAGGGCAAATTTTCTTAATTTTAGCTTTAAAATCCTACTCCTCCTTCATCCTTGGATGGATTTCATCCATATTTGGTGTGAAACATCATTGGGGACGGACAATCATATTTTATATAAATGAGTCTGGTCCGACCCCTAGGGGCTGAGGGGTGGGGCCCCAAAAGGGCAAATTTTCTTAATTTTAGCTTTAAAATCCTACTCCTCCTTCATCCTTGGATGGATTTCATCCATATTTGGTGTGAAACGTCATTGGGGAAGGACAATCATATTTTATATAAATGAGCCTGGTCTGACCCCTAGGGGCTGAGGGATGGGGCCCCAAAAGGGCAAATTTTCTTGATTTTAGCTTTAAAATCCTACTCCTCCTTCATCCTTGGATGAATTTCATCCATATTTGGTGTGAAACGTCATTGGGGAAGGACAATCATATTTTATATAAATGAGTCTGGTCTGACCCCTAGGGGCTGAGGGGTGGGGCCCCAAAATGGCAAATTTTCTTAATTTTAGCTGTCCCAATTCCTGTTTTCAGGTTTCGGTCTCCGATCTCAATGAAAAATTTGTCTATAGGGGTTTTAATTGATGCCGAACAACATACAACACTTTCTTAAAGATTTTTGGTATTCCAAGATGGCCGCTGGCCTACTTCCTGTTTTAAGGTTTCAGTCTCCGATCTCTATTAAAATTGGTCAATAGGGGTTTTAATTGATGCCGAACAACATGAAAACATTTTCGTAAAGATTTTGGTATTCCAAGATGGCCACTGGCCCACTTCCTGTTTTCAGGTTTCAGTCTCCGATCTCAATGAAAATTGGTCTATAGGGGTTTTAATTGATTCAGAAGGGGGAACTTTAGGTGAGGACAATCATATTTTATAAAGGACCGAGCTAAGACCCATGGGGATAGTACGGCGGAGGTCCAAAATGGGAGCTTTGCTGAAATTTGGCTTTAAAATCTTACGACTCCTCATATTAATCCTTGAATGGGTTACAACCATATATGGATGAAGGGCTACAAAGTTTGTTCAACAAATGATATTTACCTATTTCAGAAACTTACATATTCAACTAAGGAGTTCCATGTATTGTTTATATTAATCGTTAACCAATACTTTATACTGTGACTTTGTTGTTTTGTGCCATGAGTCAGATGACCGTTTAGGCCCATGGGCCTCTTGTTCTATTTTCGGCCAGCAAATATGCAATGGTATATTTCAAGCTTAACTATCTCAAAATGTAGTTCGAGAACACCCATTTATCTTTACAGTTTTGAAATCTACATGAAAAATGCAAGAAAATAAGAACTGCTAGAAAAAAATGACATGGGTTTTCCCAAAAGTATGGAGCTACCTTAAGTGCTTCGCTCTCAGATAGGTTTTGTCTAAAATTATATTAGTCATAATTCCCCAAAGACTGACTGACTAAGACAGGCTCCCTATAATCCTCGAATCACTCTACCTTCCCAATCACTTAATTGTCAAAATAGTATCTTGTTAAAAGGAATTCTCATTTGATGGATGTTTATATTCAAATTGTCCATGTGAAATCGTATGTTGACTTGAGCTCGGATTGCCCACAACATTTATAAGACGACGATTTAAGTCATGCATTTAATATGTCTTTCAGTTTGATAGAATAATGAGCGTGCAGCAAGAAGCTTGTACTTTTTCTCCTTAGTTCAAAACGGAGGTTTCGAGATCCAAAGACGCCGTGGGTAAAGTACGATTTACCGTCGATTATTCCCACCTTCCGGTAATGATTACGTCACATAAATCACGTCAAATGATGACGTCATGATCACTGTATGGTGGGTCTAATCGACGGTAAATTGTACTTTAACCACGTGGTTTTGAGATCTCGAAACCTCCATATAAGTATAAAATCTAGATATGAGCTAAGCATACTAAGAGTTAGTACTTTATAATAGAAACCATAACATCATATACATATTTAGCGGATATCAGCCAAACCTTTTTAAAGGGGAAGATATAGAACTCATTGGTAAAGTTAATTTTCAAACGGGTGTCGATTTCTTTGTTACATAAAATTTACACGGGCTCCATTATCATTATACCCTCATACCCTTAACAAAATAAACATCTATTCCTTATATTTGCAGTTTTTCAAGTAAATGTCAAGCAATTTAGAAACAAAGAGAACGAACTCTACCCAAGCTATTGTAATAGACCTTTTCATCACTGATATGTTTTCATTTAGTACATAATTAGATTAATTTTTCCCGCGGCAGTTGCATATTTTTTATTAAAATACACATATTTTTCTCTCCCGTCATCGTCAACGAATTCGATTGCACAGCTGATTGGAATCGAGTCATTCATTTGTTCCCGCCCAAAGTGGGGTCATGACCTTACGTTGCTACGCCATCGACTATTCACGTAACATTATAATCGCCGCGCGTGTTGTGCTAACATTATACACTGATAATGATAATACTAGAAAGCATGGTTATTGAGTCCATGTCAGTGCAAACTGTAAATATATCTCCAATAAATGCAAACTAACAATCCTTTAATTGTTATATTTATATTTTACTTTCTACTTCAAAGTAAAACAGAATTTTGATGCGAGTGAACATTCGAATTTCCCGCTTCAGCCATTAACCTCAACAGCCAAGTTCGATGTGATAAAATATAGTCCCTATAAAAAATTGAAAAGATAACAAAATTTCAATGTTTTTCAATAGCTTTTCAGTTAACTTTCAATTATCCAGGTATTAAAAGAGTTTTTCATAAGTTTCATAACCAAAATGGTTCATTCAACTATAATGTCAATTTTCCCGCGCGGACTAACATGGTGTCAGTAAACAAGACTCACATTCATTTATGTAGAAGTCTAGGCTGCATTTATTGGCTCATAATGCAGATCACAATTATCATTAGAGTAATAGGGAGTCGCAGTGGCAAAATGTAAAAATATATGAATAATTAGCCCAGTTGCACACACCTGAGTAATGAGCCCAGTTGCACACACCTGAGTAATGAGCCCAGTTGCACACACCTGAGTAATGAGCCCAGTTGCACACACCTGAGTAATGAGCCCAGTTGCACACACCTGAGTAATGAGCCCAGTTGCACACACCTACAGAGATCATTTAGCAGCCCAGTTGCACACACCTGAGTAGTATGAGCCCAGTTGCACACACCTGAGTAATGAGCCCAGTTGCACACACCTGAGTAATGAGCCCAGTTGCACACACATACAGACATCATTTAGCAGCAAAGAAACACCTAATACCACTACACACCATGTATCATTTATTCTACATCACTTTTTAGGGACAAAGAATATGAGTTTTTGTTTCTCTTTCGTTGCAAAGACGCAGGCTTTATTTTACCGTAAATTTTGATGCGTGTACAATGTAAAATTATATTCTCCTAGAAACAAAGAATGAATGCATATCGTAAATTTGTGAAATAGGAATGTATATTGAAACTTTCAATCATACGTGGGAGTGTGGAACCGTGAGTAATGTACAATATGTAGCTCTCCCCTTAGTTGTTTAAAGTCTATAAAACCGCTCAAACATAAAGCTGCGTGTGTCAAATTTCATCCAAATATTAAAACATCGTAAAGGTTGTGGTAGAGAATGTTATATAATTCTTAATCCGTAAAATATGGAGTTTCTATGTCATAGTTATGGCATCGTAAAGTTTCTTCTCCTTATTGTTAAAGATCCCAAAATAGACGGAAAGCTAATAAGGTTTTCTTATTACGTTTTAGTACCTAAAGAAAGCATTGTTCCGGTGGATCGTGTAATATGAGGATAACGAATGTATAACTCCTGTACTTATCATTCCTTGGATACAAAGGAGGTTATATTGCATATATGCTAGGTCGACAGATTTCAGATTTTGTCCCTGATAACGGTTTGGTGTATTGAACAGGTATGGTATGAACAGTATTTCTTTATTTTTCAAGTGTGGTGTGGACACATTGTATACAAATAACGGTATATGGCATGGAGCTCAATGGGAGGAACCATAGATGTATGTAATTATTAAGATAATGATAGATGGAAAATATACCAAATAACTAAGATCGTCTCTTTAACATTACGCCACATCTTAGAGGACTGCGTTGTACGACTGGCTAAGGTGTTCCAACATATGTTACGTCGGTGGTGTTAGTTTGACCCACCTCCGTAGAACGGTTGTTACGTCCATAGTCGTATCCTTATAGTTCTGCTTACTGTCGGAAACAGTTTTGCTTAATCAGATAATCTTTCTTCCAAACCATAATAAAGCATTCAAATATCACATGCATGATTATTCTTTAATCTCGAGGAATTATTATAAAACTTAGTATGAAAGAGATGTTTTTAATAGCCGTCGTCTCTGTGTCTATATTAGGGAGCCTCATTAGGGCTGTGATTGGTCAGTTTTGTTTTCCTTAATTGCCCTCAGTTTTGCTATGGCATATCCTTGGTGTAAATATGATAACAGTTAGAATTGTTAATCATTGTTTCATTATTCAATTGCTTTGCATTAACAAGCATCGCTTATTCGTGTACAATCCGCATATCCTTCAATCGTGTACAATCCGCATATCCTTCAATCGTGTACAATCCACATATCCTTCAATCGTGTACAAACCGCATATCCTTCAATCGTGTACAATCCACATATCCTTCAATCGTGTACAATCCACATATCCTTCAATCGTGTACAAACCGCATATCCTTCAATCGTGTACAATCCACATATCCTTCAATCGTGTACAATCCACATATCCTTCAATCGTGTACAATCCACATATCCTTCAATCGTGTACAATCCACATATCCTTCAATCGTGTACAAACCGCATATCCTTCAATCGTGTACAATCCACATATCCTTCAATCGTGTACAATCCACATATCCTTCAATCGTATCCTTCAATCGTGTACAATCCGCATATCCTTCAATCGTGTACAATCCGCATATCCTTCAATCGTGTACAATCCGCATATCCTTCAATCGTGTACAATCCGCATATCCTTCAATCGTGTCCAATCCGCATATCCTTCAATCGTGTACAATCCACATATCCTTCAATCGTGTACAAACCGCATATCCTTCAATCGTGTACAATCCACATATCCTTCAATCGTGTACAATCCACATATCCTTCAATCGTGTACAAACCGCATATCCTTCAATCGTGTACAAACCGCATATCCTTCAATCGTGTACAATCCACATATCCTTCAATCGTGTACAATCCGCATATCCTTCAATCGTGCACAATCCGCATATCCTTCAATCGTGTACAATCCGCATATCCTTCAATCGTGTACAATCCGCATATCCTTCAATCGTGTCCAATCGCATATCCTTCAATCGTGTACAATCCACATATCCTTCAATCGGGTACAATCCACATATCCTTCAATCGTGTACAATCCACATATCCTTCAATCGTGTACAATCCACATATCCTTCAATCGTGCACAATCCACATATCGTTCAATAATGTCCAATCCGCATATCCTTCAATCGTGTACAATCCACATATCCTTCAATCGTGTACAATCCACATATCCTTCAATCGTGTACAATCCACATATCCTTCAATCGTGTACAATCCGCATATCCTTCAATCGTGTACAATCCACATATCCTTCAATCGTGTACAATCCGCATATCCTTCAATCGTGTACAATCCGCATATCCTTCAATCGTGTACAATCCGCATATCCTTCAATCGTGTACAATCCACATATCCTTCAATCGTGTACAATCCGCATATCCTTCAATCGTGTACAATCCACATATCCTTCAATCGTGTACAATCCACATATCCTTCAATCGTGTACAATCCACATATCCTTCAATCGTGTACAATCCGCATATCCTTCAATCATGTCCAATCCACATATCCTTCAATCGTGTACAATCCACATATCCTTCAATCGTGTACAATCCACATATCCTTCAATCGTGTACAATCCGCATATCCTTCAATCTTCAATCCATATCAATTGCCAATCCAAATCCTTCAATCGTGTACAATCCACATATCCTCAATCGTGTACAATCCACATATCCTTCAATCGTGTACAATCCGCATATCCTTCAATCGTGTACAATCCACATATCCTTCAATCGTGTACAATCCACATATCCTTCAATCGTGTCAATCCGCATATCCTTCAATCGTGTACAAACCGCATATCCTTCAATCGTGTACAATCCACATATCCTTCAATCGTGTCCAATCCGCATATCCTTCAATCGTGTACAATCCGCATATCCTTCAATCGTGTACAATCCACATATCCTTCAATCGTGTACAATCCCATATCCTTCAATCGTGTCAATCCGCATATCCTTCAATCGTGTCAATCCACATATCCTTCAATCGTGTCCAATCCGCATATCCTTCAATCATGTCAATCCACATATCCTTCAATCGTGTACAATCCGCATATCCTTCAATCTGTACAATCCACATATCCTTCAATCGTGTCCAATCCATATCCTTCAATCGTGTCCAATCCACATATCCTTCAATCGTGTCCAATCCGCATATCCTTCAATCGTGTACAATCCACATATCCTTCAATCGTGTACAATCCACATATCCTTCAATCTGTCAACCGCATATCTTCAATCGTGTACAATCCCATATCTTCAATCTGTCAATCCCATATCCTTCAATCGTGTACAATCCATCCAATATCCTTCAATCGGGTACAATCCGCATATCCTTCAATCGTGTACAATCCGCATATCCTTCAATCGTGTACAATCCACATATCCTTCAATCGTGTACAATCCACATATCCTTCAATCGTGTCCAATCCGCATATCCTTCAATCGTGTACAATCCGCATATCCTTCAATCGTGTACAATCCACATATCCTTCAATCGTGTACAATCCGCATATCCTTCAATCGTGTACAATCCGCATATCCTTCAATCATGTCCAATCCACATATCCTTCAATCGTGTACAATCCGCATATCCTTCAATCGTGTACAATCCACATATCCTTCAATCGTGTACAATCCGCATATCCTTCAATCGTGTACAATCCACATATCCTTCAATCGTGTACAATCCACATATCCTTCAATCGTGTACAATCCACATATCCTTCAATCGTGTACAATCCACATATCCTTCAATCGTGTACAATCCGCATATCCTTCAATCGTGTACAATCCACATATCCTTCAATCGTGTACAATCCACATATCCTTCAATCGTGTACAATCCACATATCCTTCAATCGTGTCCAATCCGCATATCCTTCAATCGTGTACAATCCACATATCCTTCAATCGTGTACAATCCGCATATCCTTCAATCGTGTACAATCCACATATCCTTCAATCGTGTACAAACCACATATCCTTCAATCGTGTACAATCCGCATATCCAATCTGTCAATCGCATATCCTTCAATCGTGTACAATCCGCATATCCTTCAATCGTGTACAATCCGCATATCCTTCAATCGTGTCCAATCCACATATCCTTCAATCGTGTACAATCCACATATCCTTCAATCGTGTACAATCCACATATCCTTCAATCGTGTACAATCCGCATATCCTTCAATCATGTCCAATCCGCATATCCTTCAATCGTGTACAATCCGCATATCCTTCAATCGTGTACAATCCGCATATCCTTCAATCGTGTACAATCCGCATATCCTTCAATCGTGTACAATCCACATATCCTTCAATCGTGTACAATCCACATATCCTCCAATCATGTCCTATCCGAATATCCTTCAATCTTGTACAATCCGCATATCCTTTAGTAGCGTTTTCGGTATTTGAGGGTGTTGGAATATGTCATCAATATTTCATATTCGTGTATTTGAAACTGCCAATTGGTGACTCAATTGTTTTACTATTATAATTTCCCTTCAGCGCTGTTCATGAATCCTGATGTCGTCTTACGATTCCGCCGTGCCATCATCAAAGGAATTCTCTGCATCTAATCCTCTTGGAGCATTTCCTTGTCTGAATTCCCGTTGTAGTATCGTCTGTCTGTTTTGATTCGATAAATCATAATTGAGGCTGGTTTATCGCTGTTTTCTGAGACAATATAGGCCTATTTGTAGTGAGCAAAAATTACGTTACGGTGACACACATTACCCCGATTATGAACAGAAAAACACGGCAGCACTCTGTGTCGGCTTGTAAATTAAAGTGGATGAATGACTAGCATTATTGAAAATTTAACACTCAAATCCTGATTCATTTTATAAGAAAAGTTGTAACTACAGAGACAGTAAACTTATTGATTTTTAGGAAACAAGCACTGCGGCTTATCACATGGGGAAAGATATCATGGGTTTGTTTCTCCAATAAATCTGTACTATGCAATAAAACCATGATATAGAACGGCGTTGGTAAATCGCCTAGGTACATGGCCAAAGCGTGGCGAGAATGTGGGCATATTGGGCCAAGATTGGGCCAAAACATGAGGTGAGTTTATTAACGTGGGAAAGCTGATATTGAATCAGAATACAGTGGGTAAATGAATGGTTGCATGATTTAGCTTAACATCGTCCAACAGATGGCGCCATTTAAAGACGACCTCTCAAGTATGCAATATGTTGGGGTATGTTTGGAAAGTTGTGGTATGTTCGTGATGTTTCTTGTAGTTTTTTATACTGCTGTGTCACTGAATCATGCCCTAAAGTCACAAAATACCCCATCCGATCACATTTTCTGATAACGACACACTAAGCGCTCAGCTAGAGCACACAACGTGAGGCCAAACAGGAGGCGTTGGAAGAAATAGAAATGTTTACATCCGAAATTACTGCAGATACAATTTAAACGCCCAACCTGCAGTGTAAAGCGAGAAATGTTTATCGGGCGAAACAAAGGAATAGTTTGGATGTAACGAAATAGAGATGAAAGGGGGGAATAACTATGAAATAGTTCGGATACTATTAAGCACAGTAACTACATGTATGTTGTTATGTATGAAATGGTGACAAAGCTTAAATAACAAAAAATATGAGCAACCTAAATTACCCAAATTTTGACATAATGTTTGGGATGGGTGAGCAAGTCTTTACCACGGTCAATCAAGGAAAACACACGGACCATTCGGTGATGGCAATATAACTACTAGGTTGAACATTTAATATCAAATCACGCTGCATAAGGGCAAACCTAATGTCATATTAGACACTGGTGCTGTTATGTTTCTTGATCCATGTATCCTTATCTGTTTGATGGTGCAATATGCGACGTTAAATACAGCTTCTGGTATCGTGCATCTACCATGAAACTGAGAAAGGTTTGGTGTACAGGTGGCCTTCACAGCATTGGAGCAGGCTGACTAACCAAAGTTATCCCGGTGGCTGCGTGGGTTTACTTTACTTCTCTCATCTACGACAAGTTTAACACAGTTGCCACTCCAGAACTAAAAGGCATTATGGGAGTGAAATGCTTCCTTGAAGATAGTGAACCTGAACGGTTGTTGACGTCTCGGTCGATGATTGGACAGTGTAAACGCAATGAGAGAACAGATCGCCATCAGGCCTTTGGCCTATAATGATTTCCCATCATTCGAGTTTTAAACATTTTAAATATAACGTCACAAGTTCGAGTGACAGATGTCGTTTTCTGATACTCTCTAATTACACATCCTCCTAAATAAGTTTTATTTTAATTATTGTTCAATATCTGATATTTTATTTTTATTTATTATTTATTTATTTTGCATTATGTTAATTGAAACATAGAATATGTATTATACATTTACATATTTAATCATGATAAGATATTCTCTGTCAGTTGTAGAGTCATCGTCCTTACAAAGGGACACACAATCACGTTATTGGTATGGGAGCTTAATCTGCATTTCTATTAATGTCTTGACACTTATATAAATTCTTTTTAAAGCTATCAAATGTAGCACGTCTCTCACACCTTTATCGACAAAGGCTGTGCATTTAATACCACTGTTATCACAGAATGAGATTGTCTATTATAACAGGTCGGATTCCTAAAATAGAAATATGCTTGAACATCAAGATTTATTCTCATGACTCCCTACTGAGAAATAAAAAAACAGCCTCGCATTCTTTCGGCTTAATGTAATTAAAATCAAACGTAGCATTGGTACACGTACAGAACTAACTGCAACCTGTTGTGTAATAAGCGTGAACTACATTTTTAGATAACGAGTTGATTTTGGTTCTGTAAGAGAAATAGTATTCAATATACATTATTTGTAACCTAGACCTAGATTATTGATGGTCATTGGACTGTCAAAGAAAAAGCAAATTCCAATAGAAAATATGTAACGTTATAATTAGCAAGTTTGTTTACTTATGGCCAAAACCCAAACCAATAATTGTTGATAATATAAAAAGTCATCATTATACATGATTAAATATTGACCTTGTCTGGTATATAGACCGGTGTTCTTCGTTCTGTGGTGGTAAGGTCTACATGAATATATATCATTAATAAGATCTCAAGATATAAGATATCATACAAATACAGATTATGCAAAACGAAGCGGACATAACTTCGAATGACAAATGTATCATCGGGACCAGGCATTGCTTGTTGTCGAACACCTTAATATTTCATTGAGAATGAATGTTCTCTACTTCCCTTTCACATTGGTCACCCTATAGCCATCGTCCTCCCATTTAATCGACTAGATGCACCTGCTATTGTGTACATGTCCTCCATTATAAATAGCGCTCATGAAAATGCCAAAGATCGGATGTAGAAAGCGACGTTAACAAACGAGGCTGCTGTCTAGGTCATTATTAGGACATGTAACCCCTTCCACAGATCGCAAACGTTTGTTACTATATTTGATGACAATTTCAACTTTTGCTTCTATTCAGTGGCTCATGCAATCTAGTCTTACTGTTCGTGTGTGTTTTGGACAATCCGAAATAGGATTGCTACAATGGTTAATACAAATACTGCTTTACAGGATAAATGTGGAAAATTGTTGAATCCATAAACAAAACCTACATCTATACCCTTTCTGGACAACTATATGTTCGTATCTTCATTGATAATCATCATTGGTGTTAAGGTTGTGCTTCTTTACTATATATGTAAAAATGAGAGATTGAGAGTTCCTGAGATACTGTACTTTAATTTGGTGTGAAGCGATTCGAAGTTTACTTTATGGAATTTTTAATTTACGTATTAAATGTTCGTTTGATGTTATATCCAGGGTGTGTGTGTTTTTTTTTTTTTTTTTTTTTTTGGGGGGGGGGGGGAGTTCTGGGCTATGTAAAGTAGCGTTAATATACTTAAGCATGTATGGAAACTCTTTCCTTTGTGTTAGGTAGAAACTGTGTGTATACTGACATTGACCTGTAACATACTAGGATAGAACTTATTGTCGACCGACTGATGAAAAGACTCGCTCTAGTTTGGAGTGACTTGATTTCTCCTGCCCACGAGATATCTGATTCTCGAATATGTCTCTGAAACTCGATACGGTAATTCACTCTACTGCAGAGGCATTTTATACGGCACAACCGTCCTCAGACATGTATATTAGATTACTTCTTTCTAGATATAGCCACCACATGTACACTCACAGCTGATCTGAAATATATCCGTATCAATTTTCAATGTGACAATTACTGCTCCAGTGTGATGGATTACTGCCCTTGATCATTTCCGTCGTGTGGCAGAGGGCGCTAGTTATAATAAAAAGATGAATCACCGGATGGTACAAATTAAATAAGATTTTCTCAAAACATATTGAACTATTTTCCATCAAGATTTATTATGTATAACTAGGAACTAATGAACACTATACAGAATTATTTGTTTCACAGGTTTCAAAATGCCGATTGTGGTGGCCATATTGGATTTCGGATCGATCCGAAAAATAGCAACTCTTGGTTGGGACTATGTAATGTTATATCTAATGAATAACATTTTTTTCACACGTCACAGGGATATCCGTGGTTACTAGGTAACAGACGTTTCACACGCACTAGATAATTACATACGTGACGTCATCAATTCATGTCGCCACATGAATGACAGCAGCGTGCATTTTCGATGACGTCATCGGTTTTGACGGATAACGACGTTCCTCTGGTAACGGTGTGATGCAAAAACATAAAGGAACTGAAATCGCATTTTTGTATTACTACATGTATATGAGAGAAAAGTAATCAAACATGGGCCTTTGCGAGCCTCTGGTTGACTAACCACAACCTTCCACTCGTGTTGAGATATCCTTATCCATCTGAAGTAAGATTATATTAGTTTGTGAAGATGAACAGACTTTAGACTCCTAGCTAGGCGATTCTTAACGACATAGTCACGTGTCTCAAATGATTCTAGGTAAAACGTCATCAGTCAAACTAATCACATGACAATGACGATTTATCTTCTGCCTAGTCGCTGACGTAGTTAACGCAATGTAATATGTTAACATTGAACTATGTGTTGTGTTTCAAGTTTTGATGACATATGCTCACGAAATCTTAATCAAATAAGAAACTCAATGCACTTCAAAACTGACGAAAATAAATTACTGGAAAATTGAATCGGATAGTTCCATGTGTGAATCCATATATGATAAAGGAAAATATTTTTTTATATAAAATGGTCGATACAATTCACATTTGAGACGGTTTTGGTAATAGTATAAATTAATTTGTTGTAATTCTTAAAATACAGTTAGAAATCTTGCATATAACGAGCGTTTTCATGGGGTTAAAATTTATGCTATCATCCCATAACGTAGTATTTTGACTCACAATTTGTAAGGTCGCTTTGATTGGCTAATACATTGTACAAAGGCTTAATGAAAAGAGTTTCTCAAGAAATTTATAATCCTACGAAATTATACTGAATTATAAAAATGAATACTATATAAATGAATATCTTTTATGTGTTATGGGACTATAAACCAAACATCAAAGTTCAACGTAAATATATGTGAAATTGATAGCACTATTGTCTAAAATTGACATCAAAATGCGATAATGTCCTGGAACTGATACTGCTCATGCAGAAGACATTAAACAATTAATGACAAACTATATTTCAAGACTACATACCAATTATTCCGTGAAATGAGCAACAGCCTAATCAAAATAAATTGATCAATAGTTAACCTAAAAAGGACAAATTACTTTAAAGTTGTGTTGATGGAGAACACTTAAGGGTATTTGCGTTCTTTTGAAAACAAGGTTCACTTTTTATTATCGACGCGCACTGTGCTATTTATCGCAATGGGAGTTTATCATTGAACAAGATAATGTACATTGTAGCCAAAAATTAGCAATTGTTGGTGTTTATGAACACAAAACTTGGACACGGTTTTGAGGGTTTCTGGTCTCGATCACACTGGAGGATTCTAGGTAAAGAGACCGAGCCTGACTGCGCTTTGCGGTAAATGAGATTTTGATGTCGAGTCACTTCTGATGAACACTTACATGACTTTGTCTATACTAGGCTGTATTTAAGTCTAGTCAATATCGGGGCGTTTGTTGAAGTAAAGATGACTTTAACGACCGGACATTGGAGAAATAGAGTAAACGACATAGTCTGACAATATGTTGTAGCCGGGAATATACCACACATGCTTGTTTGGTACAGCACACAATATCAGAAGTTGGATAGAAAATAAATACTATGACAGACAAAAGGCAAACAGAAGGGGGGTTCTTCCTGGCGATGGGACCATGTGTTCCGGAGTGATAGCGACCTTCTAAGAATTAGAATTGGTTCATATTTGGTTTGTTTAGTTTTACGTCCTGTTAACAGCCAGGGTCATGTAAGGACGTGCCAGGTTTGTTGGTGGAGGAAAGCCATATGGCAGCTACATTTGAATACTTTCTTGGGTATGAAAAGAATGTTCAGTATCCATTGCCATTTTCAATGTGCAGTACTTGGCTATCTGCTGATTGTGGTGACACAATTTATACCCGTACTCTATATGAAAGGTGCGCGAGTTCCGCGTATTAAATACAGAATTATGGACTGTGGGAAGATTATATTTGTAGAATAATTACTATGGATCGATCATTTTGCTTTCAATGCCATTCAAACATGATCTTTCCTATTATATATGCAACGGGTTTCGTCTATGTTTTGGAAGTATTAGGTAGTTGAACTC
Organism: Argopecten irradians; assembly: GCF_041381155.1. NCBI lineage: Eukaryota > Metazoa > Mollusca > Bivalvia > Pectinida > Pectinidae > Argopecten > Argopecten irradians. The sequence continues at coordinate 10,147,351 of NC_091147.1, read as the reverse complement.
TCGGTCAAATAAACTGAAATATTTTTAAATCTATACAAAATGCAAAAAAAAAATATCATTTGCAAATTTTATAAAGAAGGTAAAAGTGAAAATGCAGATATTTGTATTTCATGACTAACGGACATTCGTATTTTGTAATGACTTACAATATCGTAATCAATGTGACCATGTTGACACTAAATTCTAAACAGTCTGCATGTAGGTCACCAGATTCATCTTGTAGCATGACTGGGTTTGACATACGTAGTGTGTAGCATCAAGTACATTTACATTGTACATAGACGGTGCGCCGTGGCATCGACGGCACACTTTATGTCAAATATAGGACAAGCCAAATCTGAGGAAATACGTCGTATAATATTTACGACGTAATATATCATCGATTAGGAAATGTTCATTGTCGTTGGTTATTTGTTAGTCATGTCGTCGAACTTAATGTTGATATATAACAATGACCAATGTAAGCTGCAGTAAGTGCTGCTGGATTTATGTCCGCATTATCGAACGACGAGTCGGTCGTGTTACTTAAAATAAATGTTTTATAAATAAACGCTAGAATATAGAAACTAAGCAAACAAAAAAGTTATCCGTATACAGAGTGGACGTGTATTCACATTTCCCAATTACTTTATTGTTCAGAGGATGAGTATCTCATATCCACATTGATATTGACATTCAGCATTCTGCTGCCTTACAGAACATAAACGTGTGCTATTGATTGTAAGCGATCCCTGCCAATCTCCGCCGTGATCGGCCTGGGATGGAAAATGACATTTACCAGAAATAGTCTGGAGGATAACGTAGCCGGAAACACACTTGGTTACATAATCAAAACCTGGTATCGGTCAATGATTTAGATTTATGTCCCTCGTAATCAAAATGAGATTTTCTTTTCTTAGCTATCGATTTACGAGCGCTACTACCACCACAATTCCGTTTTGTGCTATTTATTTGTAAATTGCTTTGTTTTGGTAGAAGGTATGTTGTCCTTATATAATATGCACCGAGGCGCGTGACGTTGCCTTATTTGGTTATATATATTAGAGTGAACGAAGTGTATAACTTTACCTATTTATATAACTAAATGTTCTCTGCTCTACAGTACACTGGAAAAACAGCGTCAGTTAAAATATCGACGAGTTGGTAGCAAAAATAAATACAAAAATTAGAAATTAAATACGTAAAATAAGAAAATGAAAATTCTTGGAGACTGTGAATGTTTCTCTTGACATCCCAGATATATTGATACCTGTATATTTTTCGCAACAGATTCATTACCCATTAGTTTTTGTTGTCCTCTTTCCTTTTCTTCCATTTATTCTGTGCTTCTATCTTTATTGCGATGATAAGTTATACACATAATTACCAATTAAGAACCAACACCATGCAAACATGACCTTTCCGGTCAACCGTACGCGTTTCCATAGCGAATAATATCCATTCCATATTAACATGCTGGAAAATATGGGGACGCACAACCCGCAGTATATAGCAATTGGATGACGAATTGGAGGATATATTTTACGGGGGGTGAGAGGTCCCCAATCAAGGTTCTAATTTGAATTCTATTTGCCACAAATGACAGTCATTTATTGTCATTTCGTCGGAGAGTGATAGAGTTAATGACTCCCACGTGATACGCAGACGATGGAGCCTAAGTTTCCCGCCATTAACGGACCTGTGACCGATAGACATATGGGTTGATCTAGGCCCAAGAAGGGGGCACATTTTTTGTACCAAGGATTTTTTTAATTTCTTATCTAAAAGCTGTGCCTTCATTTCTAGTTCACATATTGAGTTAAATGGCAAATTAGTATTTTTTCAACACTAAAGATGCTCCACCGCCGTCAGAGCATAAACGAACATAAACAATTTAACAATAGTTGGTGTTTAATCGTGTAAATACATTATATATGTACATGTATATGTCTAATCAACACAAACAATAATATGAAATAATTTGTTTTGTTTTTGGTGCATGCGCAATCAGTACTTCATACCATATACGACATAGTGCCAAGGAATTATTTGGGGATGCAATTAATTATTTTCAATATTTTTGTCTTGAAGTAAAATTAGAAGCTCAAACTTTTCAATGGTGGTAATGGTATAAAGTAACTTTTGTAACAGAAGAAAAATACTAATTCGTCTGCTCCTTTTTTATGATAGCGAAAAAATACCATTTGTCAGCGATAGGGCATCTTTAAATTAAAGATTATTTCATAACGAACTATAAAATCAAAATAACATTTAAATGCAATTTTAATCCTCAAATTTAACACGTAATTAGTCAAATTAAAAGAATTATGAATTATATAGTTAATGATAAGTAATGACCGATACCATCACCGTATCTTCAGCTTAAAAAAAGGTCATACAAATTAAATGTAAGTACCGGAAAGTCCACAATTGTGATGGAAATATTCTGCATGTGCTATCTTAATGTTACTTGTTTCCCTACAGTTTATCAATCATCACGTTTTAGCATAAAGTACCATGTATGTATTTAAAATTGCTATCATTATTTTTCAATGAAAGAAATACTGTAAATGTATTAACGCAACACTCCGATCTCATTACAGACTATCCTAAATCACGTACGTCTAGTCACCAAACCAGCTATACTTCCTTGAATCAAAGGCTTCAGATATCCCTTATTTGGCCTCTTTAAAGAAGGAAAGTGGACGGGACACAACTTAATGGTCCTTTGGAGACTTGCTGAATTAAGTAGCGCTATCGGCCGACTCGCAGTAAGCCTCGGATCCTAGGTCTTGATAAATAGCATAGGGAACGCTTAATACACAATACCACAGCACACATGTATTCCGCCATGGATAAGTTATTTATTTTGTATTTCAGAATAAAAAGAAAATAAGTCGTAAATCTTCCGTAACTATGGTAACTTAAGAATGTGACGACTAAACTTCTCTCCTTTTATCTGCGGAATGATACCTCATTAAATTATCCTCAATAAACTGTTGGTTGTAAAATGTTGAAATAAAAAGCACGGAGTATTATATCGCGCTTTGATATCGACAATAATGTCATTGGGGTTGAATAAGCATTATCATGTTCACAATTTATTTTTGAAGCATCAACATGTATGCCTCATCTTCAGCGATATTGCATAACCTTAAATACGACTCCTGAATCCCAAAATAGCATTAATTGTAGATGGCGTCTAAATTCATGCTAATGAAGAATCTTATTCAGTTCGATCTCTGTACGAGAGATTAATGAGATAAAACTATATTTTTCTTTCATCGTAAAAACTTTTATTCCCTTCTGATCTATCGTTCGTGATATGGTTCCTTCTATATGCGTATACCTGCCACCTATTCTAACTAAGCTCTATAAAGTTGGATGAACATTTCAACGAGATGACGTAGTACGGAACTTTTTTTTTCAGAGAAAATGCATCAAAGAACGAATTTTTCATATTAGATATAGGCTCTGTTAATAGCATTTGTTTCAAATAATTGAATGAATCTCTTTTTATTTCCAGATCCAAGGATGGCGCGGAGACCCAGATGGGCATGTTGGGTAATACTGCTCCTGCGACTGGTGGAGTTGTATGCCACTTCCTGTCCGGAAATTGCGCAGTGTATCTGTACACTAGCTGAGGGAAGTCAGAATGACACACTGATAGTATCGAGACTAGACTGCAGCAACAGGCGTCTCACAAATATTCCTAACTTAGAAGAATTAAAAAATGCCAAAATTATAAAATTAATACTTTCAAACAATTCTTTCCAGAGTGTAAGCCTTAATAAATCAATGTTTCGAGGATTACGAATAGAAGAGTTAGATTTGAGTCACAACAGGTTCGCGCTCATCCGTGACGACGTATTCAGACCACTACGTGCAACACTTCGTATTCTGTTAATGGATGACATCGACCTCAGGTTCGACAATATTAACTTCCTGAAGAGGATGATGAGACTAGAACGACTGTCGATGAGACACAACGTTCAGGGCACACCTGTGAGACTGAATGGCGGGAGGTTCCCCACGTCAAACTTATTGCATCTGGATTTAAGTCATAACAAATTTATCAAAATATCCGATAACGCTTTTACACACTTACGAGGAACGCTACAAATTCTAAACTTAGAAAATGTAGGACTTGATTTTAATCATTTGAATTTTTTGATAAACATGACAAGATTACAAAGTCTTTATTTGGGCGGAAACGGTAAATATCCATTGCATTTAGATGGCGAGCCATTCTTTGGGTTGCACTTAAGATCATTAAAATATTTAGGTTTAAATCAATGTGAAATGGCACTTGCAAAAGAGAATATATTCGAAGGTCTTGAAAATCTGACCCATTTAGATATGTCCGGAAACATGCTGCATGTGATCCCTTCGGCCATTTTAAAACTGACCAGTTTGATTAGTATTAATCTGTCACAGAATACAAAACTTGACCACATCCAAGACCGGGCATTCGTGATGCTCTCAAACCTCAGAGAAATAAACCTGCAGGGCACAGATCTCAGAATAATTGCAGCTAGAGCATTTTCCGGACTTGAGGAAACGCTTGAACGACTCATCATTTCAAACGCACGTTTACCTGGAGGCTATTTTTGGATCATGGCACTTCGGCCACTTAGGACGTTGAAAGTTTTAGATTTTTCTTACAATAAAATAAGTCACGTATCCAATGACACATTCGGATCTCTACAGTCCCTTCAGGAGTTGGACATGAGCGGGAATCCGCTGTCAGATTTCACAGACAATATGTTCGAAGGGATCGAGCTGACACTTAAGAAACTGATCATTCGGGACATGCGTCTGACGCGCCTTCCGAATGACGCTGTGATGACGCTACGGCATCTGGATCTATTAGACGCTTCAGACAATAACTTCTCTACACTTTCAGATCATTTCTTCTCCGGGGTAAGAGCAAGGAAATTAGTAATGAAAAATTCACACATAAGGACGATTTCGCCTAGAGCTTTTTACGGACTTAAGGGGCCTTTGTCAATTATTATAGACGGAAATAACATTTCTGATTTATCGTTCTTACATGAGATCACTCCCCATCTCGTCAGTAGCCTGTCGGTACTGGACAACCCGCTTAAGTGTGATTGCACAGTGTTAGGAATTGTGTACTTTAAACTCGCCGGAGTCGTTCACGGGGTATGTACAGACGACAATAATCAGCCGAGAAATCTCCGTGAATTGTCCTCTGATGATTTGTTCCTGGAGAGATGTGGCTACAACAGTGGTACACAGTCCACTGCTCAGTATTACCTAGTCGTGTCAATGTTATGTGTACTTTTTCTTCTTTCTTACAGCTGATGACATTTAAAACTATAGTATTTATTTAATGTGTATATTTTTATGATAGATTTGATTACCCAATCGGGATTTGAATACATCATTACGTTATCTAATCGTCTTAAATTGATATAAATGTGTTAAATGCGATTCGTGAGGTTTGTTTCTGTAATATCAACACATCTTAATTTGTGAATGAAGACAAACCTTACAGGTATATTGTTAGCCATGCTATGGGTCAAAGAAGTAATATCGAGGGTATGAACGTATGTCTGTAGTTACGAATTACATGCATGGTGAATATGGGGCAAAAACGTTTTCATAACTGTGTAGGAAAAATGGATTGTCGAAATTTACAAGGCAGTCCGCCCCTTTACAAGACATGCAAATGCCAGTTTTGATTAAAGACGTGGACTGCCTAGCTTGAACAATCTGTTTGATACCTTCTTCATCCCGTTTACGTGTACATTATTAGTATCATATCAATCCGATTGTCTTACCTGCTATGTTTTTTTACTTTGACCTTACAGGCATTCACAGGAACAACAATTTGGATTTGATATTCCTAGTGTTTAAACATGGGGAAATGTAAACAACATAACATGTTATATAATGTAATCTTGAAAGACTTACATTTGATGAAATCAAATGATATGAATGATGTCATAATGATGAGCATAAAGAATTGTGATAATGTTTGCATAGATTATACATAATGATGTATAGTAATATATGTGCACTTCATATTTATAACAAAATAATATATCGAGATATGTAAGTACATGTAAGTTAATCAATTATGGAGATAATTTACAATTATATGTGAACATTTAAAACTTGAAAAAAGCAAACCTCTATTCAGGATCTAGAACTTCACCTGAATTTGACCTTGATATGACCTGAAGTTTGCTTTAAAAAAAGCAGTTCATATGAATACCTTTTATCTGTGTCGCAAAGCTAAAATATGCATTTTCTATATATATATATATCAAGTACACTACGGTGTACGTCACATGTAGTTTAACCAGTTTTGATTGGTTGGTTCTCTATATTAACGTCATTTCAATACTCAACGTGTCATTTAAGGAAGGTCTGTCGTGTAGGTGGTGTGTGCACGGTCTTGTGCCTCTTTGTAATAGTTGAACATTTGCTTTTTTTTTACAATGCTCTTCTACTGAAAAGTAGCACTAGGGACACGGAACAAGCACATCCCGTCCGGTCACATTGTACTGACAAATGGGCATGTCGCCCCACTCCCGTCATGCAGAGCGCTCAGTAGGAGCAGAGTCTACCACTTTTATCTGTATATAGACTATATGATGCGTCTAGGCCAGGGATCAGAACCCGGGAAAAGTGCTCAACGCATGGGCAAAAGTGAGGCGGTGTCAAGGGAGACGTTAGGAAGAAAAAAGATAGTTAGGAAGAAGAGAAAATTTAAAATCCAAAATTTAGTCGCCTGTTGCAATGTGTACAACAGGTACAATTCTATCGCCCTACTACCTGCTGGACAAGTTTTGAAATAAAAAATGAATTGTATCATGAAGCTGTTAATGTCACAATTGAATTCAATGACATTGCCATATCTATTAATAGTATACATGTCATGCCTGAGTCACAGAGTGTTTGAATGGTATAATAGTGTCATTGGAGATATGCCGAGTAGGTTAATCATCATACAAATAGGCTAGATGAAGCTATGATCATACATACGCATTTGCTCATTTTTTTCATCATATAAAGAGATTTGTTACTTTACATGTGGCCATCTCCAATAGACATTATGCATGCATATGCATTCGTTTAAACAGAATATCAGCGGTTTTTATTTTCCCTTTATATCGGAGTCTAGTCTAGAATTGAATTGAATAATATTTAATTACCCACTAGTGTAAGGTAACAGTTTTTGTATACAAAAAAATCTTTCTCACAGATGTGAACAAAGTAATTTGAACGTTTATTTCTGTATATATTGAGAATTTAGATCATGGCTAAACCAGGTATAGCCTAATTAGCGATCTCATGAACGATATTCTCCATATCAGATATGTTACTGAATCTGTAGACAATAAATTCATTAGGTACTAATATGTTAGTGAGAAAATTGTTTTTACACTGCTCCCCTAAAGCCAATATCAGTTGTGAGTTTATACGATACAGGATGTTTGGTTCGGCTTGATGTCCTGTTCACAGCTAAGGTCATTTAAGGACGGCGGACAATAAATGAATGTCAAACAAAGACGACAACACCGTATATAGTATCATACTGTATAACCTTTATTTAAAATTGTCAAACATTACAAAATGTAATGTCGATGATCTGTGACAATAATCAACTTAGACTACAATAATTAGCCCCGTACTGTGGAGAGGGTTGGGCGCATATAGGATTCACCTGCTGCCCATTCAATGTTAAATATATTGAATCTAATACATTAATTGAAATAGAATGAAAATTGACTTGTTGATTATACGATTTTCTTTTCTGTAACGCATACAATTTTATATACTATTTTTAGAATAGTTTCTTAATAAAACCATTAGATTTTTGATGGTGAGAAAGATGTAGTCATTTTATTTTGTTACGGCATGGGTGTCCTGATATATTATGGTGTGATCAGTATAATGTGTGTATATGGGCATCTGAATTTGAATTCTCTATTATGTGTGTATATGGGTATCTGGTATTTGAATATATTAATATGTTTTGTGAAAGGAAACAGACTATTTTTCATTGCTGATAGTTTTGAGTTTCAATGAATAAAGATCTTAAATAAACTTGCATGTTCTAACTTTGTTCCTTTTGCTTTACTAGTTCATTGCCTTAAACGAATGTAAGTGTCAAATTTCATGCTGGAACAGCAATTTTTTCCGTGTCAAAGTTTTGTTGTAATGAATAACGATCAAAATGAATATCACCATATAAAGCATAATTACAATATATTAAAAATTATCAACATTATATTATAAAAATGCATTTGATTGCTACTTGATTAAATGTATGTGTTTATATATATATATATATATTATCTAATACCTAAATGCGTAACCTTCTCCACTAAAAATGAATGTGACGACCGAAGGGCGATAACTTTCACTAACCACTCTATATGCACATCCCCGATACCACAGTGGTTACTATCTCATTTGTTATACGACAGTGACAATAACCTCTGGATTATTGAGGATGTCAATCGCATGTCAATCGGAATCAAGTAGCCTGATTACATGATTACACCAAAGACAGTCAGTTTTCCTTTTTGCATTTTTACAATTAATTGATAAAATACTCTATATAACATGATAATATTTTAATATAATAACTAAAAATCAACAATATGTGCTAACCATTTGAAAATTTAAATAATGTTTCAAAAGCATAATTATTCAGATCACCTGACAAAGGTACGGTATACAAAGATCGATAGTCTACATGATACTCTATAACAAGTACTGAAATATGTGTGAGGCGACCCAGGTCATTTTTTGTTAATCTTTATTCATAAATATCACCATCTTACCTGCGTTTTTACATTTGATATTGATAACAATAAAATTACATCCAAACAAATAATTACCACCCATTAAGCTGGCCATTGGTGTTTCACTGGTTTGTTGTAAAGCTGTCGACCACTCCGGTAAAAATATCAATAAATGATAGAAAGTATACTACCTTTTTTTCTTTCAGCCAGACAGAATTGCATAAAATCAGTTTGATTGACAGGTCGGATCTATGTATTGGCTCTGTGGACTGTTAGGGATTATACACATCAGAGATAACCATGTGATATCAGATGTTTCCAGCAGGGGACGCCTTCTAGAAAGAATCACACATGGGTCTACCCGTCCATTGCCATTGGGTTGTGACCTAGAGCTTCATACAGAGTCGAATTCAACAATTGTAAGATCTTCTTAGTTGGAATACAGCGTATAAAGACGAATACTGTGTTGAAATAGATTATAAGGTACTGTAAAAATAATACTCATAAAAAAAGAAATGTATTTATATAAAATCAACTAATGCTTAAATTCGAGTGCCTTACAATACTACTCACACTTCAATTGCATTTACTTACAATGCTATTATATGATCGTACAGGCTTCAATGCTTCCCGGGAGAAATATCAAACCTATTTCATTTAGCAATTATTGGATTAAAATCAATAGGCATAGTGGCAAACACTGCATTCGTGAATTTCATTTTTTATTTCCATGCCATTTAAACACTTGGTTGCATCATGATTCATAGATAAATGGAACGATGTCGTTACCAAGTTGACGTTTAAGTGAGTGAGTTTTGTCATGTTCAGTTCATCATATGACATTATATAACATTATTTTAAAGTGAATAGTCGGGCAAAGAAAACCAGCCTAAATGCGTTTATTGGCCTTCCAAAAGTTCTCACATATTAATACGACGGTCAAGGTCTGCTAACGTTTCCCAGTTCTGACCATTGAAATAAAGAAAAGGTGAAAGCATTGAAAGCGAGGCAAAATGGAAATGTAACCACGGGCATAGTCAGCCGGGAGGACGTTTTAGGATTCCTATACTTTAAATTAATTTCTACGTGCGCAGACAGATTTTGACGAGAAAGTTTATTTTTCTATTCCATAAGAAATTATTCTGGATACATTCACACCATTTTTACCGACTTTAGCCATCCTTGCCCGACTGTTCACTCTAAATAGATATTTCAATTATATTTGAACTATCCACTTTTGATTTACATCTCCTGTGCCCAATAGATTAGTAGCTTAGATAATATACTATACCATCTAAATATCTGAATAGTTTAATGTGTACAAGTGTCCATATGGATACTAAACAAAGAAGAATAACTCGAACAACTTAGGGTAACATGGTTTCTGTCATATCTACAAGTTAGAATTAATTCTGATCAGTGCTAGAAAGAAATTAAGTAAAAAGACTTTCAATATGTAATTATTTTCCAGGAAATAATGCGACAAAACAATCTTTATATTGTAAGGATCTGAAGATATGTGATCAGTAGAGAATTTAAAACATTATCGCTTCTTTCGGCTCAATTAATTACTACTTGATGGTAATTTTTATGTTTGATGTATTTTGAGATGCCAACACTGTTGATTTCAAGTGATTTTAAAGGGACAATTCACAAAGTTGCATTACTCTACGAGCAAGGGACAGGGTTCGACATACAAGAAGTTCGACCACAATGTGAAATGGCGGACAGCGAGCGAGTTTGAACATCTACACATATATCACAACCATGGGCTTTTCAGGCATATCACAGTAAACCGACTGATCTAATTTCCATTAGAACTGGATTTTCTCGATATATGTACAAATTTTAATGTTTTCTTAGACTGAATTGTCCCTTTTAAACTTGAAATAATAAGTAGTTAAAGTAGTAGGACAAACGCAAAATTCATGTAAACATTTTTTTAAATGATTGTTTGAGAAGCAAATACATGTATAATACAAGATGTCTCGCAAAATTGCGTGAGAAAATATATTTTGTGAAAAAAGAATTGTTAACAATTCGGAAAGTAATGAATTACGAACATTATGGAAATAACATGCAGTGAAGGTCTGATTCCGGATTTCATTCTGTCATGTTTTTTGGGGGGGGTTTATGGACAAAATTAATTCGTAACTCTGGTAGAAACTACTCGCAATACCACAAATATTTACCTCGAATCAATAATCTACATCTAATTAATTCGTCTTAGATAAGTTCTGCATTGAAGGACTACCAATGATATGGACCTCGAATTCCGTTTTGTCTGATTAATGTTAGGCCTACAGAGTTGAGGGTGTATCTATCCAACAGTAGAAATAAGATAAGGTTTTCGTATTATGTAACATGTGTAAAAACTGCAAGACATCTCATATTACTAATGGCATGTTTTGTAATGTTATTCATTTTTGCCAAAGCAATGTTGGTGAGGTTGCTCTCTCATATCCTGAGACTGTTTGCACGTATGAGTCAGATGACGACTTATTTACATTCACGATGTTGTGTACTGTTGTTCAGTCTAATGTGACTCTTTGTAATTTATCTCTACAGATTATCTTTCCTTACCATTCATCTTCATTTTCTTTCAGTCACAATTGTCGTTCCCAATCACGAGAGAGAAAAAAATCAAAATTACATATTCAATTATTTAATTAATTAGTATTTAATTACTTTTTTTCGTGTAGCATCCTTGATACCGAAATTCTTACGAAACAGGGCTTAGAAATATTAACACAAAAGGTATCGGTACATGCATGTGTAGCAAAACCAGTTATAAAGTACAGATTATCCAACCTCATTTTGTGTAATTTGCTACAAAATTGACATCTGTTAAAGCGATATTTTGGTATCCTTTATAGACTTATTTAATTATAATTAATTACAAAAATTACCTCCGTATAAACGACATTTTGGTTTGAATTAAACGTTTAAAAAGCTTCTCAGCATGACCGATCACAGTATGGCTACAACGATTAGAACATAAACACAGTATTTGTTCAAAGTAAATGATCATCTCAAAGTAAACATTTACGACCAACATTTTGGTCCATTTCTGCTGCAAAATTTGCTGAATATCTTTTCTTTATGTATAATGAGAAGATATGTAATACAAGTTGTAGTTAGAGAAGGAACAAAGTGCGGATCGCAAATTCACTCAGTATTTTTACTTTGACATGAGAATTTACTTTGAAAAAAACTGATTTTATACAATACATATATGTTTAGGACTCGTTAGCAATTAATATTAAGCACACAAGATGAGAAGACAATTCCCTTTGGATAATAAAACACACACAATATGACATAAAACATATTAATTTATTGTGAGTAACACATCAAATAGACATCAGCGATTTACCTATTAATAACACTTACATTTGTGCCATACCTATCATTCGTCGTTCAATCTGTATGATTAAAATTCTTCCAAATATCACAAAACAATATGCTTGAGTATCTTTGTTAACTGAAAGAATGCAACATAAAAACTGTAAGTTTGAAGTAAAAGTATGGCTTTGAGTTCACTACTGTATCCCATATAAGAGAATTACTAAAGAAAAAAACAAATCCTGGCCATGTCATTGAGTTTCTGTTTCGGAGCTCAATTTTGGTATGCGTCACTTCCGGTTCCGGTTTTGATGCTGATGCTTCACTGATGACTTATGTTAGTGATGACGTAGGGGTTTGACCACACGAGATACCAAAACGTAAACATAGGAGCATATTACAGTAACTTTCATAAACACTTCTCAGATCCATGAAGAAAAAAGACGGGTGAAACAATAGATATTTGCTATTGTCAGTGTGTATTTACATCATGTCAATGTTGTTTTTTTTCTGTTCATTCTCAACTCTTCCGCAGCACAACATCTCCATTCAAATCAATTCCAACCAAGTTACAATCGTCGTCAACTTTTAATTCTATTCTGCCGATTCCTTTAAATGGGTTCTTATTGGCCTGTGTGCCGTTCAGGTTCACGTTTTTTGCATTACCATCCTCATCTGAGATAACTACTCTGAGAGTATTAGCGTCTACTTGTGTCGGATTTCCGTTAATGAAGTAATCAATGAACCCTGAAAAAGTAAAAAGACAAATATCCATTGAATATATCGTCTAAACCAGTTGATAAATATGAAAACACTACTTGATGTAACGAAAACATGGTGTTAAAAACCGAAATAATTTGAAGGGAAGGGTTACTTCCCTTCGTTTTAATCCTTGAGTACTGAAACTGAAATGAAAGGAAGTAACTCTCATAGATCACGAAATGAAACAAAGGAAAATAACTATTTTAGAAGACGAAGGGAATTAACTCTGATAGATTCGAATCTGTATCTGTTTCTAATCTTGCTTCTCTATCAGTTCCTATTTTCTGTTTCCTTTTTCATGCGGTCATAGCCGAGATACTCTGGCCCTGACACCAGACTTAGACATTGTGAAAGATATATGTCTGGTGTAGGCTACACCAGACATCAATCTGTCATAATGTCTAAGTCTGGTGTCAGGGCCGAGTATATCGGGCTAACACGGACATTATTGGTGCTGCTGATGATCTGGTTGATCAGAATTGCTAGTATAGATCTCTCCAAGGTACATACCATCTCCACGGTCGCCGGCTGACACCTCTTCCCATTGGTCGGTCAGCAGACTGTCGATCAAAGTGTCCATGGTGATATCTACAAAATTTAAAACATATCTCGGTTATATTTATCTATTTTACCGTTTTAACATTTAACATTTGTAATCTAATTAAATCTATCATTGCTATCAAAGTTGACGCTACGACACTTAATAACTCATTCTACCCCTAATAACGTATTTGAACTCTTCTAATTAAAAATTTGGAACGGTTCACTATAAAATTTCAGGGGTGAATGAATTAATACGAAACGATATTTAGTTAAGCATCGTAGGTTTTGCTTAAATTTGTTGCAGTTGAATAAAAATGTATCGTATAGGATCTCTTGTAGATAAAGAGTAGAGCAATAGCAGCAGATTTGTGGAAAGTAAAGTCGGTGTATTGCAGAGTCAGTCAGGGTTACTTTAAGAAGGATGAATAGATGTTTTCCGAGTTTTGTTTTATTCAACCGTATACTTATCTAATGGAACATATCATGGGGGTAATATTACTAATACTAGCGTGAACGAGTTTGACTCAGATATTTTCAGTATCATAGGAACTAAAATGTAAAATCTGACTCGCATACATTGTATAGCTAATGGAAAGTGATATTGCACAAACAACTAAGTGAAGTCACTTATTCTCATTATGTATGGAACGTTTGATATTAAGGAAGCATTCCCACGTGGTATAAATCAACGTATAGTTAATTGACTGAAGACACCACCAATGACGCTAGATTATCTAGATAAACACGTGACGACTCGAGGGTGTTGACCACGTGTGTTGGTATCCTGAATAACTTGTGTCGCTATCGTTTGTACTGGGGAACAACGCGAACTGATGCACAGTTATGAATTGAGTTGGAACAGAGGAAATCGAACTATGAACGCGATATGGACAGCTAAAGCATTTCCGAGATACCACAGTAGGAAGGAAATGTTAGAATGTAATTAAGTTGTTTTTAAGGAAGGTGTTGCTCTGATATAATAAGGTACATCGCTTACATTTGTGTCCATTCCACACACAGTATAGATCATACGCATTCCCATTGAGGTATATATAGGTGGGGACTATGCTTATCATCCTCGGGTATCTATATTTGTATCAGCAGTTTCCTTCGATCAAACACTATAAAAAAGAACAATGTCTTCTTACATCCATATTAACTGTCTTTGATTTACCGCGGAATTTTTTTCATCTCGCGAAAATTTGAGTAATCTCCGTAATAATGAATTCAATGAAAAAAAAACTGTAATCAGATTTGGGAAATATGTATCTTTATAACGAGAATGGGTAGCTATAGATTATACTCTAAAGGTAGGGCGTTAGAATTGTACCTGTGCCCATATTGTATCATCGTACAAACAGGTTTGTTATTGGTTTTGTCCCCTAGCAGAGACACGCCATAGTATAAATTGTATATTCAAGATCCTGCTTAGAGTTTGTCATTACAGGTGTGGGACGACTGGTTCGCCTGTTGTAATTATAATGTGACCGAGTGAGGCGTGTTGCTTGGTGTCTTCGGTGGCATGCTTTAGTGATATAGCACTATAAAAAGGAACAAGAGTTTTACTATACAAGAGAACACAACACGAATATACGGCAGTCTCCCAAAACACACCACGTACATCACACACGCAGGACACCGCATACAAGAGGCCGTCCTTAAATGACTCTTGTTTTAAAGCGGACGTTACTATAATAAAATAAGTCAACCTAAATTAAATCTTTTTCCGTCACAAAATTATGTATCTTTCAAATTTTTTTTCATAACCCCTTCCAAATAAATGACATATGCCAAAATAATGCTAATTGAATGTGTGAAAATCTTTAATCCCAATGACTACACGAGAATTTTTTCTTGTCATTTGTATGACATTATCATGAAATATATCTGTTTTTATTGATACTAAATGGCCTCAATGTTGTTACTGATCGCCAAACAGTCCCAGTTATAATGGTCTGAGGCACCCCATGGTAACAAGAACATCATATAAACGTGACACTGTAATGGTTTACGGTATTAACCTATTTTGTATTGCCATCTAAATCACAACAAACTGTCCCCGGTTAATGTCGTACTATGTTTTCCCTACAGCGCCATCAATACAGTAAAACACGTGTTAACGTATATAATGACAACACTAAAGCCGTTTGATAGAGCTAGGGCCATTCCCCAATGACTATAACATAAATATCACATTCTTTTACTAAAGGAAGCTAGTCTATGGTGTTATGTGTACTCTTACACGATAGCTTTGGTTTGTTTGGTGTAACAGCCTATTGCCAGTGTCACTTTCAAATGTGTCAGAATAATATGGAGGAAAGCTGAATACCCGGAGGAAGTTTCTAGTATAGCGGACCCCGGAAGTTTAGAAACATAATAATCAGTGCGCATGTCAGAGGTTGCTACGGGTCATGTAAACATGTCGCCATTTTGAATCACCGCTTCGAAGAGCCGACGGGGGTTCGGGGGTGAAACCCCCGAGAAAAGAAAAAAAAAACACCTCAATTTTACATCTTGAACTCATCTTAACTGTTTTTGTAGCATTTGAAATATTTAAAAACAATTCTAGGAGGTTTGAAAGGAACTTTGGCCTCAGTGTGATCTTCGATAATGTTTGGACCATGGCCAGCACATGTTAACACTGAGTCTTTTCCACGCCAAATATTCCTCTGTTGAGCAATATTTACCTGACAAACTGAATAATGATCCAATTTCAATAAGCCAGTGGATGGATATTGCCACGTTTTCATTATTTCTGTCATATATCCTTCATTCGAATCGTCACCATCGTAAACTACACGTGTACTTGTGTTTACAAATAAAATCTAAGTCCGTAAAATCACTCATTGCGCATGTTCAGCGCGTGCTCGGCTAACAACCAAAGCGAAATCGCGAATTTTTTTCTCGTACAGTCTACAATGTTTTCCGCATGATCCCTAGTTAAAAACTATGTTGAAAACTTCAGTTTTTAACCAAAAAAGGACACGGTAAGCTCAAATTTTAACATTTTTTTGCATAAAAACCCATATTTTTTTTATTTTTGACCGCCCGCTCACGCGGTCTCTATATATACAGGTCGCCGTCAATAAACTCGTGATATTTCGCGGAAAAAAATGGGGTTCGCTATACTAGATGTGTTCCGGAAACTGCACATGGATTCGAACTCGTGACCAGGCGTCTTGTGGTAGCATATGAATATACAAGAAGTATGTGGTAGTATATGAAAGGTCAATGGGGGTATGATTTGTTAATTCTTAATACTGAAAAACATCGAGTAAGAAATGTGTCAGTGGCAATTTGAAAGTATACATAATTATGAACACAGTTTCTTAATGTTTTCCTATAAAGTTGGCAATTTTTCCTGTTAGTGTCATATTGTACCTAATATACAAAATGCTTCGTTGTTGTTTCTGTAGACCCACCCTCCTTCCAGTAAAGCTGGTTACGAGTTGTTTTATCAGTATGGCTTTAACCCTGCGTCATTCCTGACAGGACCTGTAAGGCTACCTTAATTCCGTATCGTTGGTAAATCTATCTCTATAATTACCTCGTTATTGACAACTGCGTCGTGCAGCGCAAGCGTAACAATCATAATTGTCCGCAGTGTTACCCGTCTATGTTATGTAATGTTGGTAATAAGCTTTAGTGTTAACAGACAGCAATTTATCGCATCATTGTTGTCTTGTAAATCACCGGAATATCACTTCCTTATGGTGTAAATCATAAATATAAATTCAAAACATTGTCACCAGCTCTTCGCTGGTAGGAGCGATTCTGCTGGACACGTTATCTTAATCAGAAAATGCCTACGATACATGAACGAACTATTAATATAAGAGGGAACTTCCTCCATTCTTTTCTCTACGAATAGTTGCCAGATTGCATGCTGGGAGGCATGTGCGTTGAGTAATCGACTAATTATGTCGGTAATTACTTATTGTAAACTTAGTCTATCACATGATACACATGCAGCGTCTGGAATTGCGGTGATAAAACATCTTTCCTCTCGACCGAGAATTTCTCCATCTGGTTTACAACAAAACTACAAGAATTCGGCTATTTTTGTGTTGTTTATTTAATGTTCTGTATCCAAGGTCCGATTGTTCGCTGGCACAAAGACAGCTAGAATAATTAATGAGCAACAGTGTGCTTTACATGTGTCCAGACAATAAAATCCGACTGCTATATATAGACCTGTACATGATGACGTTATCAGAGTGACTACAAAGTGATGACGTCATCAAACAAAAACAAAGGTATCATATATTTTTTAAAGACAGAATAAAAAATTATCATATTCAGAAATGGCTGTACCGATGTGGTAAACAAAGTTATTTCCTGGCCACTTTTAGTGTTCTTATACCTAACAATATTCCCATGCCTACTTTATTTTGTGCTTTATAGTTAACAAGACCTATATTGTAGCGTATTTGACTAATGATTAATTCGCCACGATTTATTGTCATGCTGAAATGTATCGTATATTACTTAAATGTAAAATAATGTTATTGTCGCTAGTTGCACTCTTCTCATCGGATTTGATTTTTCATGATATTAACATTTGACATCATACGTTTACCTTATATTGATCATTGTTTATGCTAAGAGACATTGATCAAGCATTAGTCATGTATTGCTATATCATGTGGTTTTGTATCTTTCAAAAGTTCCTCTCAAGAAATAAAAAAACATGTAAGTTAATACAATACCTTAGACTGAATTGATATCATTACTCAATAAGTATGACAATAAAACAAATGTATTTTTGTTTTTCAGTGTCATACAACGCTGTTGCTCACATACAGAAGACGCATTGATTGTTTGGTGATGATGGCTGAACCTTATGAATGTCATGGCTATTACATATTGGTAATACTACGGCCTATGTTGTCGACATTAAATGGATGGAAAATATTTATTTTAACCGGCAAATTGCATATAATTTGATGATGTTTCCGAAACATTTTCTTAATGTTAGCAAATATGGTTTGTGTAATGATATTGCTACACATATAGTGAGTATTTTATGTGACGTTTCGATGACTAGTACGATGTGTATACTTTAGCCTTCATCACTCCTCACCAGACAAAATATGAAGATGCCAGTGTACATACCGTTCTAGTCTTCGAAACGCCACTCATGAAATACTTATACCTATTGTATATAACATGTAAAAATTTCAAAAGTAATTAAATATGCGTGTGGCATTTGTTTACTGTGATGATGTGTTTACGAATAGCTTCATAAAATAGTATAGTTTCACATGCACATCTGCAAACAGCTCTTGTTAGATTCTATTTCTGCAAATAAGTCCCTTAGAAGTTAGGAGCTTCCTTCTGAATAAATTGTTCATTTCAGTGATACAAAGTATGTTTGAAGTATAAAGATGAATGCATGTTTGGTAACGTATGTTTTGAAGTGTTGCCAGACATTAAGTTAGCATCTCATACGTTTAACTGTTCTTAATTTAATGTCTAAACTGCCAGGGGAATAGAGAATATTTCAAATTGTCTAATTATATTTCGTATAGACTCTATCATACGGCATTTTAAGAGTTATTGATAATAAGTTTTGTTTTAATTCAAAAACAGTCCCGCCATTCTATTCTTAAGTAGATGCACGTGCTAGAATTATTCGTAGCTTGCCTTGAAGTAATTTTCTAAAGATAAAGCCACAACAGGCCATTTATTCAGGTTAACTGATAAAGAAATGTTTTATTTTCTCAAACAAACACGTTAAGATATATGGTGGTTCAATTGCCAGAAACTATTTTATACTCTTGAATAATTTTTGTTTTGTTTATTTTTTTATAAATCTTAAAACAGGATATCACGTGTGTAATGGAGGTTAAATTCAACCTGAAGGTACTTCAGAACGAGAATCTACGAGATTACAATTTCCCATCCAGCAGAGACGAGCGTTATAAAGTATTACGTAATAGGAGTCCCTAGTGCCGTAATGGCTGATAATGCGCCAATGATAGGGCTGTTAATTATGTAAAATATATATTCCCCTTATCTTACAAGGTAGATTGGAAGTGCGGGGTTTATTTTTCCTATTTGTCATCCATATTAATCTTCTATCGCCAGGTGTCAAGCTTTATCACTCTGTTGGACAGCCGTATCAATACACCAAGTCAAGCCTTATCACTCAGCGGGACCACCGTATCAATACGCCAAGTCTATATATTACGAGGACCCTTCTATGTAGTTAAGACGTTATGGCTGGATATGAATCGGTTACTTTTTATTTTCCGGTGTATTAATCAATATCCAACATCGCAAACACGAATCGCACCATTTCTTATGTGAATTTGATAGGTTTATCGCGTTTTATAAATCACTCACATATGATCCCAACATCCTTATCGCAACATGGAGAAATGAAATAAAGTCAAACTGAGCTTTGCATATGAACATGCGTGTTCCACTTGTCCTAAAGCATGTTGGCACTGATCACTAATCGTGACACAGCCTGATGTTGGTATTTTGAGTGGATGTAGCTGTCTTCCTCTTCTTGTTTCCATGCTACAGACCAAATCCTACTTGAGACCAGATACGTATCCCTCTCAAAACAACATGAAGAGACTTTGAATAAAATAATCTTGAATTTTCCGCCAATATAGACATATTTTCATTATTTTTAGGAATGTGCATTTATTTTCAGAAAACTCTACATTCAGAAGAATTATACTTTGTGAAGAAAGTATTTTAGTATTAATGTTTGTCTTCTTGAAATCGATGCATAAGTACTATACAGTATATTTATTGGTGTCCAAATGATGGACGGAATTGAAGGTTTCAGTACGTAAACTCTGATAGCCTTCGAAAGATCGCTTCCTACCTGTTCATCGTTGCATTTGTATATGACGTTGCATTCTGAGTACACGTTAATATTATCTTATGCTAATATGACGTTGTACTTTCTGAGTACACGTTTATATCATCACATGTTAATATGACGTTGAAATTTCTGAGTGCACGCTTATATTATCACATATTTATATGACGTTGCACTTTCTGAGTGCACATTCATATTATCACATGTTATTATGACGTGGCACTTTCTGTGTACACGTTCATATTATCACATGTTAACGTGACTTTGCACTTTCTGAATTAATTTCATCACGTATTGATGTGACATGACACTTTCTGAATAAATGTACACATACGTGAATGTTTGATTGTGAATGTTACTTCAGTATAATGATGAGCATCCTTGAGGAAACATGTGCGTTTCATTTCAGTATATTTAGTTCTGGCATTCTCTCACAAGAGATGGTTCTTATCAGGACCTTACATACAGTAGATAAACATCAATAGACTATAGAAATAAGATGTGTGTATTGTGTTGTTTCTGGACATCTCAAGATATATATCCTTGACCGCTTGACCGCTTGACCGTACAACTGATTTAGATGTAACATGTACATATGTAATGGAACATTATGCTCTGCGGCAAGTCTCCTTCTTATCGCTTACATATACGGATCACATATTTTTCGTGTTTGCAGATAATTCTTGCTAACACTCGACCTCACCGGCACACAAAACTGACGTTCACGTCGTTCATTTCATTAATTCTAAATAGACGTTCATAAAATTAGTCATCCTCAAGTACGTTTAAAAATATAACACAAGACTGAAAACATTTGTTATATCGGGATGATCAATATTATGATTTCACGGTGGAAATTCATGTCGTATGATACCATTATATGTTATGATAATTTGTAGATAGCATAATTTGATAATTCAATTTACTGTTTATTCATTAATGATTTAATTGTGTGGCTAATATAATTACCAATAAATCAAGTGAAAACAGTTTCTTGAGTGATAAATTATCCATCTTAATGCTTTATCTGCAGAAATATAATCTAAATATAACATTTACATCTTGACTTTTTTTTCAATATAATTATGTAAATGAAGAAGGCGGGACAATAATGCAATACCGACTTATTGTTGAATGGAATCAAACAAAAATGTTATTTTCACTAATGCTTGCAAACATATAAACGTTTTGAAGTAATAGAGCCTTGCCTTTTTTTTCATTCCGTGTACTATTTATAAAATAGATGCTGCATTTTTAATTACCATCATTACTATCACGGGAAAAGGAAATAGATAAGATTGTGTTTAATGTATTCGTTATCTTCCTCGTTCTAACAAATACACAACTGACCTAGATTTCAAAACTTAAATATAATGATTTAATTCTTGTTTCTGATCTCTATATGATTACAACAAATAGTATGTTCTGAGCATGCTCTAAAACACAGTACACGTGCGCTGGGGGTAGGAAACGTTGTATGTATACAATGAAATCAACAAGCATGTTACTTTCCCTCGGTTTGGCAGCTTACAATATCAACACCAAATGGTTCTGGGACTACATCGCTTACTTACGCTCGGTTCACAGGTATGTGTGGAAACACTTAGTCCTTACAGCTATAGAACCTAACGAAGGATGAATAGTATCGAGTGTGTCAAGAGGTCGGCATGGGTGCTAGTACAATAAGGAACGATAATTGCAAAAACAACCAGACATTTCCGACATATCGACTACGTCCTAACATATTTGGCTACACTAGTTACACTAAACCAAGATATTAACGAAAGCTACACAAAGGAAACACAAAAAAAAATACTAAAAATACACCGAAACAATGAAACTATCGAAGCGTAACATCAGTATATAGCCAACTTTGTGATGTTGTATCAACGACAACTTGTAAATATATCTATCGCAGTGGAATCCCATGTTATCAATGGGAGAACCATGGTATAATGAAAACTGAACTTCGCTTTCAGATTTTAAAAACAACTTTTAGACATCGGATTACAAGCACACATACGAGATCTGTTAGAACGTTACAAGACACGAATCGTTCTTTAACAAAGACTTGTTGTATCAGATTACAATCAAACATATACGAGTTTTTATTTGCTACGTTAAAGCAGAACTTACATGTTTACTATGAGAGTTGATATTGCACCTTTAGTATAGCACATCATTGCTATAGCAGTCAAGAGAGTGTCTTTGTTAAGTTTTCTGACGATATCTCATCGCAGTTATGTTTGGTATACTCTTTGTTTCTGCTTGCAATTTTTCATCCCTCCAACTAGATTGAATGGCCTACCTAAATGAGTTCATAAATATAGAAGATAAAGGACTGCCATTATTAGCAATCCTTTTGCGTTCTCACTCAGAAATCCTCATACATACGATAACCGATAGAGTATATGTTCATATAATCAATTTTAAATAAATCTCTCGTTTTTATGTTTTATCATTGCTGTAATCGATACTGAGTATTGAATTTTAAAAATAACTGTTTTGCACTGGACCAACATCGGTAAGCTACAGGTTCTGCTTCATAAGTCCTTGAAATTGTTTTAAATCATTGCGTTTATTTGAACAAATAAATTGAGGTGGGAATATATTTCCATTTCATCAACTTTTGTTAGGCCAAAGAAGTTTCAGTATGTTTCATAGTAAGCATAATCTGGTCCTTTCCTGTTTGTGGTGATTAGATATAAACCACTGCTGACCGTTACTGAGAGGAACTGACTGATACCACACTGATCGTGTTAGCTGGTGTGTACTTGATCATGTACCCTCCCACATACCTGACATTGTCAGAACAAACCTCTAGAATTATCGACATAGTCTTCCCGTCCGTACAGTAATATGATCCTGATGGGACCTCTGTCTCCTAGTAGGAAACGGGAGAAACAAGACCATTATTCGGCAGTAAACAAGGCGAGAGAGGATACAGGAGTCCATGGACAAAGCACTAATCAGCTATCGGTAATATCAATCCGCGACATCGTATAGAGCATTTTGCGAGACATGATTATATTTACACAAGGCCATTACTAGGTTATGTTCTGAAAATGATTGCTATATAATTAGTACAAAGATCGTATTTGTGTAGGCAGGGCAATGTTGTACTATCAGTGCGTCAGCTATGCCTCTTTGAAGTAGGGTTAAGTTTTAGGACCCTCATTGCTGAAAGAAAATACATCTTTACCAAATTACCGATAGCCTCCCCAAAACCAGAGTATGTTTTTCTTGGACAATATGAAAGAAACATCAGACAATCGGGACAATCGGTGTGTGATCTAAGATGGGCGGGGATAAATATACTTATCAAAGGATTGACTTGATCATAGTTCCAATTATTTTAATGTTTGTCATATCAGCTACATTACATATTCCATACAGTTATAAGTAATTCAACGGGAATGTAAGTGGCATCGGTGTAACACTGAACAATCCGCTGGTGGTCCGATAGGTAATGGAGGACATTACATACCTTTATAAGGTGTCTTCTTCAAAGACGAAAGGTCACGACTCAAAAACAGTTCAAAAGGAAGTCTGTTGAAAATTGTAAAACCATACTTAAATTAACGATTTGCAGGTAGACCGTTTACTCTGTCCATAGCAAATTTAACCAAATGTTTCAGAAGAGCATGCGTCCTCTTTCATTGATACCAAAGGTCACACAAATCTCGATTAAATATATGTCAGTTCCATTCTGAAATGAGATTCGGAGGCATAATCCTCGATAATCCAAGCGATATATATACTAATGTTTGATATTAACGTTATCGCCTTGGTTACCGAGGATACGGTGGCACCAACATCTTAATCGAATCACATACACACCAATACCAAATATTTCAGGCCTTGTGAACGGAAAAATCATTTCTTCATTGAAATGAAA
The DNA here is from genome assembly GCF_041381155.1 of Argopecten irradians. Lineage (NCBI taxonomy): Eukaryota > Metazoa > Mollusca > Bivalvia > Pectinida > Pectinidae > Argopecten > Argopecten irradians. The sequence continues at coordinate 10,123,197 of NC_091147.1, read as the reverse complement.
ACGATGTTACAATGACCTCAAAGTGATAAATCTAAAAGTAAGCCTTTATTTTTTTCGATATTTTTTATCATAGCATAAACTGATTGTACGACAGCATAAGCGTTGGACACTGGGCTGTATCTATGTAGATATTGAACTGGGGTTTGCTTTGATATATTGATTGTAATGAAGAATGTCGAAAACACGTATGGAATGTTTGAAATGCACGCCTGCCCATGACATTCAAATCTGATTTTTGCGAATTCTACAGAACAGTGAAGATATAGGTACTAGTTGTGCCTCCTGTTGTAGATGTTTTATCGGTAAGAAACGTTCACGGTAGCATTAGAAACCAGATTGAATGTTTGACATGCGCATCCGATCACGTTAATTCGCCTGACAGCAAACGCCTGTCGTGGTCAACACAGGAGGGTAAAAAACACGTGCATGGCATTTCGCAGAGAAAAATCAGTTAGCGTCTCTTCGGCAGCAGATGTTTTGTGTCAAGGTACCTCCGAGAATTTAAGGTCAGATGTTGGTGCCATCAGTTGAAACATTTGGTAGTCAAGGAAGCTTATTGAGACCGTACCGTTAACCCGCGTTCACGATCTCATGTATGTCGGTCATGTCATGTCGCTGAGTATCAGGAACATTAACATAGGGTAATTCGCAATTAATCCGCACCTAACTTCAGCGCAACTGCATTCTACACACATTCTACACATTCTACACATCCTGGCAGCACACCTAAATGGTCTGAAGGTATTTTATATCACGTTTATATAGAATAGGTGCTAGTACAAAAAATAAGTACAAAATGCATAGTGATAAAGATGCCTTCAATGTAATTATAGATTTATAAGTGTAACGTAATTTTATAGAAAGTTGCATTACTACTTATACAATTTATTGTTTAGGCCTAACTTTGAAAACCATCTGAGTGTTACGGAAAAAAAACAGCAAACCATCTGAGAGTTACGGAAAAAAAACAGCAATTCTGTTTCAATTTTTGACCGTTTTTTTCGCTCCACAATCACGTGTACCTATAGTACAATACTCGGAGTTAGTATGGTCGTTTGAGGGAGAGACAATGTACAAATGTATGAACGTGGTACCCCAACAAACACACCGAAGAGTATCAATATCACCGTGAAGAGTGTGTTCTCAATTCAGGCTGATTGTGCTGATAGAGGGCCAACTCGACCTTTATTTGTCCTGTAAGTGATATTTATACATACTCAGGTCTGTACTATCAATTACAACTCTTACTTTCGGAACTTCTCAGCATTCTTCGTACGCTCCAGTTGCTCTGTTATGGGTCAGGCGTGATAGCTTTTCCATAACATTACAACCAACACGACACCGTTACGGAATCAAAACATATCCACATGTAGGGAATAAATGGCCTAGCTCTCTGGTGATGGAGCTGCAGATGTCATTGTACGGATAATGGAACTTAAAGCTATTTACTCACAAATATTTCTGGTAATTGAGACACATCCACACGTGTCATTGTTCTCGCGCTAGGTGTTAAAGGGTATATCGATAATGGAAAATACTGTAAGCTTTCTAGCTTTCGGGACGTCAACGTTTTTTGCGAACAAACGAACTTTATCGCGTTGCTAATACGCCGATTACACCATATATTTTTTTCATACAAAAGAGTGATAGAAGATAATTGATATCAAAAGCGGTGTTCAATATATTATTTATTTTAACTAAAATGAGGCTATCGCGAAAACAGCAATGTGTACAATAACTTTTCATGTGTAACAAGAACGCTACCTATAAATACTAGACTTCTATGGTCTTATATATTACACTACCGAGACTCGGGAATCCAGGTGTCACTCATTAGAGGAAGAGACTGGTTTGAGACCGACATTGCTGAAAGTAACGTACACAGTTACCAAATAACCCATAGCCTTAAAATGATAAAGTTGCAAACACGGCTATATATTTATTTTTGCAAATTTTGCGGCTATAGAAGAAACAGATTACAGGACTACAAATCTATAGTAAAGTGTTGCGTACATCTTAAAAACACATAAACAATCTGCAAGTTGTTTCGCTTAAGAGGTAATCAAAGAGCAGTTAAAATATTAACGATTCACGAAATGACAACAATATTTGGTTTATGTGTCCTATCTTGTGTTGAATGGAACATTAGTGAAGATTACTGGCAATAAAAATAGCCCGCCTTGGTGTAAAATATGTGTGAATGATCCGGGGCTCATGTTACGGAGCGTAGTAAATGAATGCAATGTTTATTACGCTAATCAATGCAATATGTGTCTATCAATTAAGATGAGGTTAGGAAGAGTAGCTTGTTATCAATGATATACCGCTACCAATTACTCGTTTATTACGGTGATAGGTGTAAATGTAGACTTGCCAAAGATAATCCATCCCTATTATTACCCGTGGACAAACGCGCTATGTGCAGCAAGAACACAACAAATACTCTCCAAAGATTGGCTCTCTTTTCATTAATACAACAAGCCGTAGAAAATGTTTCCACGGGAGAGCGGCCAAAATACATCACTCATATAATATGCTCGTTACGGAGAAATCAACAGACCACTGATGTCGATTCTATGCCAATAGAAACAAAATAATCAGTTTTAACAAAAGTTACCAGATATGCCAAAGTATGATAATGATAAAACTTAGAGTATGCTTAGAAGGCATTGTAACAAGGAATGTTTGGCTTGGAATGCAGCGTCATGTTGCACAAAATTGATATACAAATGTATTTGAAACTGGTGCGATCTAATCCAAAACAGCCTCGATCTGATTCATCAGTGTATCAGTGAACATACTATCTGTAATATATTGTTAAATATGAAAAATGTCAATGACTTATATCAGATTAATATAACCTGATCATACGTCCATTGTAGTGGTTAGCGGCAAAAACATGATGTCTTGTCATTGGTACGCTTAAAACTTCAGCAGACGTCTAGCAATCCAAGACGATAGGATTCCATTACACCAATGAACACTTCCAAAGGCTTGCGGAAATATTTCCTATTGTGTATAGACTAAGTTGAAATAAAAAAAGAGCCCTACCGATAACTACGTCACTTTAGAGGGAATGAACATCCCTCTACCGACAAATATTGTGGAGAAATAATGTAACGAATTTTGATGAGCTTTCAATTTTAAGATTTCGACTATCGGAACCCACAGGAACACTGCACCACCCATGTAGAACATAGAGTAATACTATCAGTATAATACGATATGGCACACACACAACCTATAAGACTTAAGGGATTGGTATATCTTCCAAATTTCTTCAATGATTCTATTTAAATTTAGATTATGTTTCCGACAAACAAGATCTTAACATCCGCCAGATCTTAGCTCTATATGAAATATTCCTTTCATGTACTCCTGGCAGGCTGCAGACTTTATTACGTGCCATGCATAGTTATATCTATAAAATCTGACATAATTCAATTTATTTCAAACATGCTGCCACGCTTTTAAGTGGTTTGTTTTACTTTATTCCAGTTGTGTAAATTAAAAGCAGCAGCTTAACAATGCATTAGTGGGAACGTTCATCAGACAGATATGTTGATTACTGGCTGCATTTACTACATCATCAAAGATTCTATATACAATTACACCATTGTTTGTACAAAGTGTACGCCCTGCCCAAGGCCGATAAGAACAATGTGTTAAATAACAGTGTTACATTATTGCTACTTGCAAATATTGTACGCCAAAACCAATGGCCATGAGAGTCGATCGGTTGATTTTCTCCTTAAACATTTGACATTTTAACTGTTAAATTTGCATGCAACGCAAAATGAAGCAAGGGCATGAAGTTTAAATATTCATGATTCAAGTATCCTGCTTGCATTACACAATTTAGTAGTTTTCACAAGAAAATGATAATTGAGGTTTTGTTTTATCACATAATTGGTCCATTTAGCCATGCTATACGGTCATGTCATAAATATCGTTATAACACTATTGTGACGCAATAGCTAATAGTAACGTCATAGTCAAAATATGACGTCGAACGATTGTCTCGTATGATGGACATGCCAAATCTTGTTCTGATTTCACCACTCTTGAATAGAAAAGAAATTGAAAGTTTTATCTATATTTTCATAAATACTAGTAAGTTTTGTCTATATTTTCATAAATTCTAGTTATGTGATAATAGAATCTGACATTTGCGTAACTCGTTAAATGATAAATAACTTTATGGACATTATATAGACTTGTAGCATATCAAACCATTGAATATCATATTACAAATCCATTTATGTAAGATCTTCTATGTATATAACCGATATTGCTATTTTTCTACTGTTTTCAGTCAGTCAAAATTACTTTTAAACGTTAGGTTTTTCATGTACACGCGCGTACTTTACGAAAGTCATTAACAAGGAATATATATCTATATGAATGCATATACTCTGCTTGCTAATTTGAGGAATATCAGTTTAAGTCCCTTCAATTTTGCATTAATTGAATTATATGTTATGCTCAAGCTATTTAAAGTGAATAGTCGGGCAAGGAAAACCAGTCTAAATGCGTTCATTGGCCTTCCAAAAGTTCTCACACATTAATACGACGGTCAAGTTCTGATTAGTTTCCCAGTTCTGACCATTAAAGTAAAGAAAAGTTGAAAGCATCGAAAGCGAGGCTGCGTGGAAATGTAACCACGGACATAGTGAGCCACGAGGACGCTTGAGAATTTCCATACTTTAAATTAATTTCTTCGTACGCAGACAGATTTTGACGAGAGATTTTATTTTTCCGTTTCATAAGAAATTATACTGGATACATTCACATCATTTTTACCGACTTTAGCCATCCTTGCACGACTGTTCACTTTAATGTAATATCCACGCCTAATTAATATTAATAGTAAGTTTTCTGATATGTAGTAGTAATTTTTACACTGCAAAAATATACAAATGTATAGCACAGTTATCATTTACCTACAAATTACATGTGCAAAATGTTTAAATCATTTTAAGCCATATTTATTTTAACATTGCATTTACATTCAAATATTTATTGAAAGCACCATGAATAATAAATAAACATAAATAATCATTTAAACAATTGGAAAATGTACTTACGTTTTGTCGATTGACGGGAATTCGTCTACTCTATAAACTACTTCGGTATATTCCGTCAATATGTATCTTCGGGAATAATATCGGCGAGGAACACATCGATTTATACAGGCACCGGGCCGTGTCCATTTCATCCGCGCGCATGCGCATACGGTAGACAGATGTAGGAGTTGCCATAACTGAGACCAGTGGGGTAGTCCCGTAGTTCCTGGTGTGACTGTGCGGGCTGGTCATACCCTTTTCAGACGAGAATGATATTTGAGAATTCATTAATTACCCCCAGTAGAATCAGATCGGGAGATAATATATTCACATATGTAAACAAATTGTGATTCATAATGGAAATATTGTCAGAAATAGTTTTTCGTTGTATAACAACGGTTTGTGTTAGATGGAAATAGAAACATGGAGTATATTTTAGAGTATGAAACAGGAGGCAGACCATGGCCAGCTGTAGTATAACCACCACACACAACACGGCAGAGCACATCCGCGTACCACGCCTATATAGTTGTACTAAGGAGAAATAAACAGGACGTCAGACACATAGTAATTTCAGTTTGCGCTCACATTTTCATTTCTGAAAAAAGACGAACATTTCTATTTTTCCTTGCTGTTTAAAGTTATTCATTTTGTATCAATACAAAACCAACTAAGTAATAAAGAAACATGATTTATTAAAACATCAATAATAACTTTGATTTATTAGTAACCCATATATTAATAATCCCTTGTTTAGACGCCACAAGAAAATTACTGTGGCCTAATTCTGCAGTAGTTTATACCTGTTTTATTTAGTTGTCTTTGATATATCCACAGCAAAGGCACTTGGTATTAAGGATTCTGGTTTTGTAGTTAAAAAAATAAATGGAAGAACCCATCTTTGTTTTTAATTAACGGTGTATTTATTTCTATGCTTAAATCAACGAAAATTATTTTCGTCCATCATGAATATGATTGTTAACAGAACTACATTGTAGTTATACCACATGAAGGCGATCATGCACAGTATAAACTGTAGACCTGACATAAACTTTAAAAACTTACCAACTTCAAATTTTACTGCCATGAATATAGCATTGAAGAATACATTTGGAATTCCATTTTTCTTCCTAAATTATTTTCTTTTCTTTTTCCTAACGTCATATTTTATGTTGAATGTTGATCCCTATCAAGAAGGCTCTGACGTTTCTAGTTAATAGCAGCTTAGAACTGTCCCCTTAACGTTCAGTACAGAGGGGTTGTAGTAACTGGTTTGCACGTTGCCAGTAAAATAAGATCGCGTGGGTTTGGGGGTTCGGAGTCTTCATTTGTTAGGTTTAACTTTTAGACCATAATGCGTTTCGGCCAAAGGACATATCTAAGAGCCTCATCAAAAGAGTGCATGTTCAACATCACATATCCAAAACATGAGACGGTATCAAGGGAAACGTTATGACGTTTTAGTCTGTTAGAAAGAAGAGAAAAGTTCCCAAATTCAATCGCCCCTTATAATCATGCAATCGGGGAAGCAGGTACAATCCTTTTTTTTATTTCAGCATAATATTTTACTTAAAACTTATTTTTATTTTTGATTTCAGTATAGCAATTCCATAAGATAGCCATATTTCTAGACAGTTACAACATGACATAAGAACATGTGTGTAAGATAATAACGGGCATGACTGTATTTCAACATTAATAAAATGGAATATTCTAAACCTAAAATTGATATTATGAATGTCGATGGTACTTTTTAATTATATTGCTATGATATACATGTATATCAGTAATACAGAATGCAATCTTGCTTGTAGCGTGCTGGTATGGTTAGGTTAGTATCGTGCATTTCACAGTTTCTACCTCCTACAAACTACTACATTGATATCCCTAGATAAACTATTCATGCTTACTCTATACTGACCATCCTACTAGACAATGTATTTGTATGAGATAATGAGCTATCGGCCAGTTCGATATGTATCTAATGGCCAGACGGCTAAGTCATACGAAGTATTCAATCACAGTAAGTGATCGTTAGATCACTGTCGATCAATTAGACACTGCTGTTGTAACTTGACAAGCCTCTTGTGGTTGTCTCACATCTGTTAATATATATATTTAGTACATCACATGATAATTACAAGGAATGCGATTGGATAACAGCCATGATCTTTTTTGCGACAGTTTCCTGTCCTTCTTGACTACGGGAGACTATACCTGACTACGGGAACTATACCAAAGTATGGTACCCCAGGAATGAGCACGCGACCAAATAATATGACGTCATAATGAATGTCATGTGACGTACTAAATCTATTATGGCCCTTTCCCTCGGGAACAGTTCTCCTATAGTGTTGTCTGGCGAGGGTATAGTCCCCGAGTGGAAGACGAGGGGACTATACCTCGCCAGATAACACTATAGGAGAACAGTTTCCTCTGGAAAGGGCCATAATAGAATAAGAATACAAAAGTAACTCTTCATATTTTTGTAAAAGTAACACAGTGTCGTCTCGGGACAGAAAGAATACAAAAAATCTTATCGTCGCCAAAACACAGCTTATATTTTAACACAATGACCGTATATTTTCTGTTTATCCAACAACCAGCATTGTTGTTATCAGAACACAAGATACGGGACATAAATGTATATAACGTTACGTCACGGTACATAAGGTCCTCCATAACACTGGATAGCAATATTGATTAAGACAACAAGCATATCTTAAGATCATTACCCCTGCGCCCTGTGATCATTGACTGGGTGTGTTGTGTAAGTGTCCCAGCATGGGCCTACTTAATCCAAGGATGGTACAGTACTTCATCAGTTACGTTTTGTTATTTCCGGATTCCGCTGAACAGCGGTTGTGCGCAATACTGCAGTGCCTTTATTACATTAATTATATAATCTAATTGTGTGTGTATGGGGATGTAGTGGACCACTACTAGTAGTGCAGGATATTACGTATGCTTATAATACCCACTCCACATATAAGCACATATCTAAAGCGTATTAGGTTCACATAAGAAAATATTTTTAAGGATAACCGAAATGTTTTATTTGGCGGCCGCCAGATACTTAAGTGGCGGCCGCCAAATAATTATTTATTAAAATAAATTTCTGGCATATAGTTATCTGGCGGCCACCACTTAAGTATCTGGCGCCCGCCAGATAATTATTTGGTGGCCGCCAAATAAAACATTTTCGTTATCCTGAAAAACGTTTTCCTATGTGAGCCTAATACGCTTCCGTAGTACATATCGGATTAGGAAAGTTATTTCATTTTATCAACGTCTTAAAGCGGGATTCATGTAAAGTTTAATAACCAAATGTCCAAAGTGTATGTATTAATATAATATCTTCAAATTAGAAAATATAAACACCTCTTTCAGATTTATATAAAAATATATACAAATGTATAGCATTATCAATGGAAATATTATAAATTACACATGGAATGTGTGCGAATATACGTAGTCATAGTTTGTCTGTCTGGCCGCCTGTACACACAACTCCTATGGATGGGATTTTTCATTTGTGACATTAACCGCGCGAATATCATACACAGCTTTAAAATGATGAAGATATGTGTTTTACTCATACCAATATTGTTCTGCATTGCCATTTCGATTTACCCTGGTGTTTGTGAAATTGTGCACAGGGATACTTGACACGGGTAAAAATAGGGATATGTACGCATTTTGCTGAATTATATGTACATGCGTTATACATTCTTACAGACTAAACAAGACATCAATACAATTAATAAATGAAATCATAATTTTGTAACTCTGTATATCTGCCATTCTTGTATGTTTAATGATTCCTAGTTGTCATTTCATTTAACATTTTAATATGTTATTTTCGCTGTGTGTTGATATTTTGATATATCATATGTTTGTATAGGAGAAACACCTCAAACTGTGAAATAGTCAAGATAATGAATTGTTCGAAGCCCGTAAGGGCCGAGAACTATTCATTATCTTGACTATTCCACAGTTTGAGGTGTTTCTCATACTTAAAACATGGCACAGAATGTCTCTGGTACTTTCCACTATTACACTGGATATTATTTAACTATTCCACAGCTCCAGGTAAACCCTATTTAAACTTGAGACCTATCCATGATTCATTTCATTATCTCACTCAGAGTACAAGACTCATACTTTGCATGTTTTTTTAAAGATCCATGCACAGGTACTATATGGTACTCGCACTGAAACATTTACTCAGTTTAGTTTTCACAGTTTAACATGGAGCACCATAAATATGTAGCTCTGTATCCAGATTTAACACAGTAGTGATTATTTTTTTTATATAAATTTGAAGTGATTTGAGCAAAATTCTTTTCCCGTGCAGCACAGGCCTTAGAGGGAGCTAATAAAAATTTAGAGAGAAAAATCAACAAAATATTCCCCAATATTTTGGATCATGATACTACCGGTTGTATACACACAAAACGTGAAATCATGTGGCAGAAGAGTGTATTTTTTGAAAGTATTCATTCGGAATTATTATTTTCATGAAAAGTGTTGGGATGTAAAGTTTGATAGATGCCATTTTTATGAAATATGAAGTGATTTGGATATACGAACTATCGAAAAATCCCTCAAGTATCTGTTATTTATTTTAGCAGAGAATTCGGCATTTGTGTCATCGAATTTAATCTTAATCTTCTCTCTTCTGGATTTGTTAAAGTGGAATGAAGTGATGGAAATTGTATATATCGGTATTATGAAAATACATCACGACAACGTTGACAAGTACCAGAGTTAATCTTTAATCCATTTCTCCGTGGATTTGATAAATGAGAATGTATTTCTCACCACATTCTAAGCCATGTTCACCAGTCTCTTCTTTTACCTTCAACTGTGGAATAGTTACCTTTTCCTGTGGAGTAGTTCACAAACTATTCCATAGCAAAAGGTAACTAGTCAACAGTAGTAGGTGATAATACTAATAGTAGACTTTGCACCGACTTTATCTCAAGATATAACAATAGATGACATCGCAGCCATGTTTTAATTAATATTACGTCACTTCCGTTCGTTGTTAGGGAAGCGAATTTCCGTAAATAAGTCACCAGCCAGGAAGTCGTTCAGGAGTTGGTGTCTAGTTTATACATAGATGTCCATTATCATAGTTAAGTGTCTCGCCGGAAGTCTTCGTCAAAACATTTACAACCTACCTCCCTCTAATGCGGGCTACGGATCGCGTCAGAATAGGACGATAACAATCAACGAAGCACAGTTTAAGTGTAAAGGACAAAAACAACAATATTTAAATTAATGAAGAAATGATAACACTGATTCTCGTTTCATGTGACTGTAAACGACAGAGTTACTGTAATATATTGTAAATTGATCAGTGTCACGTCAACGGACATACCACAGCAATTAACCAGAAAAGCCTGGTCACCCATACACGGTGTGTAGTTTCGAAATGAAACCGCAGAAGAAGGTCCAAACATACGGATACCGGCGCGGATTCAGGACAGTGGTAATTCTACAAATAAATGAAACATTATATGAGAATAGCAACATATCACGAAATTTGGTCAAAAATAAAACAAAAGTTCGTGTACTTAAATAGATATGAGTCATAAGTAATCATTTTTTCGGAACTTGAAACAGCAACTTCGAATCACGTAATCTTGAACGAAAAAAAAACAGTAACAAACTAGAAGTTAGACAGTGGAAGTATTGTATTTCATGTGTTTGTGTGCAGAAATTTTGACGTTAAATAATATTTTCTGAATTGGTTATTTATTTATTTTACAGTGTTAATTCCTAATCTTTGTTTCCTTAATCATTTTAAAATATGTATGCTTAGCGCAGAAAAGTACCATGTTTCGCAATGTCAAAATCATTGACAAGTTTATGCTTGGTTTACCTTCCGATTCCTTCAATGCTTTTAATTCCGATGAAATTCGTCGATGTTCCGTTTCAAGGCATTCCATTCTTGCCTGTAGAGACTTGGTCATTTCCATGACTACAGAACTCACGCGATCGACGACGACCTGATCATTGGCGAGTTGGGTCCTTTCTTCTCCAATAAGCTGTGAACAACATGGCGAGTTTATATAGAACACAGCCATGAAGATCAGTAACACGGAGGTTAGTCTGGTGGACATTTTGTGGAACAGCAGCTATGTTGTTATACTACTGATACTGTGATGTGATGTGCTGTTGTTGTTAAATCCAGTGGTGAAAACAAACGGACGTCCGTTTATGGCTTTCTGTTAAGAGGGATGATGAGCAGCTGATGACCTAACTTAACCGGACATGCACTTTAATTTGAGTGGCGAGGACTTAACATTATACTTTTCTTGTAACTTGGGTCACGTTTTGTTTCGTGTATCGGGAATGATTCATTAAACCTATAATTGCTAGGCCATATAAACTTCTAAATATAAACTTTTAAATATTAAATATAAACTTTTAAATATTGAAAATACTAAGAATATTACAATAAACTGCGATTGAAGACTTCTGCAGAAAGATTAATTGTAAGTGTTTCTTAGAGCAATGGCGTACATGACGTCATTAGCCTATGGAATACGTGCAGGGTAACAATAATAATAACAAATATTAAATATATTTTTATTTATACAGGGTTGTATATTTAGTCCTAGTTACCACATGGCCCTGTTTAGGTATATACAATAGACAACGATCTATTTTTAAAAGCTTACAATTAAAAATGAAAATTATTGTCCACATTAATGAAAAATGGAAATGATAATAATTATATTTATTTAATTTTCAATCAGTGTAACAGTGTTTCTTATCGGCGTTTCCCCTACACATATTACACAATACCATGTGCAATCAATATGTTTTATTGTACCTCATCCACGTATTATTGCTTCTGATTAGTCAATACAGTATCACGTGATTAAAACAATCGTCATGCCATCTGTAATCCCGCTGCAAGGATTTAAATTCAGTAATGTCACCCCCGAATCGTTATGTCGCCCTGATTGTGTCACCCTCGCGTAAGCTTCATTCTAAAAAGCTAATTAAAACAAATAAATTGTTAATTTTCATAACGGGGGTGATGTTTCCCGCCGTCGTCCTAAATACCGTGCGGTATTTGATAGTTACTACGCCATACAGCAAACCAGCGAAATGAATTTCCACAATTATCATATATTACGCAGGAAATCTTACATATGTTTGGTGTTATTACCTCACCTGAAGTCATCGATATGTATTTTCGGGATTTTTGGAGCGAAATAACGACTTGCCCGCTCTCGAGTGACCATGTCACTATCATAAAAGGGGCAGACGAATTATTATTTTTCTTCAGTTACAAAAGTTACTTACTTTACACTACTACCACCATTGAAAAGTTATAAAAATATTCAAAATAATTAATTGCGTCCCGAAAAAAGTCCATATGACACTATGCACTATATGGAATGAAAGACTTCATGTCTGCGCATTCACCAAAAGCAAAATAAATTATTTTGGATGTATTTTTTGAATTAATTAAACATATATATACACAATCATACATCAGCTATTGGTCACATTGATGGCATCGTTACAATATTGTAGCTCAAAAGACTTTTAGACAGAAAATGGTGTCGTCTTTAGAGCTGCAATTGGGGCCTATTACTGCTAATGGAGCAAAGTAATGCTTATATAAACTATTACAAAGCGTTTGTTTGTATTTTATCGTACTTTTTATCACTTATCTACTAGGTAACAAAACTTAACCGTATGCAATATCTAATTCACAGCGAACCATTATTTTTTCACATATAAATATGAACTGTTTTCGAAATAAAAGTACAAATGTATATGGCAAGTCTACAATGGTGAACTTGACGTCTTGTGAAGGGTACATTAGATATTAAGAATGGTCGTTATGTTTGTGTTTTGGACAAACATTTTATATGAATGAATGTATACGCATGAAATAATTGGAAACATACAAAAAAAATGCAGAAAATTATGCCCGAGTGATTTTCTGAGGCAGTGCTCCACTAGGACACGTAAGCACCATTTCGTACCCGGCCGAAAGGTATAGTAGGTCGGGTACGTGTATTCGTTCTAGTATGTTTATGCTCTGTCGACGGTGGAGCATCTTTGATTAATAATTACGATCGTCCTCTTTCGTAGTCAACCTGTTCAAAACATATCATTATCTACACATGAACTATAACGTTATATCAGAGTTACCTCCCGTCAGCCGTATATAGGTGGTAATGGTTGTAGGGAGATTATAAGATGATTTTTTATCGTCGGATAGCCCCCGATAAAGGCATTTCAGCATTAAAAAAACCAACTGGCAAATCACAAGCATACATACGGAAACTTAATTTCAGAGCCAGGCAGTGTACCGTTATTCGATTCTTTTAATATAAACCACACTGCCTATCTTATATGCTGTCGCACAGTGTCCTGGGTGTGACAGTGATAATTACTCCTGGAGTATCGAGGGTGATTTTATCAATGAAAGAATAAGTTGTACAAAAACCAACCACCGAAGTGCTTGAACATTAAACAAATAACGATAAGTACTTTTATCCCACCGCAGGCCAGAATCTTCTTTTTCGACTGGTAAAAATGACGTTACGTGATATCCAAGATATAAAACAACATATTTTAATATATCAGGTCAGTAGAATAGCGTAATAGGTTACTGATACGGAGAATAAAAAAAAACCTTATTGGAATTGCCAACGATTTATTAACATATCCTCTGTTACTCAAACTTCTTTTGTTTTAATAGCGGAAAAGTAAGGCTAGGAAGGCTGTGGATTAAAACACGCTGTAGCACGTCTTTTTAAAACATAAACATCTCTCTCTTTTTCTCTTTTATTGTAATATTGTGTAATACATATGTGCTTCCTTAGTCGATATACATTGCACATGTTATTCAATGGAATAGCCCCACAAAATGGCTGCCATTATTGACAAATATGTGTTGGATGCTTAGAAATTTTATCGTTAAAGTATTTATAAAATTGGAGAGCTTCTTACACCATCTTCGAATATGTCAGAATGTCAGTGTAAGTACGAATTGCCATCGACGTCATATCTTGACGTTTTTGTATTTTGAAATCGACGTATTAAATGCATACTTACATTTGTGTTCATCAGTCAGACAGAATTCCCAGAAGGTACAGCCATTCTTCACAACTGTATTAATCAAAACAACGTCTATTTTAAAAATTCAATCGACCCGATCGGTCATGGTTGACGTCCTTCGACGATATTAGTCAGCATTGTAATTTGACTGGTTTCCTTGTAACCTACTAATTTCATTTAAGTCTTGTTCAATAACACAGTTTTTAAAGATTTGTTTGTCATATTTTTCATTCACGTTTTAGGCATTTTTCTGCATCCTTATTCTAAGAAATCATTCTTTAAACATAAAGTAATAATGACCCAGTATATTGTTATTACGAAATTATTTCAGTTTTTTATTAAGTATCGTTAATTTCAAATGCCGAAATTTTTTCAAAAGTCTGTTTCAGTGTTTAATCCCTAAACATGTCGTTCAGACATCGTGATCGATTCTTATTTTTAAAATTATATATAGAATAAAGCGATCGCCTGTTCTAACCTGGTGTGTTATTAGCAGCTGTTATTTCTCGTAGCGTTTTGAACTTCTCTTCCAGTTTTCCGACTCTTGTTTCAAGGTCGTTCATCTTTTCCAACAATGTCGATCTCACTCGCTTCAATACGGCTTGTTCAACAAAAGCATATCTCTTTTCTTCCCCGATCATCTGTGATTCTCCTATGATGTACAAATGAAGTATAACCAAAACGGACAGCGCGAGTGAGGTTTCTTTTGCAAACATATTTAAAAGAAAAGTATTTGCAATGCTCTTTCTCTGAGTTACGTCTGCAAACTGTTGTTCATGATATAAACTAAGAGATAAGCACTTGATGCAGCTGATTCATCTCAAGTGTGAAGACAATTCCGTCCGGGTAGTAAGGGAAATGTTACATTATAAAGTGTCATAACAATGACATCCTGGTCCGGAGGAGCTAGCACTTCAGCAGACACGTAATCAGCTGGTATCATAGGGTTGACATAATAACATGACCGACAGGTTCATGCTCTGTTTACATACAGAGTTATCCCCTCTTGTTGGTAGGTACAGATAACATACACTCCGGCAATATTCGACAACATTAAAACACACATGGCCGTAATATTTACGACATTTAAAACACAGTCACATAAAATGTTACTTTTCCTAATGGCGAAGATTTATTAATAGTAACTAGAAAATATGCTGTCAAAATAAAATGAGATCGGTATTAAATTGGCATTAAATATTTCTACCTTAAATGCAGGGTTACAAAGAAAAGGAGAAACAAACAGACAAACAGACAGGCATTTTTCATTTCTTCTTTCAAGAGATTATGTCAATCAATCAATACATATGTGTTACATTTCAATTTACATATGTTACATATATGTATATTATAAATAGAACATTTAAGACACAGAAATTCATGGAACTGAGTTCATCTCTTTAATCATTTCCTAGATATTTATAGACATATTCACCATTAGATTTTCTCATTCATACTCATGCAGTTGTACACAGAAGCGATCTCCAAATACAATGTTACATTGGCTTTTGTCATCTAAATTTGAAAAATTAAACAGAATATAATAGGGAACCTCTAAATCTTTATAATACATATTGTTTTAAGGTACATTTCTTGCTGCTTATTTAAAAAATGTTTTCGACTTCTCTGTTACACCTTTTTGTGTGGTGTTCCGGCCATTGATACTTGTGTGTATGATACTATTGTGTTGTGCCGAGTAGGGAGTTTTTGTCCATCTCCTGAACTTATTATAACACGTTGATATGTGAAACTATCTTGAAAACCTGCAGCTTTTAGGACATTTCCTAATTCAGCTGCAGCTTCAGTATAAATGGCGGTGATGGTTAAAACGGAGTATCTACAGATTACGTGATATAACATCTCCAAAGTAGATTTTGGATGAACAAAGTTATGATTTAATATTTACCACCATAAGCGTAGATTTTATAATTTCGGTTTGGTTTTTAATGTACCCATTAGAGGCGAGACGACATTTCGAGCGGACAGGGAAATATCTACCTAGCATATTTTTCGTACAATTCCCGATTCATCAGACCATAACTTCGTCAATACTTGGCCAATTTTGTTCAACAAGCACTCATTGAAGATATGCGTCAATGGTGTATAGAGCCTATTTATTAAAAAATCACGATTTAAGAAAATAGGTCCGTTTTTCTCGACCGCGTAGTTCATACCCTTGATACTATAATATATGTGTAGTATTAACGGTTAGCTTATAACAGTGGAATTTTTCATATACGTTTTCTTATATACAGCGATGGCACAGATAATAAAGGCCAACTACCTTTCCGAAATGGCTTTTGACTTTTAAAATCGGACTATAAAACGAGATTGTTAATTTTGTAGTGTCGCAAAAGTTAATAATACATTTATCATCACTGTCTGAACAATTTAATTAAAAGTAAATTAAATGTTAACATTCATAATGTTTCCCGTCGTCCTCCTAATTACAGCGATAGTTGACTGACACTGCACAAAATGGAAAGTTTCTAATTTATATAAAATATACTGTTAATATAGAATGTACCAATCTTGCATTTGGTCGGTGTTGTAGTAACATCATTTCAGGCCATCAATAAATATTTCTTGTCTTAAAAAGTGTGTTTTAACGTCCTATGAGCAGCCAGGGTCATGTAAGGACGTGCCAGGTTTGTTGGTGGAGGAAAGCGACCCAGAAGTGGAGGGCTTGTAGTGATATGTCGAGACATCTTAACAACTCAGCCACCGCGGCCCCATTTTTTAAGAAACTTTTCATTGTTCATAGGAAGCATTGAAAAAGTTAGATATGATTCTCAAGTGTCCGGTAGGTTGAACGTTACAATTGTGCCTGGTACAATCTTATCTTTTCTGTTCTTTTCCACTAACTTTCTGCTTCCTAATGTGTCCCTGGACACTGACTCACTGTTGGCCTTCCGTTGAGAGATCGTCCCTGCGGGTTGTCTTCCGCAGCATGCTTCTGTGACATAACACCGTAAAAAGGGCAAGAGTTCCACTGTACACGACACAACATGAATATACTACAGTCTCCAAAATTGCACTTTACACATGCAAGACACCATATACGCGAGAGGCCGTCCTAAACGAGTCTAGCTGTTATAGGACTTATATAAAATAAACCTAACTAAATGATTCCCAAATTACGATTTGTTTTTTAACACCTATAAAGTTTTTTACGTTAAGGAATTCTTCTTGCCTTCAGTAAGGTTATTGAAACTGAGAATAGTTACAATGTGATAATCGATCATAACATCAGGTTTAGAAAAGTTTACATCGACAAATGAGAACCCGTATCAACAACATGTTAAAACTTAATGCTCAAATCAAACCATGATCTTCCAAAGTTGAATCTATAAAAGCTGTCAAAACAACATTAACGTCAAAAGGAGACAAACGTATACAATTTTGCGCTTCTTGTGTTTGTAGTCCTTGTTTCGGCGGAATCTACTTGATACTTTCAAGTCTGGCTACACGTTATACAGCGGTAAACTATATAGACCAGAATATTTTCCTATACTCGACCTGGTCACAGTCAATATCTATAATGGATAATCAAAATCCTTATTGTATCAACTATAACACTCTAGATCATTCTTATTCTTAAAACAATTGACCTTCAATAAAATATAGTCCGATATCGTTAGTGATTTATGATATATATTTATACTGAGCTCAAATCGATGTATTACACCTGAGCTAGTATTGTTTGGATCAGAGAGAGAGAGAAAAGTTCCAAGTAATGATTTCATAACCTTTACTCCACTAAACAACTATTGAATCTGACATTAAATACCCTACCCATGGTCACGCTAAACTGGGGTCGATCTGTAGTGGAGATAAATACTCGGTATTCCGGACGGTGCTACCGAGAAAACATACACTAACATAAAATACCGGTAATATCCCAGATAACATGCCAATATTGGTCCGATGTTGAGTAATGATCGTACGGTCGGGTGACCGCTGACAGGCGGTGTACTATGAATGCCCCAATATTGGGCCGATGTAGTACGACCAACGGTTGGGATGATAACGTCGGCCCATTATTAGCCCGATATTGTACGCCCAATGGTTGGCGTGCTTGTTTTGGTAGAATATTGGCCCATTATTGGCAAATTGGCTAAATTTCATTATAGTTTCATTAGGCCAGTGCGTTTGAAGACGATGCGTGACAGTAAAAAATTAATAAACAATATTTAAAAAAGACATGTTATGTAATACACACATTTGGTACAACTTTAATGGCCGTGAGTTGATTTATGGTTTCAAAACGAACGGCTCTCAGAATATATTGGCTAAGTCTTAGACAATAATGATATGGACTTTATATTAGCTGGTATGTGTTTTATAACTTCGCTAAATTGGATTGTTTTGACGTCCAATGAACAGAATGGACGTGTCAGGACTATGTGATGGACGACCCTACGATACTAGGTCAGAACATTTTGTACATTGTGAACTACCAAGCGATGATAGAGTTCAACCGCTCGAATTCAGAACATAATCTACACATTTTATGCAAATTGGAAACATGCAAATGGTACAACGTGCACATAGTTCTGAAAAAAAATGTTTAAGGCATCTCATCAATTGACAATTGTAAGAGTTGTATTTAAATTATAAATATATACACATCTTCTGAAATTCTGGACTAAAATAGCCTTCCGCCATCTGAGAATTCCTTAAGGACGCTCCTTCAGCCTTCCTAATCAAAGGTTGAAATGTTATTAGGAATTTTAAAATGTTACCTCAAAATCTTATTTCATGATTTCTATCTCTACGACCTAACTGATGAAAGCTAGTTGTGATATTGCTGTTTCATATTATTGTATACGCCTTTTTAATTTTGGCAACACGTGCGCTCGGTTGAAAAGTATGAACTAGCCCTCCACCTCTGGGTTTCGTTCGAGTTCTAAATCTATTCTAGGCGGTCCTTGATGTATAAATGGCATGGATTGGTAAGTAAATGTCACAGTGTGCTAATTTCCTCCGACACCGTTTGTTGATCATTACGTGCCTAGTTCAGGAAACTTCACAGTGTGCGAAATTTACCCTGACACCTTTGTCACAACTATCGATGTGCTTAGTTCAGGAAAAGTGAAAGACGGAATGGTAAGCTTGTAATTTCTTGTTATTATTATTTTTCTTCTTTTTTTACAATTAATCAATTTAATTTCTAATGTATTTAAATTTAAAAAAAAATCTTTTTTAACATTTTATTTATTAATGTAAAATGTTCAAAAACATGAAATAATTGTAAACTGTGATCCTTAAGCTTGTACAAATGTACAATGTTCATCTACTGATACCTTGGTTGACGATCAATCAAGCCTGATATCGCGATAACACAGTGAGAAATATATAGATATCTTAACATATGTTAATTTGACCTCGAAATGTGGTTAACGAAAATTTCCGTTACACCTGAGTATGTTTTGACATGCGTCGTAATTGGGTTATTGAACCATTCATTTCCGTTTTATCGTTTACCATATTTTTGTTTACAGGCAAATCTTGGCGAAAAAGAGGTCAAACGTAAGTTTTGTTTATATTTTAATAAAAAAAGGAGATCAATCACAAATTTTGCTTATAACTTGCTAAAATTAGGAGGTCAAACACAAGTTTTTTTTATTATTTACTAAAATCTAGAAAACATTCTATATTTTAGCATACTATTCTATGGTTTTTTACCATTATTAAGATCTTTTTAGTTAATGTATATCTATCAGTCATTTTGAAATATGAAAAGGAAGTTGTTCACCAAATAATGTAAGATGAACACACCGACCAGTAGGACATTTTTAAATCGATGAGAAAATATTGATATCCGTTAAGGTCGACTAGAGCTGTTCAAACACACGTTGTATGTGGGACATAATATTCAATTGTGTACATACGTCCTATTTACTTCGAGTCTATGGTGTTTTGATAAGGTATAAACTTTATTGGTACAAGATCGAACGCTTTTAATTACCATATGTTATATTATAACCTATATGATTTAAGCTAATTAGTATTACTATTATCATATTATTCGTGATTGATTTTATTTTATTGCTCGTTAAATCTGTCAGTTGGCAATAATTGAGCTTTACATAATAATATATATACAGCAGAACCGACGCATTGTTATTATTTTTTATCTCAATTAATGCCAGTTAAGGTTAATATATTCAAGCATTGATGTCATTATTTTTTCCGCGTTGTCAAAAATCCGCGTATCAGAAAGCCACATTTGGTATGAAATCAAAGAAAACATATATATATAGCTAATTTATTTTTTCGAAGAGTTTACATGTAGAGATATATGGTTATCTCACTCACTAAAATGTTTTTAATGAAAATAATCGTGAACATGACATTTTGTATTAAAGAGCACCATCGTTCACAAGCATCATTGACATTTGTCCACCATTCACTGATTGTAACCAAGTTATCAATAAGGGAATAGCTCGAGCATTAAGGTATGGAGTATATTAACACTAAAATTAAAAAAAAAGTTATCTTTATTTACCAGAGGCGTTTGAATATTTCGACAAAGACAACAGCGGATCAATATCCGACACTGAACTAGGCGATGCCCTGAGATTGGTGGGGATGAATCCTACAGATCAGGATATAGAGAGTCTGATCGCAGAAGCAGACAAAGATGGTATGATAACAATGGACTTACAGCAGAATATGATTAATAACATATTGTCTATATTGATTTTACTGTATCTACCGTGAACAATTCATTTTTGCGTACACAATACCGCAAAGCCGATTGTTTTCCTGGGGAAGATATTTTTGCGATTTCGGAGGATATTGCTATAATCGCGAGAATTTGATCCGCGAAATATTTAGAAATGGTTCTCTCATATAAACACTGAAAACCACTCAAATTTAATTTTTCTCGTTTTACTTAAAATCGTGAAACATTTGACCCACGTAACTAATCGGCTGTACGGTATTTCCTGTCACCGTTTCAGCGAATATTTATCTAAACTTTTATACAATACTAGTAATGACTCTCAAAATGTGATATCTTTCACCACAATGTATGAAATGAAAAGTCGTGAAAGAACACATTAAGCGCAAAAAGGTAATTAAAATATTAACTTTTTATTTTTATTTCTTTTTTTTAGCTTTTAGCATTAATTTGTAATTTCCAAATCCCATTCTTTTATTTTTGATGCGATTACATTTTATCTGATTTATACATTTTTTCCCTTTTTATATCTTTTAGAAGTGCAAGTCATAAAGTTATATGTGCCGTAATTTTCATACTCTCGAATCAAGAATTATTTTACTCAAAAATTGTCATCATTTTGAGAATTACATTACTTACAATGTAAGGTTGCAATTTTACAAGTAAAAATAAGAGCGCGGGAAATGATTTTGGCAGTTCTGATATTAACGTCTACAGTGCAGTAGCATGAGTACATACAGCCAGACCATGAAGCCAAGTGGAAATCTGCATTTTCATTTCACATTTTTAGTGATTTGTGCACGTATGTTTCCATCTATTCATACATAAGGCATACAAAAGAAGAATTTTACAGTTCATACATTTTGTGTCGTAACTAATGTTTATAAAGCATTGTAAATGTTTATCTGTACATTTGAATGATTTCCACAGCTTTTAATTCATCGAACATTGGTTTTCAATAGATTACAGAATAGAAAATAGCATGTCAAAAGTTACGACATATAGAACTTTTAATGATTTATTAAAAGAAAATGATAATAAAATTATCATTCAAAAAAAAATTTCATTGCTAATGTATCGTTTAAATATTCCAGGAAATGGTAAGATTGAATTCAGTGAGTTTGAAAGACTGATGAAACAGCTAGATAAAATTGATTACACAAATGAACTTCGAAAAGCATTTAACCACTTTGATATCAATGGGGATCAGCGCATATCTGTGGAGGAGCTTCAGACACGACTCGACTACACTTTCGATGAAGCCAAAGAAATTATCAATGAAGCCGACACTGATAATGATGGATATATTGATTTTGAAGGTAAGTTGCTCACATAATAAATAATTATTACAACATTTCTAGTTTAATCGTGTCTGATCGTTATACGGATCCAATTCTAGTTACCACTTCGATGTACCCGAATAACTTCAACGGGAAATGTGATGAATACCCTCGCTCCGTGATTTTAATTTGGTCTGATAATGATGTAACCTTGATTTATTTCATGGGTAGAACTGACGAGAGAAAGGACGCTAGCCAACATTTTCTTAGAGGCAATATGTAAAATCAAATTCATATATATGGAAATATATATAAATCTTATGTAACATTTTGATTTATGTCTCTATTTTGCAGAGTTCATTGCTATGCTAATGGGGAAAGAAGACGTTTTTCACTAATTAGCTATATAAGCATCTCCACCAACGCTGACGTCGTCAAAACTATCAGTGATATAACAACACCGGTGACGTCACAAGACACATGTTCGTCTGACATCAAGTAGCCTACATTCTCGATACATAAGTTTCGTGATCATAGGTGTTCGAACGTAGTTTTGTCTAGGGAATATATAAGATAAGTGGATCTTAAGACACAAAAAGGAATACACTTGTTATAGGTAACATTGCTGATGATACAAACTCTATCTGAACAGAAGACCGACAGGAATCACAACTGTATTTCTATCCTCGACACTCCAGGAAATGTAGAGGAGGCTGTGTTCCATGTGCATCACACTTTCCTGACCTAATACTCACATGGATTATTATCTCATGCCTAACTATATGTCCCTTAATCATGTATGCCCTTTAATATCTGATCAAAAACTATTGACGTGTAAATATGTTTCCCGTTCTTAATTTCTGTACATGTGTGAACATATGTTACTAAATGCCGAGAGGTACACGACGAAAACATATGAATTGTTAGATGTTTTAAGTTATTTATGTTTACCATACATACATACATTTAGATGTGTAAAATAATTACATAATACCGTTATCTTAGATATATTTATATATGTAAAACAACATACACTATAATACCATAATTATAGAAACTAATTTTTAAGATGGCGGAGGTGAAGTTCCTCATACCACTTAAACAATCTCAAAATAATAAAGTTACAGGAATTTCCCATACATATTACGTTATTATTTTTCTAAATGAGGTGTGTGTGTTAGTTTTATTTATGATATTGTCTAGATTCCATTAAGTTATTTCTTAGCTCTGTCATTAATAGATTAGTTAACTGACTATTTGCGACATTTATTCCAAAATAAAATCATTGCTCTACAATTACCAACTTTTAATCACAGACCAATTAATGATATGACAGAAAATAAGATATATTATGTTTACTACGTTTTGTATTTTGTATATTTAACTTTGTCTACAATGTATTGAAAATGATATTGCTATCATTTGATGAGTACATATTGAGTACATATTGAGAATCATAAAGCATTTATAATTCTTTAAACAATAAAACGTGTTACTAAAACAGATTCTAACTTTTTTATAAAGGGTATGGTCGCTTTCCACTTGATATGACTTAAACGTGTATAGTTCTTACTCGAGCTAAACACTACGCTGCAAGTACAATGTCACTTATAATGGATCTCCCAGTTTCAATATATAATGCAATGATAAATTTCTTTGGTCGTGTATCAACGGGAAAACGTTTAATATATAATTCTGCGCGAAATTAAAATACATTTTGACTATTTTGTAATCAGGTTACATGGAACACAGTTTACAATTGGATATGTACGAAAAAGATGTATTATTTACATCAGGTCATTTTTTCTTATATTTATTTGACTGATTATAATTATGTGATTCATAGTTTTAGAATATCTATTTAAGGATGTTCCACCGCCCACAGAGCATAAACGATTCTTGTCATCTGAATATTAGCTGATGTATAATCGTGTTTTGACAAATTCAATGTCATTTCGGTTCTATATTTACGCAGATGGCTATTGATAAACCGTAACAATATAAGAATACCTCGAGTTTTTACTTGCCTTATTTATATAAGTTGTGATACTCATTTTTTCATATCCAGAAATTCAAAGCCGGACTAATATAGAATATGGTCTTTCATTTTGTTTTGTGTTTCTACGTTTATGTGTACACATTTTTGTTAGTAATAACCAGCTTCAGTGTTTTAGTTTGGTTACGTCCTATGGAAAAATCTGTTAAATTTTCAACTTCAAAAACTTCCGTTCTACTTCAAAAGTCAGACAAAATGAAAAGTTCATGCAATCCTGTATTGTCGCAGTTATTAATATATTTTCTGAGATATGCCAATCTTGCATATCAAGTCGCACTATTTGGTTCTTACCTATTTAACAACAAGATGTTAAGCTCTACTTCGGATACTTTATTCTTATGCTTTAATGCTTGACATACATTTATGATTGTCGCCAAGATTCTAACCCCTTATCAGATTACGCTATATAATTGATGCTTACATACTTTTGCAATTGTCGACAAGATTTTAAAGTGTTACCAGAATACACATCCTCGATACTCCAGGGTTTCCGATCACTTACGATATCTATACCCTGGACTATCTCATAGGGAAATTGAAGGCAGCTCAGCGGAAAACATTTGACCAATCACAGGCTAGCAAAAATTTCCTTTGAAGACTACAGAGAGAGCGACGCCTAACATCAAAGCCACACAGTCACACCATAGTGTAGCGTTATACGGCTCTTTTGATGTTCATCAAAGGACTAAATTACCTGTTCTATTCTTTTGTAATTGTCGACAAGATTTTAAAGTGTTATCAGAATACACTATTTGATGCTTAACTACTTTTGTAGTTGTAGACAAAATTCTAAGATTATCAGAATACTTTATCTGATATCCTTACCTACACCTGAAGATGTGGACATGATGTTACATTGTACAGGCTCACACCCACGCCCACACTAAACAAACATTTAGAGTTATCTACCTGTGGTGACAGAGCTATCTCCCCACCGTGTGTATATATATGTTAGATGTGACACATATGTTAACAACACGACTTCGCTTCAATTACTCCTCTAAACTGGATGTTAGGCTAGTGCTTGATGGTCTTCGTGTAGGCGTTATAGGAACAACATAGCCCGGTGAGATTTTGTATAGGAGGACATCATGGTGAGTTACATAGCATTTTTATAATGTTTGGATTGTATGTGATTCTAATCAGTTGATAAAGGATAATCTGTTTATCTACGTGACCTATATATAAGTATTTCCTTGTAGATGTAGTTAATCACGGCCCTCTAACTAGAGCATGTGTGTATACATCCTGTATGCTATTTTGATATACGCCGGTAAAAGGGAAACGCCTTTGCCGTATTCGGTCCGATTTATAGGTGTTTACATATAGTATGATGTTATACTGAACAATATTGTTTGTTTTATTACAGGTTGACAGACTTTCAGAAGAACAAATATCAGGTAAAATAGGATCAAATTATATTAATTATTAACGTATCGTAATAAAAAAAAATAAAGTGTATAGGCTATTACACTGCGTGTGTCCGTTTACAAAAGTGTGGAAGTCATACTCGTTCCTTTTGTATGTTTTTTAGTGAAACTAACAGTGATAAAACAGAACGAATGTGTGTATAATCTCACTTTTTAGCTATTAGACATAAGAGTCAATTTTCTACTTTTTTTCTCCTCCTTCTGAAGGTGTTACACGCATACAAAGTCAATGGCACACATACATGATCAGTCATACATGTTCACCTATATTTCACTATTATAACGTGGTTTAAAAATTACATTTTTATTTATTTCCCTATGTAAAACATGGTTACAAAATTACATTTGTATTTATTTCCCTATGTAAAACATGGTTACAAAATTACGTTTGTATTTATTTCCCTATGTATAACATTGTTACAAAATTAATTTTGTATTTATTTCGTTATGTACACATAGTTACAAAATTACATTTGTATTTATTACGCTTTGTATAACATGGTAACAAAATTACATTTGTATTTATTTCCCTATGTAAAAAATGGTTACAAAATTACATTTGTATTTATTTCCCTATGTAAAACATGGTTACAAAATTACATTTGTATTTATTTCCCTATGTATAACATTGTTACAAAATTACATTTTGTATTTATTTCGTTATGTACAACATGGTTACAAAATTACATTTGTAATTATTG
The DNA here is from genome assembly GCF_041381155.1 of Argopecten irradians. Taxonomy (NCBI): domain Eukaryota; kingdom Metazoa; phylum Mollusca; class Bivalvia; order Pectinida; family Pectinidae; genus Argopecten; species Argopecten irradians. Next base: position 10,096,877 of record NC_091147.1, on the reverse strand, counting down.
AACTATGTATAACATGATTACAAAATTACATTTGCATTTATTTCACTATGTATAACATGATAACAAAATTACATTTGTATTTATTTCCCTATGTATACCATGATTACAAAATGATCACATTTGCATTTATTTCGCTTAATATAACATGGTAACAAAATTACATTTGTATTTATTTCGCCTTGTAAAACATGGTTACAAAATTCCATTTGAATCTATTTCACTAAGTATAACATGGTTACAAAATTCCATTTGTATCTATTTCACTAAGTATAACATGGTTACAAAATTCCATTTGTATCTATTTCACTAAGTATAACATGGATACAAAATTCCATTTGTATTTATTTCCCTATGTAAAAAATGGTTACAAAATTACATTTGTATTTATTTCCCTATGTAAAACATGGTTACAAAATTACATTTGTATTTATTTCCCTATGTATAACATTGTTACAAAATTAATTTTGTATTTATTTCGTTATGTATAACATGGTTACAAAATTACATTTGTAATTATTGAACTATGTATAACATGATTACAAAATTACATTTGCATTTATTTCACTATGTATAACATGATAACAAAATTACATTTGTATTTATTTCCCTATGTATACCATGATTACAAAATGATCACATTTGCATTTATTTCGCTTAATATAACATGGTAACAAAATTACATTTGTATTTATTTCGCCTTGTAAAACATGGTTACAAAATTCCATTTGTATCTATTTCACTAAGTATAACATGGTTACAAAATTCCATTTGTATCTATTTCACTAAGTATAACATGGTTATAAAATTCCATTTGTATCTATTTCACTAAGTATAACATGGATACAAAATTCCATTTATATCTATTTCACTAAGTATAACATGGTTACAAAATTTACATTTGTATTTACCTATTGTCTTTAAAGGGAAATTTTAATGAGAAACAACGGTTATTTCAGGATAATTTTGTAAAACACACTGACTGATATATTTATAAAAGTAAATTATTAGAAGGAAGATAAAATATTAAGATATGGGCCACGCATCTCAACTATATATATATAGTGTGTGCGGATACAATGTAATAAGCGTCTTCCGTATGTCCTAGAGGATAAAGGAAATAGTATATGTACTATCGTTAAACAGCTTTTACTGGCATATATATTGCTGGACGTTCAATACTTGACGATGTTTAGTTTAAACATATTTTATTGCCATATAAACAACATGATCGGGCACCTTTTCCATTAAAATTTACAACACATATGATATTCTGTATACACCATAAGGTAGCTTTATACTTTAAATATTATACCATACTTAGTTTTCTTAAAGAGAAACAGATAAGAGAAGAAAGAAAGAGATAGATAGATAAAGAGACAAGAAAGAAATTGATAGATAAAGACACAAGAAAGAGATAGAGAGATAAAGAGACAAGAAAGAGAAAGAGACAAGAAAGAGAAAGATAGATAAAGAGACAAGAAATAGGTAGATAGATAAAGACACAAGAAAGAGAAAGATAGATAAAGAGACAAAAAAGAGATATATAGATAAAGAGACAAGAAAGAGAAAGATAGATAAAGAGACAAGAAAGAGATAGATAGATAAAGAGACAAGAAAGAGATAGATAGATAAAGACACAAGAAAGAGATAGATGGATAAAGAGACAAGAAAGAGAAAGATAGATAAAGAGACAAGAAAGAGAAAGATAGATAAAGAGACAAGAAAGAGAAAGATGGATAAAGACACAAGAAAGAGAAAGATAGATAAAGAGACAAGAAAGAGATAGATAGATAAAGAGACAAGAAAGAGAAAGATAGATAAAGAGACAAGAAAGAGAAAGATAGATAAAGAGACAAGAAAGAGATAGATAGATAAAGAGACAAGAAAGAGAAAGAAAGATAAAGAGACAAAAAAGAGAAAGAAAGATAAAGAGACAAGAAAGAGATAGATAGATAAAGAGACAAGACAGAGATAGATGGATAAAGAAACAAGAAAGAGATAGATGGATAAAGAGACAAGAAAGAAATAGAGAGATAAAGAGACAAGAAAGAGATAGATAGATAAAGAGACAAGAAAGAGATGGATAGAAAAAGAGACAAGAAAGAGAAAGATAGATAAAGAGACAAGAAAGAGAAAGAAAGATAAAGAGACAAAAAAGAGAAAGAAAGATAAAGAGACAAGAAAGAGATAGATAGAAAAGAGACAAGACAGAGATAGATGGATAAAGAGACAAGACAGAGATAGATGGATAAAGAGACAAGAAAGAGATAGAGAGATAAAGAGACAAGAAAGAAATAGAGAGATAAAGAGACAAGAAAGAGATGGATAGAAAAAGAGACAAGAAAGAGAAAGATAGATAAAGAGACAAGAAAGAGATAGATGGATAAAGAGACAAGAAAGAGATAGATGATAAAGAGACAAAAAGAGATGGATAGATAAAAAGGCAAGAAAGAGATATATAGATAAAGAGACAAGAAAGAGAAAGATAGATAAAGAGACAAGAAAGAGATATATAGATAAAGACACAAGAAAGAGATAGATGGATAAAGACACAAGAAAGAGATAGATAGATAAAGAGACAAAAAAGAGAAAGATAGATAAAGAGACAAGAAAGAGAAAGATAGATAAAGAGACAAGAAAGAGATAGATAGATAAAGACACAAGAAAGAGAGAGTAGATAAAGACACAAGAAAGAGAAAGATAGATAAAGAGACAAGAAAGTGATATATAGATAAAGAGACAAGAAAGAGATAGATGGATAAAGACACAAGAAAGAGAAAGATAGATAAAGAGACAAAAAAGAGAAAGATAGATAAAGAGACAAGAAAGAGATAGATAGATAAAGAGACAAGAAAGAGATAGATAGATAAAGAGACAAGAAAGAGATAGATAGATAAAGAGACAAGAAAGAGAAAGATAGATAAAGAGACAAGAAAGAGATAGATAGATAAAGAGACAAGAAAGAGATAGATAGATAAAGAGACAAGAAAGAGATAGATAGATAAAGACACAAGAAAGAGATAGATGGATAAAGAGATAAGAAATATATAGATAGATAAAGAGAGAGGAAGAAGAGTGGATATACCAAATTTACATCTTATTAACAATCATTTGTTGAAGTGATTTCCCCTTGTACATCATAGAACATTTGTATGTAACCCCGCCTTATATACAGTGACTGCTAACAAGCTGGAATGGTTTTTATTAACTTTGACGGAGTGGGAACCCGTATGGTGACATCAGTATACAGCAATGATATGGCAAAATAGCTACAGGCACCGATGACTTGCTGAAAAAGGCTTCTATTTTTGTTTAATTGAATCCGATCGCGTAAATTATACGGACCTAAGAGACAACGCTGTGAACATTAACATTTGTTATATACAAAATTTCCACAAATCAATCAATCATCTGGACGGTCCACTTTGTAATACAAACAAAACAGCCCTGAAGCCTACATAAACGATATGTAAACAAAAAACGAATCTCCAAAAATAACATGAATGTAAACATAAAGTTTGTCTTAATTATATCCCCAAGGAATGGTTTGTTACCATGTTTTACATAGTAACATAGACTAACCATGTATGAATGGTCGTGTGTCACTGACTATGTAGCAATAAAGGAGATATGTATTTTGGGTTCCTTCTGTTTCAGAATACCGAGAAGCGTTTAACCTGATTGACAAGGATGGCGATGGAACTATTTCTTCAAAAGAATTGGGGACAGTAGTGAAAGCTCTAGGACAGACCCCTACAGAGAAAGAACTCACTGACATGATCAAACTCATCGATGCCGATGGTAGTTTCTCTATTATTAATTTCCTTAGAAATACTTCATGAAGAGTTGCATTATATCTTTAAGCAAATTTGGTGGGATAAATTTATATTTTGATTATTTTTAATCGGGTCTTGTGAAGTTTCATTTCCTTTTATGTTTCGTATTGCTTTTGAAATTGTTTTATTTCTGAAAACTTTAAACGATAATTTTGAATCTTCATCTGACTATTAACTGATTTGTGAAGTGAACAATACAATAAGGGGAGTTAACTCACTTTAATTATAATTTTAATTTACTATTCAATCAGGGGTCTATTTTCACGAAACATGTGACCACTGTAAATGTGTGCTACGTTGCTTAATGCTTATGACACCTGATAGCTTTAGAAATCTAAAACGAATATTCTTGTATAGGTAATGGAACGATAGAATTCCCAGAATTCCTTACCATGATGGTCAACAGAAACCAGAACTCTTCAACTTATGAGTATGAAATGCAACAGTCCTTCGCTGTGTTCGATAAAAATGGCGATGGATTCATCACGGCAGATGAACTGAGGAGCGTAATGACAAGTTTAGGACAGACGATGACTGATGACGAGGTCAACGAAATGATTGGTGAAGCGGATAGAAACGGAGACGGGATGATCGACTATAAAGGTAAAGTTATCGACTATAAAGGTAAAGTTATCGACTATAAAGGTAAAGTTATCGACTATAAAGGTAAAGTTATCGACTATAAAGGTAAAGTTATCGACTATAAAGGTAAAGTTATCGACTATAAAGGTAAAGTTATCGACTATAAAGGTAAAGTTATCGACTATAAAGGTAAAGTTATCGACCATAGAGGTCAGGTTATCGACATAGAGGTCAAGTTATCGACCATAGAGGTCATGTTATCGACCATAGAGGTCACGTTATCGACCATAGAGGTCAAGTTATCGACATAAAGGTAAAGTTATCGACCATAAAGGTAAAGTTATCGACATAGTAAAGGTAAAGTTATCGATTATAAAGGTAAAGTCATCGACTAAAAAGGTAAAGTTATCGATTATAAAGGTAAAGTTATCGATTATAAAGGTAAAGTCATCGACTAAAAAGGTAAAGTTATCGATTATAAAGGTAAAGTCATTGACCATAGAGGTAAAGTTATCGGCTATAAAGGTAAAGTTATCGATTATAAAGGTAAAGTCATCGACCAAAGAGGTAAAGTTATCGATTATAAAGGTAAAGTCATTGACCATAGAGGTAAAATTATCTACTCTTAAGGTAAAGTCATTGACCATAGAAAGTTATCGGCTATAAAGGTAAAATTATCGACTATAAAGGTAAAGTTATCGACCATAGAGGTAAAGTTATCGACTATGAATGTATAGTTATCGACTATAAAGGTAAAGTTATCGACTATAAAAATAAAATCATCTATTATAAAGCTTAACTTTATGGGTTATAAAAGTAAAAATATCGATTATAAAGTCAGATATAACTCATAATTATTTTTTTGTTTGTTTGTTTCAGAATTCGTCAGAATGATATTGAAGAATTCCTAGTGAAAGGGCGTCTATTTATCATTTTATAATATTATGCAAATATAGTATACAGGTACTCTTGTACGTGCACATATATTCATTCCTGTCAACGCAAGTGAAATTCCTTTTTCGCCATTTATCAACGGCATAATAACGAAATCAGCTGAAGGACATGTGTTTTAGTCCATGTTTATCTGAGATGACAGTATCATATCATACCTGACGGACTTATACGCATGATTATACGATAGAAGTGTATAACATTGACTCTTTTTATGTATGATTGATCACTTCATAACAAATTGTATGCAAGACTTTAGCCTAGTTAATTTTCAAATTTCGTGTATTGTTTTGTTAAGTGTTTCGAAAATGTGTTTTGTAAACAAATTTGTGGTCACACATGGTCACTTACATGTTTCCTTTCATATCTGTATTTTCATTAAAAAAAGTCTTATGCAATGTGATATTTTATTTAATACAGTCTGTTGCAATTGTTTACTTTACAATAAATCGGTTTTTTTTTTTACTTTTTGTTTTGCTCGCAATGAAAATAAAATCATGTATGGGTAGATCGTTTTCTTCTCTAATGCACTCTAATTGATGTTAATTACAAACACGCGTACACTGTTGGTGTGATGAGACAATAAACATGGGTGGCACTAAATACGTAAGCAATTTGTACGCGATAAAGTAAAGGTACATCATTAATATTGTGTATACAGTTTAATTATCATTAACGTGCAAATTCATTTTTTTTCAAGCGTGGCAGTAGTGCATCACACAAATCGTGCGCTGGCCCCGATTTTTCTAAACAGAAGTACAGACTTAAAACCAAACGTTTTTTCACCTTATGTTACTTATGAGAAAATCGGGACAGTCATACAACTTGTAGCTACCATTATTGATGTTAACATTGTATAATATGGAACCAAACATAGTACAGATGAGTGTAAAGTATCCTATTCTTTAGTTTTCCGTATTCTAATGATGAAAGCTACATATTTACATAAATATTTCTATTTTGATAATTGTATTTTTCTATATTAAAGGCGGGACCCCTCCTAATATTCTTTCTTCTCTTCTTTTTTGTACTGTGCCACTTCTGTTGGTGTTTATAAAACAAGTACTTTTATCCAAAGTGATTTTGTTATGCCTTCAACTTCATTTATTAAAATTTGATTTATATTATTTTGATATAAACACATATGTCACTATAGAAACATAGAAGACACATTTGACACACATTATTCACTATTGCACACATATGAAAACAGATAAATTTTTACAATTTAATTTTAGGTATTATCATCACACTAAAACCTGCGTTTTTAAACAATTTTCTTTTGTTGATTTTACGTTTACCTTAGTTGGCATAACTAATAGCAGCTATTAAACTTACAATAAAACTATATATTTACATTTTGAGTGTTCCGTCACTATATGAATCAACCAACTGACGAAAACAAACATCTGCCTATGAAAACACTATGAATACACTATGAATACAACGTGCATCGATCAGCTGATTTCAAACAATGCGCCAGTTTCATATCAATAAAAAATAGTCCCCCGCAATATTTTAATGTATAATATCTAATGTATTATTTCTTGATATAGAATTAACTAAGGTTTACTGTAATAAGTCAATCAAATCTTATTTTAAATATATTTCTTTTTTATCGTTTGTCATTTGCAAAAAAAGTCGACCGGAAGGCGGAAGTTTGAAAACGCGACGTTGTGGAACGACGTCGTCATCCAGCTGTTCCATTAATCTTGTTTCTCGTCGTATATGGGTGTCATAATTTTAAATATAATATAAAAACCTTTCAATAATTTTTATTTTCATAAATTATTCTAATGTAAATATATGGATTGAATGTATTTTTCTAATTTTCATAGCGGCTATGAATAGCAGAAGCTATCTACATAACTTCCGAGGAGCGCGTAGCCGCTATGAAAATTAGAAAAATACATTCAATCCCTATAAAGATCTACCAAGGACATCTTGAAAGGGAGCTTCAATGATTCTAAAACTCAAGCATAATTATAGTCAAGCCATTTGATGTGCATTGCTATGGATCTTTAGTTTTCATCCAGTTGTTCAACTGACAGACTTCTATTTATATAGCATTACCTGTCTGCTTAAATCCTTTCCTCAGATAAATAGAAGAAAAGCGTAATGCTTAAAACATGAAAATTCCACTTTTGTAGAGTTGTTCATCCTTGATGTCGATATATCAGCATCGACGACAGATACAAGGTACACTATTTATGTCCTTCTGAGTATTAAGTCGAATTCGAGTGTCCAACTTGCCAGGTTGATAAACACCGAACACAGGCCAGAGATTCTGATCAGGGTCAACGTCTGTAAATGTGTATACCTTTCTGTTCCTGTTGATATCAAACACGGTGATGACCCTGTTCACTCTATAGACGAAAAACCCAAGAGTCAGATTTTTCTGTGTACCGGAAGTTGCAGCACTGAGTTTTTCGCTGTGCATGACTTTGCCTCCATTACTTTTAAAGAAGAGAGTAACACCTGGTGTGCTATGAAAATTATGAGCATTTACTGACCAGGTTTCGTTTTGCCGACCTGTATAGAAACTTTTTCCAATTGCACCTTCTGTTGCAAATGCAACCTCAAAGACCAGATTTGTTGCTGTTAAATCCTGTTTTATTCGGTAGAAGATTTCCGCCTCAAAGTAAAGGATTTGCGAATTGGTGATAAGCCTAGAACCCCGGGCCCCTTGATAACTCTGGGTGGTAACCGTTCCTTTCACCAGGTTTTCTGTATCATCATATTCACCATTAAACAGATTGCGATTGTCTGTGGACATATACCGACTTCCATGTAGGGTTGATGGATCCAGGTAAAACCGAGGGCCTAAACACAAATCAATTACTTAGTATCTACATGATGTAATCATCGCCAGCAGGAAAAAGATTATGTTTCCAGAGCCTTCGTAGAATACATTTATTCCATGAACATTCATATAACCATGTATATTGTATTCCATTATATTTCGTCGTAATCAGATAAGCATTATTTTTCATTTTAGAGATGCTAAAATACCATTCATGAAGGATTCGTCTAAACTATCTGGATTGTTCTAATTAAAATATGAACCAAGGATATTTTAAATGAAATTTTGTATTGATCTGAATGTTGAATCATCAGCTTACATTGGAGTTCTGTAATCGTACACCCGCTAGAGGAGGGACAAGCATTCCTCTCGTCTGTATAAATGAAAGAAAAACAATGAAATTTTTAGTTTTGGTTTATTAAGCGTTAAACGTTCTACTAACAATCGGGTTCATCTAAGGAGTGTGGCGCGGTGTGTCAATGTCTATTTGTGTTGGGAGACTGCGGTATTCGTGTTGAGTTTCCTTGTAACAGTGGAACTGTTGTCATTTTTATGGTGCTATCGCACTGAAATCTGCCACAAAAGACACCGAACACCCCAACCGGTCACTTAAGACACCGAACACTCCATCCGGTCACTTTAGACACCGAACACCCCACCCAGTCACTTAAGACACCGAACACCCCACCCAGTCACTTAAGACACCGAACACCCCACCCGGTCACTTAAGACACCGAACACCCCACCCGGTCACTTAAGACACCTAACACTCCACCCGGTCACTTAAGACACCGAACACCCCACCCGGTCACTTAAGACACCGAACACCCCACCCGGTCACTTAAGACACCGAACACCCCACCCGGTCACTTAAGACACCGAACACCCCACCCGGTCACTTAAGACACCGAACACCCCACCCAGTCACTTAAGACACCGAACACCCCACCCGGTCACTTAAGACACCGAACACCCCACCCGGTCACTTAAGACACCGAACACCCCACCCAGTCACTTAAGACACCGAACACCCCACCCGGTCACTTAAGACACCGAACACCCCACCCGGTCACTTACCCAGTCACTTAAGACACCGAACACCCCACCCAGTCACTTAAGACACCGAACACCCCACCCGGTCACTTAAGACACCTAACACCCACCCGGTCACTTAAGACACCGAACACTCCACCCAGTCACTTAAGACACCGAACACCCCACCCGGTCACTTAAGACACCGAACACCCCACCCAGTCACTTAAGACACCGAACACCCCACCCAGTCACTTAAGACACCGAACACTCCACCCAGTCACTTAAGACACCCAACACCCCACCCGGTCACTTAAGACACCGAACACCCCACCCGGTCACTTAAGACACCGAACACCCCACCCGGTCACTTAAGACACCGAACACCCCACCCGGTCACTTAGACACCGAACACCCCACCCGGTCACTTAAGACACCGAACACCCCACCCGGTCACTTAAGACACCGAACACCCCACCCGGTCACTTAAGACACCGAACACCCCACCCGGTCACTTAAGACACCGAACACCCCACCCGGTCACTTAAGACACCGAACACCCCACCCGGTCACTTAAGACACCGAACACCCACACCGTCACTTAAGACACCGAACACCCCACCCGTCACTTAAGACACCGAACACCCCACCCGGTCACTTAAGACACTGAACACCCCACCCGGTCACTTAAGACACCGAACACCCCACCCAGTCACTTAAGACACCGAACACCCCACCCAGTCACTTAAGTTACCTTACACTCCACCCGGTCACTTAAGTCACCGAACACCCCACCCGGTCACTTAAGTTACCTAACACTCCACCCGGTCACTTAAGACACCGAACACTCCACCCGGTCACTTAAGAACGACACTGAACACCCACACCCGGTCACTTAAGACACCAAACACCCCCACCGGTCACTTAAGACACCGAACACTCCACCCGGTCACTTAAGACACCGAACACCCCACCCAGTCACTTAAGACACCTAACACTCCACCCGGTTACTTAAGACACTGAACACCCCACCCGGTCACTTAAGACACCGAACACCCCACCCAGTCACTTAAGACACCGAACACCCCACCCGGTCACTTAAGACACCGAACACCCCACCCGGTCACTTAAGACACCGAACACCCCACCCGGTCACTTAAGACACCGAACACCCCACCCGGTCACTTAAGACACCGAACACTCCACCCGTCACTTAAGACACCCAACACCCCACCCGGTCACTTAAGACACCAACACCCCACCCGGTCACTTAAGACACCGAACACCCCACCCGGTCACTTAAGACACCGAACACCCCACCCGGTCACTTAAGACACCGAACACCCCACCCGGTCACTTAAGACACCGAACACCCCACCCGGTCACTTAAGACACCGAACACCCCACCCGGTCACTTAAGACACCGAACACCCCACCCGTCACTTAAGACACCGAACACCCCACCCGGTCACTTAAGACACCGAACACCCCACCCGGTCACTTAAGACACCGAACACCCCACCCGGTCACTTAAGACACCGAACACCCCACCCGGTCACTTAAGACACCGAACACCCCACCCGGTCACTTAAGACACCGAACACCCCACCCGGTCACTTAAGACACCGAACACCCCACCCAGTCACTTAAGACACCGAACACCCCCACCGGTCACTTAAGACACCGACACCCCACCCGGTCACTTAAGTCACCGAACACCCCACCCGGTCACTTAAGACACCTAACACTCCACCCGGTCACTTAAGACACCGAACACTCCACCCGGTCACTTAAGACACCGAACACCCACCGGTACTTAAGACACGCCCGTCACTTAAGACACCAAACACCCCACCCGGTCACTTAAGACACCGAACACTCCACCCGGTCACTTAAGACACCGAACACCCCACCCGGTCACTTAAGACACCTAACACTCCACCCCGGTCACTTAAGACACTGAACACCCCACCCGGTCACTTAAGACACCGAACACCCCACCCGGTCACTTAAGACACCGAACACCCCACCCGGTCACTTAAGACACCGAACACCCCACCCAGTCACTTAAGACACCGAACACCCCACCCGGTCACTTAAGACACTGAACACCCCCACCCGGTCACTTAAGACACCGAACACCCCACCCGTCACTTAAGACACCGAACACCCCACCCGGTCACTTAAGTAACACTTACACCCCACCCACCGGTCACTTAAGACACCGAACACCCCCACCCGGTCACTTAAGACACTGAACACCCCACCCGGTCACTTAAGACACCGAACACCCCACCCAGTCACTTAAGACACCGAACACCCCACCCAGTCACTTAAGTTACCTAACACTCCACCCGGTCACTTAAGACACCGAACACCCCACCCGGTCACTTAAGACACCGAACACCCCACCCAGTCACTTAAGACACCTAACACTCCACCCGGTCACTTAAGACACCGAACACCCCACCCGGTCACTTAAGACACCGAACACTCCACCCGGTCACTTAAGACACCGAACACTCCACCCGGTCACTTAAGACACCGAACACCCCACCCGGTCACTTAAGACACCGAACACCCCACCCGGTCACTTAAGACACCGAACACCCCACCCGGTCACTTAAGACACCGAACACCCCACCCGGTCACTTAAGACACCGAACACTCCACCCGGTCACTTAAGACACCGAACACCCCACCCGGTCACTTAAGACACTGAACACCCCACCCGGTCACTTAAGACACCGAACACCCCACCCAGTCACTTAAGACACCGAACACCCCACCCAGTCACTTAAGTTACCTAACACTCCACCCGGTCACTTAAGACACCGAACACTCCACCCGGTCACTTAAGACACCGAACACCCCACCCGGTCACTTAAGACACCGAACACTCCACCCGGTCACTTAAGACACTGAACACCCCACCCGGTCACTTAAGACACCGAACACCCCACCCAGTCACTTAAGACACCGAACACCCCACCCGGTCACTTAAGACACCGAACACCCCACCCGGTCACTTAAGACACCGAACACTCCACCCGGTCACTTAAGACACCGAACACTCCACCGGTCACTTAGGACACCGAACACTCCATCCGGTCACTTAAGACACCGAACACCCCACCCGGTCACTTATGACACCGAACACTCCACCCGGTCACTTAAGACACACCGAACACCTACCCGGTCACTTAAGACACCGAACACTCCACCCGGTCACTTAAGACACCGAACACTCCACCCGGTCACTTAAGACACCGAACACCCCACTCGGTCACTTAAAACACCGAACACCCCACCCGGTCACTTTATACTGGTGAACCAATTGTCCCACTCCTTAAGGTATCACGAACTTCCATCTGATATCTAATGTCATAGGTAACTCTGGTCGATCAGAATGATGTTTGGTAGAATTCACATATCATTAAGGTATATCTGATCTACTCCGGATAATATATATAGGCCATCCTCGTAAGAAACTACAACTTTTATCAAAGTATATATAATAAATATCAAAGAAACACAGTTTAACAAAGCATGACAATTTATTGACTCGTGCCCTATCCAGGCCTCGAACTCACGATCTACGGCACCCAATCGCCTAGCCAAACATAGCTGCGCCTTCTACCACTGCGCCACATCCACATCACAAACTATATATAGATATACTAACGTGTTACTTTGCCACAAATGCATCTATATATATGCATTTTGATGCACTTTAAAGCTAGAGAGATACAAATGTACGTACTGTGAATGACAAATATGTAGGCAATATTTGATTGACAGCAGTATTATGCTAAAATATTAGATTATTAATACCGTATACCATTAGATTTGATACGCGGGTCATACAATCCACGATTTTGTTTTCGAAATCGAGAAAATATCAATTTGACCAATTATAATTTTGCAATCGGGCATCACGAGTATACTGTAAACCGACTAAAGTTCGCGGGTAAGTATAGAAATCGTGCAATTAAATTGATGCGAAAATGTAACTAGACATGAAAACACGAAACTGAGGCGCCACGAGGATAAATACAACAATTGATTTAATTTAAAACTATTCATTATTTCGCGGACCGTGCTCGACACCCAGAGGTTACTACCACCATCGTTGCATTCATAGAGTATGCTCGCAGATAAAATGTTCTCGAAAATCCCAACTATACGGTAATGAATAGTCTATTCAATAACAAACCTGTGGAATGGCTAGTTTCCATGGCAATTAATTCTGGTAACAACATCCTGGTGTCCTGTTCAAGGCGCTCCACTCTTGTTTCCAATGTCTTTACCATTTCAAATATAACAGGCCGTATTCGTTCCAGTACGGCTTGCTCAACGAAGACATATTTCTTTTCTTCGCCAAATAGTTGTGAATCTCCATTTGTGATGAGTTGGGCCAGTGCAAGGAGCAGTAGAATGATTGAATGTATATCTGGTGGCATTTTAAAGAGTAAATTAAGGAGGTGGCCAACACCTGTTGTAGGTCCGCAGTCTAATAAAGGATATATATTTCTAATCGAAGTAATGTGCTCAGGCAACCTCACTTTTAGATTGATGCACATCCTTGTATTTAGGAAAGATTAAGAAAAATCTACGGAAACTGCGTTACTTTCAGGAAGGCCATATGTGTGCTCAAGTGGCGTTATCCTGAACAGAGTGTTAGTAGATAAATTATGGATCCTTTTTATTTCGTCAGAGACATGTGGTGCATACATCCGAATCACCTCTGAATATATATTATATGGAATTTAAAAAGAATGCATTCGTGTCAGACATTTTAAAAATAAAATTTTCGGATTGTCTTACCGGAAAGTAGGTCTTAAAACATATTCTCCACATTTTATATGTGTAATGAGCTTGAATTATAATATCTGGTAATTTCAACATGCATTAAATAGATTACGGTTATGCAACTTCTAGAACGAAAATAAATAACTAATTCCGTTTCGTGTGAATTTTAAACATTGCTTTATTTCAAACTTGGCCAATTCGTCATTTCAATGCATTGCGTTATCCGTTATGGTAGCAGAAAACAGTAGATTTGGACAATCTATGAAAATAAGGCGCATGCCTTAGAAATATAGATATAGTCATTTAACTGTAAAAAATACCTGTACAAAAGTATATATATAATTAATCAGCACAACTTTTGCAATTACAATTTGATATTTTGATACAGATTTGGCCATATTCTGCGCTTATTCATGCATGTGAATACCATGGTAACAACAAAAAACTACCTGAAAAATTGCAAAATATCATGATTTTTAGCCCAAAATTGCAGAAAATTGTACTCATTTTGTTTCTTAAGACCTACCTTAAATTGAGCACTACATCACAATGGCAAAATAAGCTAATTTATTTCATAGGTCGATCGTGTGGATTTTTCAATATTTTTGCCTAAACCCGCGCTATGGATTTTTCTTCAAGTAAAGCTAGCATTTCCGGTCAAGACGCACTTCCGGAGGAACCCAGAATTGTAATCTCTAACCCATTTTTGTTATGTTTATTTTTGAAAAAATTGAAGCTTAAATCAAACCCTCCATATTGGATGTACCAATTTCAGAATATATTTGATTTTTAATTTTTCATGCATGGCTCAAAACAGGGACTCCCCACTTAATAAAAATATAGGGGGGACAGGCTGTTCTTCTCTTGTTTGCTACCTATTAGTTGAGATATGTAGCCTTGAACTATGTCATAGTAACAATGAAGGTTCTGTGTGCGACAACATACGAGAGCAGGTAGCTTGGTCCTTTTATGTTCACCAAACTATAACAACCCATTAGGACCTCTCCTTAAAACATAATATATATAATAAGAAGACATTGTGTGTACGCAACATGTACAACAAAATGTGAAATAACGGGATAGTATTTTAAAGAAAGAGAGAATGGGAAGAGAGAAGGATAGGGGAGCGAAAGTGGGTAAATGGAAGGAAATCGGTATTAAATTGTAAACAGATAAAAAGAGGAGTTAAATTGCTCGTGTCCATTCACTTTGATTGGTTTTAATAAAATATTTTTGCATTCACACAACAAATGTTATGTGATTTAAAAATTCGAAAAATTACCATGTTAAGAACGCTTTATAATCATTAAAATACATCGTAAAACTCATCTCAGCCATTCCAAATCGTATTTTTTTCCCGGGGGAGACCCCCGGACCCCCTTACACCAAATCAAAATGCATCGCAAAACTCATTTCATCGCAAAACTCATTTCAGTCATTCTAAATCGTAATTTTTTCTCCCCTAGCAGGAGACCCCCGGACCCCCCAAACACCAAAATATCGCGCTTTCGGGCGCTCCCAAATTCACCAAAACTCATTTAAGCTATTCTAAATCTTAATATTTTTTCCCGGAGGAGGCCCCGAACACCCCAAACACCAGAATCTCGCGCCTTCGGCGCTCGATTGGTAATTTGGCAAATTTGCGAATTATTAATTTCCATTTAGCGACCACACTGTCGATAAATGTGTACAAGGATTAAATTTAAGGATATATGGAAAATGTACATAAAGCAAATATGATTGGGAGTTGAATTAATCTCCTTCTGTAGGTGCGGCGGCGGGGGGGGGGGGGGGGGGGTTACAAAATATTGAGGACCTTTGCCCCCCCCCCCCCCCCATTACGTTTCATCTTCCTACGCCACTGACATATTAGATAAACCTTTAAACAGAGTACCTTATTTACATCGCGTACTAATTTCCTTGATATAAATTCGGTTGCCATTCGCATTTTAAAATTCACATTGTCATTCCATACACGATATACTATATTTGGCGTTATTTTTACTAGAACACTTGATAAAACGTTGTTTTAACTGATTGAATATATAATGGAGGAAACAGACAGGATTGGGGTGTAGATAATATTCCGACTAAATAGTCGATCACAAATGAAGTGGCCAAGGACGGATGTTTTATTGTGAGTCATCATGTCAACTAACCTCTATACTTGACAGTCATAGTATGAACACTTATTACTTACAGAGTGATGTAATTCGGAGAAATCTGTTCATCATGCTTTTCCACTAGCTCACGGATAACAGGAGGGTGATTATCACCCTTCGTGACATCTCTGATGACAATGGCTGTGAATGGCACTTCGTCCGTCCTGATCATTTTGATCTTGTTTTTCCTGGGTAAAAATGGAAACTCGCAACTTATTGGAGAAGAAAAGAAATATGTCTTCGTGGAGCAAGCCGTTCTGGAGCGAATAAGGCCCGTGGTGTTGAGCCTGACAAAAGATCTAGAAGCAAGGATAGAACGCCTCGAGGAGGAAAACAGACGGATATCCTCAGACTTAACCGCCTTGAAAGCTGCCATACCTTCACCAGGTTAGACGATAGATTACTATTAAAATTATCCTCAATACACCGGGGGAGGGGGGTATATTTCAAGAATATTTTAATGTAAACCCGAAAGCGTTATTTCAGGAAGACCTGACGAATCTGGCAGAGTTTGACGATTACAGAGGGCATCCTGAAGCCGAGCAGTGTCCTGTTATTTGATTCTTTTATTGTACATCAAGGGGCTAAACCACATGTTTCATCTGTTGTCGCATACAGAGTCTTCAATATTGTTATGCCTTATAAAACTGGATATCTATTGAGAGTTATAGTAACCCATGGAAAATCGGAGATGAGAAAATATGCATGATAAAACTGTATTTATAAAATCTTGCTCGGTGGTGTCCAAATATAACTGTCTATAAAACGTACGATGTAATTGATTTCATGACATAAAATGTGTAACGAATGTAGCGGATTAACTAAAATATTTCAGTTGATTAAAGCTTATAAAACATCCATCATAGTTAGGCATGACCGATAAAACACATAGTGTACATTGTAATTGCTTGAATACACATAGATGTTAGAATATAACATATAAAGTATTTCGGACTCTTATCTGATAAAACACAAAATTGTTTTCATAAAAATAAGGCCATGAATCACGTTACCTTACCTAGCCAGCAGTGTTATCCTACACAGACATGCTAGAGATGTCTCCATACCCTGCCTTCACCATATGTTTGATTGTTTATCCCATCCTCTTGCTTTACACAGGTAAACCGACTGGCTGCCCCTCGACTGGCGATTGCACAATACAGGGTCTACAATGTAAGTATTTTTTTCTGTTTAGTCTTCAAACAGGTGTTATTTTGATTTTAAATATTATGAGCTAATTTCAATATAGAATGGTAGCTAAAGGCTTGATTCATAATGTTACGACATATATTTTTTTCTCTCAGAGAAGGGTTGTTTTATGAATAATATATTCGCCAATCAGGATCGACGTAACAAACTTTGATGATAATGTTATGCAAAGAAAATATTTAGTTGTGTGCAGATTGGAGTTATTGTTTTGCTAGTAAGAAGGCTTGTGAACTAAATCAAACCCATGTATAAGATATAAATAATGTTTTTTTATGTTTAGGTCCTATGTTTTTCATGGATCCACGGACACTGCACAGAACCCGATACATGTCTAGGGACAATCTGACTGTATATAACGGGGGTCAGTTCAGCACAAACAACTACGTCAAAGGGACCAATACCGACAGAAACTATGAAGGGGTGCAAGGGTCAAGTGTTATCACAAACACACAAGTCATTTACTTCGAAACGCAAATCTACTACCGAATCAAACACAAACTAGATGCAACCAATGTGGTGTTCGAGGTTGCTCTGGCAACAGAGGATGTCATTAATAATAGGGATCATGTTAGTAAAGAAAAAGGAGCATGGTCGGTCATTGCTCACAAGTCAAACACACGGGTTGTTCTCTTCTTTAAAAGTAATGGAGGTTCTGAAAGGTATAGGCAAACGCTCAGTGAAATTACTTCCGGTACAGAAAAATACTTAACGCTGGGATTTTTCGTGAACAGAGTGAACGGAACATTTTCTGTGTTTGATATCATCAGAAACTCGAAGCTCTATACATTTACGGGTGTAGATCGTGATAAGGACTTATGGCCCGTGTTCAGTGGTCATCAAGCCTTTAAATTAGATGTTCACATTCGACTTAACACTGAAATGAACATCAATAGTCTACCTTGTCTCTGCTGTAGATGATGTACTACTCTCATTTGTTTCGGAAATCCTCGGATTTTTAAACCAATTTCTACTGCAATATGCTCGAAATTGCACGGTTTGATTCGAAGACAGGTTGACGTTTGTCCTGGACTTAATGTAATAACGTGTATGATTGACCATCCTACAAACTGCTTCACATACTCACAGAATAGAGTGGGGGTACGTAATTTCGCACACTTTTGGCATTGATTTTAATGAATTTCAAATACTTTCATTCCGAACCAAAAAGGCTGGACTTACATCGGCAGATGTACAAGTTCTTCACAACACACGAGTATGTAACCGGATATGCGCAGACGTATCACTGCGCACGGGAGCTGTTATTAACTTGAGGTTCACCTGTAGTTGAACGGGTTTGGGGGACGTAATTTCGCACACCCCTCTAACTTTCTTGTTTTTGGAGAAAATAATTATTTTCAAACATTTCATGGACCAACAAACATCATAAACGAAGATTAAGTACAGTTCCAATCTTGAAATGACATCAAAACACAAATTATATTTCTAAATGAAAAAGTGACATTTCGCCGCCATTTTCGTTACGAAAAACGACCGCTCCCCATAGTAAACAATGTAAACGAGGTCAAGAAAGTCATAGCGTGTCCGCAGAAAATATCTGTTTTCCGCTTATATTTGATGGATTTTTCATACGGGTTTCGATATATTCTAAAAAAGGATAGTTTCTCTACATAATTGTACGTGAATCAGTTATTTATCACCCAGAATTATTTTATGTCAAGTGGTTTATTTTCTATAAATTTCTTTACTGAGATAGGCCGTATTGTTTCGATTTCGTTTTTTTCAAAACAAACTTATCCTGAAAAGTTTAACTAAATATGACAAAATCACAGTGAGAGGCCTCCTTTAGTCACAACATAAACAACAGAGCAAATCGTTCTGGCATTTAAAGGAAGATCGCGAAAAATCGTCAGGTGTGCGAAATTACGTACTGTGCGAAATTAAGTACCCTCACTCTATCCAATAGGCTAGTTTCGTGAATGTTATCATTTTTTTTTTTCATGTTAATGTCATTTTTTTTCTCTCTCTCATACCTACACCTGTAATACTGGCTGGTCAAGGGCATTACACTAATGTCGTTTGAGGCTGTATTCCATCGATATCCATGCAATAAAGCCTCGTGGCGTCACAGCGTCAACAAAGCTACTATGTGATCGGTACAATTTAACTTTTTTTCAGAAAGTAGTCTGACTTTACTTCAAAAGATACAAAAAAACGGAATTTGCGTTGAAAATAGCACGAAATTGACTTGCAGGTTTTTTTCCGAATATATTTCAAAATGACAGAAAATCAAAGTAGTAAAATTGCAATAAAACTTCAAGGTATGAGAGAAAAATACTCTTTCGTGTGTGGATATGAAGGATAAGGATATTCTACCCTCGGGATCACAAAATGGCGTGAGACTCTCGGCAAGCCTCGGATTTTACTTCATTTTGTGATCCTCGGGTAGAATATCTCTATCCTTTATATCCACTTATGAAAGAATTTTATATTATTTGTATATAAACAAGAGGAACATTTAATTATTTATATATATATATGGATTTTAAATAAAAACTGCAATTTAGAGCAATATATGTATGATTATATTTGTGTTCAGGTTTGGGTAATGATCCATCCCGAATAATATTCTCAAACAATGTTCATTTGGGAATGTTAGAAAGAAAAATGCAGTATGAGAATATAAGATATAGAAATGAATATACGCGTAATTGGATATATATAAATACAAATGGAAAGTATTTAAAGGGACAATTCAGTCTAAGAAAACATTAAAATGTGTACATATATCGGAAAAACCAAGCTCTAATAAAAACTGGATCAGTCGGCTTTACTGTGATATGCCAGAAAAGCCCATGGTAGTGAAATGCGTGTGAAATGTTCAAACTCGCTCGCTGTCCGCCATTACACATTGTGGTCGAACATCTTGTATGCCGAACCCTGTCCCTTGCTCGTAAAGTAATGCAACTTTTGTCTAGAACTGCTCAAATCGCTCTGACAGTAGAGTGTTTACCTTATTAGGTGAATTGCCTTACCTAAAAAAAAAAACATTTATCACCTCCTCAGTGGTTATGTAGTTAATTTGTTTAACGTGCGTGACTTTGGCTCGGATATGGGTACAGCGTACATATTGTACCTGCTTAATCGTACTGATCAACAATTTGTAATTACATCAGTATCCATAAAAATACTAATCAATGACGTGAAATTTGTCAATATTTTAGGCTATATGTTTCATAAGAAATGAAGAACGATACATTTATGCCATATTTTGCTTCTTGGTTATGTAAAAGAATTAGCCTGAGTGAATTGTCCCTTTTAATATGTGAGAATAGTGTATTAAATGTGATGTGATGTTTGAGAGATACGAGAGTATTTATATGAGTAATCAAATGTGATAAACTTCGAATGTTACATGTGATCTATGAAATTAAATAAGATAGTATGTGAGAATATTGTGGTGATAGAATGAAAACCGATAAAGGTAACTGACAGTGACTATGTGGATGATCGGTTAGTATACGTGTATATATATGTCCTACAGCTAAGGTGATTTAAGGACGACCTCCCTTGTATATGATGTGTTAGTGTGAATGTCTGTATATGTCCTACAGCTAAGGTGATTTAAGGACGACCTCCCCTGTATATGATGTGTTTGTGTGAATGTCTGTATATGTCCTACAGCTAAGGTGATTTAAGGACGACCTCCCCTGTATATGATGTGTTTGTGTGAATGTCTGTATATTTTTAGATTCTGCGGTATGATAGTAAATAGAGAGTGTAATGTTAGGTTTAAGTACCGTGTTCGACTCAATAAGCGCCCCATCCCTATAAGCGCCCCTCCCCTTTTTTAGGTTACAATTTCACTTACTTTGGATTAAATACAGACTGAAAATATGAAAACTTGTCTTACCAATTTCTTCTGCAAATTGGTTTATGGCTTACTTTGTAGAATAATTTTGTGAAAGGTTAGTCCAAATTTGTTTCTATTAAGCACCCCCTGAGTTGCTTCAATTTTTAAGCGCACTGGGCGTTTATTGGGTTGAATACGGTGAAAACTCCTAGAGGTGTGACTCGTATAGTATAAATTCTCAACATCATTTCCTGTTTATACTATATATATGTTCCCCACCGATGACACATGTTGTTCCAAGTAAAACTAGAGAATTAAACTAAATCTGATCAGCTATAGGCTATGACCTAACGAAAGACACCAAAAATAAACCCTTATGAAATATAATGATTTTGCAATGACTTAAACTAAAAATGGGCTCCAGTTATAAACACCATGTAAAATTCTGGAGTGATAAGTCCATATGTGTATTCATTTCTCATTTACTGAAAAGAAATGTTATAGTTGTAATTTACAGAACTACTTTTATGATATAATCTGGTCAACCTCAGAATATTAAGACCACTTTTACTGTGACCGCTGAGTGGTCAATAAATTCTTAATTACAATGCAGTTGAAAATGATAACTAGTATTACGATAAAATTTCAAAATAATTTATCATGTTCAGTTTCTGTCGGTTTTTAATATTTTGCAAGTCCACGATACAGCTATAGTTGGAAATTCATCATTGTACTGACCTGCTCTAAATTCATCATTTTACTAATTTGTTCTAAATCAGTTTAGTACTAAAATCTAAACATGGACTCAAAGTAACTGACATCCACGATACGCCAGGAGTTACTATCACTGACGGTATATAATCCCTGGAGTATCGAGGATGTGTTACTGATGATCAATATAGGTCAGATGATGACTGACGGAAGTTCTGATGTTGACCTGAAATGATTTTCAGAATGCTGGGTCTTCTTCCTCATGTCAATTGTAGTCTAGCACGATAATGGATAATATACATAGATGTTTCGCAACAGTGTTAATAAGATAATGTTTATTGAACTCGAGTTAGTTATAATTTTCAAATTTTAGAGTCACGAGCCTTAAATAGCGAGTGCCATGTCAAAACTTGAAAATTAACAAACTAGAGTTTTGATAAACCTGATGAATTACAGTCGAGCTGGGGAAATTGTTTACCCCACGACTTTAATTGGTCATATTTATAATGTAATAATCATTGGTTTCTCGTCAACATTCAGAGAAGCTTACTTCCATACACTGCGTCATGATATCTTTCCGTCATAAAATATAGTGCCTAAACAGAGTCAATATTCCGTTGTTTGATACTTTGAAGAAGGTAAATCTGCTATGAAAAGTAGTTCTAAGTTGGAAAAAAAAACTTGTAATCAAGAGAGGTAGGAACTGACCAACGTGTGTCGCTGATACCCAACTGATATTGAGAGAGGTAGGAACTGACCAATGTGTGTCGCTGATACCCAACTGATATTGTGAGAGGTAGGAATTGACCAACGTGTGTCGCAGATACCAAACTGATATTGAGTTATCACATGACAAATGCATAGTCATGGGATAAGTAATGGTTCTTAACCACTAAATCTGTTTTTAAAATGTGTCATTATTAAGCAAATTTAATCATGTTATCATTGTACAGATAAAAATATTTATATAACCATTGTGGACAACTATAATTGTTCTATTTTTGTAATGGTCCAGAGTATCTGTCAATCTGAACAGTTAGAGAAGCTTATTTGGGGGGGGGGGGGGGGGGGGGGGGGGTTGGAGGTCGTGCAGTAGACTAACAACTGTTTGCACCTTGTCCAGTTATGATCAACAGATGCAAATTATGCCGCACAGTTATCTCAGAAGCAAGCTACACAGAGCTTTTTGAAAATTTTGAAAATTTTTGTAAACAGATACAATGTAAAAAGGCAGTTTCTTCTTGGTTTCGCTTCTTTATGTTCCACTCAGTATAAAGGTTCTGGTTGTGGCGCCATGTTTACATTCCGCTTACTGCGTTGGCTTCCTATGCTACCAATACGTTCATCCTGTCTCAGCTAGCCGTGATTCTTTTTACTTCACTGGTCTCTTTGGCGACCATTCACACCTAGCTGCAATATTGCATCTCAAAATACTTCTAGACAGATAAATGGTGTCGTCTGTAGAAAAAGCTTAGTAGGTCGGGTACGTATATTCTTTCTAACCAAGACTATCAAATGTCCTTGCAACCGCTTACTTTACATATCAGCTGTCCTTATAACGCTTCGCAACACCCATGTCAGTTATCCCAGAGGCGGATGTAGCTTTGTTCCGGTCTGTATACCCCAGTGCCACTAAGACTTAACGAAACAGTCATTCATCTTAACTATGGTATCTACTAACTTACCACTCCATTGTCTCAAATGTTGTCATTGCTACGTAATGTACGGAAAGAGGTCAAAAACACGCATGTTACGTAACTCCAGCCTCGGTTTCCTAGATACACCACATCGGTCTATGGTCCCCATGTTCATTGCCAACTGATGTTATCATTTACCAATGTGAAGTCCTGCACTGTCAACCGCAACTGAGGCATATAACATGCATTTGTAGCAGATGAATAATCATATATTTTCAGCGTGAGTTGCTTAATGGCTTAAATGGCTTACCATCATTTACAATCGCTTACATATATGTATAATAGCTAGATCATCAATACTTCCTTAGCCTTTCTGATGATCGCTTGTGTTCTATATATCCTTCCACACCTTGGGCTCCTTGCCATTCAGCACGTTTGACAGCGAATATGTGTTAATTTCAAGTTACAATCTCAGTTATGATATACCAAGAACAGCATTTCCATGCAAAGCATGACGTTAAAGTCTTCATTCATCAAATATAATTCTACATTCCGAATGGCGACTTACCCGGAAAAAATGATGTCAACCATAGGAAAATAAGTTCTAGGATGGTTAGGTACCTCACCACAAACATTCTGACCGACAAGCTATATTTATATTTGGCGTTGTGTCAGTGTCAAAAAAAACGTCAATAAATTTCAAAAGACTACCTTAAGTAAGATTAACAGCTAGGGTCACTTAAGGACGGTGTCTTGCGTGTGTGAAGTGCGTGTTTTGGGAGACAGTGATATGTTCGTGTTGTCTTCTTGTATAGTGGAACTACTGTTCTTTTCAGTGTTATATTTGGTTCTGTCCCCTGACCGAGACACCCCATAGTCCAGGAAAGTGGTAGTCTCTGCTCCTGCTTAGCGCTCAGCATTAAGAGAATGGGACTGCTGGTTCGCCCGTTGTCAGTATAGGACGGCTGGTTCGCCCGTTGTCAGTATAAGACGACAGGTTCGCCCGTTGTCAGTACAGGACGACTGGTTCGCCCGTTGTCAGTATAGGACGGCTGGTTCGCCCGTTGTCAGTATAAGACGACAGGTTCGCCCGTTGTCAGTACAGGACGACTGGTTCGCCCGTTGTCAGTATTGGACGGCTGGTTCGCCCGTTGTCAGTATAGGACGGCTGGTTCGCCCGTTGTCAGTATAAGACGGCTGGTTCGCCCGTTGTCAGTACAGGACGACAGGTTCGCCCGTTGTCAGTACAGGACGACAGGTTCGCCCGTTGTCAGTATTGGACGGCTGGTTCGCCCGTTGTCAGTATAGTACGGCTGGTTCGCCCGTTGTCAGTATAAGACGGCTGGTTCGTCCGTTGTCATTATAGGGCGTCTGGTTCGTCCGTTGTCAGTATAAGACGGCTGGTTCGCCCGTTGTCAGTATAGGACAGTGGTCGCCCTTTGTCAGTAAAGGACGGCTGCTTCGTCTGTTGTCAGTATAGGACGGCAGGCCACCTGTTGTCAGTCTAGGACGACTGGTTCGCCCCGTTGTCAGTATAGACTGATGGTTCGCCCGTTGTCAGTATAGGACTGCTGGTTCGCCCGTTGTCAGTATTGGACGGCTGGTTCGCACGTTGTCAGTATTGGACGGCTGGTTCGCCCGTTGTCAGTCTAGGACGACTGGTTCTCCCCGTTGTCAGTATAGGACTGATGGTTCGCCCGTTGTCAGTATAGGACGGCTGGTTCGCCCGTTGTCAGTATTGGACGGCTGGTTCGCCCGTTGTCAGTATTGGACGGCTGGTTCGCCCGTTGTCAGTATAGGACGGTTGATCGCCCGTTGTCAGTACAGGACGACTGGTTCGCCCGTTGTCAGTATTTGACGGCTGGTTCGCCCGTTGTCAGTATAGGTTTGCTTTATCGCCCGTTGTCAGTATTGGACGGCTGGTTCGCCCGTTGTCAGTATAGGACGGCTAGGGTCACTTAAGGACGGTGTCTTGCGTGTGTGAAGTGCGTGTTTTGGGAGACAGTGATATGTTCGTGTTGTCTTCTTGTATAGTGGAACTACTGTTCTTTTCAGTGCTATATTTGGTTCTGTCCCCTGACGAGACACCCCATAGTCCAGGAAAGTGGTAGTCTCTGCTCCTGCTTAGCGCTCAACATTAAGAGAATGGGACGGCTGGTCGCCCGTTGTCAGTATAGGACGGCTGTCGCCCGTTGTCAGTATAGTACGGTTGGTTCGCCCGTTGTCAGTATAGGACGGCTGGTTCGCCCGTTGTCAGTATTGGACGGCTGGTTCGCCCGTTGTCAGTATTGGACGGCTGGTTCGCCCGTTGTCAGTATAGGACGGCTGGTTCGCCCGTTGTCAGTATAGGACGGCTGGTTCGCCCGTTGTCAGTATAGGACGGCTGGTTCGCCCGTTGTCAGTATTGGACGGCTGGTTCGCCCGTTGTCAGTATTGGACGGCTGGTTCGCCCGTTGTCAGTATAGGACGGCTGGTTCGTCGTTGTCAGTATAGTACGGTTGGTTCGCCCGTTGTCAGTATAGTACGGTTGGTTCGTCCGTTGTCAGTATAGGACGGCTGGTTCGCCCGTTGTCAGTATAGGACGGCTGGTTCGCCCGTTGTCAGTATAGGACGGTTGATTCGCCCGTTGTCAGTATTGGACGGCTGGTTCGCCCGTTGTCTGTATAGGATTGCTGGTTCGCCCGTTGTCAGTATAGGTTTGCTTTATCGCCCGTTGTCAGTATTGGACGGCTGGTTCGCCCGTTGTCAGTATAGGACGGCTAGGGTCACTTAAGGACGGTGTCTTGCGTGTGTGAAGTGCGTGTTTTGGGAGACAGTGATATGTTCGTGTTGTCTTCTTGTATAGTGGAACTACTGTTCTTTTCAGTGCTATATTTGGTTCTGTCCCCTGACCGAGACACCCCATAGTCCAGGAAAGTGGTAGTCTCTGCTCCTGCTTAGCGCTCAACATTAAGAGAATGGGACGGCTGGTCGCCCGTTGTCAGTATTGGACGGCTGGTTCGCCCGTTGTCAGTATAGGACGGCTGGTTCGCCCGTTGTCAGTATAGGACGGCTGGTTCGCCCGTTGTCAGTATAGGACGGCTGGTTCGCCCGTTGTCAGTATTGGACGGCTGGTTCGCCCGTTGTCAGTATAGGACGGCTGGTTCGCCCGTTGTCAGTATAGGACGTCTGGTTCGCCCGTTGTCAGTATAGGACGGCTGGTTCGCCCGTTGTCAGTATTGGACGGCTGGTTCGCCCGTTGTCAGTATAGGACGGCTGGTTCGCCCGTTGTCAGTATAGGACGGCTGGTTCGCCCGTTGTCAGTATAGGACGGCTGGTTCGCCCGTTGTCAGTATAGTACGGTTGGTTCGTCCGTTGTCAGTATAGGACGCTGGTTTCGCCCGTTGTCAGTATTGGACGGTGGTTCGCCCGTTGTCATTATTGGACGGCTGGTTCGCCCGTTGTCAGTATAAGACGGCTGGTTCGCCCGTTGTCAGTATTGGACGGCTGGTTCGCCCGTTGTCAGTATAGGACGGTTGATCGCCCGTTGTCAGTACAGGACGGCTGGTTTCGCCGTTGTCAGTATAGGATTTGCTGGTTCGCCGTTGTCAGTATAGGTTTGCTTTATCGCGCCGTTGTCAGTATTGGACGGCTGGTTCGCCCGTTGTCAGTATAGGACGGCTAGGGTCACTTAAGGACGGTGTCTTGCGTGTGTGAAGTGCGTGTTTTGGGAGACAGTGATATGTTCGTGTTGTCTTCTTGTATAGTGGAACTACTGTTCTTTTCAGTGCTATATTTGGTTCTGTCCCCCCTGACCGAGACACCCCCATAGTCCAGGAAAGTGGTAGTCTCTGCTCCTGCTTAGCGCTCAACATTAAGAGAATGGGACGGCTGGTCGCCCGTTGTCAGTATAGGAACGGCTGTAGTCGCCCGTTGTCAGTTATAGTACGGTTGGTTCGTCCGTGGGTCAGTTATAGGACGGCTGGTTCGCCCCGTTGTCAGTATTGGAGACGGTGGTTCGCCCGTTGTCATTATTGGACGGCTGGTTCGCCCGTTGTCAGTATAAGACGGCTGGTTCGCGCCGTTGTCAGTATAGTACGGTTGGTTTCGTCCGTTGTCAGTATAGGACGGCTGGTTCGCCCGTTGTCAGTATTGGACGGCTGGTTCGCCCGTTGTCATTATTGGACGGCTGGTTCGCCCGTTGTCAGTATAAGACGGCTGGTTCGTCGTTGTCAGTATAGTACGGTTGGTTCGCCCGTTGTCAGTATAGTACGGTTGGTTTCGTCCGTTGTCAGTATAGGACGGCTGGTTCGCCCGTTGTCAGTATTGGACGGCTGGTTCGCCCCCGTTTGTCATGTATTTGGACGGCTGGTCGCCCGTTGTCAGTACAGGACGGCTGGTTCGCCCGTTGTCAGTATAGGATTGCTGGTTCGCCCGTTGTCAGTATAGGTTTAGCTTTATCGCCCGTTGTCACGGCTGGTTCGCCCGTTGTCAGTATAAGACGGCTGGTTTGTTGTCGTGGAACTACTGTTCTTTTCAGTGCGTTGTAGTCAGGAAAGTGGTAGTAAGACGGCTGGTTCGCCCCGTTGTCAGTCAGTATAGTACGGCTGGTTCGCCCGTTGTCAGTATAATATATGGACGGCTGGTTCGCCCGTTGTCAGTATTGGACGGCTGGTTCGCCCGTTGTCAGTATAGAACGGCTGGTTCGCCCGTTGTCAGTATAGGACGGCTGGTTCGCCCGTTGTCAGTATAGGACGGTTGGTTCGCCCGTTGTATGAGTATTGTCAGTATAGGACGGTTGGTCGCCCGTTGTCAGTATAGGACGGCTGGTTCGCCCGTTCAGTATAGGACGGCTGTTCACCTGTTGTCAGTATTGGACGGCTGGTTCGCCCCGTTGTCAGTATAGGACGGCTGGTTCGCCCGTTGTCAGTATAGGACGGCTGGTTCGCCCGTTGTCAGTAGTGGACGGCTGGTTCGCCCGTTGTCAGTATTGGACGGCTGGTTCGCCCGTGTCAGGTGCGTGGACGGTGTATCGCTTCGTTGTCATTTGAGACATCGCTTGTGTTCAGTTATGATACTGGTATCGCCGTTGTCAGATTACGGTGATTACGCCCGTTGTCAGTAATGGACGGCCGTGAACCAATGGACCTAAAAGTGTCAACCTTGTCAGTATTTGTCCACTTTATTTTTAGAAGTTGTGTGTTATCGATATTTCTTGAGAACTACTGAAGGGATTTTGTTCAAACTTCACAGTTGGAGGTTTCCCTTGGTCCTAGTTGTGCCATACAGATTTTGAGGCTGATCGGAAAAACAAGATGGCCGCCAGGCAGCATCTTTGATTTTGGCAGTTGAAGTTTGTTATCGATATTTCTTGAGAACCACTGAAGGGATTTTGTTCAAACTTCACATGGAGGTTACCCTTGGTCCCTAGTTGTGCCATACAGATTTTGAGGCTGATCGGAAAAACAAGATGGCCGCCAGGCAGCCATCTTTGATTTTGGCAGTTGAAGTTTGTTATCGATATTTCTTGAGAACCACTGAAGGGATTTTGTTCAAACTTCACATGGAGGTTACCCTTGGTCCCTAGTTGTGCCATACAGATTTTGAGGCTGATCGGAAAAACAAGATGGCCGCCAGGCAGCCATCTTTGATTTTGGCAGTTGAAAGTTTGTTATCGATATTTCTTGAGAACTTCTGAAGGGATTTTGTTCAAACTTCACATGGAGGTTACCCTTGGTCCCTAGTTGTGCCATACAGATTTTGAGGCTGATCGGAAAAACAAGATGGCCGCCAGGCAGCCATCTTTGATTTTGGCAGTTGAAGTTTGTTATCGATATTTCTTGAGAACCACTGAAGGGATTTTGTTCAAACTTCACATGGAGGTTACCCTTGGTCCGTCCCTAGTTGTGCCATACAGATTTTGAGGCTGATCGGAAAAACAAAATGGCCGCCAGGCAGCCATCTTTGATTTTGGCAGTTGAAGTTTGTTATCGATATTTCTTGAGAACCACTGAAGGGATTTTGTTCAAACTTCACATGGAGGTTACCCTTGGTCCCTATTTGTGCCATACAGATTTTGAGGCTGATCGGAAAAACAAGATGGCCGCCAGGCAGCCATCTTTGATTTTGGCAGTTGAAGTTTGTTATCGATATTTCTTGAGAACTACTGAAGGGATTTTGTTCAAACTTCACATGGAGGTCACCCTTGGTCCCTTTTTGTGCCATACAGATTTTGAGGCTGATAGGAAAAAACAAGATGGCCGCCAGGCGGCCATCTTGGATTTTGATAGTTAAGGTTTGATATCCCCATTTCTCAAAAAGTGCTGAAGGGATCTTTCTCAAATTTAATATGTAGGTTCCCCTAGGGCCCTTGTTGTGCATATTGCATTTTTGGACCAATCGGTGAACAAGATGGCCGCCAGGCCGCCATCTTGGATTTCGATAGTTAAAGTTTTTTATGGCTATTTCTCAGATAGTACTGAAGGGATCTGTCTCAAATTTCATATGTAGGTTCCCCTAGGGACCTAGTTATGCATATTGCATTTTCGGACCGATCCGTGAACAAGATGGCCGCCAGGCAGCCATCTTGGATTTTGTTATCGCTATTTCTCAGAAAGCACTGAAGGAATCTGTCTCAAAATTCATATAGGTTCCCCTAGGGCCCTAGTTGTGCATATTGTGATTTGGGACCGATCGGTCAACAAAATTGCTGCCGGGCAGCAATCTTGGATTTTTATATTCAAAGTTTGTTATCGCTATTTCTCAGAAAGTATTGAATGGATCTTTCTCAAATTTCACATGTAGGTTCCCCTAGGGCCCTAGTTGTGCATATTGTGATTTGGGACCGATTGATCAACAAGATGGCTGCCAAGGAGTCATCTTGAATTTTGATAGTTGAAGTTTGTTACCGCTATTTCTCAAAAGGTACTGAAGCGATCTGTCTCAAATTTTATATGTAGTATGTTTGAAAAAGTTTAAAAAGTAGAGAAAAGATCCATCTTTCCTTTGTCAGATATAGATCATTCTTTGCTGGGCGCCAAGATCTCTCTGGGATATCTTGTTTACATTTCAATGCCAAATCATTTTTTTTCACAATTAATCATTAATTAAATTTAATTAATTTCGTGATTTACAATTTAGAACCTCCATTGTCGTTGCTGCTAATACGTTTTTCGATGTCTTTTTTTTTTTTTTTTTTTTTGCAATTCTATCTAAATTGCCTGTGGAATTTAATCATACACAGGATAAGTTGACCTAAAATTCTCTCTACATAGTTAACAACAGAACAACAAACATCAGATAAAAATCTAAACAAAGATTTTATTCCCTGTATTGTTATATTAAATTTTGTGTAAATACACAAAATCAATAATATTTAAAGACATTTGTTTAACCTATTATACATGTTTATGTGATTTTACGATAAGAAATAATCTTTGTTATTGTCACTGCATCCATTTAATACATGTTGATTTACCTCGCTCTTAATTCTCTCATACCATTGACTACAACAGGACCTGATAATATAATTTTTTTAAACAATTTTGTTTTGCTTTCCAGCACTGATTTATTCATTTTAAACTTTTAAAGTATCAACACTTTCATCCAGACCAGACAAAAAAGCTTCCTTAAAACCTATCAAACCATTATCGATCAATCATTTCAATTATCTAGTGAATGTCATATAGACCATCAACAAATTAAATTCAACACCTAGTTAATAGGTATAAAACTGATATCAAAAGCCCAAAGTTACAACCAAATTGTATCACCAAACATTCGCACTGTAGATGTTGATTATCCTTGTACACGTTTTGGTCACACCGAAGATAAGCGTTAGTTTTTAAATTGAGCACGTATTAATTTGTTTGATAATGAAACATTTATGAAGTGCACCTGTTTATACTATTTCACATTAAGATCAGCTCTTCATTTCTATCTCTATAGCAGCTGGCTAAATAGCAAAATAATTTATGAGAAAAAAAAACAACAACAAAATATCACTTCCAATCATGCATCACAAGATGAAAAGTTTTCTATTTTTGAGGAAAATGACACAAGACCTTCCAAACGTAAAGAACAGAAATCTTTTATGATAGTTTACAATGAACAATAATGCCCCTCCCATGGCCCCTCCCATGACCCCTTCCCTCCCCCCCTCTGTGGAATACTACATTCGATGTTTGCTCTTTTTATGTTTGTGACGATGTCGACTAGGACTTCTAGACGTTGACCTTTTGTGTGGCGACCTTGACCTTGATCTCCTTGACCTTTTAGGACTGAAATCAGACAAAGATAGATAGAGTTTGGGTATAAATCATAAACAGAAAAAAATGTAATTTTTCAGTTGAAAGTAACACAATGTAATTTCCATATTATGTATTTATAAGTGTATATCAAATTATACTTATAATTAAATAGTTTTGCTTCTCCCCAGATTCATAATAACCTTACTTTATATATATGATGAAAACAAAGTTAAAAATTTTAGGTCGTTATTTTAGATACCTAGAAAGTCAAGCTACAATGTATATGTTTTACCTTATGTTTTACGGTTTTATTGCTTTCCTGCTTTGAACTACTTCAGAGTTTTATCATTTTCAATAAGGACTTTTCATCGTATTTAAGCTCAAATCTCCAATGCTTACATACCTTTTCATCGTAATAAAGCTCAAATCTCCAATGCTTACATACTTTTCCATCGTATTAAAGCTCAAATCTCCAATGCTTACATACCTTTTCATCGTAATAAAGCTCAAATCTCCAATGCTTACATACTTTTCATTGTATTAAAGCTCAAATCTCCAATGCTTAAATCTCCATATGCTTACATACCTTTTCATTGTAGTAAAGCTCAAATCTCCAATGCTTACATACCTTTTCATTGTAGTAAAGCTCAAATCTCCAATGCTTACATACCTTTTCATCGTATTAAAGCTCAAATCTCCAATGCTTACGTACCTTTTCATTGTAGTAACAAATCTCCAATGCTTACATACCTTTTCATTCTTTTGGAGCTTCTCTTTGGACTACTAGAAATTGATCTATACGCTGATGGAGAATATGATCTAGATCGATGTCGCTTTCTAGGATCTCTCCCAGGCGAGTCTGTTTCCTGTAACAAGAATGTAAGGGAACATTAAGGCGAGTGGTTGTTAACGGAGTTCTAAATACATATTACATGTAACAGATATTATTTGTGAGGCTAATTCAGTAATTGTATATGAAGGCACAGATTTAGATGGTTGAGCAAAGACCCAGAGAAAAACTACCGACCAGCTGTCAGTACCTGGCAACTGCCCTACATGGGATTCAATGAGAGAGCTAGAGGTGGAAGGCTTGTGGTAATATGTCAGGAAATTCTTATCACTTCTTCACCATTGTACCTGTAGTTTTAGGAAGTATACAAATCCATACACTATGCATCAATACTAACCTTCTGTAGTAGTTTCTTTCTGTAGTGCTCCACCTGCTGGGATATTGTGATGTGACTTTTCCTAGATCTCTTTCCTGCTTCCAGTTCATCTTGGTACTTCATCACTTTCACCTTAAATTTAATGCAAATTCAATCTGAATTGACTCTCAATGCGTTTCCCAATGAATGATTATCCATCTCCCTACAATCTTATTAAAATACAAATCCTTATAACCACTCTGTTTTATAGAGGATCTGAGAACATCCCATAAAGGGTCATGTTCGGATGACCTTTCTAACACGAGTACTTCAGATCACACACATTTTCTACACATTGCTACGTCAATTGATAACGTCATTTCGTCCGTGTATATGTATACATTTAGCTTATTTATGCTCTTTGGGTGAGATGACTACGTACATGAGAATAATTCCGACAGCTTTTTCAAACTATTTCGTCCCCAATCAAGATTCTGGCAGTGCAAATTTGATTTGCCATTTTCGAAGATCATCTGGACGTGACCTCTAATGGGATGTTGTCAGATCTTCTTATCAAACGTAGTGATAATAAGGATCTTTATTTTAATCAGATTGATCTCCCTATGAACTGTTGCCATCATTTTCCAACCAACTGTTATATCATTCTCTCAATGCACTGAAACTGGAAAACTCCTATCTCCCTAAAATCTGTTCTTCCAGCTGTCTCCCAATGAACAGTTAAATAAGGACTGGTAACACTATCTCCCTATACACCATATTCTCTCTCAGTTTCGCCTCCTTCCCTTACCTCAATCTGCCTCAGTTTTGCCCTCCTACCCTTACCTCAATCTTCCTCAGTTTTGCCCTCCTTCCCTTACCTCAATCTGCCTAAGTTTTGCCCTCCTTCCCTTACCTCAATCTCCCCCAGTTTCTCCCTCCTTCCTCTACCTCAATCTCCCTCAGTTTCTCCCTCCTTCCCCTACCTCAATCTGCCTCAGTTTCGCCCTCCTTTTCCCTACCTCAATCTCCCTCAGTTCTGCCCTCCTTCTCTTACCTCAATCTGCCTCAGTTTCACCATCCTTCCCCTACCTCAATCTGCCTCAGTTTCGCCTCCTTTCCCTACCTCAATCTGCCTCAGTTTCGCCTCCTTTCCCTACCTCAATCTCCCTCAGTTTCGCCCTCCTTTACCTACCTCAATCTCCCTCAGTTTCGCCTCCTTTCCCTACCTCAATCTCCCTCAGTTTCGCCTCCTTTCCCTACCTCAATCTCCCCCAGTTTCACCTCCTTTCCCTACCTCAATCTCCCTCAGTTTTGCCCTCCTTTCCCTACCTCAATCTCCCTCGGTTTCCCCTCCTTTTTCTTACATTAATCTCCCTCAGTTTCGCCTCCTTCCCTTCCTCAATCTCCCTCAGTTTCGCCTCCTTTCCCTACCTCAATCTCCCTCAGTTTTGCCCTCCTTTCCCTACCTCAACCTCCCTCGGTTTCCCCCTCCTTTTTCTTACATTAATCTCCCTCAGTTTCGCCTCCTTTCCCTACCTCAATCTCCCTCAGTTTCGCCCTTTTTACTTACCTCAATCTCCCTCAGTTTTGCCCTCCTTTTCCCTACCTCAATCTCTCTAAGTTTCGCTCTCCTTCCCCTACCTCAATCTCCCTCAGTTTCGCCCTCCTTCCCCTTCCTCAATCTCCCTCAGTTTCGCCTCCTTTCCCTACCTCAATCTCCCTCAGTTTTGCCCTCCTTTCCTCTGTCATCTCCTGTTTATGATGATAATCGGAGTAGTCCTGGAAACTTTCCTCATCTGAAGCTGTCCCCCGAGAGTAGCCTTCCTCTTCATCTAGAGGTCTGCAAATTTGGAAATCATTTTGTATACAGTTTGATCTGCCTTAGTCAAATTCAGAAAAAACAAGAAGGAAACAAATATACAACTATTTTTTCAATTCTGAAAGTAGAATTACATCGTATCAGTTTGAATTGAACCACATACAGAAGAATGTCTATCAGAGTGTAATTTTTGTAGATTTTTGGATCATGAAATGGATACGAGTATGAATCTTTCTATTCCCTATTGTAGATTATCAAAGTATTTTATAGAGGTACTCACTGTCCATCAATATCTTCATACATCTCTCCCTGAGGTTTTTCTTCTTCCTCTTCTTCCTCCTCCTCCTGGTTGTCAAGGAGATCCCATTTAGAGGTTGTCATAGCTACAAACACAAACCCATTTTCAAATTCAAGTGTAATATATAGAAGATTTTTCTGCTAAATTCAAGTGTAATATATAAAAGATTTGTCTCCTATCTCCAGACCGAAAAATATGTTTGACACATCAAAATATTTGACTCATAGAGTTTGACTCATCGAAGTTCTACTGTAACAGGTAACCTTTACACAAGATCTATGTAATCTTTCACCTACTTTATACCATGGTCTGTCTCCTTAGTTACAGTTTTGTGTCCTTAGCTACAGTTTTGTGTCCTTAATTAGTTTTGTCTCCTAAGCTACAGTTTTGTGTCCTTAATTAGTTTTGTCTCCTAAGTTACAGTTTTGTCTCCTTAGTTTCAGTTTTGTCTCCTTTGTTACAGTTTTGTCTCCTTAGTTTCAGTTTTGTCTCCTTAGTTACAGTTTTGTCTCCTTAATTAGTTTTGTCTCCTTAGTTACAGTTTTGTCTCCTTAGTTACAGTTGTCTCCTTAGTTACTCCTTTAGTTGTCAGTTTTGTTACAGTTTTGTCTCCTTAATAGTTTTGTCTCCTTAATAGTTTTGTCTCCTTAGTTACAGTTGTGTCTCATTAATCAGTTTTGTCTCCTTAGTAACAGTTTTGTCTCCTTAGTTACAGTTGTGTCTCCTTGGTTACGTCTCCTTAATTAGTTTTGTCTCCTTAGTTACAGTTTTGTCGCCTTAGTTACAGTTTTGTCTCCTTAGTTACAGTTGTGTCTCCTTGGTTACGTCTCCTTAATTAGTTTTGTCTCCTTAGTTACAGTTTTGTCGCCTTAGTTAGTTTTGTCTCCTTAGTTACAGTTGTGTCTCCTTAATTAGTTTTGTCTCCTTAATTACAGTTTTGTCTCCTTAGTTACAGTTTTGTCCCTTTTATTTTGTGTCCTTAGTTACAGTTTTGTGTCCTGAGTTACAGTTTTGTCTC
Organism: Argopecten irradians; assembly: GCF_041381155.1. Lineage (NCBI taxonomy): Eukaryota > Metazoa > Mollusca > Bivalvia > Pectinida > Pectinidae > Argopecten > Argopecten irradians. The sequence continues at coordinate 10,060,823 of NC_091147.1, read as the reverse complement.
CTTTATTTGTCTCCTTAGTTACAGTTTTGTCTCCTTAGTTACAGTTTTGTCTCCTTAGGTACAGTTTTGTCCCCTTAGTTAGTTTTGTCTCCGTAGTTACAGTTTTGTCTCCTTAGTTACAGTTTTGTTTCCTTAGATACAAACTTACCCTGAGCCTCTAGTTCAGCATCATCAACAGTTTCCCATTTGGATTTAAAGAATTTTGGAGCCACAGGTGATGCCCTGCGATCCTCCTCGCGGTCCTGTTTCCTTCTCATATCGCCAACTAAAACAAAATCAAAGATAGTTCAGTTATTAAAATGTATACAAAATTTCCAATAAAACAATTTTAACTAAATCAATTTTCATTAATATTTCAATCAAAACAATCTTAACTAAATCAGTTATTACCTACTAATTAAAATTAAACATTTTGGTATCACCATTCAAAGGCTCAGTAACAGAACAGTAATATAGTTATTTGTGTGTTATTTCTTGTTTCTACTGTGACGTTGTACTTACTTGGAGCCCCGTCAAGATCCTCCGAGTATGGCTCACCATCATATTCCACGAGAGCTTTACCGTCGACATCTTCCTTTGACTGGTCAAGTGGGGCACCATCCAAGTCTTCTATAGGAGCACCGTCAAGGTCCTCGCTGTCTGAATGGTCAATGCCTGGTAGCTTGGTGACAGTCTGCTGGTAGATAAATCATAGACATCAATAGATAGCAGCTATCAGACAATAACAACACCCTAAAACAAAATCCAACATCCAATGACAATTTTATTTCTACATTGATTAACTCTTTCCGTACTTTGTAGTCTTTCTGAATTGTGTCACAAAGTGATTATTACCTCACGGCCAGTAGTTTTTTGAGAAAAATGCTGCACAAAATGTTATTGTAACAAAAGAATGTGAATATTGAATTTCAACAATGGGTAAGAGGAAGGGTAAAACCCTGTCAACTATAGTTGATAACGGTACGGAGAGAGTTCATCCTTCCCTCTCCCTCCTCTGTAAAATGCAACCTTATTACAATTTTATAACACAAACAGATAAGCAATCAAATTTCTATGGGTTATTATGGTGAGTTAAGAACATCACACCAGAATTTTGATAATATTCTCATTAATACGAAAGATTAAATTAGCCTATCGAGACCTGAATTGTTCATCAATGGAGGGTTCAGGGCCATATACTAACCTTTGTAGGGACGAGACCTAGGAAGATATTCTGTAGGTTTATCAAATAATCATTGGGATAAATGGCCCAATCTTCCCACGCACGGAAACAGCCCATTACCTTTTGCTGTGAAACAAGAAGAAAACATATTGAATAATCTCATTCAAGTTATTCCCCTTGATATGGTAATAGTTAAAGACTTCAGTAACTTAACAGTATTTTGTACTTGTTTATAACTCAAATAAATATTACAAGTCATTTTATCAATATATTAATCAATAAAAAAAACAAGAATATCAAACAACATGACAGTCAATATCAGTATTGGGATTATTCTTCCTTACTCACTTTAAACTGTTCTGCCTTTAGCCGACCATCAATATTCACGTAAGTCTCATGTACATCTTTGAATATTTCTCTTAATTTAATTTGAAAACTGAAATACATGAAAAATATGCAATATCAAAATACAATACCGGTGACAACACTTCAGTTTATTTTGTACTTATTTAAATACACAATATATCAGTAGGGGTTCTATCACCAGTTTGTTAACATAAAATATACACAGAATCGAGCGATCAGTACAAGGAATAATACAGGATTGAATTTTTTTCTCTTTCTTTTTAATGTATCATAAATAGTAACTATAGCAATCAGTAGAAAATTTAAAGCGTATTAAATGCTTTTAATATCAGTTACCAAATTTGATATCTGCGAGACATCATTCATATATATTTTAGTGTTTTCTTGTTTAAACTCTTTAGGTATGGAGGAGCATTTCACATAATGACAGTATATATCCCGAGACCAACTCGATTTGCACTCTTATTAGAAGATCTTCCAGCTTATAGACAGCAGAAGATCTTCCAGCTTATAGCCAGCAGAAGATCTTCCAGCTTATAGACAGCAGAAGACCTTCCAGCTCATAGACAGCAGATCTTCCAGCTTATAGACAGCAGAAGATCTTCCAGCTTATAGACAGCAGAAGATCTTCCAGCTTATAGACAGAAGATCTTCCAGCTTATAGACAGAAGATCTTCCAGCTTATAGACAGAAGATCTTCCAGCTTATAGACAGCAGAAGATCTTCCAGCTTATAGACAGAAGATCTTCCAGCTTATAGACAGAAGATCTTCCAGCTTATAGACAGAAGATCTTCCAGCTTATAGACAGAGAGATCTTCCAGCTCATAGACAGCAGATCTTCCAGCTTATAGACAGCAGAAGATCTTCCAGCTTATAGACAGCAGAAGATCTTCCAGCTTATAGACAGCAAGATCTTCCAGCTTATAGACAGAAGATCTTCCAGCTTATAGACAGAAGATCTTCCAGCTTATAGACAGCAGAAGATCTTCCAGCTTATAGACAGCAGAAGATCTTCCAGCTTATAGACAGAAGATCTTCCAGCTTATAGACAGAAGATCTTCCAGCTTATAGACAGAAGATCTTCCAGTTTATAGACAGAAGATCTTCCAGCTTATAGACAGAAGATCTTCCAGTTTATAGACAGAAGATCTTTCAGCTTATAGACAGAAGATCTTCAAGCTTATAGATAGAAGAGCTTACAGGAGCAGAAGAGCTATAAATCAAATGATCGGAAGTAGACATATAAAAGGGTAAATCAAGTTAGACTGTGGAGATTTGTAGATTGTATTACTTACCATTTTCTAAAGAATGAAGCATTAGGGACCTTAGCACTACTGTTAAATAAAATATCAGAAACCAGAAACAACCTCGCAATCTGAAACAAAAATTAAATCACTCATCATCCTATATGATAAAGAATTAGATACATCAGGAAAAGATATAGCTGAGGAATTATAACAGAGTCAATATTTTTACAAAATAAAATCCATGGAGTGTATGTCTGTGCCAACTTTTTTTATAAACACACACATTCAATTAAATCACAGAATTGAAAGTTGGAAGCAATTTGACATAAGGAGAGTCCCTGTTCTATAATTTACATGAAGAAATTACTCAACTTAATTTTTTCAAGATTAAATGAACACAGCTTCACTGAAGGATAACTTTCTTTAATTCTGTAATGTTTTTTAAAGAAATATAAATAATTCCCAAAAAAAAGGTATAAATATTTATCTTTTAGGGATTTGAGTAATATGGACAAAGGAAACATGAAAATTTGCAATTTTAGCCATTTTGTGACTTTAATTGGACAAACAAACGATGAAATCGGACCTTTTTAGGGATCGGAGTCTGAAGAATTGACAAGGATTCTGTAATACATTCTACGATTTCCTCTGCAGCCTCTGCGTGGTCTAAACACCATACCATGGCGTCACCGACCTTCATTCTCTCTGGGGTCAGCTCACGTAATGTGTCTTCTAACCGGTCTCTTTGGCTGCAAAACAAAGCATAATATTCACACAAATTACACAAAAAGTTACAGTTGCTATCTTTATTTCGGCACACACAATTTCTCAAACATTACCTAATTCTAACAACATCATAAAGAGATTATAACTGCTTGGTAGGTAGATAGGTCTTAATATTCCGATGAAAATGACAATCTCATTTTAAAAGTTTTTACATTGATAAAGAGAATGAGACATAGAAGATGTAAATGTATAGCAAATAAATTCAGTGAAAACTTAACATTTGCTTAGGGTTATTTTTAGATTCTTATTATAGAAATATGTCTTATAGTAGGTATCAACCTAATTATTAGAAAGTGTATAGAAAAGACAGCAGACCCTTTAACAACAGAAAACTACAAATCTTCACAAAAGTAAAACAAACCTATCTGTTAACTGGCCCTTCTTGCTGACAACTTCCTCTTCCTGGTCAAAGTTGAGTTCCTCACGTACCAGCTCATCTGGCATGCCCTGTGTGTAGGGGTTCATGGGAGGTGGTTTCCATAGAGAGCCTCCCTTAAACATTTTAAACTCGTCTGTTCTCCACCGGTATGGCGAGTCACCCTGTTGTAGCAAATTAACATTAGATTGTTGTCAGAATCTAGGAGTGTCTATTTCAGTACTGCATTATTTAATTATCGTTAACTTACAGGAAAGAGTTCCGACCTTGGCATCTTTTGTTATTATTTACACTAGGGCATCTTTTGTTTCTCTTTACACTAACTTAAGTTATATATAGGCAATTTATTAATTGTAATTGAACACTGATGAAGTATTAAGAAATATTCATAATTTCATCTCACTATTCATTATCCTGTATAAATACTAGTAAAATGAAATCATGGACCAAATATACAATTAATGTTTTATCAAAATTGATTAAGCTGAATTCAATTAGATGAAAACCAACTTTCTCTTGCAGCTACTAAAGTTTTCAATTTCCTATCCAGCCATCTTTGCAGAGATTAAATTTCGGGGATTTAAATTTATATAGAAATATCTTTCCATGTAAATGTAGAAGATATCAACTTGCAGAGATAAATCTTCATAACTTACCATGGTTTACAATCTTTCCGAATATAAATCGCATGCGACAGAATGTTGGTTTACAGTACATAATCTTATACTTTCAATATTTCCTAAGTTACCTGAAGGATTGTGTACATTTTCCATCGGTAGTAGAGATGTGCTGGACTTTGGTTGTCAAACAGGAACCTGTAAATTTTATATACAGCATGGTTAACTCTCACTCGATAGATTTGTCACACCCGACACTCAAACAGATCTGCTGGTTTATACAAATCTCATCATTTTCAGAAATAATTGAAAAAGAAAGGTGTAATACTGACTTTATGATTTTTATTTAAAACTGAAAAAGTTCCATTCAACCGACAAAAAATACTGAACAATAACTTCAATATTTGTATAATATCAGCATTAAAAGTCTAATGACTATTTATCAGAAATTACTTTTCTAATAATGATATTGTGATTATTATGTAAACATCAAAAAATTTTTTTACAAGAGGGCCAAAATCTGATTAAGAAAGAATAAATTCCTTTTTCTTCTTCTTATGACTTAAGCCAAAATGAGACAAATAATACCCAGCAGATAGAAAAGCCAAGTGTGACAGTAAAACATTATAATACTATACAGACATGTAACAAAACATCTCCAGAGAAATGTGTGAGCTTAACATCATGGTGACTACAGCTCTCCTTTATCAAACAATGAAAGTTTTGACAAATATTGCAGTGGCAGTATCACATGTTTTGGTCTACTCAAATGTTTGGCAAATCTATTTCTGATCGGAAACGGTACATACTGCATTATAGTAGTATTTAACTGATGTTAACATGTTTCAAGAATAAGAATTCAGTATAAAATTCAACATTAACCTTAAAGTACAGTATTTTTTTCCTTCCAATTGTTAATGTAACAATCAAATACATGTACACAGTACAATACACTTGGTATTTCCAGACACCATGGAGTAATTTCAAAAGAAACTTGGGACAGGCACAGGTAAGCACATATACATCAGGTGGTGGGAGTATACTTACCTCGTACAATGTTAGGTTGGGGGGGATATGTATATACATATATAAAGAGCAGATTTATCCCATTCACCCCTGAAATTTTATAACGGACAGCTCCAGTTCTTGAACAAGATGAGTCCAAATGCATCTTCAGGGGTGAGTAGGTTATTAACATATGCAGGGCTGCATCAATTACACCACAAAACCATACCCAACACAGCAAAATTAATGATGCTATTAAGTTAATGAATTCAAGAGCTTGTTTGCTTCAACAAACCCAAATAAGGGAAATCATTTTTATATTTCTATATATAATTTCAGTACTGAGTACTCAGGTATGTATTGTTTTCATATGATACACTAAAGAAGGAAGGTGAGTTTTGAAGACCACCTTGAGAAAAGGATCAATTTGATGTAAATAGTTTTATCATTGTTGTCATGTAAATGATGCAGCTATGAGGAACAAACTAAAAAGCAAACAAAAATCTACAAAACAAAACTTCCCAAATGATTGGACATTTAACAGGTGATGGAGTATTAACTTTGCAAAAGTATGAGGAAAAAGAATATGGTTATAGAGATTATTGGAGCCAGCTACACTGTGTAGAAAAACTAAATAATTAGGTTATTATGCAATAAATTGTTTAAAAAAATCCTTTCTTTAATTCCATGTATTTTAACCACAAGTAAACTACTGGTTAGAAGAGAAAATGTCTTTAAGTCAACTCTGTGTGATTTCAGTGATGTTTTGTATAGGACTTCTGGTTTTTCAGTTGACAAAGAAATGACAATGTGTAGAAGATACAGACAGAATAAGGAGAGAAGAGTTGTCTGATCTTTCTAGCCTACTATGAATGGCAACTTATAGATCAGAATATAACATCCATTTTACATAATAATGCTTTGTAGAATGGCAACTTATAGATCAGAATATAACATCCATTTTAGATTATAATGCTTTGTAATTTGAAGACTTTTTTCATGTGTCTTTGTGATGCATTGATAAAATTAAGCGGACACTAAATCTGGATTAATGACAAACAACACTTTGTAACTTTGTTACCGAATGTAATCATTTAAAAACAATGTTGCTAAAAAACAAGAGTCAAACTTCAGCCAATGAACACTGAAGAACTCAATCTGAACTTTTTTTCAAATGGTCTCATACTTTTGGGTAACAAAGTTAATTGTGATAAAAACGTCTGGATTAAAATTTTAAATAAACATGCAGGTATAATAGCAAATCAGTATATAAAAATGAATGCAGTGGGTTAGGGAAAGTATGTATTATGTACATGCAAATATTAGTAATAAATCAAGTTTTGCTACCAATCATACCAACATCCATCAATGCCTCAGAAATATATTCAAATTATCTTTACTATTTTTCAAAAAAATATTTACAATCAACTTATTGTAAAATTTACTTTGAATTAAAAGTAGAAATTAAAAAATTACTACAAAACTAATGTTTTCATCAACATACAATAATCAGTATCATCAATAAAATTATATTAATGAAGACTTAATGTTATTTCCAATAAGCGCTTTCATAGACTTCAATTCATACATGAATTAATTAACTAATAGCAATATTTCAATTAAACTCTTATATCACAGTAACACAAACGATTTGCTATGATTTTCAAATCAGTTTTTGAAAGAACCATAGCTGATCCTTTGTAAATCATTTAACAAAACTTCTTCTCAGTAAAAACAGAAAAATATTCATTAATGTGATCAATAATTATCTTTAATCTCTACATATTAAAGATATGATAGTTTCTTCCTTACCTGAACATAGGGTTACTGATCTCTCGATTCATGATCATGGCTTCAAACATGGGACCTTCTCGAACAACAAACTCGATCATTCGATGTATCACACACAGAAGATTTCTGTAGAAAAGAAGCATAAAAGTCGAACCACAAACTCACCGGCGGGCAAATCACGCCACCAGTGGAACATATTCCCAGCATGTTACATGTACCATAATCAATTATATACAACAACACACTCGCACTCTTCTCCATAACTTAAACAACCGCATTCAGAAATATCCTTGAATTTAGTTCAATTGAATTTGTAATGTGAAATATTTAAAAAATGGTATTTGCATTAAAGAAAATTTCACCTGTAATCTGATTTTCAAAGTTGTCAACACACTTAGATTTTTTCTGAAACAATTTCATCTATCTAAATTTCAGACTTACATTAAATACAATCATTCAAGGATATTTTCTAATTTCATTCATAGATCCTCAGACATTTTTAACACTTCATGTACATTGTTTAATACTTTTGGTAAGTCAAATATATAATTAATCTTTTTAAAAAACTTGCTGAAGGAATTTTTTCGACAAGTAAAATAGGTTTCAGGATATAAAATGTTATTTTTCCCCTTACATACCAAAATTGGTAACATTCTCCCTTCTCTTTCTCCCTAATCCTATTATACAGTAAACTCCAAACACATACAACTACACTAAACAAAGGCAATATTACCTGGATTTTAAACAAAATCTACCAGGTAAATGTAGATAAGCTCTTATTCTGATCATTGAGGATAAATGTTAATCCTCGGAATTTTGTGTAGGTTATGCTACTGTCATTGAAAATATGATGTAGTTCTCATTAAAATGAGAAAATCATTTAAGTGTTGGCCTTTACAAAGCAGTACAGTAAGGTAGGTCTAATACCAGAGCGAAAGAAATAGCAACTCTTAGTTTAAATACATTGAAATAGCATAAACTGTTTCAATATCTGATAATTCATCGAAAAAGAAAAAAGTAAAAAAGAAAAAAAAAAAAAAAAGATATTAAAGGTGTACTTTTTTAAAGCCTGTAGCAAGTGACTTTATTTGTAACTTTAGAGACCAAAATAATTCCAAAAGTTCTCTCCTTAGTAAAACAAACCTCACTTTCTTCTTAAAATTTTCAAAGTCACAAAAGTAACGTACAACTGAACAGAAAGTTGTGACATACTGTATTCATGTTAACTGTTCAAGTACACACACACTCCTTATCTCCAGGGATCACTACTATGCACTGTGGTAACCAGGGTGTTTTTTTTTTTAATTATTTAGATTATGATCCTATTAAATTACAATATGTGCTAAAGATTACATAAATCAAAATAAAATTTAACAGATTACAGATTTAATGTGATGGCCCTAATTCTGTACAGCTATAGATTTGACTGAAGACAGATTCACTGGTAGGCTCTTCTCAAACTCTCCAAAATCTCAAACAAAATACATTCAGAAACTGATACATCTCCAACGCAATCACACATCAATGATTTTAAACCAAACAATAGTTTAAATTTGCATGTTATTATCAATGAAAAGAGAGTGTAAGTTTTCGGTGATTCCATTAAAATAAATTCAATAGAAATATCTCTAATTCACCGGTCATGCCGAAAAAACAAACATACAGGAATCACAATCTTACTGTTACAAAATAAGAAAAATAGTAAAGTTCTCAATAAATACTTTTTGAGACAGACATTTCTTCAAATGAAAAAGCTTCAACTTTTTTAAAACTTACTTATATGAAATAAAAAAAAAAAATGGATTCTTTACAAAATGTAATAAAAATCAATTTATTTTATTTTAAAATAAAAAGAAAATTTACTTTTACAATAAATCAAATTCACTTAAATGAGAAATGATGGAACAAAAGATATGAAAACAAATCTATGTATGGAAGAAATTTCCTATTTCCTTTCTCCATGACCCATCTCCTGTGTCCCATAGGTGGTGCCACTGTGGTGTCCAGTCCATGATTCGTCCGATCCCTACCGATCCCTAACTTTACAATCTTTGTACAATTTGTTGTTCTAGATAAATCTTAAAAAACTAAAATGGTATACCTTTCTGTGGGAATTACCACTTTCACAACAGCTTTGGCTAAAGTCTGGAGAAATCGCAGTTGAAAAACCAAATTAAGTTCTATTTAGTATGGGCTCTCTATACACATGTCAACAATATACATACATCAATTTAATATCATTCATTGAATTATCTTTTCATTATGTATAACTTTGTTGACAAAAAATTCTCAAGAAAATGTCTCATTTTTATAATAATAACAAATTATCTTTAACTATATTCATTAAGAAACAATGTTGAAACATAATAAATTAAAGTTTGCGAGAGAATATGAAAGCAGTGTAGAATTTGACTTTTTATCGAATACATACAAAAGAGAGAGATAAGGCTATTCTATTTGATAGAGAGGCTGAGAGACACATAATTTAAAATTCAGAGGCTAGGGTCGATATTGGTGACAACATCATTAATTATCGGGGAAATATTACATTTCAAGGTAGCTATTTTTTGCAAATGTAAACATAGAATTTCAAAAAGGACCCAATACAAATTTAATCTTCAAAGAATTTCCCTGATATTCAGTTCAAAATATTGGAAATTTTCCAATCCATCAAAAACTGGAACCTAAACCAAAAAGAGGTGGGAATAGGGTTGATCCTGTGTATCATTTACCTTCTCCAGATCCTCAGCAGGTTCATCTTTTGACGATCCATTAATTCCCGGAGGGGGCACATTGCCGTATAATTTTTCTGACCGCAGCCTTCGACTGCTCTTGCTCGGCTGAGCGTTGAACGGTAAGCCAGATGGAGGCGGTGGTTGTGTTAACTCGACTAAAGCGGGAGGTATATAGACTGGGTGTGGGGGTATCGGCACTGCCTTACCCCAACCTAGCTTCATTTCAAATTGCATCACTTCTTTGCCTGTGTTAAACATTCAGAATTCAACAGCAAATCGCTCTTTAATATCATTGCTTCACAATTCAAAACATATCTAGAAAACATTAGAAATTCTAAACTAATATATAACACTTGATATTGAGTTTATTGTTATAATCATTAAAATTCTGAACAAACCAAATTCTGAATTTCAGATGAACAATTATTCATAAAGCCCAGAGTAATTAAGCCCCATCAAATGCATAACGTAAATCTATATCATATAATAAGCTTCAAAACCACCCTGCCCTCCCACAAATAAGAAACCTTTTCTGTTTCTCTTAAACTCATCAAACTAAGACGGAGGCAAATTACAAACAAGCCCTCTCTATATACATAAATGTGACTTTTTACCATATATCTGGTACAATACATATCAATGTCTTTGTTATTTCTATTTCAGTATTCCTGTGCTTACCCTTGAGAGAATTCATGGCTCTCTCTCCATCTTTTCTGTTCATGAAGGCAACAAAACCACAATTTCTTCCCCTGGATCGCTCTTCATCCGTTCTTGGCCACATTATTTTTACACTGGCGAGCGGCCCATACCTCCCGAACGTCTCACATAACTGTTGTTCCGTCATCTATGGACACATAAGAGCTTCATCAATGACCAAACAAAAATTACATGTAATTGTGTGTACTACTCGTTTTGCTTTTTCATTGTTGTTGACACAGCCTATAGCTATATATCAATATTTTCCATCTTAATAATTTCATAAATTTAATTTCATAAAGTGCACTTGACCCAAATTTGGTTGCCTTAAATTTTGCATAAAATTAATGTTTATGCATCAATAAATAAATTTTCCAAACAAACAAATGGATGTAGCATATGAGAATAATGGTATAATTATTTGGTGAGCTACATTTGACATAAATGAGATGTGTATTTCCCCCCAAAATTGTATTTTGCACTTCACAAAACTTTAAAAAGTAGCTTAACTAGACCAACAGCAAGATAGTTAACGATTGAATACAAAAGTGTTCCAGTATCAGACTCAAAGGCATGCTAAATATTATTGGAATAGTTTGTGATATGTACATCAAGGGACAGAATTGGTTGATCTATCTATACCACCAAACTCTCACGTTAACATTAACAGAATGAAATACATACCTTTGGATTAATGTTGCCTACATATATATTTGTTGTACTTTCATCTGCAGGGTCATACGGACCAAGTCGCATACTGTCAGCTACAGTTTAAAATATACAACTTATGTAAATGCAAAATTTTCCACAATTATTTATTCGAAAAGTCATCATAATATGCATATTTTGAAAACTTGTATAATTGAGACCACATTGCCTTAATGTAGGTGAGAGCATGATTTAAAGCTTGATGAAGAAGAGAATATTTCAATACCGATTTTTCAATAAAAATGAGTTCAAAGTTGTTTTTTTTTAAATTCACATGTAAATTTGAAATAAATCCAACATTTTGATTCAAGGCGCTTTTTTCCCCTTAAGTACTAATAATTCATCATGACAGCTTTCTGAAATTTAAGGACAAAAAAACACAAATAAAAAAAACACAAAATCTACAAATATTTCAATATTTTCCTTTTGTAACTTCTGTATACCTTTATTGAATCCAGGTTCTAAGGATGCCTCAAACTTTCCAAATCTGTCCTCGGGAGGCTCGGGCACGGATTCAAACCCTTGATTTCTGATACCAGCCTTCCATCGGTGTCGCTCTTCCCTCTCAAGCTGTATTCTGTTATGAACACCAAACCATTACATATTTCAGTGTTTTTATTTTTGTGGTTTCATTGTAACTACAAAACAATGAATATTTCACACAATGAAAATTTCATATTATACAGTAGATGTGAATTTCTTCTTTACAGTTACCATGTTGGTTCATTACAATATAGTAACCTGACTCAGTCTGAGTAATCTAATGCTGATGCTCTTAGCTAACTCACTGTTTTAATTCTTCTTTAAAAATTTCTAGATTACTCCTCTTCTTTTGTTCTTCCTTCTTCTTTTTCCCTACACTGAAACTCTGAAATAAAAAGTACAACAAATGTAAAATCAATAGAACAATATCTGTTTATATATATAAATACATAAATGTCTATGCCTCCATAAAAAGTAGGGGTTAGATGTGATATGATTGGTCCTATTAATGTTGAGAGACAGACAGAGGTAACGCCATTCAAGCACAGGTATTTTAAATCCATTTTTTGACTTGATCCTAGCAACACTGAACACTTTGAAGTATTTTAATCTTGCTGATATCAACTGCTATTATTAAACTTCATATGTAAATCACTCAGTATTGTTCATATTTTAACTTACAGCTTTTCGATTAGGGATTTATTTAATTTTATCAATATACATCCTAGCTAGTGGATTAAAGATGCTTATATTCCAAACAGTTCAGCTATACAAAGTAAATCTACTAGATTATATGCTTACAGATCGATCGGAGAAAGACCTGAACTCGGAACGATCATCCCCATCATCATCTTTCTTTTTAGCCTCTTTCATGGACTGAAATGTGGACGCCAGCTCAGCTAGTTTAGAGGTAGGCTTGTACAGTTTGCTTTTCTCAGGTTTTGTGGATGGTGCTGTAAAGCAAAACATTCTATTTTAAATTATGCTCACAAAAGTTAGCACCCACAACCACTCAAATTTTAACAAAACTCCTCCTTTGACCAGATACAACAACTTACATAATTTCTCTGGATTGACAACTCTTCCTTTGACCAGACCAAACAACTTACATGATTTCTCTGGATTGACAACTCCTCCTTTGACCAGACCAAACAACTTACATGATTTCTCTGGATTGACAACTCCTCCTTTGACCAGATACAACAACTTACATGATTTCTCTGGATTGACAACTCCTCCTTTGACCAGATACAACAACTTACATGATTTCTCTGGATTGACAACTCCTCCTTTGACCAGATACAACAACTTACATGATTTCTCTGGATTGACAACTCCTCCTTTGACCAGATACAACAACTTACATGATTTCTGTGGATTGACAACTCCTCCTTTGACCAGATACAACAACTTACATGATTTCTCTGGATTGACAACTCCTCCTTTGACCAGATACAACAACTTACATGATTTCTCTGGATTGACAACTCCTCCTTTGACCAGACCAAACAACTTACATGATTTCTCTGGATTGACAACTCCTCCTTTGACCAGATACAACAACTTACATGATTTCTCTGGATTGACAACTCCTCCTTTGACCAGATACAACAACTTACATGATTTCTCTGGATTGACAACTCCTCCTTTGATCAGATACAACAACTTACATGATTTCTCTGGATTGACAACTCCTCCTTTGACCAGACCAAACAACTTACATGATTTCTCTGGATTGACAACTCCTCCTTTGACCAGATACAACAACTTGCATGATTTCTCTGGATTGACAACTCCTCCTTTGATCAGATAAAACAACTTACATGATTTCTCTGGATTGACAACTCCTCCTTTGACCAGATACAACAACTTACATGATTTCTCTGGATTGACAACTCCTCCTTTGACCAGATACAACAACTTACATGATTTCTCTGGATTGACAACTCCTCCTTTGACCCAGGCCTTATTTGCTTGTTTTCCACTATCCTGGAAGGAGGCCACAAACTCCTCGTAAACCTGAGCTGCTGCATGTGCATCTTTCTGTAAAATGAAGATAGTACAGGTCACATCAGCCTTCAGTTACCCTATACCATTATATCTGTAGGAAAAGCTTCAGTCATACATGTGTAGGGATCATATTAAAAATTAGCAGGACTCTGGAAGTCACCAATCAAGGATGTAGATTCGCTGATTTTGAAAAATTGAGTCATGGACAGAAACAACACAAATGTCTAAAACAAATCCCATATGATTTATCTATATGTTATAGCATGTCCTTCTATGTATATAAAATTGGTTTTTTATTTATATCTATTTTCAAATATCATAAGTTTACTTTAAGAACTTTACAAGGTATGCATTTCATTATAGTTAAAAAGAATAGTTGGGCAAAGAAAACCAGTCTAAATGCCTTCATTGGCCTTCCAAAAGTTCTCACATATTAATACGACGGCCAAGTTCTGCTTATGTTTCCCAGTTCTGACCATTAAAGTAAAGGAAAGTTGAAAGTCAACCGGGAGGACGTTTTAGGATTCCTATACTTTAAATTAGTTTCTTCGTACGCAGACAGATTTTGGCGAGAGATTTTATTTTTCTATTTCATAAGAAATTTACCGACTTTAGCCATCCTTGCCCGACAGTTCACTTTAAGCTTTTGTTTTATTGGTTTTTGGCTTACCTTTTTCTTAAGTTCTTCTTGTTCCCTTTTTGACAAAGATTTCTTTCCTATATTCATGGTACCAACTTCAAAAGCCTTTAGTTTACTTTCGGATATTGCCTGCAAAAACACCGAAAAATAGCCAAATCTATAGAAAAGTTCTAGTTGTACATGTCCACACAATTAAATTAGTTTAATTTATTATGAAATTAAAATTTCATTTTCTTTTTGAAAACTTTTCATATAATCATTATTAATGCATCCTCCTGTTCCTCTACATTGCAGAAGCCTCCAACAACATATATACTGGTACAGACATTCAGACACACAATGCATTGTATGTATGGGGGAGACCAGCCTTGAATGTCCTTAGCTGTTAATAGGGCATTAATCCAAAGCAATAAACAGTACACAGTCACTCCACATATTTAGTTGTCTTTTACAATCATGCAATGGGGCCAGCAGGTACAATTCTAATGCCCTACCTACAAGAGACACACCAATTACTTCACATCATACAGACTAGTAATTCTTTTGACTTTTAATTTGCACTACATCTGATCTTGGCTAAGGTAAATAGTAAACTTGACAAATGCCATTGTAAGAGAAGGGATATTGTCCTAATTACTGATACAGTTAAGCTTGCTGTGATGAATTGATTTCATCAAAACATCTTTCAAAAAGGAATATTGAAGGTTAATATTCACTTAACTAGAGTTCACCATGAGGCTGCTAGATATATTGTATCAATATGTAACCCTGGTCAATACTATCCCCAATATACCGCTCGCGATCGGCTAGAGAGAACTTCTCTTTGGCTCGATCAGTTGAGCGCCAGACTAGTAATCCTGAGGTCCCGAGCTCCTAGCTGCGATGACGTAGCTCTGAACGACGGACGGAAGATTTCTGACAGATGGTCGGTTTCCGGTAAATCAAACATGGTGGCGTATTTGAACAGAATTATACATGTGTTGTGTTTGCCTTGGATTTTACCACTAATAGTTGATGAAAGATTATAATCAAAAGGTTTGTGAATTGAATATTGATCATAGTTGTCAGAACAATACTGTTACATAAGGATAATACCCGAAAAATATATTTTTATCAGTCTCAAAGTGCCCGATGTGGATCACATCGGGGCTTGCAACACTAGCGGCAACGGGGTGGAATTCATACCCTGCCGGGAACCGGAGTGGAGGCAGGGTATGATTATTCGTTCTACCGAGCTCCATCCCTGGCATAGTGATTAAAATTATTATAAATCCCTTTTACACTGCCACCCATGCGAAGGAATCGTTGTGACCCTTGGAAACATAAGGACGAGTTGTTTCCTGGAGGGGGAGTATGTGATAACCCTGGTCAATACTATCCGCAATATACCTCTCTTTACCTCGAGGTTGAGCACCAGACCAGTAATTCAGAGGTCCCGAGTTTGATCCCTGGCAGAGGCAGTGATTAAATTTATTATAAATCCTGCACCCTGTTACAAATATGCGCGTAAATAATGAACAACCAGTGGGAATAATGCATTTTCCCCAAAAAATACAAAACAAAAAAATGTTTTGCATCAAAAACTTTTAGAAACCAATGTCATGAGTAGCATGCGATTGAATATCGAAATGTCTTTCAATATTTCACATCAGAACTAAATGAAATTGTTCTTTTTTACACTACTGGACAGAAATGCTGGACTTGTTTTTATAACTAGGTAGATCAAGTTATGAGAGGCGAGAAAACAAGCCACTGTGTGTGTGCATAAAGCATGCAATAAAACAATATCTCTGATATCCGCATTTTAACGAGCGAAAAAACGAATGAATCAATCGATCATCATAATGAATACACATTTGCTATTGAAACAACACCTTTGTAGAGCCTGGGGTTAACTTGTCCGTACGTAAACCCCATGGCAAAGACTTGTCCGCCATTTTTCTTCAGTGCGTTCGAGTGCATAATAAAAATAGAAGCTGTGTACGGACACGGGGAAAAACAGTTTCCGGAAACTTACAGGCTAGGGTCAAAAGTATATGGACACGTCATATTTTTACAATATTTCACGGATTCGGACAAATTTTCTCGAGTTTTCAACGAATTTTCCCAGATTTCGTGTATAAGTCGAAATTACTTACAAGTAATATTCCATTACATTTTCTGTATTTCAAGACATAGTCTATGCTAATAATAGGCCTATTTACGTTACGTTTAAGGATGTCAGACTTTACATTTTTCGATAAATGAATATTTATATTAGATTTGATTTCATTTTTGTTGTATAAATTTCATTTATATTCAATAATTATTTTGTATTATATGATTTGAAATTACAGTCAACATTTAAGTATTTATATTCAATATTTCGTATTTGTATTAGGCAAAAAAAATGTATGTTTAGGCAAGGATTTATAAGTGCTTGTTATAGGATTACATTGACAAAAAATAGGGTCGGTAAGTCGGGATTTTTTTATTATTATTTTAGAGTCTTTCAATCTAAAGTAATGGCCGGAACCAGAGTCTGAGATCGAAATATCGACTTTTATTTTTTTAGTAGGAAAGTGGGGAAATAATAAAGTCGGGTGAAAAACAAGGGTTGGTCGGGTAACCCTAAACAAACATTTTTTTAAGGGGGATGGAGTGGCGGGGGGGTGGGGGGGCTTATAAAAAAGTTATTTGTATGATTTGTTTTCATATTCTCAAAATTATCATTTGTGTTATATTTATCGCATCTATATCGTAAATGTTATTTGTTTCGGGTCTCCAACGATGTTGATTTGTTCTACTTAGTTATTTCGTCTTTTCGCATCATCGTAGATTTGTTGTGCTTGATATGAAAGTATCTTGTAAATGATAACTATAGACATTTGAATAGTGTAGCTTACTCATACAGAAAGAGCTTTGAACTTGAAACTGGTGTTTCTCAAGGCTCGGTCTTTAAACCACTATTATCACTATTATTTTCACAAAATAACAATAAAAAAAATATTTAAAAAAGAAAGAAAGAAAGAAATTATGTTGTATGTATACTATTTCAGACTCAGAAACTTATATTTCAGAGACAAATTATTTAATATACGTGTCAATATTTTTATAGGTTTATGTTTTTGCTTTGATTAATTAAAGATGCTCCACCGCCGACAGAGCTTAAATGATATTCATCATTTAAACAATAATTGGTGTTTAATCGTGTGTATATATATGCCTAATTAACACAAAAACAAAATGAAATAATTTATTTTGTCTTTGGTACATGCACAATCAGTACTTCATTCCGTATAGGATATAGTGCCACGAATTTTTTTCGGGATGCAATTGATTATTTTTCATATTTTTAATTTGAAGTAAAATTAGAAGCTCAAGCTTTTCAATGGTGGTAGTGGTGTAAAGTAAGTTTCTTTTGTAACTTAAGAAAAATACTAAATCGTCTGCTCGTGTTTTTGACACTGATTAAAAAAAACATTTGTCAACGGCAAAGCATCTTTAAGATTTTACTGATTCGTTTCTGTTTAATGTCAAAATTTTATATCAGGTAACCACTTGCACCATTTTGCCGACATGTGTTCACTTTTGAATCAGCTCTTATAATTTGTCACCATTAACAAACAAATTAACAATTTTATTTTTGTATATTTGTCCCACAGACAGGCGAAAATATAAAAATCAACCGACCCTACTTTTTATATATATAGGTACTTTATAATACAGTGTATAAATAAACTATGCCAACGGTATGCTCCGGGTAACGCAGGATCTTTACAACGTATGTGGCGAATCGACTTTTCTTACTTTACGCGCGAAAGGTTTTCAAACATGACCTTGGTCCCGTACCAATATGTATTTGCAAATATGCTGTATATTAAAAATAAAGATAAAATAACCAACTAGGTCATTTGCTATCACTTATGTTTTCATGCCCTCTTTAGGCGATTGTTATACTGCATATGTAAATGTATCATATCGCACACTTGTGAAAAAAATATCAGAAACATAAATACTCTCTAAATGACTCTAATATATATTTCTGATTTTCATTTATTCAATTAAAAATCTAGTTCCTGGTAACAGAGACATAATATATATACTTCTGGTGATAAAAGATCACCTTTATTCCACCAATAGATTCTGCTAGTACCATTGTTTTCTGTAAGTTGATGACAAAAGGAAAATCCTGAGCGAATGTGGGGGAGGGGCACCTGCTCCGGATTTACAGTCTGTCTACTTAGAGTTATAGTCTCCCAACACTGCGCATGTGTTGAAAAACACCGGAAGTTATAGTATTGATATTTTGGATTTGCTCAGCTGCTTATTTGACAGATTATAAAAATTAGCTAAAATCATATATATTCGAAGGAAGCAAACCCGCATAGGCGTGAAAACTCAAAGGTATTGTCTTCATGAACTATATTTTAAACACGTGAAAGTAAAACATATTTTAGGATGTATTTAGAAAATTAGAAGACATTTAATTTCGTGCATGTGACATTTGTCAACTCGCGATCTTACAAAAACTCGTGTGACCGAAATCTCTTCAATCCTTAGGTAAACACATGGTATGGTATTTAAAGTATCCATCTTTATGTAAAGGTAATGATTCATACCCATAAATCAAACCTGATTTATGTGAGTCAAAATACTATCAGGGTCTATCAGTATATTTGATGTCCTGCTAAAAACTTGCAGTCAATGCTTGTAATATTCAAAATAAATTCTGAACCATCATACAATTATCTGAATTTATCTCTGTAACTATTTGCTTTCGTTGATGCAGTTTTTCTGTGTCTCAAGTCCAAAATAATTGCCAAGGACTAAATAAAATGACAATTAATTATATGAGTGTCTCTGCGATTGGATGTGAAAGTTGATTAAAATAAAAAGATGTATATGCATATTAAATGAACTGAAAGAAATGAAATTAAAGACAGTGCCATGTCAATACTTACCGTTAGTTTTATGGATGCAGCTTAGGTTTTTGACATGAGGTTCTTGCAATTTGTGTTTCATTTGGTATATGATATTCGGCAAACATTATAATTTAAAATATCTACTTGCAGATTTCCATATTTGAAAAAAATAATCAAAGGGACCAAAATAAAAAAGCATAACTGATATGTCAGACTTCATAACTTTTATTTATTGTTGCCACATGACTGTTCTATTTGAGCTTCGATCTAAATTGCTGATGTTAGATTCTTTTTTACTCCCTGTCTGTAAACCAGTGTATAAACACTTCATTGTTATTTTATTATTTTTCAGAAGAGAAAAGAAAATGACACTAGAAATTGCAAAAGCTGGATGGCTATATCGTCAAAGTAGGTGAAATAACCATAACCTAGCTAGACAATTGCAGTATAATGCAATTTTTTTTTAATTCAACCTGTATACAATATAAAGACCACTTGGCTGGTCTTTATTATAGACAAGTTTGACTGTATGTAGTTATGTACACAGGTTAATTTCCTCACAGCCTGTACAGTAGGAAAAAATATCTCCCCTGATTCAAAGGTCAGTTTGGAAAAGCCACTATGTCTATGCAATAGACACTTAAATTTGTACAAATGCCGGTATTCATTGGACCTTTTATGGAATGTACCTAATTTTATTGTTAGTGTTATACTATTTTGTCAGAAGTTGTCGATGATTATAGACGTCTTTTACATAAGCTTTGGTACAATAATTTTTGTTATTTTTTAGGCACTATACTCCGTCGTTGGAAAAAAACTTGGTTTGTGTTATACCAAGATGGTGACTTGAGATATTTTGAAAGTCCTAACAGTCATGAACCTGAGGCGAGAATTGTGGTGAGGGCTGTGTGTAGTGCCATACAAGCAGGCCAGCTGGTGAGTATCTGTGGTAAAGGCTATGTGTAGTGCCATACAAGCAGGCCAACTGGTGAGTATCTGTGGTAAAACAAAGGCTGTGTGTAGTGCCATACAAGCAGGCCAGCTGGTGAGTATCTGTGGTAAAGGCTGGGTGTAGTGCCATACAGGCAGGCCAGCTGGTGAGTATCTGTGGTAAAGGCTGGGTATAGTGCCATACAGGCAGGCCAGCTGGTGAGTATGTGTGGTAAAGGCTGTGTGTAGTGCCATACAAGCAGGCCAGCTGGTGAGTATCTGTGGTAAAGAAAAGGCTGTGTGTAGTGCCATACAAGCAGGCCAGCTGGTGAGTATCTGTGGTAAAGGCTGTGTGTATTGCCATACAGGCAGGCCAGCTGGTGAGTATCTGTGGTAAAGGCTGGGTATAGTGCCATACAGGCAGGCCAGCTGGTGAGTATCTGTGGTAAAGGCTGTATGTAGTGCCATACAAGCAGGCCAGCTGGTGATTATCTGTGGTAAAACAAAGGCTAACTGTAGTGCCATACAAGCAGGCCAGATGGTGAGTATCTGTGTTAAGGCTGTGTGTAGTGCCATACAAGCAGACCAGCTGGGTAGCATCCGTGGTAAAAATGGGTGGGGTGACAGGATGTAGTTTAGTGGTTGAGGATGGGGTGACTGGGTGTTGTTTAGCGGTTAAGGATGGGGTGACTGGGTGTTTTTTTAGTGGTAAAGGATGGGGTAACTGGGTGTTGTTTAGTGGTTGAGGATGGGGTGACTGGGTGTTGTTTAGTGGTTAAGGATGGGGTGACTGGGTGTTGTTTAGTGGTTAAGGATGGTGTGACTGGGTGTTGTTTAGTGGTTAATGATGGGGTGACTGGATGTTGTTTAGTGGTTAATGATGGGGTGACTGGGTGATGTTTAGTTGTTCAGGATGGGGTGACTGGGTGTTGTTTAGTGGTTAAGGCTGGGGTGACTGGGTGTTGTTTAGTGGTTAAGGATGGGGTGACTGGGTGTTGTTTAGTGGTTAAGGATGGGGTGACTGGGTGATGTTTAGTGGTTAATGATGGGGTGACTGGGTGTTGTTTAGTGGTTAAGGATGGGGTGACTGGGTGTTGTTTAGTGGTTAAGGATGGGGTGACTGGGTGTTGTTTAGTGGTTAAGGATGGGGTGACTGGGTGTTGTTTAGTGGTTAAGGATGGGGTGACTGGGTGTTGTTTAGTGGTTAAGGATGGGGTGACTGGGTGTTGTTTAGTGGTTAAGGATGGGGTGACTGAGTGTTGTTTAGTGGTTAAGGATGGGGTGACTGGGTGTTGTTTAGTGGTTAAGGATGGGGTGACTTGGTGTTTAGTTAAGTCTTTCGCCTTTTACCTGGTCCACAAGGGTTTGATTCCCAGCGATGTAAACAGTTTTGAGGTTACGTGCCCGATCATCTACATTTATATTGGCAGTATTTCCAAACTCATACAGTAAACATTATAAGATGCTAAATCTAATATACCAAACCAAAACTTGGTCAATATCCTCACCAAATAAACAAAGATGGAATTATTTTACAGTGTGAAAATTCAGCTCCAGAGGGTAAGACAAAAGACTGTCTCCTGACATTGATCCTGCGAGATGGAGAACTCCGACTTTGTGCTGAGGACCCAGACGACATGAGGTAAGGAATATTTACTGTTAGACTTTTTGGCAGCATGAGATTTACATACTACATTTCATGTTTTCATGTCTAACAACATTAATAGGTAAAACGCTGTTGAATCTTTTTCACAGCAATTTATTTTTACAAATTCTAATCACTCACGAAATACACAAAAATAAATTGCTTGCAAAATTAACTTGATTTACAGTAATGTTTACATGTACCCTTAAGCTTGTTGACTAGAAAAAGTATTGTTTGAAAAATGTCACAAACTGTTTTGGATAATGTTAAAAAGATTACTGCCAATATAAATTGAGAAATGATCTGTTTCTATTATTTCAGGGCATGGCAGATAGCGTTAGAGGAGGCGAGAGTTCTCCCCCCTGGTTCTGCTGTTCATGCTTTGCCCCCTCCCTACACGGCGGGTCCTCCTCTCTACACGGCCAATATAGCTACAGATCTACGATCCTATCCCTACCAGGTTGCTAACGCCAACAGTGTAGTGTATCCACGGCAACAGGTGCAGTATTACTACCCAGGACAGGTGATATCTACATCCCCCTATACCACAGGTACCTATCAAACATAGGATCTGGTCTCATCAACATTCATCAACTTAAAAAAAACCTCATTAACCAAAGAGCTTTCCTTAACTTCTGTAATGCATTTCTATGAAATATTGTAAGTTAAGGTATTCCTTAAAATGAACTGTGTTAATGAACCTGGCCTTGGTTAAGGTTACATTTTCAGGGCACAGTTTTATGAACATTCCTTAACTTTAAGAAATCCCTTAACTTAAAATTGCCTACGGGAAAGCATTATAGAAGTTAAGGAAAATGCCTTAGGTCAAGGAGCCTTCCTTTATAAAATATGTTATGCTTTTCTATGGAAAATTTTAAGTTACGAAATTCCTTATGTTTGTGAAACTAGGCCCAGTTTTACTGATGAGTATTGAAATCCTGCATAAATGTTAAGCTCAATACTTCCATGACTTCTCTATCATAAACAGGAGCAGACGAATTAGTATTTTCCTTCAGTTACAAAAATTACTTTTTTTACACCATTACCACCATTGTTTGAGCTTCTTATTTTATTTCATGATAAAATATTAAAAATAATTAATTGCGTCCCGAAAAAATTCCATTACACTATGCCCTATATGGAATTCAGTACTGCTTGTGCATGCACCAAAAGCAAAATGAATTATTCTATATGCATTTTTGCCTGAATTAGACACATATAAAAACAATTATACATCAGTTATTGTTCGAATGATAGGTGTCGTTTATGCTCTGTCGGCGTGGAGCATCTTAAATTAATGATAGTACTTGAATTTATAATATGACAATTTAAGTATTTAATCCCTCTAGGAGTAGCAAGTAATGCTAAGGGCCTTGAGTAATGAGTTTTCAAATGCATACTCATTACCTCTGAATTATAATAGGGGTCAGTATTTTAAAGGACAATAAAGCCAGGTTTATAATTCTACTTATGATGACCTCTATATGTGTAATTTGAGCTTTGACCATTGATATCTTTACAGTTATGGCTCCACCTGCTAATCAGCCTGCAAGCAACATTGTTTATGTGAACAATGTACAAGACCAGTACCTGTATGGCCGTCGTCGCTATGATGGAGGGGATTTGGCCATGGGTATGGTAGCTGGGGCCGCACTCGGCTCCATGATGTGGGGCCCTGTTTTATACTGGTGAGAAATCTGGAAACCAAGCAATGTAGATCATTGATAAACATTTCAGGGCGTAAGCCATTAAAAAGGTATTTTGAAAAATGTAGCAAAAAACAGTTAATGCTAAGGTTATTGAACTTAATTCCATGGTTAAAACCATTGTTATATATTCCTACTTGATACACAGTGATAAAATCATGATGCAGTGATTAATTTTCCATTCTTTCTGAAACATTTTGTTTTTAACAATGCTGCTTTTTGTACCTGGTACATTGAATTTGTACCTAGTGTTGAATGAAGGCAAGAAAGTCTTAAAAAAATAAATGTATAGTATTTATTAAATGTACTTGATGTAATATGAAAATAAACACATGTTTATAAGGTACATGAAATAATGAAGTATTATAGGTGAAATAGTCAGATTTTCCATTAAATACCTAAACTTGTTTTATTAAATATCACTTTATTGTTTTGTTTGTTTAATATTCAAATATCAATAGTTATAGATGACATAACTTGCCAAAACGTCTTTAATGTTGATTGATAATGATTGAATTGTTATGGAGAGATTTGTTTTTGTTAAAAATGTGACTGAATGCGAAATACTCCAATTTGTTAAATATTTGTCGAAAGTATTTGAACTTGATAATAGGTTCTATGGATGATCATATTGTTGTTGTGTCAATCTACAAAATATAAGGTGAAACTAAATGACTTAAAGAGACTAAAAATATTTACCATTATAATATATGTCCCATCCCTGCGGACTGTTCCATTATAACAATTGTCCCTTCCTAGGACTTGACATTTTGATGTGGACTGTTCCATAGTAACATCTGCCCCATCCTGGGACTCTAGATTTTATTCAGAAGTACCACTCATAGAATTTATTTTAGTTACCATTACCTTACATATAAGCAATAGAAAGCGAACTGAATCGTGGATATAAATTATTTTATTTGTCCAGGTGTGGGGTAGATATTTCAATGGAATAGGCCTATTATATGAGTATAAAAAGTTAGCAAAGGTATTAAAAGTTAGTACACTAAGAGAGTGAAGGAAGGACGTTTGAGCATAATTATTGGCAATTGTTCATTTTGGAATTTTTTATGTAGTTCCTTCACCATCAAATTGAGGTTTCATTCAAATGATTGCTTTAAAATTTTGATGTACATATCCTGTAGATATCAGTTAGATATTATCGCTTCATATATATAGCTATGCTGATGTAAATTTTGCGGTGTACATAATTTTATATAAAGTTGGAAATGTGACAGCATTATATATCAAAATATGTACAGTATTTGTTTTAACGTTGTGAAACAAGGAAGTTTCAAATTATGTTTATGTTATAATAATGATAAATGTTATCAGTTTTTTGTTGCAAGATTCCAAACCTCATTTATTCCACCTCCTAAGAAGTCTTAATGAAATATATAATTATTTTGTTTATGTTTAGTACTGCTGTATGTACTTGAATTTATGCAGAATTATCTACTCTTTGGAGACAGAATTGAATTATTTGTCCCAATCTGAATATACAAATCCTTACTCTTACATCAATTTATAGAGGATCTCCGATAGAGGTCAAGTTCTGATGTCATTTCGTAACTTTTGTACAGTCACCAGGATGTGACCCCTTAGGCATGTTGTCAGATTCTCTATGAAAGGGAGTGATACTGGTATTAATTAATGCACCAAGGACAAATCAATCAATTCCTGTAAATCAATCATTTATTGTTTATTGTTTGAAGTTCTCCTGTATTAACCAGGTATTGATAATTGAACAGGTAATGATTTGAAATGCATATGTTTAAGTAGAATAAACAATGTATAGTCTTTTATAGTCAGAGTATCGAACTAAGGAAACATTTGATTATCCCAGAAATATTGTACCTATATACATTTATATAATCCATTTGTTGTCCTGTGAATTCGCCAATATACTATTTAAGCTTATGGCAGGGTATATATGAACGAAAATATGATGTCAGATATTGAAAGGGACAGAACAATATAGCTGCTTATCCTAACACATTTTGAGTCTTTGACTTGAAGAGGTAGTGTCAATTTCATGTGAAATTTTCAAACTTGTATATCAAAGTTGATATCAAGTTGAGCAATTGGAAGATTTTTATAGGGTATCAATTATTACACAAAAACTCAAGAAAGCAGAAAATATTGAAAAGTATATCTATCTATTATGTGAATGATTAAAATAATCATGAAGAAGAAAGATGTAAAAGATCAAATTGATCAAATTAAGAAAGTTTTGAACTATAGCCAGAGATTACACTTGAGGGCAGTTAATAATTTTAGAAAATTTAGAGATTATTGTATTGTTGAATATATTAGCTGTGTCATACCGTAGTCATGTTAACCATATCTGTCTGTTAATTCTAACTTTTATATTGGTAGTATATCTATGATGGTGCAATATTGCAATTCATTAAATTATTTCAACCTTTTTTTTATATAAATAAAAAAAAAAAGAAGAGAAGGTGATATAGATAGATGATGCATTATACAGTATTCATATAACAACGACTAAACTATCAGCATTATTTACTTCTATCGTGTATGTTAAATCTCTGTAGGTAGTGATCTGTACAATCTATTAAAATGTCACACCCATTTCTGCACCCATTCACCCAGCTCTATGTTGTGTGCTCAAACCCCAAGTGGGACAGTTGCGAGACAAACTGTAGATGGGTGTTTTTTTTTCTATTGAGTACATACATTCAGCTTTACTTTCCCTCATCCCCCTATGTCTTGTCCTTAAATGACCCAACTGGAGATTGGACGTTAAATTTGAAATCAAACTTGAAACTATTTAACACAGTTTATATTATAGTATTAAAAACTATGTATAAAAAACTCATGTACGAAGATTTCTGTCAAATTTTTGTTGAGCATAATAACATGTTTTTGAATTCCCGTGAATATTTTTACGTTAAATACAGTACATTTATGTTTGTCTTGTGTTTTTGCAGATGAGCAGAAAGTTATGAAATGTCATAGATATGGCCGAGTTTGTTATTGTGTGGATCTGAGTTGTATAAAGAGTGCAATACCATGTTTGTTTGTAACAGATTTTATCTTTATTGGGAATGTATAATGAAACTTGAATAATATTTGTTATTCTATGGAATACATTTTATAATGCTGTATAAGTAGAAGTATTGTATTCCTTTTAAAGATGATTTTTAGAACTGGTCCCGATTTCTCAACACAAAAAGTACCGACTGAAGTTAGAAACTTAAGTTTCCACTGAATATGCAACTTGTGTTAAGATTTTTGACTTAAGCCCCTTTTTGTTTTGAGAAATCAAGGCCTTATCAGCTTGTATATTATGTAGTTATAGGTTAAGTAATGAAAATAAGAAATTTGTTGACTGAAGTAAAGTCTTGCATGAAATTCAAGACCTAGTGTTTTGGAAGAATGTACATTTGTTGTATATATTTCAGCTGGTATCTGTTAGACCCAATAAGCATCCAGGATGGTTAATAAAGTGAAAAAAAAGGTGATTAACAGGACCAAACTTGGGCTAAAATTTTACAAAATTAATGCACTGGCTTTAAAGGCATCAATATACAAAAGAAATGAAATAAATAAATCTGCATGGCAAATAAATAAATCTGCATGGCAAATAAAAAGAAACCTGAATGGTTTTCATAGTTTTAGTCTATTTATTAAATTTAAGGCAATTTACTAGTAATTGGAATTGAGGCCACTGGTTGAAGGTTTTTCTCCTGTAGCTCTGACTTTCCTCCTTAAATGACCCTGAACAGTGTTAATGGGTCACATAAACAAAAAAATAAACCCAAAATGCTATTTCTGTCTATAAACCTAAAGTTTGTGTTGTTTTGTGGTATTTTACACTTTTCATGTTCATCGATTTGCACAGGGATTTTTCACAATGTCAAGCCCATGGTCTGTGATGTACATTATTGATTTGGACCAGGGATTGTGAATTCCCATCAGACCCCTGTGGTAGATAACTAAGTATTAGCCTTGTAAGCTGTACAGTCCATGTTGTAATACTGTAAACCAACTTTCTTTTGGGGCTACTAAATTTCATGATTTCTATTTCAAAACAAGTTCGCCGAGATTAAAATTCGCAGATTTAAAAATTCCTGTCAGAATCAATGATTTAAAAGTTCATTTTCAGAGATAAACTTTCGCGAATTTACTTGGATTGCGAAATCAGCGAAAGTAAATTGCTCACAAAAGAAAGTTGGTATACAGTACAGAGTGTTTCCTTCTCTGTGATAGCCATATCCCTCTGCTTCCTTGCTTGAATTACACACGTTATAGGCGAAGCAGTCTAGCTCAAATCACGGTTGTGGATCTATTTTGTCAGAGAGTAGCTTTTATAACTTTCCTGTGCTATATAAACAGTATTGAGGAGACAAAACTGTCTTTTCCTATGATGTAACTGTTATGTTTTTTTCTTAAACTTATTTTTTCATCTCAAAAGTATTTATTTCTTGCATATATCTATTATATAGTAAGAACTCTCTAACTTTTTTGCCCCAAGAACCAGAATGATGATTTAAAATTGACACAACTCTATATTATTCTGATAAAATAAGGACAGAGTCCATTTTGCTTCACCTTTGAATGAGGACGAAGCTATGTATATGCCAATTAATCATATTTAAGTTGTTTCAATTGATTTCAGAGCATTTCATTCAAATAACTTTTGAATTTGGTTAAAGATGCTCCACCGCCGACAGAGCATAATTGGTATTTACTCGTGTACATTTATGTCAAATTAAAACAAAAAATAATTCAATATATATTTTTTTTTTGCTTTCGGTGCATGCGCAATCAGTAGTGCTTTCCATATAGAACAAAGTGTCACAGAATTTTTCTCGGGATGCAAGTAATATTTTTAATATTTTTATTTTTTAGTTAAATTAGAAGCTCAAACTTTTCAATGGTGGTAATGGTGTAAATTAAGTAACTTTTGTAATTGAAGAAATATACTTAATCGTCTGCTCCTGTTTTTGATAGAGAAAAAATACCATTTGTCAGTGGAGGAGCATCTTTAAGTTTATACAATTTTATAAATTTATAAAGTCTATTGAAGTCAAAGATGTTACTCCATATATTGTTTCTTTTGTAACTGTTTATAAGTTATGTTTTTATCTAAAGCTGAAAGTCAGCAATATATGCCTTTGTTTAAGATTGTTGTTCCTATGGTGAAATACCAAAGATATTTGTTTTTGTTAAGTTTGAAAGTGAAGTTGGATATGAAAGATTACTGTTTCTTTCTTTAAAGCATTAAATATTGCTGAATTTGAACAACTTATTCCTCGCTGTTTTTAAGTTGTCTGGGCTTAAAATTCATCAATGTTCCTTCACTTTTGAGAAATTCCTTAACTTAAGATTATCTTTAGAAAAGCATTTTAAAGTAAAAAATTTCAAGTTCAGGAACTTTTCTCAACTTCAATATGAATTTTTCTATGGAGAATTGGAAGTCAAGGATTTCCATAAAGTGAAGGAATATTGATGAAACTGGGCCGTGTTTTAGATACCATCATGTCTCTATACTGCTTAGTTGATACATGTGTTCATCTCGTGATAACCATTATGCTACAAATTTTGTGTTTCATATTGTACGATTGTACAGTTTGTTTAAACGTATTGCAAAGTGTACCAATTTATTTACTTTGTTTATGTACAGTCATGTATATAAAAATGTTAACGGAAACTGTAACTGTGTGAATTATACTTTGTGGATGAAATATCACATAAATAGTATTGTATTTGCTAATTAACAAATTTTGTTTTAATAATTTAGTGTTTATCATACATTCATTCTACACAAACAGTATGCAGACACATGATTATACAAAACTGGTATTTAATCAAACTTTGGAGCATTGGGGTTTTTTAACGGATTTTTTTTGCTGGTACGTACAACCCTACGTCTCTAGACTGAGTGGTAGCTCAGTTTTGTCTTCCTTGATACTTCAGGGGTCACTATCACTGTTGTTATATCCACTCCTGGACTGTGTCAAAGTACACCTGAAGGCATTTCGGAAGAAAAATCTGACCAATCACAGGCTTACAGAATATTTCTTTGACAATTACAGAGAGTGACACACAACTTCAAAGCCTTACAGCCAACCAAGGTGTACTGTTAGTTGATTCTTGTGATGTATATCAAGGAATCGAACTTTAGTTTAACACAGAGCCTTCAGTTTTCTCCTTGCACAGTCTAGGGGTGAATATAACTATTGTTATAGTAACCCCTGAAGTATCAAGGATGCATTTTGTCCTTTGTTGGCGTTCTGTCCACATGCATTGCTATAACTACTAATTAATTACCTACGTACATGAACCTAACTCTTGCTAATCGCTATCATCATTACCCTGTCAATGTTGCACCGATGATTGAAGATAAACATTTAATCCTATTTTTTTATTTTTGTTTCCTTTCTTTATATCAAGGAATTTGTACTCCAAAGCTTAAGATATTTATTAAAATTCTCATTTCATGACTTATTTTATTGAGAAATAAAATGGTGCAAATTTACGGTAAACAAGCTAAATTTTATAAACAATGACTTTTATTTTCACTTTTTATTACTTTTATTTAAATCAAAAATCCATTATTCCATCAAATTTCCAAAATATATTTCAATGTAAGTGATCAAAAACTATCTTTTTTTTTCCTATGTGCCATATATATACATGTACATTATTAGATTACAAAATGACTACCCAAGAGAATTTGTAATCAGAATTCAACCTTTTTCTTTGAAGGATTGTATATCAATGAAGAGTTGTCTTTAATCTGCCAAATGTATTGTAACTGTATAGTATAAGTGCTAGTCATATCGTAACATTTTCCATTTGAAAGCTTTAATTTCGGAAATATATAAATGCTGTTTAATTGCATTTTCTGTTGAATTAATGATAGGTTTAAAAAAATATTTCAAAGCGCTTTGTTCAAATCAGTAATATGTTGAAAATTTGGATAATGGTACCTTAAATTGAGTTGTTTTTTTTTTTTACTTCCTACTTACATTTTTTCATATGATTTTTATTAGAAATAATAAATACACTTTTATGGTTTGTTGTTCTATATCCATTATTCCTCTAAAGATATTCTAATGTTTGGAG
This sequence comes from Argopecten irradians, assembly GCF_041381155.1. Lineage (NCBI taxonomy): Eukaryota > Metazoa > Mollusca > Bivalvia > Pectinida > Pectinidae > Argopecten > Argopecten irradians. The sequence goes on along the minus strand of NC_091147.1, from coordinate 10,029,917 downwards.
TTTCCATAAATCTACTGCAACTGAGGGTTATGTAAAGATATTGTATCACTGTATGACTTCGAGAGCAGATCAAAATCCTTCAGTAGTAAACAGTAAATACCAAAACATGTACATGTATTACCAATGTATTTGTCTTAAAGACCACAAAATTGTTATCATTGTTATTTGTTGTAAGTTTATGGTCATTTGTAAAATAAATATTGAAAAAGAATTTCTGTGTCTTTGTTATTAACTTACTGGTAACAATGTTTACAATTTAACACTTATTCTCTGTACAAAAATGAAAATGTACGGTAAAACAAACTGACTGCACATATTATAAACAACTTATAGGAACATTGATGGTGAATGAAAATACTAAATTATAACCATGAATTTGTTTTAAACATGATAACTATAGACATGTTTTACTGTATCTGGAAGGTTCATAAAACTGAGATCTAACATCAGTGCAACACACCTGGACCATCTACAGGTTCATGAAAGGTCAAGGTTATTTATTTGAACAAACTTGGTATGTAGTTCTTAATCTCAGCATGCTACAAGGCCCAATATCATGTGGCCTTTTCTATTTTGTAATCGAACGGTCAACAAGATGGCCGCCAGGCCGCCATCTTGGATTTTGATACTTAAAGTTTGTTACAGCTATTTCTAAGAAAGAACTGAAGGGATCTCTCTCAAATTTCACGTGTAGGTTCCCCTAGGGCCCTAGTTGTGCATATTGCATTTTGTTACCGCTATTTCTCAGAAAGTACTGAAGCGATCTGTCTCAAATTTTATATGTAGGTTCTCCTAGGACCTGCATATTGCATATTGGGACCGATCGGTCAACAAGATGGCCAACAGGTAGCCATCTTGGATTTTGATAATTGAAGTTTGTTAGTGTTATATATCTCAGAAAGTACTGAAAAGATCTTTCTCAAATTTCATATGTAGTAATATACAGTAAAGGTTTGAAAAGCAGAGAAAAGATCCTTCTTTCTATTGTCAGACGTAGATCATTCTTTGATGGGCGCCAAGATCCCTCTGGGATCTCTTGTAACACTTATTCTCTGTTCAAAAATGAAAATGTACGGTAAAAACAAACTGACTGCACATATTATAAACAATTTATAGGGACATTGATGGTGAATGAAAATACTAAATTATAACCATGAATTTGTTTTAAACATGATAACTAGACATGTTTTACTGTATCTGGTATGTTCATAAAACTGATATCTAACATCAGTGCAAACACACCTGGACCATCTACAGGTTCATGAAAGGTCAAGGTTATTTATTTGAACAAACTTGGTACGTAGTTCTTAATCTCAGCATGCTACAAGGCCCAATATTATGTGGCCTTTTCGATAATAATCCTACATATTTTACCATTGTCATTTTGAATAGTCTCCATCCAAGCATGCTATATAGACCCCATATCTTTCAGTCATGTGGTTTCTGGTTTTCAAGATTTTGTAAGACAGTGCTGTGGTCATAAACAAAATGTCTAGGTTATTCATTTATTTTAAATTACCAAACCTGGTAGTCCTTTATCAGATTATGCTAAAGACCAAGTCTGAAGTCTCTGTGTTGTATGGTTATTGAGAAGAAGTTAATTCTCCTGACAGACAATACACAACACCACATATACATATCACCAACTTGCTGTATATGTATCTTGTGTGACCAAAGACCAATCAATGTTGGTGGTTAGATTGGTTATAGTTGTTTACAGAAGTGCTAGACCTGCTTTCTTTCTGTCAAGTCTGTGCTTAATCCAGTACAAACAACCTTTATCTGGTATTTACTAGATTATCGAGTCGTCATTGTTTCCATTCTCTCTCCGGGATTCCCTCCTGGAGAAAAATAGCACCAGTCTATAGTTTCTAGAGGATCCCCAGTAAATAACACCAGCCTTTTGTTAAATTTCAAGCATTAAACCTTTGAGGATTGGATAGTAGGTTGGCCTGTCAACTCATATTTCTAGCTAGAACTTCACTGTCAACTCATATGTCTTGTCAGAAAGTCACTTTCAGCTCAAATGTCTAGCTAGAAAGTCACTGTCAATCCATATGTCTTGCTAGAAAGTCATGTCCACTCTTATATCTAGCTAGAAAGTCACTCTCAATCCATATGTATTGCTAGAAAGTCACTGTCAATCCATATGTCTTGCTAGAAAAGTCACTGTCAACTCATATGTCTTGCTAGAAAGTCATGTCCAACTCATATGTCTAGCTAGAAAGTCACCTTAACATATGTCTAGCTAGAAAGTCACCTAACTCATATGTCTAGCTAGAAAGTCACTGTCAACTCATATGTCTAGCTAGAAAGTCACTATCAACTCATATGTCTAGCTAGAAAGTCACCATCAACTCATATGTCTAGCTAGAAAGTCACCATCAACTCATATGTCTAGCTAGAAAGTCACCATCAACTCATATGTCTAGCTAGAAAGTCACCATCAACTCATATGTCTAGCTAGAAAGTCACCATAACTCATATGTCTAGCTAGAAAGTCACCATCAACTCATATGTCTAGTTAGAAAGTCACTGTCAACTCATATGTCTAGCTAGAAAGTCACCATAACTCATATGTCTAACTAGAAAGTCACCATAACTCATATGTCTAGCTAGAAAGTCACCATAACTCATATGTCTAGCTAGAAAGTCACCATCAACTCATATGTCTAGCTAGAAAGTCACCATCAACTCATATGTCTAGCTAGAAAGTCACCATCAACTCATATGTCTAGCTAGAAAGTCACCATCAACTCATATGTCTAGCTAGAAAGTCACCATAACTCATATGTCTAGCTAGAAAGTCACCATCAACTCATATGTCTAGCTAGAAAGTCACTGTCAACTCATATGTCTAGCTAGAAAGTCACCATCAACTCATATGTCTAGCTAGAAAGTCACCATCAACTCATATGTCTAGCTAGAAAGTCACTCACTATCACTCATATGTCTCAGCTAGAAAGTCACTGTCAACTCAAATGTCTAGCTAGAAAGTCACCATCAACTCATATGTCTAGCTAGAAAGTCACCATCAACTCATATGTCTAGCTAGAAAGTCACCATCAACTCATATGTCTAGCTAGAAAGTCACCATCAACTCATATGTCTAGCTAGAAAGTCACATCAACTCATATGTCTAGCTAGAAAGTCACCATCAACTCATATGTCTAGCTAGAAAGTCACCATCAACTCATATGTCTAGCTAGAAAGTCACTGTCACTCATATGTCTTAATATAAGTCCTGTCAACTCAGTCTTGTAAAAGTCACCTGTCAACTCATATGTCTAGCTAGAAAGTCACCATCAGCTCAAATGTCTAGCTAGAAAGTCACCATCAACTCATATGTCTAGCTAGAAAGTCACCATCAACTCATATGTCTAGCTAGAAAGTCACCATCAACTCATTTGTCTAGCTAGAAAGTCACCATCAACTCATATGTCTAGCTAGAAAGTCACCATCAACTCATATGTCTAGTTAGAAAGTCACCATCAACTCATATGTCTAGCTAGAAAGTCACTGTCAACTCATGTGTCTTGTTAGAAAGTCCCAATCAACTCATCTGTCTTAATAGTAAGTCCCTGTCAACTCCTATGTCTTAGAAAGTCACCTTCAACTCATATGCTAGAAAGTCACCTTCAACTCATATGTCTTGCTAGAAAGTCCGTCAGCTCAAATGTCTTGCTAAAGTCAGTCAACTCATGTCTTAAAAGTAAGTCACTAAACTCATATGTCTAGCTAGAAAGTCACCATTCATATGTCTAACTAGAAAGTCACCATCAACTCATATGTCTTGCTAGAAAGTCACTGTCAACTCAAATGTCTTGCTCGAAAAGTCACTGTCAACTCATATGTCTTGCTAGAAAGTCACCTTCAACTCATATGTTTAGCTAGAAAGTCACCATCAACTCATATGTCTTACTAGAAAGTCACCATCAACTCATATGTCTAGGTAGAAAGTCACCATCCACTCATATGTCTAGCAATTAGCACAGTTCTAAAAATTCTACGTGGGAATGTAACATGGACATAGCCAGTCGGAAGGATCTTAAGGATTCCTTTAATATAAATCAATTTCTTTGCATTCGGAAGCGATTTTGACGGGAAAGGTTTTTTTCCTATTTCATAAGAAATGATACTGGATATATCAACACCATTTAACCGACTTTAGCCTTCCTTTGCTAGACTATTCACTTTAAATGTCAATTTTTACATATCATATTTCGTTTGGTCTTCCTAATTACGAAAAGATGATCCTCCTGAAAATAACTGCTAAAGGAAACATACATTATATAGACATGATCCTATTTTAGTACAAATAGTACCTTGAACAAGTGTGTGTATTGTTGATTTAGTGGTGTCTACATGACGGTTATTCATACAATATTTAGAAAATACAATTAATGCACTCATATTTAGCGCACAATTTCTGGCATGAAAAGGGTTAAAATAGGATTAATGCTAATTTATATGTTTACAGTGACACCAGTCAAAGTTAAGGAAGTCATGGGGTAGTAATGTCAATTTACCTGGTAGACTAACAATCAGGTAAAACATTTAAATACACAATTCAATATCCATTCTCAACAGAACACAATCATTTAGTTCACAATTAAAAACACTGTCAAATCTACAGACAATAAATAATTTTATTCATCACTTGATGAACTGCTTGACGAGTCACTGGACATAAATCCCACATCCTCGTTCTCCTTATTATGTCCCTTTATCTCCGTCAAGAAACCTGACGCACCTCCACTTCCTGTGGACAACGAATGATGTAGCTCCGGTGCTGGTTGCCATGACGATACTGAGGAAGGTGTACTTGCAGATGTTGGCTCTGTGTGATAAAAACAAACAAGAGTAGAGTGATATGTGGATGCAAGAATTAGCTTAAAACATTGAATACATCTGGCTTGTAAACTTTGTTACATCTACCAAGTCATTCTATTCTACATTTGATAAAATTTTGAAATATCAAAGTATCGTTTAAAGTAAGGAGAGACAGTGTCAAAGTTTGTACCATATCAAAGAAATTTCTATTGCAATAAAACAACATATCTGTTTTCATGTTTTTAGTTAGCAATAAATTGTATCTTATTGCCATGAGAAAAATAAGATTAATAGTTATACATGTTGAGGCCTTTAGGAAACCTTGAGTGTGCCTATCAATCTTCTCAAGCTGAACTTATACAACCACTTTGTATGTTTAAGTTTAACTACCCATTGACATTTATACAAACATACATAGGTGATCTGACAGGAAATATTAGGTAAAGTGTATCTGTATATTATCTAGGTTGCCAAAACAAACCATAACCCAACAACAGTATCAACATGAATATATCGCAGTCTCCCCAAACACACCCTTGCACAACTTACATGCAACACACCTCATACAAGGGAGACCGTTTTTACATGACCATAGCTGTTAATAGGACGTTAATTAATCAAACAAACAAACCTCATCCAAACACCACCGAAAAATTATTTTAATCTGATCAATGCCCAACACTCATTATTTATTAAAGTGCTGTCCGCTGGTCCCACATATTTTCCTGAGAACGACCCTTACCTCCTAATACTGCGGATGTCCTGTTACTGGACATCGGTTCTCCGTACGACCCCTGTGACTGTAACTGCTGACCATTCATAGGCAAGTCACCACTGCATTTCCCAAGGAAACCCAGTCTCATCTCAAAGTCAGTGGGGTAGGGCCTCCTGGGATCACCTAGGATAAACATTACAGTAAGCTGTCAGACCAGTTTGTAAAGACAATCAAAAGAACAATACAATAGCTTATGTAGAATTTTAGGGTTTTGTGCACTTTTCTTGATGATGCTTGACACCACACAACAAAATGTTCAGATGCTAAATAAAATTTTTATCTTGAAGACGAGTTAAGTCAATGTGTGTTGAAGTAGGCCACTAAGAGCCCTAATTTATTAGTTTTAGTAGCCAGTTGGTGGTTGATAGCAGCTTTCAGTATTGTATATAAAGACAGGGATATACCATTCCTCTGTATATTGACCCATCACACCTGAACTGCTAACCTTGGCAAATTTCTTACAAGGGAAAATATTGTTTGTATTAGTTTATCTAATTTGACAAAGAAATGATATGATTACAAGTAAAATATTTAGATTAACTTTTTACTGTTAGAAATAAACAAAAGTGAACATTTCTCCCCATGAAGAAGTATCAAAGGGGAAATTGCAAAATGATCTCCTCGCAAAATTAAACAACTATACCGTATAGAAACTGAACAATTCAGTAGCTACATTTAGGAAACGATATATGATTTACTAAAGACATTTACCAGGAGTCCATGTTGGTGGGGAAGCTACAGCATTACTGGCACTGATTCTGTGGGCAAATTTGATTAATTCCTCTGACGCTATGGTCTGGTTATTAGCTTGTCTTATGGCTTCTAGTTTCTGTTTGGCTTGGTAAATAGCTGTGGACTGTAAAATCAACATTTCAATTAGACATGATAATTAGTTCAAGTTGTCATGAAAATGTGACAAGACAAAAATCCTCCAAGGGTTACTATCACTGTCGTTATATCAATCCATGTACTATGTCATAGTAAAACTGAAGGCTCTGTGTGTGATAACAGTTAAGACAGGTAGTTTGATCCATTGATGTACATTAACAAAGTATAACAGTACACTATCAACCCTTTGAAGTTGGAGGTCACTCTCTACCAATCTTCAATGAATTTCCTGATATTTAATGTAAAGTTTCCTACGTAACTTTAATTTCAAATAATCACTCTAAAAGATCATTTATATCCTGTGTAACCTATATTAACTTTCATTTAGTTGGTGAAACTTTTGGAAATGCAGGTGCTGAAAGTTCTAGATTATTGTGTCATTATTCAGAATCTAGCTGTTGCAAGAAAATCATTTCAGACAAAGGTTGTTTTTTCACAAGAAAAAGGCAACATACTGGATATAAATAGTATGCGAATGTTATTTTTTTTGTTCTTTTGATTTAATTGCAGTGTTGAATTCAAAAGGCATGATTACTTTGATTTTGAAATTATTTTGGTTTTGAATAACACATTTCCTTTTAATCATAACAGGAAAGGGGAGGCAACTCTTTTAAAAGGTATCAGAGAGCTTTACTTGCGGCCCAATGGGCCTCAAAGAACACAGTGCTCTAATAAATCTACATTACATATGTTGTAGGGTTAAATATGTGTATTTATCACATAATCCGCCTGATATCCAGTGATTTTGCCACTAGTGTAATATGACCTGGAGTGATTCTCATTGGCTGGAAATTCATTATGACGTCAGACAGAAACAATCTATCTGCTGATTTTTGGAATACATTTTGACGTGAAATTCTTTCTTATTTAGGTATTTCACTGCAGTGTACCCGATCTGGAGTGGACACTTCAAGATGGCAGCCGGTTCAGAACGAAAAAGGTAGGTGTCATTTACAAAGTGAGGTTTCTGCAGAAATATGGAGCCGATTTTTTTAATAGCAAGGCTAGATTTTGAAAGAATTTGACAAGGAACACGCACTTCCATTCCTCTGGATCCATCATTACGTTTTATGGTTGTATCACTGCTCAGAAGTAGGCGTAAGTTGCGATTTTAAAATCGAAGCGTAACAATCATTGTAAACATGCAATTTTCGGACGTTTTGATGCTTATGTACCAAATGTTTCACAAAATGGCGTTTCTACTTAATTCTGCCAAAGCACAACTCATTTGGTCAACTGATTAATTAGTTATCAATGTTTAAACAATTTCGCATTGACATGGAGTGGACCCTGAAAATTTATGATCTTTTAATCACGGAGTGGACTCGAAATTTTGGGTACGGAGTATACTTTTTGGATACAGAGTGGACACATTTGGATACGGAGTGGACAATTGTAAATGATAATAATTACATCCATTCATGTGCACGGTATGATATTCATATGACTTGCATTAAATTACTTTCGTTTTACGATAATTGTATTAATTAATAATTGATGTTTGTAGGGACCATGAGTTCTATGCAGTAGAAAGGGCAAGAGGTGCGAGGTAACGAAGAAAAGGAAACGTGAGCAAGCCAGATGAACCTTCAAGAAAACCGCTTTTTAGTTAGGGAATTTCACCGAGCCCACGACACCAAAACCCTTTCACATGTTAGACGTGGACTCCATCTTTAAGACTGTGAATGAGTGTATTTAGGTCCAAATCGCAAAGACAGCGATACTTTTTTGTGAAAAACAATAATCAGTGTTGATCGATGCTATGAAAGAATAAAACAATTTCACTTGTAAAACAACTTGGTTTCTTTATCAAGTAAATCAACATACATGAACATGAATGATTATGATTTTTGCACAACAGCACCTAACCGAAAAAAACTTATCAGAGAACTTTCTCTTCTTGAGTCATTAAAAACTCTGTTAAATATTTCGTAAAACTATGAAGTAATAAAATATTTCAAAGCCATGCTAAAGTATATCATTATGATTTAGTGATTCACTATTAATTGTGATGACAGTATGAACACTTTAATGCTTCCTGTCAGTGGCTTTCCATGTGCCTTTTGAGATTACAATTGCCCAGTCCACTCCGTATCCAAAAAGTATACTCCGTACCCAAAATTTCGAGTCCACTCCATGATTAAAAGATCGTAAATTTTCAGGGTCCACTCCGTGTCAATGCGAAATTGTTTAAACATTGATAACTAATTAATAAGTTGACCAAATGAGTTGTGCTTTGCCAGAATTAAGTAGAAACGCCATTTTGTGATATACATGATGAATCATTCAGTATATAAGCATCAAAACGTCCGAAAATCGCATGTTTACAATGATTGTTACGCTTCGATTTTTAAATCGCAGCTAACGCCTACTTCTGAGCAGTGATACAACCATAAAACGTAATAATGGATCCAGAGGAATGGATGTGCGTGTTCCTTGTTAAATTATCTCAAAATCTAGCCTTGCTATGGAAAAATCGGCTCCTTATTTCTGCAGAAACCTCACTTTGTGTGCGACACTTACCTTTTTTGTTCCGAACCGGCCGCCATCTTGAAGTGTCCACTCCAGATCGGGAACACCTCAGTGTATATGTAGTTATGTGATGAAAAGTATCTTAAATTTGTGTTCATTTCATATGAGATTTTATGAAACTCGTGTCAAAGTTTTAATTTTTGCTTGCCAAGGCTTGCAAAAATTAAAACTTCTTAGACACGTTTCATAAAATCTCATATGAAATGAACACTCATGTAAGATCCTATATATATTGTCACGTGTTCCATATATGTGGATCACTGTTTACAGTGAGTGTGATCTGTTTACTTGTGTGTCTATTTATAGTATGTGTCCATGTGCGTCCAGTAGTTATGTACAGTGAACCCGCAATAATCCGTACGCCGATAGTCCGGAAAACTCACAATCCGGACGGAAATGTCAGGGAACGAATTTCCATAACGTTATTTATACTCACTAGTCCGGAAATTCGTTTTCCGAATCCAGAACTCAATTTTGGGAACGGAATGTAATTTTCGTTAATAAATTCCCGCAATTTGTTGTCGACACATGCCGAGAAAATCCAAGGCCAGCTACATTCATGTGTACAATACACACTATCACTTGACACTGAGTGGGTTGTCATAACGACGGCTGCCAGGTCATAGCCACGGGCATTTACCTGAACACCTTTCACACGGGTACATGCAGTCATGTAACGGTTCATTGGTTTTCTTTAGGAGATCAAACTTAAGTGCTAAAATTAAGATACGCAATATTATTTTAGCCACACGCTTTTAAACATGCAGTTTGAGCTTGGGTACGGGTACGTCTGCTGTAGATACCTTATTTGTTTCGCATGCAGAATATATCGCTTTGAGTATCGAATACAATATAGTGAGATAATACTCACAAAATTAATAAAGAGTTTTAAATGTATGTGAATATATTCGAATTCATCGTCTGTGGTATAAGATATAAAGGCTACGGCACATGCCATTTACACGTGTGTGACATTGTGCACAAAGTTAGATGTGAACAGGCGCGTGGTTGTTACATACGTTTTTTAAATCAGAAAGCAATTTAAGACTTGTAGAAATGGTCACTAAAATCACACATTATACAAAATAATATTTATATGAGTTTATAAAATGTTCACAACTTTTTTTTTCATAGTTTTTTATGCCAAGAACTCTGATGATATTGATCTTTTGTTAGGCAATTTGCCGTACGACAGATGAAGGGTGGAATACGTAGCAATATGCATACATAGTACACAATTAACAATGGCTTTTGGTTTCGTATTTTGAAAAAGAAATACGTTTATTTAATATTCTTAACGTAATGATATAAAAATACCTATAAAACATATCAAAAGAAGTATTAATTGTAATACACGTACATTACATAAAAGCCTATCATCGATTACAAGGTCAAGGGGAGTAACTCGTACCTGACAATTTAATTGACGAAGAACATGGAATTCAGCGGTCCGGAAAACTCGTAATCCGGACGGTTTAGGCTGGGAATGAAGGTGTCCGGATTATTGAGGGACCACTGAAATGTTATGTCTATTTTTACCTGTAACCTGTTCGTCCAGTTGTGTCCAGGTATGTATGGATGTGTCAGCTAAAGCATGAGAGTTCACACGTGAAAAGGGGCCTGTTTGTATGTGTATTTAAGTGGTGTGTAAGAGGGGAGCGGCGCATTAGCCAGGGAGATGAAGGGTGAAATCTACAGGTTTACGTCGGACAACATATTAAACGAGACGTTTATCTGGACTACGTCACCATGATAGTCAAAGGTATGTTCTTCATAATATAGATAATATATTGAACGCGGAATATTCAAATAATTGTATGTACGCGGTCTAAATAATTGCTATTTCAACTGTGTGTATTGTTGAACAATATATCTATACAAAGGCTTTTGTATTGACAGGGGTTCAATTTTTGACCCAGTAATCTGTGTGGCGATGCTCCTGAAGTAATAAAAAAGATAGATAGAAGCAGCTATTTTTCTTGTTTCATTCACCTATCACACCTATACACTCACTGTAAAGCATTGACTGGTTAGCTTCCTAATAACGTTAATACAAAAAAAAAAAAAAAAAAAATACCAATATAGTTTCTGCTTCTTTGAGATTCTTTTGAAGATTCCTAATATCTGCATCACGTTTGTCTACTTCTGTTTTCAGTTCATCTACTGTTTTCTGTATCTCTGCTTGCTCTGCAGCTGTACAATACAAAAATATATATATTGGTAATTGTTTGATTGGATGTCAACTTAATTTTTGTGATTAGTGTGTTTCTATTTTTTAAAGTAAAAGGCCCATGGACCCACAACCCAACAACTTTATATATCTAAGTCCCAGTCTTCAAGGCCCCTTTGATAGCATTCTGATCTATCTAATTTAGTTATTCATTTCACTTAGAAAAAACGTAGAAAAATTATCATTTGTTTACAAATGAATTAAATAAAGATCATTCATTTGATTTTAGGAAAACTAAACTTTAAAAAAAATATACAAAACAATGTGAAGTACACTACCTATTTTAAGATTCTCCTTGATTTCCTTATCTTTTAAGACCAATAGTTCCATCAATTTTTGTGTTTCAGGCGCATCAGCTCGCTGTTGTTGTTTTGGTGTGCTCATCAATTCAAAAATTTCCCTATTCAAAGGAGGAAAACAAGCATTTTAAATTCTAAATGAAGTATAATCCTTCATACATGTAAAGTGTTGTCGTAACTGAATTAATACGTATATATATGGTAACCTATAATTACATAAAGATTTTAACATTCCAGAAATTAACATTCATCATGCATTGTTTATAATTTCATTACCGAATTTCACCTAATAAGCACATGTTTCCTTTTTTGGAAGCCTCAATGTCATATACATGTACCTTAAATTGAATTGCAACGAACGAACGAAAAACTACTTTCTTTTGCAAATTGATTTAAGATTACTTTGTGCCATCAATTTGCTCCCTCTCATTATTTGTCAATTATTTTAGCATCCTGGCCTGGTTGCTCATTTGGTCAAATATGGGTAAATAATTTTAGGCAAAGCCAATCTGAGAGTGCAGCAGAACCCTAAATCCATTGGTTTTTTTTTTTTTTTTTTATAAACTGTTACCAAATAGTAATATATGATTGCAATTAATGCAGTTTAGATGATTTTGATGACAAGTAAATATAGAAAGGTTTCCAGCGACGTAACAGTAATCTCCCTTGATCCATAAGCCAACTGGTCTCTTGTAGTGTCATGTGTCTCGTTCTTATTCAAGTCATTGTTTATTGTGTATTATTTTACTGTACTGCTAAAATCCATCTTTTATATTAGAAACATGGCCTTGCTGAATTCCTGGCATTGAGTTTATAACAAGAAAAGCAATTTTAGCGTAGATTATCATTAGTTGTCTTCTACTTTCACTTCATCAAAAAATATGTGACCCCGAGACATCTCTACCACAAGAGTTTGCTTTGCATTTGGCCCGTTCTGTCTGTGCTCTCTATATTATATCAGTTAATCTTGTTTTATCTAACTGTAGAAAGTGGCAAGTTTGAAACATGGAGGAAAACTGACAACACAGAGAAAATCTCCAACCTACAGTCGATACTGGCTTAGCTTTTTATTAATATTAATTTAGATCTATTAGTTTTAAATAACAGGGGATGAACATGTATAGAAATTGTCAGAAGAAGCATAAGAAATTTTGACAATTCGACAATATCCTCTGGTAATCCTGTACTAAAATATTCCTCGTTTCTAAACATCACAATAACATTTTCTAATATGACAATGGACTTCAATGGCCAGACTAAAAGGAACCCTGTGCTTTCCTGAAAAAAGGTAATTGCTATTTAGGTAAATGTTGTTTGTTCACTTAACGGAATAAAATAATTATGTACTTGTGACTTTAAATAACCTTACTTAGATATTATTTCGGTATCTTCTATAAGCTGCAGTAGCATCTGTTTGGTGCTGATTGCCGCCATATTTGCTTTCCTTGAGTCCATAAACCAATCATGTTTCAGATGATGGAATCGCAAAGGAAGTGAGAACCGCTCAGCCAATCAGTGATAAGCTAACATTCACCATTTCAGAGGAGCAGTGTGTTCCGGAGTAAACACAGAAAATGAACAACAAATTCGATGCGTAAGTTTCCATTTTAATATCTTAATTTGCAATCATTTGTAGCACATGCGTGACAGGCTGGTATTTCTCTCTCTTGATATTGCTATACTATCTGGCTAGACCAATAGATCGCTGTTACTTGACGGCAAACATTTAGCCCTCAGGTGCTTGTCGGCGATCACTCCGCGAGAGACTGCCAGATTCTGCTCGGTTGAGTGAACTCAGTTTGTGACGTCACAATGTGCGATACGCTTACATTTATGAGGTCGTGCTATCCTTTTCGATTTTGTTTATTAAAATAATACCTTCGATAAATTTGTCTGGTGAAAGATATAATGTAAGGTAAGTTTTTTTAGAGACATTAAAAAAATGAGCATATCACTTATTGTTCAAAAAATGTATTCCTCTAGATCTGTGCCAAATTAAATCGGTGTAACCAATGAAAGAACAGCGTTGTTGTCTATGCTCAGACACGTGGTAGCTTATGAGAGTTTTGGGAGAAACTTTTGACTCTGTGTAACTTGCCGGCAGAGCTATAACGGGGTCAGATCTGAACATATGGTGTTTTGAAATAGAGAGACAACATTATCAAAATTAACGTGGAACAAAAATCGTTAAGATGAAGCCAGAAAATCAACAAAACAGGTTTGATCAAGTTTTCTTGCTTGTTATTTACATTTAAGGTCATAAGGTTCGACAAATCAGCTGACATATTTATGAAATGAATCTTGGAGAACATTCGTTCTGAATTTGTGATAACTGATGAACTTTATTAGTATTTGATTAATGGTGCAGTATAATAGAATTTATATAAACTAAATTTATTGACAAACATAGAAGTTAAAGAACATGGTCATTAACTAAACTTGTTAAAACGACTCTTTGTCAAAACAAGTAACTCTGGTTGACCTATATAATCTTACTGATATGGTAGAGTCCTGGGTGAAGGTGGTATGATGGTCATAACACCTAGGTTGTTTTTGTTTAATCCAAAGAACAGTTTGACTGCATTTCAATTATAAATCCTGACGGATCTGCAGTTTTTAATACAGACATGTGAGCGCATTCTCGAGGCTTGTCTTCTTTCTTTCTGTATCCACAGACCTTCATGACAAAAAATTAAAGATTACCAGTACCTGGAAAAAGAAAAATCTCTAGGTCCGTCTTTAATTTATAAACTAATATTTAGGTCCAACCTGTCAAACTGTACATGTGTAATCAAAAACGGCTTTTAGTTCTGTGAAGTTTTCATCTGTTAAATATTGTGCTGGTGGCAAATTCGACCATGCAGCAATACAACACAATCTACAGTAGGTTGTTAAATAAAGTCAGAAAGGTAGCAATTAGCAAGATACCTTGAAATTCTAGATTAACATTCATATACACAGGGGTATCATTATCTTTCAGGAGAGGCGGTACAATTAAAATTTCAGGGGTACTTTTCTATGATATCTGTATGCTATCTAATATTATTTAGCCCAAATCATTCGGCACCACAGGCATAATTAACCGGAAAAATGTACCGGGTACCACCTGATAATGAAAACCCTGTATACAAATTGTTAGACTGACATCCATTGGATGAGACTAGAAATTGAGCCCTAAGCTGTTTTTCTTTTGAAATGTCAGAACTCTTACGGGTAAAGTACAATTGATCTCTTAAATCTCTCATCCTCATGTACTTAATAGGTAAAAGAAGAAGATATCTTTCTGGATTTAAGTAAACTTTCTTATTTAAAACAACTTTGAAATTGTTTTCTATATTTTAGACTTAAAACAGAAGACAGTGGGGAAGAAGAAAATGAGACTCCAGATCAAAGATATGAAGACAGAGACGACGAACTTTCTCCACGACCCCGGCCCACACCTGTAAGAATGATGATATATGGAAATAATGTAACACCATATTGTGACATATCATAAAGTGAAGAGCTTTGGAATTACAAAGTTTAAGATATTTGTCATAAACAGCAACTTCTTCAAAACTTGTTTTTTGTGCCGGCCATTGATCAATTAATAACCTGTTTACACATCTTTCAGAACATCGTACCTTCGTCATGTCTTGGCCACAACATTCGTTCAGCCATGTCGAAGCGTTTGCTTCCTGTTGATGTATTGGCTTCAGTCCCTTTTTTCACATGAATCCAGAGTCAAAACTGCCATTGTTCTCTGTTTGTTTTGACTTTTTAAAGCCAAAACAAGTCAGGGGGATTTGCCCCGGCCTTTTTGCCGCCATATTGCTACTGATACATGAGGTAGGGTCATCAAGACGCTTTACAGCAGGCAGTGATTATGCTTTTAAGCGCTTTTCTTACACAGATTAGATATGTGTAACTATTAAAAGAACCGAACACATAAAATAAATCCGGAAATATTAAGGAATTTTTTACTCGCCGTTTGGCGATACATTGTTAATTTTAACTCGCCTTTGGGAATATTTACTCGCATATGCGAGTAAATTTCTCTCAACTTTGAGGCCTGGTTTTTGACTGTATTTGGTGAAAATTATTGACATGGAGGAATGTTAGGGAGTTTTCAGTGTATTTTAGGTTTTTAATAGAAAATTTTTTGATTCCCAATGAGTTAAATTTTTTTCCCGATGATCGATTATGACATTTTCAATCGATCATTGGATCGGTCGAGGGTCATCTAGCCAGTTAATCGATTATTGCCGATCATCAATACAACACTACAAGATACCTTGAAATTCTAGATTAACATTTATATACACAGGGGTATCATTATCTTTCAGGAGAGGCGGTACCATTAAAATTTCAGGGGTACTTTTCTATGATATCTGTATGCTATCTAATGTAATTTAGCCCAAATCATTCGGCACCACAGGCATAATTAACCGGAAAAATGTACCGGGTACCACCTGATAATGAAAACCCTGTATACAAATTGTTAGACTGACATCCATTGGATGAGACTAGAAATTGAGCCCTAAGCTGTTTTTCTTTTGAAATGTCAGAACTCTTACGGGTAAAGTACAATTGATCTCTTAAATCTCTCATCCTCATGTACTTAATAGGTAAAAGAAGAAGATATCTTTCTGGATTTAAGTAAACTTTCTTATTTAAAACAACTTTGAAATTGTTTTCTATATTTTAGACTTAAAACAGAAGACAGTGGGGAAGAAGAAAATGAGACTCCAGATCAAAGATATGAAGACAGAGACGACGAACTTTCTCCACGACCCCGGCCCACACCTGTAAGAATGATGATATATGGAAATAATGTAACACCATATTGTGACATATCATAAAGTGAAGAGCTTTGGAATTACAAAGTTCAAGATATTTGTCATAAACAGCAACTTCTTCAAAACTTGTCTTGTTTAATACACATTTCCTATATAATTTTAGCACAAAAAGGATATTGACATAATTACCTTGATACATAAGTATTTTGATTGTTTTCTAACTTTACAGAAACCAGGACCAGGAGAACACCCATTACAGTTTAATTATGCAGTTTGGTTTTCGCGGAAAGCTCCAGGGAAACAGTCATCAGCTTCAAGCTACAATCAGAATCTCAAACTCATCACAACTTTTGCATCTGTAAGTTTTGTTCGTTGATGACCATTTCAAAGTGAATAATATGATTTATGAATTTATACATTTTTCATACACTTACAGAGGCAACAAGATAAATATAAGATAATATAACTTGTTTTGCAATTATTGTTACAAATATTGAGAAACAATTAATTAAAACAGACTCTAAAAACACCTGCAGAGTTATGTCCCTTGTTATCCTAGGTGGAGCAGTGGTGGAATCATTACAGTCATCTAGTAAGGCCAAGCGACCTGACAGGACACAGCGACTATCACATATTCAAGGAAGGCATCCGGCCTATGTGGGAGGTTGGTATAGCATTTTTTTACAGTCCAAAAATCTCCAGAAGATAGGGTTTTACATGTGGTTATGCACATGAGAAATACAATCAAACCTGTCTATAAAGACCACCCAACGGACAGGGGGGGGGGGAATGCTCTCCATAGCAAAGTGGTCATACAGAGATCAAATTATGTTATAAATGGTCATTTGGGACGGTAATGAAAGGTATAAGATTATTACTGTTTTAAATTAATATTAATAGTGCAAATGTCTTAAATTATCGGCCTATTGTCAGCGTGCCCCGTTACGTACAGGTGTACGTGATTCACGCATCAAAAGTAATATGCATGTACACAAATTGGAGGCCGAGGGTACACTGCACGTACGATAAAATGGGTGTAAAAGCTAATGAAATGGGTGTAAAAACTGAAAACAGTTGTTATTTATAATTATATACACATGTATTAAAATTTTCAGAAGAAATGACGAGACAACATCGTCCTGATCTTTCTATAAGCTGGTTGCTACTGGCAATTGCCCTACAGTTTGATTGGCTGATCATGACGACCCATCGATCTAGGTTATTTCCTAACCTGAATAATGTTTTGCTATTTGATTATGGGCACTATCACACACTAAAGATCGTAAGGCGTAACACCAGTGGTGTTTACTTGTCCGATGTTGTAAACATGGAGCCGTCTAAAAAGTGTACAATTAGCGATTTCTTTGTGAGTCCTTCTACCAACAAAATATTAAATGCTTCATGATTGTTTAAATTTTGGTTGTACCCCAAGATTTATGCTTGTACCCCTAAAATTTTCAGAGGAGGGGTACACTTTACCCCTGATGAGAGAACGTCAGGGGGCACGCTGTATTGTTTCTGTTTCCATGTACCTGAGGATGGCTAACAGGCTGAAAATTTATAAAAGAAGAAAAAGTTGTATTGATATTTACTAGCTAGCTGGCTACTAACTTTTATTGTAGAGTTATCTCCCTTGCAGGAAGGTATCAATTGTGACGTCATTATTTCGTGAGTGAAGCTCAGATGGTTTTCTCTGAAAACAATGACTTAATGATTGCAAACACATGAAGTCACTATATATATCAATACCTGGGCTGTTTTTGATTATACAGTTTGACTGGTTGGACATAGTTGTTCGTTTATTAATTAAAGACGGACCTGGTGATTTTATATTGTTTTTAGACGAGCCTTGACAAAGCCCTCACAGGCCTGTATCAAAAATTGCAAGTCCGCCAGGATTTATACTTGAAATAATGACTTTTACCAACGGTCAAACCAGTTGTTTCAAATAAACGAAAACGGCCCTATCCACAAGGGAAGATAATTCTTTATTTCAATACATTATGATGTATTCTTTAATGATCTACAATTGACTTCAGGACACTGCTAATAACAAGGGAGGTAAATGGATTGTACGTCTAAAGAAAGGCCTAGCGTCACGATGCTGGGAAAATTTAGTATTGGCCATGCTCGGGGAACAGTTCATGGTCGGGGAGGAAATCTGTGGAGCTGTGATCTCGATTAGATATCAGGTAGATGGGATACTGATATTAAAGTGTGGAACTACACATTGTAGAATGATGACAGAATATGTTTTATACCTGTGATGTACTGCTTTGATTTAAAATTTCTTGTGTGAAACTTTGACTGGTTTAATATCTTGTATGATTCACAGCTTATTGAAATATGAAGACTGTTTTATATTTATTTGATATCTATGATGTTCTGCCATTGTCTTTGATTGCAAATGTCAAATGGAAAAATGTCATATTTATTACAACATGATTTATTACAGGAGGATATTTTAGCATTATGGAATCGGACGGCTAGTGACACTGTTACAACGTCAAGGATCCGTGATACTCTCAAACGTGTCCTCAATCTGCCTCCTAACACGATCATGGAATATAAGACACACAATGACAGTATGAAGTAAGTATAGTCAGAAGAATTAGTGAAAGAAAGAAAGATGGAAAGAGAGAAAGTTGCTTTTAAAAATAACGCAAAATAATAGTATGTGGTAAGTATAAAGAAAGAGAAAGAAAGAGTGAAGGAGATATAGAAAAGAGAATGAAAGTTGCTTTTAAAAATAGCTCATAATGGTTTAAAGAAATTATAGTCTAAAGAAAGAGTAAAGGTAAAAAACGATGGAAAGAAAGAGAAAGAAGAAAAATATAGAAAGAGGAAAGAAGGACAGTTGCTTTTAAAAATAGCTCATTAATGAAGGTACGAAGTAGGTATAGTCTAAAAATGAGGGGGAAAAATATGGAAAGAAAGAAAGTTGCGTTTTAAAAATAACGCATACTGTTAATGACAGTATGAAGTAAGTATATTCTAAAGAAAGAGTGAAAGAAAAAACAAAATGGAAAGAAAGAGGAAAAAGAAAGCAATATGAAAGAAGGAAAGTTTCTTTTAAAAATAACACATAATGACAGTATGATTTAAGTATGTGGATTTAAGTATAACCAATGGAATGAGGACCAATGGAATGAGGACAGAAAGAAAGTTTCTTTTAAAAATAGCTCATAATGAAAGTATAAAGAAGTACAGTTTAAAGAAAGAGTAAAAGAAAGAAAAAGATGGAAAGAAAGAGAGAAAAAAAGAAAGAATGCTGGTATGATTTAAGTACATGTAAAGTCTAAAAAGAAAACAAGTTGCTTTAAAATGTAGCATATAATGACCATATGCAATGTCTCTAAGCATGCTCCTGTCTAAGATTAACAATATTTTAATGTTTTTATTCTTTATCTTTTCAGAGACAATTCAAGTTTCAGAAATACAGACATTTTCATGCGGTGACAGAAACGGCTGTAACTTGACATTTAACTGTGACCAAAGATGGCACCATGACATGTTCTGTAGTCCATTATTGTATTATCAGAGATGTTGAGATGTGATCAGCAAGGTTACAGCAGATGGATACGGACAGTGTTCTGTACACACACAGGAGGAGCACAGTGCAACAACATGTGGATGTTTTAACAGGCAAACATGGTCACAACGCACACAAATGCATAATTCCTGGCAATATTTATACATGTTCATGTGCCTCGGCAATATTCGTGTTCATGTATCTCGCAGCTTCAGAAGTAAAGCCCGTCTCATCAAGCTTGTGTAAAGGCTAAAATGTGACTTGAAAACATGGACTTTGTGGAGTGTCCTGGCACATTGTAAACCAATGCAGTGACTTCAGTATTCTTAATAACATAACAAGGTCTTTCTAATAGTGATTTATAGGACTGTAAGATATGGAAACTAGATGTTGGTCTTGTCTTGATGTCTATTCATCAGAATTTAAAACAACCAATATTTGATCTGAAAAAAATATTTACCTGATAGATATGTGTATTGTTACAGCCGTGCTACCCCAACTGAGAACGACGCATGTATATAAACCCCTACTGCTCTACCGCTAACTTGTATCGATGTAATAACTAGCTTCACTCATTCAATACATCAATACAAGTTAGCGGTAGAGCAGTAGGGGTTTATATACATGCGTCGTTCTCAGTTGGGGTAGCACGGCTGTAAATCTTTCTACAAAGACCAATCAAGGGACACAGAAAATTGGCCTTTATTGCCAAATGGTCTTTATACACAGGTCCCGTTCATTGTATTGCAATGGATCATTTGGGACTCCAGGAAAGTGGTCTTAATAAGCAGGGCAGGTGGTCTGTATACAGAGGTTGTCACAAAGACAGGTTTACTATACTTCATTTCTACTGTAATTATATTAAATGCATTTATTACTGAATCAGTCAACGTAATAATATAAATTGTTCAGGCAGATGTTACATTGCAAGTAGTGGTTATTAAAGTATCAGGTACTTTGAAAAATGACTTTCGCAAACTGATATAACACTCAGCCTACCTTCAAACATCGCATACTTTTTTAAGTTATATTGGGCAGTTGCATTTGTTAAAACATTGGAGTTTCTGTCAGTAAATTTAATACAGATGTATAAATGCTCTCTGTTGCCATATTTGATGAGTTGAAGCGTTGGTGTTGATATTCAAACTTTCCTATATGATTCTGTTTTGGCTCTCAGGGGGATATTTGGACTTTGCATATTACATCAAGTAATTATATATAATCTGCTCTTACAGATATAACTCAATTGTAATGTCATTAGTTTACAAATAAAAATTACATTACTTTCTATGAAAATATGTTTACCCATAAAATAAGGGCAGATAACTCTGTAATGTGTTTCTTGGCAACTTTTATTATATGACAATGTCAACCAGGTGATTGTTTTTTTGAATTTGAATAAGTTTTGACAAAGCCTTTCAAAAACAGGTTACTTATCAGTGTCATGTACGTGTACACCTGAAATATCAATATATTGATTGATGCATTATGAACTGATGTGCTGCTGTTGTCTTGAGAGAGCAAAAGTGCAGGACTCCCTTGAGTAAAAGTTAGCTCCCTTTAGCCTTAGATGACAAGTCTCTGTGATATAAAAACAACACACTGATAATTACTTCTTCACTACCTTATGGCATGGATACATGTGGACACATGTTTTAAACACTGTCCAAAATTAATGTTGTTGAAATGATGTTGTTTTATCCAAAAAATAAAATTTTATATGAAAACAGTTTTGTTTCCATTGCTTCATTTTTAGGTATTGATGGAGAGCCGACACCTGGTTGAACTGAGTAACAAAACTTGGTAACAGGATTTTAAAACTGACTTTATCACTCAAATTTCAATTTATTAGCCCACCATCATCAGATGGTGGGCTATTCAAATGGCTTTTTGTCCGTGGTCCATCGTCCGTCCATCCGTCCGTTAACAATTCTTGATATGGCCAGGCAGCCATCTTGGATTTTGATAGCTAAAGTTTGTTATCGCTATTTCTCAGAAAGTATTGAAAGGATCTGCTTCAAATTTCATATGTAGGTTCCCCTAGGAACCTGGTTGTGCACATTGCGTTTTGGGACCAATCGGTATACAAGATGGCCGCCAGGCCGCCATCTTGGATTTTGATAGTTAAAGTTTGTTACTGCTATTTCTCAGAAAGTACTGAAGCGATCTGTCTCAAATTTTATGTGTAGTATTTTCGTTTAAAAAAAAAATTTTATGTTTAAAAAGTAGAGAAAAGATCCATCTTTCTATTGTCAGACATAGATCATTCTTTGGTGGGCGCCAAGATCCCTCTGGGATCTCTTGTTTCTAAGATTATTTAGTTTACTTTTGATACTTAAAAGAGAAAAAAATTAGTTTTTATGGAGGCGCAGCCTGCCATCATGTAATCACTCTGGTTTTCAATTATCACCGGAACACTATACCTTGGTAATCCTATCGACAGTTTCCGGAACTACGGGAGATAACTTTACACTGTGTATTGCAACGTACGTTGTGTATTATACAGCAGTCAGAGGTTCTCCGTTTATTACATGTTTCAGTCACATTATAATTTCCCACTTAATGACTTTAGACTTATTTTCAATGTTACAATTAGTTATTAGTTATTCTCACCGAAAGTGTGTCTCAATATCGGTACTAATACTAGTGAGTGCGCTGCATCTAGATCTGTTAGCCTTACTAACCTACGGCAGACTAACTTGCAAACCGCGAATCTAACAGTAATTGCATATAAACTTGTTTGTAAGTAAAAATAATTCAACTGACAATAAATGCCTTTTCAATTACGTGTATTTAATCGAATATTGATAGGCCTATCCACTAATATTTTTATAAAAATGAACTAGAATTCCCCAAACTAATGAACATGTCAACAAGAACAGTCCGTACAAAGGGAGACAACTGTTACAAACTCTGCCGACGCACTCCAATGCAGAGTGTTATAATGACACATGTGTTCACTGCTTCACTCATGTTACCGGGGACGCCATCATGGCTTCTGCTGTTGATATTACGGTATATATTTGTAATTATAAGTACGATGTCATGATATTTAAATATCACAGGCCTAAAAGGATATAATCTGACAATGATTTTGACGATTTTTTATTCAATTTGACCGAACGAAAATCTGACGTACATGAAAAACGGCGAGGTCCCGTACTATCGCCATTACCTGACGCCGTGTTGGTCCTGGAATGGCTGGCGAGTTTACAGCCGTGAGTGTTGATAATTTTGTTAAAAACTTGCTGTCAAAAATTCAATAATCCTTTAATATGTTTCATTTACAGTTGATCAGATCATTTTCGTGCATTTTTCAACGGCAAATAATGTACTAACATCCTACAATAAAACACATTACTCGGAACGATAGAAAGTGAAAGAAGCGGTGAACGGACGGTGAATCGGCACGGACAAAGCAGCAATAACAGTGTTTTACAGAGCAAATATATTGATGGAGCCACGATACAAATATTGATTAGTTTGTTTACGATATTTCAGGTAATTTGCGCATATATTGTGTTTAAGTTATAAAAAATCGGCAATATTTTGAGTATTTCCGACAGAGAAAATCGCCCATTTTCTGACATGTAAACGTTTTAATTAATTTTTTGAAGTCCTCATGTCGAATAATATTTGGAAATGATAGCATCACTGTATAATTTGATTCATTCTGAAGCAACATTATTAACAAAACATTTCTCAAAAATAAACATAAAAGTACGGCGGCACAGAAGTGACACGAAAAATATTTTTTTTTTAATGTAGGACCCCAAAAAAAAAAAGATTTTATATAGGGTGAAAAAATTTTTTTCTTTTACGTGCTCACGTAAAACTTATTACGTGAGCACGTAAAACGTTTACGTGCTCAAGTAAAACAGTTTGTGTAAGACAAGAAATATTTTTTATGTATGGTGAAAAAATATTTTTTTTATGTGGGACGAAAATGTTTTTTTTTATGTAAGACAAAAATATTTTTTTATGTAAGGTGAAATATATTTTTTTCTTGTTTTAACAATATCTTGTTTATTTGCAGATGTTGTATATTCTATACAAAGGGATATTCCGTTAAGATATTAAAGGATTTGTGCAGCCAAAATATTGTTTTTGATAATACGTCAGGATATTGCTTTGGATGAATGAAAAATTAAGTCCCACCCAACGAATCGCCTAGCTTTTAGCGCTATCGGTTGGTTTTGGTCGTGATTTACGGGTAGTGTCGACTACGGTTCAGAGATAATGAGATACTGATGTAGATATTTTCAGTTTCAAAACATTCCATTTACACCATTTCAAACATTCAAACAAGCATATATCTAACTTTAGATTAGATAATCTGTCCAATTTGATAGCGATATCAAAATGATGTTCGGATCAGTCTGGACTGAGATTTAGATAGCATATTACATAAATTTCTGTGTAATAAAAAAAAACAGTATAATGTAACACTATCTTATTACTTATTATTGTTTTTTATTTCAAATTTCTACCATAACGATGAAATACGTCACAGTTTTTGAGTAAAAGTAAAATGTGGACGGTTATTAGTTATGTGATATTGGAGTGACAATACCGAACTTATACCGAAAATAATATGTATATCTATATTGTTGCCTTTGAAACTTTATCCATAACGTTTACTAAAAAGCAGAAATACATCAATGATATTTCTGATATGTGTTTCTAAATTACAGTATAAGTGTAGATTTAAATTCATAATTTCAAAATTATACTAAATCCTTAAAATAGTATATCTATTGTCGATCCTTTTGTATATCATACCGAGATTTAATAGTTAGTATGATATATGAACATTTATCGTATAATCCAAAAAGTAACCACACATAGTGTTCAAATGAAAAAATAAAATTACTTGTATACAGGCATCATAAATCGATATGAATTGTTGTACCTTTTCAAAATTATACTTGGTGATATTTATATAAGTATATTTAGTGTGGTAATGCTGTAACCCTTCTTGTATGACTATACATGTAGATTCGAAACAGTGAAAATACTAGAACGAATATACGTACCCGGCCTACTATACCTTTCTAAAGACGACACCATTTTCTGTCAAAAAGTCTTTTGAGCTACAATATTGCAGCTATGAAAATACATGCTTAGAATTTTTCCTAAAACCTTAGAAAATTACGGGTGATTGCTATATTCCACGATTCCGTAATTACAGTACTAGACTGGAATAATTTTTAAGGTTGAATCTTTAGTTGAAATAGTTCTTAGAACCATTTTTGTTTCTGAATAAGTCAACTTCCATTATTGTTTTACCTGTGTACGACATATATATATGTAATATATATATTCCTAGGTACATGTATGATCAGGGATATTTTATTTCCATTTGCTTTTACATCTTCATTTTAAAAATGGAGGTGACAATAAAAAAAACCTAGAGCATAGATGTACGGGATTTCCATAATTCAAGTCACAATCCAATTAACGGATGTCCTAACCTGATTGACAGTAAGACAATAGCAAATACCCGACATAGTCCCACCGAATAGCAAATTGCCCGCGGCCAGGTACTTACAGGTGAGTTCGATGAATGGCGTTTGGTACAGGTAAACAACATCCTGGCCCAGGTATTACATAACCATCAAACCAAAGACATGGCTAATTATATATCTATATAGGGGTATCTACTCGTATATCGATTAAAAATTGAAAGCGACCGCACAGTCTGAAAAAATAGTTTGTTTTGCTAATATCTCAATATTTAGATCTTTTATAATATCAAAAATAAATTCTTTCTACCACATGTTGAAACGTTTTACGGTATTGTAATAAATGTATCTCAATTTATTCGGTTAGCAACACACAACACAATGTTGGTAATGATCAATCATCGGTGTGTATGTACAGAAAACATATACACCGTATACATATATGTATATATGTTTCTGGTATGTACGTCAATACTTTAATAAAGGATTTCTGAAATTGTTTCATAAAATTTCATTTTACAGTCACAAACTTTGTAATTCACAATGTATCAAAGATGCAGACTACAGGAAAATATTATGTAATTAAAGCTTATTCGTTGCTGAACTCCTCGACAAAAAAAAAATCGAAACTTTTATTTCTGTGTGGATTTTCTTTCATAATAACACGAAGATACCTGTTATTAGAGCATAAATTAGAGTATTTGAAACATCGAATTTCACTCTTTTAGTTATTTACATTCGAGCCAAAGTTATTGTATGATTAACTTCACTCAAAAGTAATCATAAAAAATCGTTGATCGGCTTTTCCTGTGGACCGTCGATGTAAGTGATAGCACATCAGTTATAGTACAGCTATAAGCCACGGACTATTATGATGTCACGGTTTAGAGCTAGAACATATGCATAATCGGGCGGTCAGAAGTTTGGACCTCGATATCGACGGTTTGTTATTCCGGTCGCGCGCGGCACGGATAGGTTTCTACACGTGCTAATAAAGCCATTTCCAGCATAAACTGAAATTATAATTTTTGACTGCACAATTCCTTTAACTAGTACTTTCATTGCAACAAAATGTAATATTCCAATCCAGTATTAACTTCTGAAATTGAAATCAGGGGTATCAATGTTTATAATATCCTGAGTTGGGTTAGATGTTTTAATGGAATATCCCTTGAGAGGAAATTGGACATTGATTTCAACTTCACCTTACACTGTTGTTAACATTGACAGATTGACACTGGATTTGGCAATATTTGATTGTTGGGTTCATTAATGGCATGGACGGCCTCCAATGTATGTTGTGTGTAGCATGCACAGACTGCGCTGTATTTGTTGGGTCTTCTTGTATAGTGGAACTCTTGTCCTTTTCATTGTGCTACATGTATTATGATATCACTGGAACATGCCGCTGAAGACACCCAAGCATCCCAACACACCTGGTCACATTAAACTGACAATGGGTCAGCCAGTCGTTCTACTGCCAGTATATGCTGAGCTCAGCAGGAGCATAACTACCACTTTCATACACTTTGCCCAGATGGTAGAAAGTTCAAACCATGATTGAAATTTCAAAACATGTAAAAAACCAACACAAACTTTCAAAAGGAATATATATTAGTCTTGCATCATTTTTATTCTATATATCATTATTCATTGTTCATATTTATTTCGCATACAATATTTTCAAGATCTTTGGAGCATTTGTTTTTAACAACTTTATAAGATTTAACATTTCCATGATTTAACCAATTTGCAAATATTTGATCCACATTATTCTATAATAAACAACAGTCATTCTGCGAAAGCACAGAATTTTCAATCTGTTATTTCAATCCATATTGATTGAAAATAACCTGAACATGTACTATTACCTCTTTTATGATATATCTTTAATATTTCAATATATCATTACCCTGTCTAGAATCTGAGCTACGCCTCCTTCAGTACTTTCAGTACTTTGATTATCTTTGGATCCCTATTTTAACCATTCTAGATGTTCTAGGGGTTACTATCACTCGTTATATTTGCCCCCTGGAATATGTCATAGTAAAACTGAAGGCTTTGTCTGCAAAAAAGATGAGACAGGTGGTTTGCTTTAATCAAAAGAATTTTTAATAACAATACATTGTGGTTGATTGTAAGTTGGGCATCACTCTGTATAGAACGAATATACGTACCTGGCCTACTATACCTTTCGACCGGGTACAAATTGGTCCCTATGTGTCCTAGTGGAGCAGTGCCTCCGAAAATCACTCGGGCACAATTTTCTATACTTTTTGTGGGTTGCAAATTATTTTGTGCGTATACAAGCATTTATATATTATTTTTGTCAAAACAAACATAAGTACCATTCTTAATATCTACCATACCGCTCACAAAACGTCAAATTCGTAAATTGTAGACTTGCTGTATAAATTCTCTTCAGAAACGCCTTCATATGTGTATGTGTGTAAA
This sequence comes from Argopecten irradians, assembly GCF_041381155.1. NCBI lineage: Eukaryota > Metazoa > Mollusca > Bivalvia > Pectinida > Pectinidae > Argopecten > Argopecten irradians. Next base: position 10,002,131 of record NC_091147.1, on the reverse strand, counting down.
AAAAATGTCTCGCTGAGAATTTGATATTTTATATGGTTCATTTTTATGGCCTGGTAGGTAAGCTATATAAAACAAGTGCGATAAAATGCATGCAAACGTTTAAATAATGGTTTGCATGATAATTACTTTGCTCCATTAGCAATAATAGGCACCAATTGTAGCTCTAAAGACGACAACATTTTCTGTCTAAAAGTCTTTTGATCTATAATATTGCAGCTACACTCTGTAATCTCTATTATGTGCAGGCCTGAGATTGGACAGTTTTAGGTCACCTTACGGCTTACCATAGGTTACGATGGTCTTTAGTCCGTCGTCTGTTGACATTTCCTTGTGAACGCGATAACTTCAGCTTGATTCGACAGTAATTTACGCAGTTATTGTGTAGACCGACATTGGAAAGATCTTGGGACAAGTTCAAAAATCAGCGTGATTTGACTGTAACTAAGGAAGTAATTGCCCTTTGCACAGATAATTATTATTAGACCTTATGAACATGATTGAGTAAATATGCACTCAGCTTCATGAAACTTTGTATTAAGACTTACCTGATTTGATTGTATTTCTGGAGTTATTGCCCTTTACAATTATAATTATCGAATGTTGTGTACACAATTACTTGAGTAAATATGAACCGAGTTTAATGAAACTTTGTATTTAGACTAACACTGGAAAGGTCTCTGACGAGTTTGAGAATCTGGCCCTATTTGATTGTAACTTCTGGAGTTATTGCCCTTTGCAATAATAATTATTGAATGTTGTGAACACAATTACTTGAGTAAATATGAACCGAGTTTAATGAAACTTTGTATTTAGACTAATATTGGATCGTATGTAGACTTAACATTGGAAAGATCTGCCGTTCAAAAATCAGCTTGAATATTTAATTGAAAATAAATTGCTTCATTCTATAGTTCAAAAGTGCTTGACATTTTGTTAAAATCTTTTACTTACCTATGTGTTCACATTTGTAAGTCTGAAGAATCAAATAAGAAGACAAATTACATGAATTTATTTATATCATATTTATTCTCCTTCTGTTCCACACAGAGCAATGAATTGTAAACACTCTGCTTCAATCAAATCAATTGTTACTGACCAATACAAGCCTTCTCCAATAGTAATGTAATGAGCATTTTCATTGGTAGATCAGCACTACAAAAATGGCACAAAGAACCTTTTGCAGCAAGACTTAAGTATGCAACCAAGAACCGGACAAAGGTGGATACAATAGTAGTATAATAATAATATTCAACATATTTAACACAATGAGCTAAGTTTGCCATGACCAAAGTTTGTGACAAAAAAATACATCAATTATCTCCCTTTAGTGAACTCTCTGTACAATGAATACTGCGGGATGAAGGTGTTTCATTTAAATGACTCGGATAACAATGGTTATGAGATTATGATGGCAATATGAAGCAGGTTGTTGATATCAACCTTTTATATAAATAATATACACTGAATGAAACTGACACAAAAATACAGGGTACGTAATGAAGGGAAGTTCAAGCCAAATCTGAATCTATTGTTCAACTGGTTATAAGTGATAGACTATCTGATACTCGGTGAAGGAATGTACTCTACTCTCTATTGAAATACAAATATTTGTGGCATCTCAAATTGTACAAACTCTTGTGTATAGAACTTTTATACAAAATACTTATATTGTCATAACCTTTGGTAACTGGGTTTTTACTACTTGTGACAATGGTTGGTATCTTATGCAAACAAATATCTCTATATCAACAGTTCTGCATTATTTGTGCAAATTAAAAAAAAAACTTTATTCTAAACTTTAAAGTAGTTTCATAAGGTTGCAGATTAGATAACATGACTGTTAAAGGATGCACATTGTGTAGAGTCTATGATAAATGTAGGATCTCTCCTAATTTTACTATAGGAGCTTAGACCTCTCCATTCTGCCTCTTCATGTTAATGAATTGTGACCAAAACAACTGCTTATAAAAGTAATAAACCAAAAGAGACCAAAATTACTTAGAAAACTGACACTGGGCAGCAGCAGTTGATGAGAATTCATTTCATTTGCTACTTTCTGTTAAAACAAATTATTTACAATGATAATCTGTATGTACACAGGAAAATATATCACTTGTATGTATATCTATTCCAATGTCAATGTGTACAGTTACAGGACTCAGTAGCGGGACAATGTGTAGAATTACATTGATGAGATGATTATGAGAGTACGAAGGTGATTTTACCATAAATTATTATAATTATAAAGATTACACTTTACTGAATATTTACAATCATCCGCCAGTAATATACATGGTAGTATACACATAATTAGATTCAAGGGAGATGTGATCGACAATTCTAAATCTGATTCTAGGGAGATGTGATCGACAATTCTAATTCAGATTCAAGGGAGAAATAATCAACAATTCTTTGTTTTATCCTGACCGAAACCTGATGCATATATAATTGGACACAAGCTAACATGAGGTGGGTTTATCCTATAGCAACAATCCAGCTTTTAACCAGGTGTTAAATATGATCAGCTCAGGAAGTCTTCTAACTCAGATGAAGGATTTACCAAAAAAATAAGGAGAATTTGTATAATGCATTGTATTTTTTAACATATGATGAACGTATACAAATTATATGAGAATTTCTTTTTAGATAGAAAATATAAATATTGAAATTTCCAGTTATTGTAAGCCAACTTATTTTAGCGGCGAATAAATTTTGCATTTTCCTTTTTACAGACACTTTCACAGCAATTAAGTTCGGCAACTTAGACTTATATCTTTCAGCTCTGCTGAAAAAATATTTCCGATTGTTTATTGTCCATAAAAAACACACAGTTTTTTAACTTTAACACATACGGAAGTAAGTCTGTCTACAGTTATAGCAATACTGCATGCATTTGAAAGTTTATATCAGATGACAAATTCTCATTCTAGAATCATAAATACATGATTTAACAGCGATGCTAGACATTTTCACACTTATAGAAATATTTTTTGGGATATAATAACTGATACCTCAGAACAGATTTCAAAATACTGTATAGATATTATGTCATGTGATGCTAGCACCTTTGTACCTCGAGTTCCTACATACTGTAAGACCTGGGGCATTTGTAAATTATAAAATAACAGGTTACGTTAACGAGCTACTTATCCTAAACGAGTCTGACCCTCACACAACACCAACTCATATTAAATGAAATTGAAGGCTCTAATAAAATTTCCTTTAGTACAACTGTTTTACTGCATTTCACATAGACTTAAAATTACTGCATTTCACATAGACTTAAAATCTAAAAGAGTTTCTTCCCTTGTTCCACGGAGCTAATACTGGTAATGTCCTGTACTTTCTAAATATTGTATCCACATATATTATGAACTTTGATGTTGAAACGTCTATAGAGATTTCAGAAACATGTGACTCATCTACTCATCATAAAACTGACAGCTGGCATTGGGTAGAGGACATTCACAGACTTTAAGATCAGATTCACTACATGAGACATAAAACTGCCTCTTAAGATAGAAACGCTGCTGACATCGCTAATAAAAAATGTTCAGTACAAACTGGGGCGAAAATGTGATCAGTCAATTTGTTACATTTGTTCCCAAAGTGAGGCGAACCCTGTTAATTAATTTACACTATTAATTGTACATCTTGTCACACTGCAGAACACAAGAATTAAAGAAAATCAAAGAAAAAAATAAAATAAAGTGATTGAGTGTGTTTCAGATATATTATTTACATTTGTACAAAAAATATAGATATACACAATCTTAATACACATTAGAAACAGGGACACCGTCTACTGTAGCGACGGTCCTAGGCTCATCAACTGGGGCAGAACTAGCTTGCTATATCTAGTACAAAGGCTGTGGAGCCTCTCACACGAGAATTGGAATCAATATAAAAGTGCTGTACAGTTATCAGAGATTTCAAAACTTGGTTTCTATTGGCTGAAATGTTTAACCAATAGAAACCTCTGTAACATCATGATTAAGGTGAACCATCAGTGATGAAGGCATTTAAAACAAGAGTGTACATTTCAAGTAAAATCCTCATTGATGAGGATGCAGGTGATGAACACATTTGGATTTAATTTTTACAAATTACCTCAACCATATTAGATACTGGCAGTAAAGACAACAGCATGTTGGTAGGAGACAGTTTAACTATCCTCCAATCATTTACTCTATCAGCACAAAAGTATGTAGCTTATGTACCCGGTCTTAAATACAGTGTAAACAGGACAGAAAAGGACAGAAAAGAATAGTCAAAGTATGCCAAGTGGGCTTCTAATAAAGATCGGCAGAGTTGTCCAGAGTTTGTAGCTAAAATGCAGAGTTTTACTTTAATTGTTTTTTGTATGGTTAAAGATAACATTTGAGTGAAAACAAAACATTTTGAGACTTAGAAGGTATCAAGAGACTTTTGAAGTGAAAGTATGTAGTGTTTGTTAAAACGCAAAAATGTTTGTTTTATTTCTGTTGTAAGGTAAAGATAAAATTTGAAAAATAAAATAAAATATCTTTGGAACTTTTTTTTAATCTAAGAAAGTACCAAGAGTCTTTTGAAATGAAAATAGTGTATACATTGTAAATATATGTCAAGATGCATTGTCATTCCTTGATTCTGATTGAATAAACCTTTTCAGATCATATATGTAGCGTGAATAGCCATGTAAATATTTAGCATACGATAACTGTATCTATGATAATGATAAACCCTGATAAACGAGACGTAACAAAGTCTACAAGTTTACACTGAGAACAAACATTCAGAAATGTAAAATGGAAGTTTTGAAAATAAAATTTTCTCTTACAAATATTTCTTACATAAAAGAGGTAAAAATATTTTTTATATTCAATTGTCTTCTTGTTAAAATAGTTTGAAATGGATTGGCTCAAAAATGATCAAAAGAGGAATTCTAAAACTGACAATTAGGGTCAACAAAATGATTGTAAAGCTTGTAATTTTACTTCAAACATATAAAATTGTACAGAAGGATAAATTGCCCGGATGGCTTAAACAGCCCGTCGAGGTATATATTACTGGTAACCTGTACAAAACATCAAATCTACTATATAGCATACAACCCTGCATGAAATGAAAAGTTTAACAATCATTCTGTACATTATGTGACAATATCTTAAATTTAATGATGAAATATGAATCTAAAACTGAAGATCTATTATGAATAAAAAATAAGTTTTTATCTTTCAAAGTGAATATTCAATATCTTAAGCTATATATGTGCATTCTGTAAGAGATTCGTGTCTGTCAAGTGTAACAATTCTGACATGGTACATTCAAATATTTAGAAACCAAATTGGTAATCAAAAACATTCAACTATCATATCGCAAATAATTGCACACAATTTTTGTAAATCAATTTAGAATTTTACCAAACATTCACACTGAACAAATCCCATGTATCCTAAATCTCAGATAAATGCTGTAGAGATGATGAGTCCAAACCCATGCGTATTACATCCCATACTGGGCTTGTTTGAACACAATTTTCACCTAACTGATACATTTTCAGAAATATAACTCATTCACCCCTGAAATGTCATAATGGACTGTTCTTGTCCTTGATTTGGGAGAGTCTAAATGTGTCTTCAGGGGGTGAATGAGTTAAAACATTTACGTTATAATCCATTGCACTTTGAAATCTGCTTGTGTAGTACTTGTATCATCCTAGAAAACCTTTCCAGTCTCACAGTATTCCCACACAGGCATTTTCTGTAGTTTCCATGATGATTTATAAAGGCTTGACCGTCTTTCTTATTCTATTCAGAAACTTTGCCGATGAATTCACTCTATTCTATAAAATACAGCACAAAACTAAGAGTTTGAAAATGCCCTGTTTCTGCCTTATAAAAATCTCCTTTGAGACAAATCTGTTTCTTCAGGTCATGATGATTGTGCGTCATGTAAAAATGTGTTCAAAAAGTCAAATGAAGGTCGTGAAGGAGGGTTTGCATTCCAACACTGTAATATGACATCATAGACGGCTGGGGGACAGGCTTCGGGGCGAGGTATCCGATAGCCATGCTGCACATTGTCAAAGGCTTCCTTGCTTCCTAAACCTGGTAACACAATACACAGAATATTAGTTAAATCATCATAGTATTAGTACTATTTTGTATTGGTAACACAATACACAGAATATTAGTTAAATCATCATAGTATTAGTACTATTTTGTATTGTTACAGATTATCTCCCCTTGCTATGTCCTAACTTTGTGATTAAAACATTTTTTTCATAGAAATGCAAATCATTACTACTCAAGGACAGATATCTTTTTCTCTATGAAAGCATTGCGCTGTTGTTCTAGCCAATCAGAAATGGCTTTAAAAACAGCGACATCAATTTTAATGGTATGAGACAACATAATTTTTCAAGCCAAAGGAATTCCTTGTTACAAGAAAGATTGAACTATACAATGTTGTTTATTCCTCACCTTCGTATGGCTCCTTGCCATAGGAGAATATTTCAATTAGCACTATTCCAAACGACCACACATCAGCTTTCGTACTGTACTTATTACACATCAGGACCTCGGGAGCCATCCATTTGATAGCCATTTTCAGTCCTACAATAGAACATTATTATTAGTTCTACTCATGCTTTTTTCTTCAATCTTATAATGAAACAGAAATTATAGTGCTTTTCGAAATGCCTCTTTTCAGTGAAAGTGATGAAAAATCAAAGTCCTTCATGCCATTCAGAAAGAACATACAAGTTTGGTTTATTTTACCTTTACACTAAAACTGCAGGTTTTATCTACTCACTATATGTTACAGTTCTTCAACCATACATTCTGCTTAATTTCTTATCATAAAACTCAATTTCAAAAGATAAATGTTTTCTTTTTTGATATAATTTTCAATACTTGTCAAAATTCAGATATGACAAAAAGGATGACAGTGCCTGATACATGAAATGAGCATACCTCTCCTAAAGTTAAAGTCAGGATCGTCAACCAATTTTGTCATCCCAAAGCCAGCAATTTTCACCACATTCATATCCCCTACAAGTATATTCCTGGCGCCAAGGTTCCTGTGAACGAACTTCTCCTTCTCCATGTACGTCATGCCTTCTGCAATCTGTCAACACAATTAGATTTAATCAATCATTGGTCAGAGATCTAAAATGGTTTTTTATTTTTGTTTTTTTGATAAAATAACCCTTCGGTCCTTCCAAATCTCAACCTTAGGCCACTTGACCTCCCTCCCTTATCTCCTGGCCCTTCCTGACTACAAACCTAGCCTTCTCCTTGAACTCTCATGGCCTCTACTCTAGCTCACCCCTTGACCCCTCCTGACTTCTGTCCTAACTCGCCCCTTGACCCTTCATGACTTCTACCCTAGCTTGTTCCTTGACCCCTCCTGACTTCTGTCCTAACTCACCCCTTGACCCTTCATGACTTATACCCTAACTTGTTCCTTGACCCCTCCTGACCTCTGTCCTAACTCGCCCCTTGACCCCTCATGACCTCTACCCTAGCTTGCCGCTTGACCCCACCTGACCTCTGCCCTAACTCCACTCCAGTCCTCTCATGACCCCCACCCTAAGTGTACCTCTGGGCCCTTCCTAATCACTATATCTTCACCAGACATGTAAGGCAGTCATCAGTCCTAACAGCTCTATCACTGCCATGCATTTATCACAGATATCTTATCATGCCAAATTCTGGTGCACAATTTGCAGTATCTATTAGCAATAATTTGATACACATCATTGAAGATCAACTGCATCTATTTTCCCCTTGATAGTATTGTTAGATTTTCCATGTAGAAAGCACAAATCCTCACCTCCATTGATATATTTCCATATAGATTGACTCAATCTAATTAAATCCGTTTAATAATTTCTGAAGTTTATACATCAGTTTTGTCTTTTTTTATTACAAGGAAAACACAAATGTGAAAGAATACAAGTAAATCCATTAAGTTGACAAGTCTTGAAGTATTAAGTTCAGCTGAGCGCAGGTGCTCTCACAACATGGACAGTACACACTAATGACTTTGTACCTGATGAACCCAACAGTAATCTGTATCAACATTACGACATTTTTCTCTCTATGACTGACAGCTGTGTAGAGGTACCCGATTCAACACCAAATGACACCAATGATTCAAATTTGTACCTCTAGTGGCCCTTACATTTAAAGCTTTACAATGATACATCATTCTTTTTAATCCTTTTCTGTAAATGACTGAACACCCAGCTGCAAGGCCATACAAGACATTTATATAGAACTAATAGATTCATCACGATATCAACTATACATATGGTGGGTAGGGAGGCTTAAAATGTTTGTGACGTTAGTGAGGGGAATATCATCACCATGGTAACCAATCAACAGTTTTTATCAGTGTGATTTGTTAAATTTATCATCTCATGAACTGCGAGTCAGAATAATTTGGTGATTGATTTTTCTTAAGACTTGATTTAAAAAATAACTGTAACTTCACTGTTTTTAAAATACTGAAATAGCTTTAATTCTTCCTCTATCACTTAAATGTGCTGGTGTTTAAAAAGAAAGCTGCTTTTGAAATTTAAATGAGAATTTCTCTAATAAACTTTCAGGAGCAAACATCAATTCTAACATTAAATACCAAGTCTATACGCTAGGCATCAGCACTGTCAACACTGATATTTTATAGGTTTATTGAATCACTATATAACAACGAAATTTTAAAACAAAATTTTTGTGACAATAACACTCAAGCATTGATATGATGTATTCCATGAAAACTGCGCAAAAGAGGCAAAAACACTCTAAAGACCAAATTATTGCGTCAGATTGAACCCTAAATTGCTACGGTACCAGGTAAATTTCACTAAATGCACTGGAATAAACCAAATCATTTGATCAATTAAGCTTTCTCTACAGAAGAGGGGAGTGCATTGCCTTTTTTCTGAGAGTAATCTACGCTTCCTTCATCACCGCAGCCTCTAATGTTTATGAGTTTGGCGGCCACACAAGCAGACGAGCTAAGGAGTTACAGCTTGTGTAGTCTCTAATACTTCCACGATTTACTCAATTTAAAGTACGCCAACTTGTAACTATTCCAACTTGCTAATGTCTCTAACCTTCTTAGAACAATATTTCAAAATTCAATTTTGATTGATCGACGGTATGTCTTTACATTAATTAGAAATGTGTTCATTTATTCTCTTTTAAACTATTTCTATGTTTTAAAGATGTTTTCATTTTAAGTAATTAGTTTCTTCTGAAAGCTTCATATGAAATAACTTAATAACGAAGAAATCTTTGAACAACACTGTATGCGTGACTTGTATAGATAACCATTCCTCTGAAACTTCTGACTTGGAGATTACTGTTACTGAAGTAAACAGGGAATTTGTACACCCATGAATAATATGATGGTACTGACACAGACTCATATACTGACAATGCTAGTTATAATACCCCACACAACCTTATCACAGGACATTGGATAAACAGAAATATTGTTTTAATTAAAGAAATTCTGCATGTTTGACAATTTTACCTGTGTTGCTATCCAGAGAAGCTGTGTAACCCCAAGGTCACGACCTTGACCTTCCCGTAGGTGCATTGACAGGCGACCATTTAACATGTACTCTGTAATAAGGTAAATAGGCTCAGCCTCATTCGAGATTCCCAGAAGTTTAATGATATTAGGGTGCTCAAGCGTCTTGAGGATCTGTCCCTCGTCCAGAAAGGCTGCCGTGGAAACAGCATCTTTTTTCTGCATCTTGATTGCCACCTGTCGACTACTATGCCACGTACCTGTTAACGAGATATTAATTATGACATTTACAAGGAATATCAAGAGCAGATGAATTTATACAAGGAAATGAAGACTGGTACCTGTTTTACTACAAATGATTGGTACCAAAAAGCACTTTGTAAAGGTATATATTCTGAGATTTGTTAAAAAACAATATTTATGTTGAAATTCATTTATTTTTCTGTCTTTTCTAAAATTTGTTGTAGTCATCAAACACCAAACAACAGATTTTTACAACAAAACAATGCTTAAAAATGTTTCAAGAAATACAAACCTAACCATACTTCACCAAATTGGCCACTCCCTAACTTTTTTATAAGTAAAATGGATTCCCGTGCTGTAGCATAGTCATCTTGTTTTCCCCTTTCAAAGGCCCACAGAAGTGATCTGGGTTTCGGGCATGTTTGCGCGAGTTTGCAACAAAGCCCATCTGCTGAATCTAGAAAACAGACCAAAAAACAAATTTTACAAATCTTTGCCGCACCTTGAATGAAAATGTATATTGGGCAGGTGCCAAACACTCAGGTAAAAATAGAGGCACGCAAGTCATCTCCCCAACAGTTGTATATCCAACATGTCTACAGCTTCCTGTCCGAGGCCAAGCAAACTATCATAATTGTTTCCAGATCATATATTTGTACATCAATAAATGACAATAATTGCTATTAATCATCATTTTAATTGTAGCCAAACCTTAATATTAATAGAATTATGTTGGGGTTTTTTTTACCCAAATTTCCATGCGGTTAAATTGTATACATACTTCCTTACAAACATTTACATAACCTCTTTTGCTGGAAGCAAGTTGTAATACTCAATTGTTAAAGCTTTAGATTCACAGACCACAATTTTTAAAATAAACACTATTGATAAAGAACAGGTTCATGACAATCTTAATCTTCAACTACCAAAAAAATCTGTATATCTACAGAAATCCAGAAAAACACAAATTAGTGGATTTCACTTGTGATATATTTGCAAGACAATTGAAACTCTATACAGGTTTTCTACCTCCGAGTCTATATGGCCCTATAAACCAGACTAGGCTACAGGAAACATATGGATGTAGACTAAGGTTCTCAAATCAATGAACGAAAGCTACACATTTAAATATGACGGGACCGTAAGAGATAAACCCATTTAAACGTTTTTATCATCCCCTACCTGACTTTACATAATGTTAGTTTTTAATTCATACAAAGACATAAAAGATTGAATACCCGACATCCGTTAAACGTATGAAATTGTATTTGTTGATACCAGATGTGTCGAGATTCGGCGTACACAACCTTCCACACAACAGAAATACGCCGAGAGTTCAGTCACTAACATGTTTTATCATTTACCTTAAAAATCCAAAAATGCAATTAATTATGGCGTTTCTGTCATTTTTAATAAAAATGGCATGCAGATTCTAAATTAGATTTCTGGATTCCAATTATGAACAGGAAGTGAATTGCTAACACAAAAGAACACCTGTGAGGTTACCATTGTTACGACACGGTTATCTGATCAAATGTGGCAGTAACGTTCTCTACCAAACATTAAAATATAACAGAAAATGTTACAAATTTACCAACAGAAAAGAAAAGCATTACCAGTCGCATTATATCAACCTGGTGGAAAATTAACTTCAAAGTGAAATTGAAATATCTCTCATTTTCAAATTGTAACTTCTAAAGTTGCATTTTGATACTTCATTAAAAACATGATTTAAGATGTTTTATAATATAAAAACAATTCAAAGCAAAATATTGAAGCAATTCATAGACTTGATGGAATATTTACCACTCAACTTTGATGAAACTGTGGAAGAGCCAATAGTAAAAAATTTTTGCTTTAAGTCATAGGATAATTTTGAAGATGTTTAAACTAAAGTTTTCATTTTTTTATCTCTGTATCTTCAAAGCTTTTGTTCTCATTTGTTGTTACTATGTTTTGTTCCCAGTAACTTGATTCTGAACAGAGGAATTCACACTTAATCATTGCTGTATCAATAAGATACAGATTTACTGTAAAATCTGATATTTTCATGAGTGCTTATTTTTCGTGATTATCCTTAACAACCCTAAAACATTTCCCGATCAGACAAATGTGGGTGCAGAAAACCATTATATAATTAGTGGAAATTTCCTCCTCTTTAATAGACCCTTTCACCCCTATGTAACTTTAGTAGACTCTACCATCCACTAATTTGAACGAATCCACTATGGTCTACAGTGGTGAAAGGGTTAATACACAAATACTTAATATCTTTTCGGAGATGAAAACAAAAAGAAAAGCAGCTCACCAGAGTAATGGCTAACAAGGTCACTCAGGGAACTAAACATCCTCTTGGGTGTAATAAAGTAATAATCCTCGCCACGGAGATCATTTGACCTCTGAGTGTAGATTTTGTAATGTTTGACTAAATAGCCACGGAGTTCATCACAGTCACGTACAGAGAGAGTAAAGGTGTCTGCAAACAAGATAGACAACACATCAGCAAATCTTCTACAGCACTTAACAATTCATAAAACAATATAGACAGTTACAATATTCAAATTAATTCTATAACAATATCAATTTTAAACAAGAAATATTAAATTCCCCATATTTCTTTTTCAAATCAGTTATGTGGTAGGTAATAATGAAATTAATCCTAAGTAGGTAAAATAGATTAGTTTCATTTGATTGAAACTCAAATAATTAAGGAAAAATTCAGAATATTAAAATTTCAGTCTCTGTAGTCTGTTGAGTAAGAAGATATTGGCAGATCAGGGGAGGTAACTCAGGGTCAAGGGAAGTCACTCACCAGGGGCAGCTTCGCCTTGTCTGACAAGGAATGTTCCTTTAGGGTATCCAGGGGAGAGAAGCCAGTCCTCTGATGCATGTCGACTAACTTTACCAAAATACCAACTGTAACAAACAGGTCAAAGGTTAAAGTTCAGACATTTATTTCCAGTAGACATAATCATGAAAGTGCCCTTTCATAACTCACCATGTTAAACAGAAATTTTGCTATATAATTCTTCCTCGATTTATTTTTTCAGCAAATATCGTAATGACAGTGGGGATGAAAATGGGTCTTTATATTCCAGATAACATATCTATATCTTTATACTGTGTTATATAAAAGGTGCTGTATTTATTGACTGCAGGAGATCAGCAGTTTAGGAACAGATAAACAGATTACCAAAATACCACCCTAGTCATGCTAGTACTACATTTGTGTCTAGTTTTCTGAATTTTAGTGTGGGACAGGGTCTCTGTATTCCTACATGCCTGTACTCCTTAAACATGAGATGATGAATGAGAGAATGACTGGAATTTAACTGAAATGATTTTGCCCTCAGTAGTAAACTAGCCTAGCGTAGTAGTATGTGTCTCGCTGTGTAGAGTAATCAAGTGCACACAGATATTTTTCCTCCCCCTAAAAACCTACATTACCAATTACAGTGTAGTTGAACTGTAGCTAGTATTTGCACTCAACCTTTCAGTTGTAGCATTGTCAACTTGACCAAAGAATACACACATGTCTAAAATTACATTTTATCGCTTACTATGCCATTAAACTGCTAACTCTACACCGAAATATTCTTTTACGGAGGTAATCATCAAAATTTGTACTGTTAAATCATATTTATCTTAATCTGACTTTAGTTTTGACAACTTTTTGTTTAAAGCTGTTGACATATCGACTGTTACATCCAAAACTCTGCTCTGAAAACGTAAGTCGCAAATCCCACATAAAGTAATGAAGCTTGATTCATCAAAGATTTCAGTGAGAGACTGACTGATCAGACCGACTCCGTTCAGAATTATCACTACATCCTCAGCGTCTGATCAAAACTGCAGAGAAATTAGCCGTGAACGAGAATCTGTACAAGTTCATTTCCTACTTACGGAGGATGAAAACTGGGGATTGTATTTATTCATTCAATCTAGTCAAAATCTGCCCTGGAATTGTCACCCTCATTAAAGCCAAATCACTCTGTAGTTGTAAACATGTTGAAGTAATAAATATATTGGGTGTTTTTTCGTCTTCAAATATGTATACCCAGTACTTTATGGTAGGAGGTTGGGTGCTGTAAGTCATCGTACAATTCATGATTGAGGTCCAGGCAAGGCACAAATAATAAAATCATTTTTCCTTCACTCCTGTGTTTTGGAGATATTTACTAGCTTATTTCATATAAATGTTCTACTAGCACTAAGTATGGGGACATGGTATTTTGTGAACAAGTTGATGTTTATGTCATCATGATTCTGCAAAAATAAACTGAAGAAGCCTACAAATAACAACTTATCTGTGTATAAGTAAGATGTCCAAAAGGAATCCTAAGATGGAACAACTTTAAATACCAAACCCGTAGAGGGTAACGTGGCCATTAAAATCAAACCTTGCCTACACTTCAACCACAGCAATAAGTTCTCAAAAGAAAAGAATGCAAGGTTAAGACAATTTAGGTATTTTGTATGTAATACAAAACACCTAAATTGTCTTAACCTTGCATTCTTTTCTTTTTGTAAATAAAATTTGTATTTATATATTCTTATTTTCTGATGGCTCAGCTGTCCTTAACATTTTTTAAGAATTTCTGGGTTTTTTATCCAAAGTTTGTGTTCCTTCAGAGACTGATATAATTTGTTTTGCAATGGTTGTAAAATGCTAATTAATTAGCTCAGTAAGATCGATAGAGATTACCACCTGTCTTTGGCTAGATAATCAGCTTCCAACTTATCTGTAACTAGCCCAGTATCAGATCCTCTACTCAATATAATCTGATAGCCTGGTTATATATAGCAAAGGGATAGAATCGGTGATCTTCAATCTGATTTTGAAAGAAACATTTTCTTTAGAAGGAAACTCATAAAATCATTGAAATATTTAGTGTTTGTTTGGAATACAACAAGTCTAAAGGAGGTCAAACCTGTCAGAATAGCCTTTAAATAGAATTTTTTTTTTTTTCATCTTGATTTTTTTAGCAATGATCTCATGATCAGATTTTGTTCTGTCAGGTTTTTGTTATACTGACACAGCAAGGAAACAAGATAATGTACAATTTAACCTAATGAAACCATGTACCGGTAAATTCTCAAGAGGTTTATATGATGTCCTCAATCAATGGCAGAACAATGCAAAAAATTCCTTGATTCCAAACTACTTCAGGATAACCTAAATCTGAGCTAATGATGGAGCTATACAGCTATTTTATAGAATCTCCACCTGTCTGAAGACTGCCTGAGAAACCTGTAACTCCTATCTATATATATTGAAGTGTTAACAAAGATTGGCGCCACTCGAGGACACCACTAGCATTGGCCATCAACCACAGCAGTAGTTCTTTTAGGATAGCAACCAAATGGATTATTTCTGAAGAAGAACAAAACCTAGACCAATCAATTTACATTAGGTGTAGCTTGACACTGGGATCACAGAGGAACAACCAAAAATAACCATGACTACTCGAAAATTGAAATATACACACGTCTTTAGGTCATTTCAGACGCCATTTCCTTTTTAGCCTGCTATCACACAACAACCTGTGCAGTACATCATCAGGGACATTACTGGGTAATTAACCAAATCATTAAATTGCTGTTTTCACCTTGCTCTCCTCAAATTTCCTTACTTATTCAATTAAAAATATGAAAAATGTTCACTCCATCTTCTTTAATTATATATGAAGAATGACGCCTGACCAACAAAATCTATGCGAGACATCAATTAGAGAGGTATGATGTCTTCTGGTCACACATCCAGTAACACAAGTCATGGGACACAATACAACGGACACGGAAAACACTATTATATGCCCCCTGCTCCTTTTTAATAGGAACATAAGATCAATTCCAGTAAGCTTAAGGACACCATTTTCATTGATGAACATTAACTTACCTGTCAAGTTGATTATAGTGAAGGGAATATATCATTCAGGGGAGATAACTCAAATAACCTACTTTTTTAATCATCAAATTTAAATATCTCCACATGGTCCAAGCTACTGTGAGTGTGATTATTCGTCACGAAGAAAAACATTTCTTAGATTACCGATAATTTACTAACAGAGGTAAGAAAGAGATTCAACACTGAACATTAACTATAGATACTTACTCTAACCCCCTAAGAAAAGTTTCCTGTGGGGTAGGTGGCGCTAACGTCCTCGGTGGCGACACCTGGTGATTCTGATTAACACTTAAAAATCCACTAGATGGCGAATTAGTGATATTGTTCCAGTGTTCAGTATTATCATCATTGTTTTCTTCATCTAACGTATCCGACAAACTTAACAACAGGAAGTTATCCTGGAAGTCACAGATTCCCCCGAGGGGGATAGGTGTGTCCTTACGGCACATGGGACATGGAAAGTGCCCTGGTTTTTCGCCTGGATGTCGACGAACATAGTCCCTTAAACAATGCTCACAGAAGCTGTGCAGGCAAGGCAAGGCCTTCGGCTTAATAAACGGCTCCAGGCAAATTTTGCACGAAAGAAACTCTTCTTGAAGTTTTTCTTTTAAGCTTGCTCGATTTGTAGATCTCGCCATAGTTAGCCATTCTACAACACACAAAAGGAAATCATGACTATTCAACAACCAAATACAGGAAGACAACACTTACTGCAAACACATATACACATGCATATAGAAAAATGAATAAACCTAAGTGCTTTTGTAAAATGCTCCACCGCCAAAGAACATGAATGATATTTATTATTGAACAATAATTGGTGTTTAATCGTGTAATATGGCCTTATTAACACAAAAAATACATAAAATAATTTTTGCCTTTGGTGCATGCGCAATCATTACTTCATTCCATATAGGATTTAGTGCTACAGATTTTTTTCTGGATGCAATTGATTATTTTTCATATTTTAATAAGTAAAATTAGAAGCTCAAACTTTCAATGGCGGTAATGGTGTAAGGTAAGTAACTTTTGTAACTGAAGAAAAATACTAAATCGTCTGCTCCTGTTTTTGAATGTGAAAAAATACCATTTGTCAGCAGTGGAGCATCTTTAACACTTCAGATGCTTAATGGTGAGTAAAAAAGATAACATTATATGATGGCACCTGAATACCGTATTTTCCCTATTAAGAGCGCCTCCTCTAATAAGGGCGCCCCCATGTTTTTTTACTGAAAAAAATCAGCTAATTTCATACAATTTTTGTGCCAGATTGTGACGATTTGTCTTTGCAGACGCTAATAAAATACTGTTTCATATCAATCTGATGCTTAACAGATATCCGATCAGCTATAAATGTATTGCACTGGGTAACTTAGGACATCTTTGCCAAGTGTTTACACATAGAAACAGCGAGAATTCCATGTTCAAAAACAAAACGTGTCACTTGAATGCCCCACACACGTGTATGGATGAAGACTAACTGGCAACAACATTTTAGCGATGTCTATACAGGTTTTATGAATACTTACTGTATGTCTATGATAAAGGTTACTAAATAACAGGCATGTTATCATTTTTAAGCATTTAATTGTGTGCTCTTGTCGGTATTTCCCATCTGCCACAAAACGAAAGTAGCGATCGAAAGCACCGTCCGCCATTTTGTGTACGCATGGTAAACAAACAGGCTAGCATAAAATGCCAAAATTCCGTGAAACATACATATTTAACCAATGTTTAATACTTCTGGTGCAAACATTTATTCATAATTATGTAATTTCAATACTTACTTGACTTCAAAACGTAATTTGGCTATAGTAAGTTTCAGAAAAATACGAAACTAAAAGCAAGATGACTATAGTCTGTTTCAGAAAAAAACATCTAAAAATGGTCTCAAATAACGGCGCCCCCCTAGGCCATTTACCCGCGCCCGGCGCCCTCATTAGGGAAAATACGGTATTTATCATTTTTCTAAATTTAACCAGACAATGTGAAAATGATCATTTTGCAGTATTTTTACTTGTTTTATATTTTTCGTCCTTTTCACATTTTTAAAAAACAAATTAAAAACCCATTGCTAAATTATAATTCCCTAATAAAATATTACAATTTTATCTTATTGTTAAAGATAAAAAAAATTACACAGAATTGTATGTATTTTAATACTTGTGATGGTTCTCTTCACTTGTTTTTCTTCATGCAAACTTTTCATTATTTTAGTTTAAAATCATCCACAAGGTCCAAAAGATGTTT
Organism: Argopecten irradians; assembly: GCF_041381155.1. Classification (NCBI taxonomy): domain Eukaryota; kingdom Metazoa; phylum Mollusca; class Bivalvia; order Pectinida; family Pectinidae; genus Argopecten; species Argopecten irradians. Next base: position 9,984,205 of record NC_091147.1, on the reverse strand, counting down.
TGAATGATTTGTGAGAGGACATATACAGCAATGGGTATCACTATACATGTCAGGAGCGGATCTCATGGTCACAGTGCTCTTTATTATAGTATTACTGAAAGTGTCAGTCCATCACCTGTACGATCAGTGTGTCTTAGGGCTGGATCGCTATAACCAATATACCGGTTTGTACCGTGACATATCGGTTCCCGTTATGGCAACATGCTGTTGTATTGCTGTGTCGTTCAAATATTCAAAAACACCATTTTTCATTCCTTTTGACAGAAAATATCTGTTAATGCTGATTTAATTTACCATCCACGCAAAGGATTTCTGTGGCATATTCTATTGATAGGAGTGGTCAAGCTTCTGGGTCACTTAGATGTACCGTAAATGTGTTTGCGTATAATCACGAATACAACCTAGCAGAGCACATGATGGCTTTCAGTTGGCATGAGGTCAAACAACTATTTTGTTCAAATATGTCTTCAGTTTTCACAGTATCAGTTTGTACCATGACATATCGGTTCCACATGAAAAATATTTCCATTGTATCTTCAATATGTATTATGTATCGTTTCAGTGTGGCTGTTTCAATACCCAGCCCTAGTCTGTCTGTCCATTATCTGTAGTGTCAGTCTATCTGTCCATAACCTGAACAGTCAGTCTGTCTGTCCATCACCTGTCCAGCCAGTCTATCTGTCCATAACCTGTATGGTCGGTCAGTCTATCTGTCCATCATCTGTATGGTCAGTCTATCTGTCCATCACCTGTACGGTCAGTCTATCTGTCCATCATCTGTACGGTCAGTCTATCTGTCCATCATCTGTACGGTCAGTATATCTGTCCATCCCCTGTACAGTCAGTCTATCTGTCCATCACCTGTACGGTCAGTCTATCTGTCCATCACCTGTACGGTCAGTCTATCTGTCCATCATCTGTACGGTCAGTCTATCTGTCCATCACCTGTACGGTCAGTCTATCTGTTCATCACCTGTACGGTCAGTCTATCTGTCCATCACCTGTACGGCCAGTCTATCTGTCCATCATCTGTACGGTCAGTATATCTGTCCATCACCTGTACGGCCAGTCTATCTGTCCATCATCTGTACGGTCAGTATATCTGTCCATCCCCTGTACAGTCAGTCTATCTGTCCATCACCTGTACAGTCAGTCTATCTGTCCATCATCTGTATGGTCAGTCTATCTGTCCATCACCTGTACGGTCAGTCTATCTGTCCATCACCTGCACGGTCAGTCTATCTGTCCATCACCTGAACGGTCAATCTATCTGTCCATCACCTGAACGGTCAGTATATCTGTCCATCAGCTGTATGGTTAGTATATGGTCAGTCTGTCTGTCCGTCATCGGTAAACTATCCTTTTGTAGTTCTAACGTAATTCTGGGCCTAAATAAACATGACAAATATTTCTACACTTAAACCTAATCTCCAGTCTATTTACAAACCCAATTCTGAGGACGGATGTCAGGTATTTTAAATCTTTCCCCACGTCTATGTGTACACCAACACTCACATTGAAATGGAATTTATTTACGTCTGATTTACAGTCAAATGGAACACAGATCTTGATACATTTCTTTCCGCCAAAACTGGCCGGCCACTGTCCGGGCCTTACCTGAGGACGTTACAGATGTAGACTAAGGTAACAATACTACGCTAAATTAATCCCCAGATAGCGTTTCTTAATCTCAAATCTACACATAGAAATTCTCTAAACAAATAATCGACAAGGCTTTCAGACTGACACAGTCTCCAACGAAAATAAACCCCGGACTTAAACACAACTTCACTACACTTTATATGAACCAGCGAATCCCAGTAGAATTCTTGTAATAAGATTTAATTTCAGTTACAGACGTACATGTCAAACACCATGTTACATTTCAGACATGTTATAACTACGGCACCACTGTGTATTGCTCCCTATACAGAAAACACACTTCTAAATTCTATTAGGAGATTTCAATTTTCATTCCACTTTTCCCCACGTCTCTGGCAGTTTAAATTTGATTTGGATTTTGTATTTGGCCTTACAGCACCTTATTGTCAAGTGCCATCTACTGAAATAACTGTGGCCTACAGTGATACACATCTTTTCACTCGGATCCAGTTAAAGCAGACAATGAAATTGAACAAAAATCCACAAAACCTAAAATATACATATTTCACCTCGCAGTTTGAGAAATACCATTATATACATCAGCCAGAAACAAATAAAGATTAAAACTGTTTAAAACTGAGAACTGCTGAATCTAACAGAGATGTGCCTGCTAGTTCTTTGTACTGTATTGACCAGTAACAAGGTTAGGCTACCAGTTCTAATTTCACATAAATCTCAATTAAAAATGAAGATTGCAAAGTGTGATTTTACAGAAATGTCATCACTACAGATAGGCCCAGTGACCAACAACCCAACTAAATCTTTCTCCCCACCAAAACTCTCCCATCAGCTGTCTATAATCTCTTTACCTAGAAACCTTTGCTCCATCTGTTACCTTTCCTATATCTCTGTTCATATATATATATAATCACTTTCCCTTTACAAATCAACACTCATCCTTAACTCCTCAACATGGTAAAACTTCAAACCCTCACTTGCTAACCATTAGTCTAGTCTTATTTTTCCAACCTCTTTCCTCAAACATACCAACATCATTATTTTCTAAACTCTCTGCTCAAACACCCTAGTGCTCCCTTATTCTCTGACCCCTCTACTAAAACACATAATTTCCTAACCATAACTCCCTTTTTGTCTGACTGGCCCCTCTACTGAAACACCCTAACCCCTTTTTGTCTGACTGACCCCTCTACTGAAACACCCTAACCCCCTTTTTGTCTGACTGACCCCTCTACTGAAACACCCTAACCCCCTTTTTGTCTGACTGACCCCTCTACTGAAACACCCTAACCCCCTTTCAGACCCCTCTACTGAAACACCCAACTCCCTTTTTGTCTGACTGACCCCTCTACTGAAACACCCTAACCCCCTTTTTGTCTGACTGACCCCTCTACTGAAACACCCTAACCCCCTTTTTGTCTGACTGACCCCTCTACTGAAACACCCTAACCCCCTTTTTTCTGACTGACCCCTCTACTGAAACACCCTAACTCATTTTTTGTCTGACTGACCCCTCTACTGAAACACCCTAACCCCCTTTTTGTCTGACTGACCCCTCTACTTAAACACCCTAACCCCCCTTTTTGTCTGACTGACCCCTCTACTGAAACACCCTAACCCTTTTTCACCGACCCATCTGTCCAAACACCATAGTTTACTTATCCCCATGGCCTGCTGATCTACTCATTATTCTCCATCACCAGACCCTCGGAGTTCCTTCATTCCACCTCCCATAAATACCTTGGCAACAGGAGATTTCCACAGTGTCCTCCTCCATGGATCAGACATGCTCCATTATATAATGAGTGAACACTTCCAGGCCAGATTAATTGTACACATTTACGATCCACACAGTCAGTATTGTTTTATTCTACCTCATTAACGTCATCAATTATGTATTTGGACGACGGAAATCGATGACCAATCCCGAATTCGGAATAAATGCATTGAGAAGTATGATTGTCCCCTGATGTAGCAATGGACCATCATCCATAGAGAATTCCGCCAACAACAGAAGCTTCGCAATTCACACATTTCCTCCCAATAAAGACTTTATCTATACTGGTATACAAATGACATTCTCAATACACCGCAGCTCCATCAATATTCTACTGTAGGTCATAACACAGCAAGCTGTCCGTGTAACTCAAGTCAATTTCTGTGATATTAAAACGCCAATCGATCTTGCATGCTAAATAAAAACACACCATTTCTGCCCTTCTACACAGGTAGTGAATTACCTTGATGCTGTTGTTATGGAAACAACAGGTGGAAGAGAGGTGTGTTAATTTGCAGCCTCTGTGTAAAGCCAGGATTCTGTGTATACCCTATGTATGTGTACTCCATATGTTACTGATGTCTGGTGTGCTAGCTTTACTACTAACATTAAAACATTCTCAACAATAGCTTGCATGCCTTGGCCAATCTAGTAAACCAGAATTACATCATTCAAACGGGGAAAAAAATATTTCACAAATCTTGGAAAGAATATTTCTTTAACTGATTACTTTTTGCCCTCCTGATTTGTTTTGGAAGCTACTAAATATACTCCTAGATGTATCCCAGTAGTGAGAATCTCCACTAACCTCAACTTTTCCTTCAACTCTCCGCTATTTCTAGTTCACCCTCTGCTTCCTGTTTACATTTTTCAGCTAAAAATACACATAAGTGTGTATAAACGGTCACCGGGACTACACATTGCTTTTTCTAATGTTTTCCCCGATTACTGTCCGAGAGCTATAACAAATTCTGACATTTGCTGTTGGAAGTCCTAAATTTGCTTTATTTAGAACTTCAACCTTGAAAATTGCACGTGATTTGTTGTGAGGAAATAGGCATCTTCCTGTTATTCCCATCGAACTGTATCTATTTAAAAAATTTGATTGTCTCACAAAGCAATGAAGCTGTAAACTTCCATTCAATCTTAGAAAAATTTGTTTGTTTTACATGGCTCACCTCATTGCAAATATGTTAAATAACATTTTTTTCAGATAGTTTTTTATTGGTTGATACAGCACACACTATCTTTTAATCTGTTATTTTTATCATTTATCATGTATTCATCTTTTAAATGCAATCTTCAAACAATTATCAATTTTTGAAAATAATTTTTTTTGTATGGTAAAATCTTGAGTCAATTGAACGTTCTTGTCCAGTTCAGATTAATACTTAGGTGGTCTGTAATAATCATTCCGATGTACTCTTTCTGTAGATAACCCGCTAATATCTCTCACTTTATCAGTAAAAGAAGTGGTCTTCAGGTTCAAATGTCACTGAGATATCATAATAAATGATTTCTTTCAATGGTGGATTGAGAGTTACTACCTCTGTAGGGAGGGGGATAGACGGGGATGGTAGTATACAGTGTGTGGGATGTGGTCCTAAAAACATCAGTAACCATCTTGATATCATTCACTACTACTTGACACAACACATTAGCATAACTGTTGTTAATGTTGGAGGACATCGTGTGGTAAATGTCCTCACAACTCTGTAGAGGTCTATATACTCTCCCTGACAAGTGCTGCACTCCTATTGTTTATAATGTACCGTATTCGACCCAATAAGCTTTAAAAAAAATGGAAAAGGGCTTAATAAGATGAAATTATTGCAAACCTATACAGTTTTAATAGTTTTGGTCTTGTGCCGGGTCGGGCAAATGAAATGAGGCCCTTAAAAAGGGGAAGAGCGCTTATTGGGTAGAATACGGTATATATGTACTGGTGCTCTATGTTGGTTGTTTGGCCGATTAAATTTATGTACACATCTTATTAATAACGAGGATTGTTTAAGGACAGCCTCCCATGTATGCGGTGTGTTACTTGTAGTTGATTGGTTCACTAAAACTGTAAAAGTTAAGGTAAATGAAATTGTTTGGATTTCTTTTTTTTTGAATTAGAGTTGAAAACATACTAAAATACCCCTAAAATTGCACTTTTCAATACTTTCAATTCAGCAGAATTCAAACACATGTTGTGCTTTTTTAAGGTACTTACTGATTAATTGCTTTGGATAGCATTCAACAGGTCATCCATACAACTACAGCTGTTGTTGTGTGTTAATTAGAATAAGCAAGTCAAAACACACTTTGATCTTCAAAATCAAAGAAAGAATATCTATTGTCGAAATTGACAATACAAGTAGCCAGTAAGCTTACATATATACATGTAGATGTTGTTACAACATTCTTCATTGTCATAGTTTACTCACATCTACTACACATTAGTACATGAAGGTACCATAAAGTTGTTGACCCCTTTCATGGTGTATTGAGAACTGGAGATTTGGGGGGAAAAGAAACAGTTTATATGCCTCCTACATCAAAAAGGCTGGCAGCCATGCCTGCCTTATCCCAGAATCATTATGTCAATGACACAGTAAAAGTTGGCCGCCAGACTTCAGTGACATTCCTCTATACAGTGTTGGTTTTATCTTTTTCATTCAGATAGATCTGACACAATTCATATTGATACTGTAAGTGATATGACCTTCAACCTCTGATGTGACCTTCAACCTCTCTCAAAGAAACACATTCTATTAGGGAGTTGACTTAGCCCCACATGTGTTCATAGAATGAATAACAATCCTGGCCCAGTTGCAGGGTAAAACATTGATCTTTTTTCATTTATTTTTTTTGATAAAAAAGATTAAATGCATGAAATACTGTTAAAATTACAAAGACTTTTTTTAATATATCTTACAATCTATTACCCTTGGTAACCAAATTTGTTTACTAATAACAGATACTGATTTTTTTTAACACTTGGTGAAAGCATAAAATGGCTACTTATTACAATTTATTATCACCAAACCTTGACAGTACAAGCACTATAATGGATTTCTCAGTAAGAAAATTCCAAGATAAATTTTGAAACATTATCAATTAAATTCAAGAATGGAGCACAAAACCTTTTTACAATTTTCACATAAAACTGTTGATCTGGAAGTTTTTCGGGTTTGGTTGTTCTGGGAATTTGTAAAGTATTTTTAGAGAAATTTGAATTTGTTCCTTAGTTGTATGGATTGTAAGGGGGAGTGTGGGGCCAGGAGTATGCCTGGCCTAATTAGTGGCTGACAGTACACCTGCACAGTATACCACCATATGGTGGATACAGGATGTAGGCCTTATATCCTGTTCAGGCCCAAATATACACTTTTAGAAATACTGACTCCAAAACTAAAATTTTCTCTCCCTGTTAAAATTGGAATACTCATCAACTTTTTAAACTAAAACAAACCAGTAGTTCTTCCTGAATTTCAATGAAAATGTTCCTCCTTTTTTTGTAGTTATAACAATTTGTGCTACATAATAATATTACTGTTTCATTTTGATAATACTCGGAAGACCTCCTCATCCTCATAATCATTTTCAATCATAAGATGATTTAAATTCAATGCTTTTACACTTATAATGCTCAGAAAGTAATCTTTGTACAACTTGAACATAATGAACATTTTAATGAGAGTAGTAATATTTTTTGCAATAAATTTTGCTATTCCTAATTTTTCACATGTTTTTACAATATAATTTTCATAACCAACATCCTTCAAAGACCAAATTATACATATTATACAATAAGCTGAATTCTAATATTAGATTATCTCGCCCTGTTTGAATTAGTTACATGGTAATCCCCCCCCACTCCTAGTTTGAATTAGTTACATGGTAATTCTCCCCCCCCCCCCCGACTGATATTCTAGTGACAAATAGCCAGTGTAGATAACAACAGAATGCTTTTAATGTTAATTCAATTTACACACCTTACAGAGATGAAAAATTTGGAATGTTTGAAGATACTTAGCAGGAAACTTGAGGATGTTGAGAGAAACTTATCTAGTACCATTATATGATATCCCATCCAACATACCTGGTATCAGGGATTTCTTCTTCTTTTTCAAGTTCCCCTTCGGCAGAGTACAGAGTGATGATACTTGAGAAAGGGAGGAAACCTTTGTGAGGTCAGAAAGGGCACCTTCGGCCGCAAACCAACACATATCAGTACTGTCACCGGGTCCTTTGGACCCACTCGGACACACAAACTCAAACCCTGCGTAATTCTTACTCCCAGAAAAGAACCCTTTCATTGATTTTATAGCCCTTCTAGGCCCACTGAAAGTCTTGTTTTTCTCCATTAAACAAACCACAAATATTTTATAACTCTGAATGAAATGCAGGAAACAATCTCCATGTAATATTGAATAAAAGCAGTCCTTCAGTTTTTATAAAGATCCTCTTTTCATAACTTGGATTTTATCTCAAAACGTCAAATGTTTACACACATTTCTTGGAAACTGAAATTTCCATTGAGAACTCCTCATCACAGAGCTAACTTTATCTCCATAGATTTTGTCCATGGAAAAATCCATTGTTGCAGTAGGGTAAAAAAAAAATAATATGAAATCTAGCAATATACATAGGATTACACTGAGCTACGAGGCTAGTGTGTCCTCAATTTTTACTAGTGTCAAAACCACAATTCTATCATCGGCCCAGCTGTGTATACAATATCCCAGGGTGCCCTTTTTTAATTTCCATTTCCAAATGTCAATTTCACAAATAATTTTCTTTTAAATTTCACAAAATCGTCATGAGTGGCCCTCATTTGCAGGGACAATCGGCTGGTAAATTTGTTCGTAAATGTCAATATTCCAATTACTGTCCTGTGTATCCTCTGTACCCTGTGATGTTCAACTCAAGTCTCACTTTTTACATCCCAACTGACAACGGTGGCCCATCCTACTTATATCAAATGTGTGTAGGTATCTTTTACTTATATCAAATGTGTGTAGGTATCTTTAGATTACCAATTTACAACCAAAAGCTTTTATACGATTGCAAATGGTCACCTTGAATTCCAATTTTTCAATGAACTGAAAATATCGATCTAAATCTGATTCAAGTAAATTACTTGAAATTTAATCCTTAAAGACAACTTTCACCTGTTGAAAAAAGGTGAATATAATCAGAAATTTTTTTCCTCCATTGAATTATCAACTTTCTTCCTTAAACCTAATTTCCACTTCTATTCAATCTTATATAATTCCACATTGTTTGAGTTTCTGGATTTCAAAGAAAAGAAGTAGCGGGATGCGGTTTGAATATGTTCCAAACACACCAGTTCTATTTGAGTTCCGAAGCTTCTGGCAGGTAAATGTGTTCCAATACACACATCCTATCCTTCCAAACAGAACTAGCAGTCATTAAATTCCTAAAGATGTATTTCCAAAAATATTTTTCAACCATATTCTAAAACAAATAGATCAGAAACAGAAGTGTAGTTGCTAAAGGAATGCATCTCTCGTCTGATACAGCTGAACACCGGAGTCGTTGCACAAGTACGAGATGTATCCGCTCCCGGCTCCGACGTTTGTTTGATAAGTAGACTTAGCGAGGCTATTCCTCATCAACATTCCCATCAAAAGTGTGGAAACGTTTGAAAAACTTTTCACAATCCAATATTCATTTTACACAACTTCGCCAAAAATAAATCCAACTCGAATGTCTACCGCAGGGACAATCAGTTATCAGATCATTCCATTTCCCTTTAATCACAAGCACTCGAGTTTTCTCAACAGGATCGCTTTTGTTCATTGAGCAAGGTATATCTATGTGCGTGTATGTGGAGGGGTTTATCTCGGTACTGAAGCACACACCTGTGGGCTATACTGTGGAATCCCCCCTCATTCTATCAACTTAATTAAACATGCCACAGGAATTCTGGCTAGCTTCTGTGGCTTTGGAATACTACATTTCAGTCTGAGTGTACTTAAACCATCCAATCATACCTAAAACCAGGGAAAACCAAATTGACCCGATGGTGTATAGGGGTAATACCACCATTCCTTAACATCCTCCAAACAATCACGATAAATATCCAGGATTACACAAGTCTCAGGTCAATCACAGCAAATTCTTCTCTAATTACACTTCACTTCATCATACCCGGCACATATAAAATCTCTCCCAGCGATAAATTATATCTCCAAATATATCTCCCAAGTCATCTACAAAAACACATCTCCTTGTAAAAATCTGCCTGTCTGCTCCTTGATCTTACAGGTTTCCACAGTATAACAGTTGTTTTTTTCGCCTGCTCTACATTCTATCTTCTGTACACACTCCCTCCTCCCCGATCAGTGGCTACAGATGTTCCCCCTTTCGTACATACCCCCTCCTGACTTCTGATGCTACAGATGTTGATGCAGAGATGTTCCCCCCTTCACTCAGTGGATAAATACAGGACTGAGATAACCCCCCTCCCTTCACTCTCCAGAAGTTCATCCCCCTCATCAGTAACTAATTATTTATATAAATACCCCTTTATCCTTACATCCAACTCTCAGTTATCTCCCTTTCTCCTTCCCTCCTCCCCTTTCTTACTGCCAGCCCCTCTAATTCCCATCCCTCAATGACTATAGATACTCACTACCCTTATATCCAGCCTTTAAGTCAACCCTTCTATTACTACTAGTTATCCATACTCTAAACATCACTATTAATATTTCCACCCAGAACCTAAGACTCCTCAATCTGACCCCCTCAGACACAAAAAAGGTCAGACATCCTACCCTTAAACCTATCCCCTTAATGACTTTCTAAGTTATACATCATTTTGTTATTTATTTAATTAGCTGTGGGATATTCTCTATATTTGATGGCCTCTCCCAGACCCAATAATCTCCCCTCCTTACCCCTCCACTTGTCAGTGGCTTCAGATATTGGTGCCGATGAAGATTATCTCCCTTGCCCCCTAAAATGATCAGGTAATCCCCTTCCTTGCCCCTACCCCTCACTAGATAATCCCCTTCCCTACCCCTCCCCTCACTAGATAATCCCCCTCTGTGCCCCCACCCCTCACTAGATAATCCCCTTCCTTACCCCTCACCTCTAAGATAATCCCCCTCCCTCAGTGACTACAGATGTTGGTGCTGATGAAGATTATGATGAGGTGAGCTATGTTTGCCAACTCCCAACTTCCTGTACATATGACTGTTGAAGCATTGTCTGTTCCTTTTTATCAAACCTATAACTGGTGCAGCATCTTCAGGGGAGCCAGTGGGGGGAAAACCAGATCATGGATGGAAAATATCTACTCAGCTGATAAAAGCTCATCAATGTAATAGAGAACTTACATAGGAATTGCCTGTTGTTCAATCCTTATCAATTTCTTCAAAATCAAATTTTGATGGAAGAAATTTAAAAACTCAAACCTAATCAGTCTATCTTTCTTCATTCTTTAAATCTATTTTTCCATCAATCACTCATTATTTTAGTTCATAAGTAATCAAAATTTGTTTTTTGATGTGTTTCAAGAGAAAGTTTCTTTTAATTGGTAAATTATTCAATTCATTAAACTTTCAGGTGATGGTAACTTTCAAAAGAACTTACTATGAATCACCTCCTGGCAATATGATTAACGCAAAGTATACATTTCTTAACAAATAAAGGTGAAAAAAAAATCAAAGTATTCTCAACATTAACTGGGTGTTTGACTGGGGTAGCAGCCAGATTTTGGGATGAACCAAGCCGTTCTGAAATCCTATTTCCTGTTCGCTTCCTTTGATGTTGGGGGTTTTATTTACTGTAGAAAAGTGTTTGGAAGTAGATCTCCTAGCCGGCCACCTCAGTCTGATTAGGATAATGTGAAGGTTAGTCCAGGGTTACCTGGCCGTACAAGTACCTGTTCTCGCTACCGCATTACTTCAAAGCCTCTGTGGGTCTTTCTACTCCCAAAAGGTGAGATAATTCCGGCTCAGGTGTTCTAGAATGCATTGACATGGGTTCAGCTGAGCAGCTAATAAAATCTGTTACCCTGTGTGTGATTATGTAATTCAAAGGAGAAATCACCTGTTGAAATTAAGATTCAATATCGCCTAATCTGACCCCTTTCTCAGGGTCCCTCTTTAGTGACAACTATAGATCACCCGTATCCAACCAATAAATTCTGACAAAATAACAAGTAAACCAGAAATGTGAGCAAGATTTGGACAGTACAGGACGGAAGTGGACAGTACAGGTGAGGTGGGGTGGGGTTGCGGTGGGGTGGGGGGCTTGTTGATAAAGGGGAGGGAATAACATCTGTTTAGGGAAGACGTTTTTAACATGAACAACTAACCAATATCGTTTGAAACTTAATGTAATTTTCTCCTGTCAGGCTCTAATCTATGGAGAGTATTTATTCGGTAAAGAGGAGTTTTATTTATACGGATATTTATTTATCATTCTACTCCCCTCTCCTCCAAAAACTGATAATCCTACATGGAAGTGTGTTCCATACCTATATCATCCTATTATAGTTATTCTCAAACACTTTCCACGGAGGTATAAACCAGTGATTATAGGAGGTCAGCACTCCAACAGGGTTCAGGTAATCAAAACCAACAGTATAAGGGTAAGGCACTGCTGATAATTGATTTCTTCCTGCAATAGTCTCTCAGTCTCAGACTCTCAAATTTCTTAATAATTTGTGGACTTGCTTTTTATATATAGACTCAGATATAACATGTACTTGTGTCTATAAGGTGGAGAATGATATCTTTAAAATCCACCAAATTAATACAAGTAGAAGACAGTATAGTGATCATCAACACCTGCTGACAGAATTGAAGGATGAGGAAACACAATATCAATTGTATCCTGAAGATTTTCCAATAGCCAAAAATAGGACTAGAAATGAATCAACATTAGTCTTTGAGACCCATCACAACCGACTGTCAAGTGAATACTAAAATCATCCCTAAAATTTGAAATTTTTTGTCTCTGCAACATGTCTGATTCCAAGTTTCAAGCTATAGAGGAAATAATTTAGTATCAGTATTCAGCTGAGAAAATCTATCAATATAGTTTTGGGTCTGGTGGCCAGTCTATAGGCCTAGGCCTCCAAAAGCCAACATGGACAAAATATGAGCAGTAAAAGGGCCACAATATCCTCCCAGGTTTAGCTGTCTGGAGGGATTTCTTCATCTAACACCTGGCTTTTGTCTGGCCAACATCAAAGATCCCTATCATATAAAACAGACTCCATCGAGTAAAAAAATTATATGCTAAAAAATATAACACAATATATTGTCTGCTGCAGGGAAATGATTTTATACTCTGTAACTGTTTCAACAATAAGCTAGTGCACATGTTGGATACGGCCCAGTTCTGTAAAAAAAATTCTTGGGATGAAGAATTTTTTTTATTTTATTGGCTTAAAAGATTTCTCTGTCCATATGTATTATTCATAATAGGTTTATTTTGTAATCTTATTTAAGTTATCATTTCTTGTATTTTGCAGAAATTTCTATACTTCCAAAATTTAAATTTCTATATTAATTTGCACCATCTTCAAGTTCGACTTCAGGCCATCAAAATCAACAATTAGATAGCCATGCTATTTCAAGCTACATATATACCATATAAGCAATAGGAGAGCCTTTTTTATTCTGCCTCTAAGCTCTAGACCTATACACATGATTTTCAATGCAAAATGCAACCAATTGTAAACTGTTTTAATTTTTTGTTATGAATAAACATGCTCCAAGCAATATTTACACATCATTTCTATAGCTTACAGCGCTAGAGGAAATCTCCAGAGCTACAATCAGCGTTGTTTAGGTGATTGTTATACAGGTAATGCCAGGTATGTTTTTTCTGACCCAAATTTACCTGCGTCACCTTATGTGATTTAACTACTTCCTATGACCGACTATATAATCACGCTGTCACACGACCGTAGACCATTTTAATGATAGGATATGTCAACATCTCCGCTAGTCTATAATTAAAACTTCCTGTCCTTATCTTACACATCTTATTAACATCATACCGTACTTACATAATCCCTAACTTAATCTTAGTCGATCAAAATCACATTCTGGTCCTATGTGTTATTCCCTGGAAAACCTACAACCATAGGCCTGAAGACAAATTCAAAAGTAAAAACGTATACTCTCTCCCCGTGTTCTCAATTTCAGGGCAATTTCAGGGCAATTTCAGGGCGAGGGTGTGGGCCATTACTACAAATGATAGGGCCGTAAATTAAATGTAAAGTAAGAGCATCAAATCATCATTTTCTCCACTACATTACTATTGCATTGACCACTGAATGTCTATCAAACTTCAATTTCCAGCATCTCATGATTGTTAGGTCATATCATCAAGATTAGGCAACATATTTGGTAAACAGTATTCTGATATTTTGTTGATACAAACGGAAATGAAGACAACAGAAAAATCTTTCCGTTTTAAACAATCTTTCAGTCCCCATAGATTAAAGCAGGCCAAACCCTGTGTGAAGTATGGAACATCCATTTATCTTAATCCCCGTCCAAATGACTGGACATTGGCCACACTGTGGGAACTGACCCTAACACCGGGAGAAGGGTCCGCTGGACAGGAAGTCCAGCAGCCCCTTTTGATTAGGGATGAAGGGTCCAGAACAGATTACCCTATAATTGTATGTCAGCTGAAGGCTGGTCAAGCCTTTCATTTTTATTGCCCTATGATGGCTGTTTGCTTTGGCCTTTGCAGTAAGGAGGAAATGGTTACATAAGAGATCTCAGACAGCCATCAAATAACCTTGTACTCGACCTTGAGGGCCATCATACTAATGGGGTTTACTTTAGATTTCATGCTTGTTAGTTTAATCATGCACCATCAATTTATCAATACAGCACATGTGATTGTAAGATATCTTTCCAGAGAAATAACAGGTACCCACTTTAGGCCTTATTGGGTCTGCAGCATGATTATGAACACAGATCAATTTGTCCCATAGACAAATAAAATATCTCAAAACAATTTAAAGTCACTTTCTTCATAAAAGCTTGCAATATTGTGCTTTCTGTCATAATATTAATTTAGTTTTACACTACAAATCTGCATAAATAGCAATATATTGTTTTAAATGCCAATGCTGTACATGAACAACTTTTGAATAACAAACGTTAAATATTTTATCAAAAATTCAATTTCTTGAAAAAGATTTTATTCATATGCTTATACACTTAATTGTCTGTTTATTGTCCAAAATTGATAATATTTATTCATTTTACTTCCAACCAAATAATTTCAAATTACTCAATACCTTAAGAATCTAACAAAACAACAGAGAATATGATATTATAATACTGTAGGAATTTTTTCCTCATTAAACCATAACCTATATACTAGGTATATCTTGAACAGTATAGTGTTTATAGAATATATAGGCCTGCTCTATATACCATATACTGTATTATATACCTTCCAATGTATTACAAGAGTTGCAGCCTTCAACACTCGAAAACAAATATGTTTTATACATTTGAAGGCTGTAAAAATACCATTAACATCTAAATGAATTAACAAGTTAATCCATTTGTTAATTCTTTGTTATCTTCAGTCCCAGATGAACCGGACAATTCTCCCGTTTATTTGTAACAAGTTAACCATACATTAACCAAGGCTGTAAACTAAAGGTCGTGAACTACTGTTTTCCGTAGTTCAAATGTCACAAGTCATCCATTACCTAGATAGCTGTCAGTCATCCAGACTTAATTAGGGAGCTGTTTTTAACTTCAGAAACAAGGCCCTACACATCCACTCTCCACATATACACAGCTTTTAAAGTTCAGTAACGAATAGCTGTGGATCTATCCTATCTATTTTATAGATTATGGTTATTCTGCTTCCTGTCTATAGGGCCCTGATGTAGATATACAACTTACAGTTTAATGTGCTCCCAGCGTTAAACCACGTTTAATTACACTCTCACCATCAGTTATTGTTTTATCAAACATGACTTTGATGATTGTTAGTATTTTCTATTGAACAACTCTCTTATTGCAAACTTATTCTTGTATTTCATGCTGCTGACATTTTCCCGTGGTCTTAATTTGTTTCTCAAATTAAATAAAGAATATTTTATTAACAATGCCTTATTTTCCTCCATTGACTCTACAAACAGTACTTTTCTCTAGCTTATGCTTTCAGTGACCCCTGAAGACACATTTATATTCTTTTTCTTCAAGAACTGGACCAGTCCATTATAAAATCAAGGGTGAATAGGTTTTTCATATTGCTCTTTTAAATCCCCTGCTGTTCTTGATAATTCGGTAATCAAATTTATATTCATTAAGAAAAAAAATTGAGTCATAATATGTTTTGCATTAATTATGTGCATTAGGTAATTATTTTTTTGTAATAAGATTTAAAATATTCATAAAAACGCAAATTCATTATAATAAGATCAATACTTTATAAAACCAAGCAGTACCGCTTACAGTCAATTACAAACTGATTACAATATTTACCTTTAACGATATTATGACAGGTGTCAAAAGTGAGGACAGTATGTCTATATCGCGGCCACACAAAACTACCATTAACGGCACCACCAAACAAATTACCCATACCCAATCCATCAGGAAATTGTTTGATCACACAGACATCATTAGCTCAAGGACATAACGATGATTCCCCGATTTACAAAAACATTTAAAATGAAATTTTAATGCATGTAATTTTTTGATAATATCAATAATATTGTCACAGATGCTTAAATTTATCCAAGAACAAAAACATTTTAAAACACATAAAAAACAGAAGTCAAGTCCATAAAAGATATATTTAGCATTGTACATAATATACAACAGGTGACGTGATAAATTTAGTATCACAGGTGAAAATGAAGCTATAGGTATTTACATCATGCTACAATCGCTTCTACCAGGATAGTGCAAATTTGATAACAGATATGGTTACGAAGATAATGAAATATGTATTTGGAAACTCAATTATTTTCTAACTTTTTCCATTTTAATTTTTATTTGAATAGCTATAGTTTAATAAGTCGATATGTGATCATTTCCACATTCTGTATTTTTGGTTATATTAGACAATAATTTTTTTGACTTTATATAAATATTTTGTTTTCAAAGAGGGAGACAGTAAGAATTGCTAAAACACTTATGATTTGAAACAATTTGACTTGAATTTGATATTAACGGAAATTGTGACATAAAGAAATTTAATGAAACTTGATCATAAAAAGACAAATTGTCACAGTTATAGATCAATATTGCCTCAAGTATTGGCTTGCACTGCTAGAATTTCTGTGAGTCTTATTATTTCAATTTCATAAATTATTAATACAGTAATTATCTCCCTTGTTTTGAAATACACATTTGTGAAGGAATGTGTAATGGTAAAAAGTTCAGAAATAATTCCCTAAATGAATTTCAGATAGGTGGCCTAAACAGCCAGATTAAACAAGGATATGATCAAAGCCTGGACATATGTAAATGAGGTGAAACCTTAGAGCATTGAGATCTTTGATTGGCTATTGCTACTTCAGTAGAGAGGTTTGACTGAGGCACCAAGTACTGAAATATCTCCTTAGATCATTTGTTATGGGTGGTTCAAAGGTGGAGGAAAATGGAAGGAGCGTTTCAAAATTATTTTTTTTTAAACTTTTTTTTTTTTCATTAGATGCTTTATTCAAATTAAAAGTTGCCATTACTAAAATCAATCAAATTACATGTTAGACATAATATATATATAATTTATTGTCATGCATTCATGATTATGGTTGTGTTTTTGGTTTTTTTTTGAATCTATATAAAATTGTTTTTTCTCTCTTTCAACTTTGCTGGACTCTTCTTTATATAATTCTACTGAATATAAAAATAGTTTGTTTGGATCTAAAGTACTGTTTAATAAATGGCAAGGGAATGTTTTAATTATTTCCCCAAAAAATCATAATCATATTCCAACTGTGACTTAATATACTGTAAAGGAATACCTTTCACATGACATTATTCAGAATTCCATTAAAAAAAATCATTTATTCACGAAACAAACAAAATTGTAGACTATACACCATTATAGACACCAAAGTAAGAGATTTGTTGAAAATTTGTAGAAATTCCCTAATACGACATATCTCTTCCCGTTTTTTAACTAGTTATGTTTCAAAAGGACGTCGTCGGTTTATAGGTACGAAAACCTGTTGACAGTCGAGTAGGTATATCTTGTATACCCATTATTTCTGCTTTCTCCTCGAAACAAAACATTTTAACAATCATTATATGTGCTTTATAGATTTGCTGTCCTATTGGCTGTCGGAACAAACTATAAATGGATAATATAGACCTCGTTCAGCGTTTATCATCGTGTTCGATCTGGTAAAAACTACCAGCTTAGCAGACTATAATTGACTATTACATACTTGTTCATATGGCGTAAGATCTTTACAAAGGGCGGAAAAAACTTAAACAGAATAGGAAACGAAAAATGTTTCTTTTTAACATCAGTCTATAACCTTTGAGCTTGGAAAAATTTTATTACATGACACTTGCTTTGGAATACAGTAAATGGAAATTTCTTTGTGATCATGAACAGGTATATATATATCCAATTGCAAACGTTAACAGTTTTAACTTTATAAAATAAATATATCTTTCAATTGTAAAAGATGTGTTTGAAAAAAAAATCAACAAAACTGAAATATGCTGAATATATAAACTAAGGGCCGATCAGCAATTTGGAGGTAAGGTAGCTATATAGCTATAAGCTGGATCTAGATGTACCCTAAATGTTAAAGGTTTTACTTGCATTGTGACACGGGGATGTAAAGGGTTTTCAGGGGTCACAACACAAGGGGTCATGGTTGGTATAACCGGAAACATTACCGTGGACCGATGACGTACAACAATAGAGCCTGATATCCTAGTCGGGAACCTCCCTTATTAACCTTTTAGCCTCCCCGATCAGGTTGGGCTTCACTTATTTTGAATTTTAACGTCCATACCAATGATTCAAATTAAAGTTAGAAAATACTTAACAAAGTTTTAGGGTTTTGCTTATAATCAGAAAAGCTACTCACGTTTAGCTCACTGGAATTAAAATTCTACCATAAAATGAAGAATTTTTAACAATTTATTAATCAAATATGTTATTAACATTTTAAAATCAATGACAATTAACTGAAAATAATGCGTTTTTCTTTTTCCTTGCATATATATGGCATTGCATATGTGTATATGTTACTAATAATAGCCTGATAAAATTACATTCATCATGGCAGTTACAGTTAGCAAGGTTTAATTATAATACAACTTTTTAGGTTACATATACAGGTCCACAGTCGGAACAGCCTTATATACACATAACACTTACCTTCACTCTTCCTTTTTTTAGAGTCTGAATCGGTTGCTGCGGAAACACATAGGAACCTCTTAATTCCCATTCTCGTCAACCCACAATCCAATCTCATACACTTAAAACATTCATTCTCCTGGCTTTAGTGAAATTGAAAAATTTGTCTCTCCAAATTAAATAATATATGAAGCTGAAGGAATTGTATCCACGTCTGCTAAGGAAAAACTCCTAAAGGTACTTATAAGTTCTAATGTCTCGATCTCTGGGCATCAATGTAGCTGCATGTCAACCTATGCTCTCAGATTGGTTTTAGCACGTAATTAAGAATTACTTTAAGCTCCTCTAAATACTGCTTTAATTGTTAATATTTTCAAAGTTAATCTAAAAATTTGGTAATATCCAAAAACTAATAATGTAACAAGAAATTTATCAAATATTTAAATTTCTTACAGAAAAAGAATATTACATAAAAATTGTTCTTGGAACATGCATCCAGGAAACAGAAGAACTATAAATTAAATCCCCATGAATTCACATGTAAATCTTGAGACAGATTTCACTGTAGAACTGTATCACTACACAGATACTGGTGGCTTCTGTGGTCTGTACTGATATTTATACTCCATATTTGTTGTCCAATATAGAAGTCCTACTGGTCATTCAACCCTGTGGTCAAAAGGGCTATGTCCAGTAGCTCCAATGGTCAATCCTCCAAGTGGTGACCAAAACAGCCAAATCAGCTACCTTTATGGTCATTCATCTCTAGTCCAGTGGTCAGTCCTCGGAGTGGTCAGCTGATATGAGTATTATACACAGGTAGAATGCAGGCCATAGTAACACCTCGCAAACAGTCACCTATCCTGGTCCATTCATAAAAAGATTCAGGTGAGGATGACAGACAGCTGCCAAAGCCCGCCCCTTCACCTGGCCTAGCAGGGATCCCAGGGAGCCAGGTCAGCCCCTTTTGTTGATTAGGTAATCAAAGGGTCATTAGCATGTTAGACAGGTAACCACAGCTGGGACATTCACCTGTGTAGGGGCAGCCCTTATTATTACACCTGTGCCTTGGGGCCCTGCTAATATATATTAATCCTTTAAATTATCAGTAAAAACAGTAAGTGACATTGGCATAATTGGCCAGCCACTTCCTGTTACCTGTCATAATAATCCCCCAATCCCGTGATTATTATACATTAGGATATATATATAGTCACAATATGAAAATGGATGGCTTTTACCCACATATTAATTATAATACCCGTTCCCAACTAAATGATCATTTTTAGCCAATTCTCAAAAACAGAAACTTAAATTGTTTAGAAGTTTACTAATTTAAAGTTTATGTCAATTTTTTAATTAATTTCCAAATGACATCTTTAATCCCATGCAATTAAAGTTAAGGAAAAAAGGACCTTTATATTATATATAATGCCTATGTTTCAATGAGAAAAAGATATTTAAACAGTCAAATAATTTGACGTACGTACACCTTGACAGTCTAGAGCATATTGGATTGAATACTGCAGGTACATAGGTTATTCAATAAGTATAGAATTATTGAACTACAACACTAGTGTACAATTTTTTTAAATTTTAATTTCAGTCATATATTTTGTTGTGAGACTACAGCTTGCTCACTTTAAACATATTTAACAGCATGCAATTAGCTGTAATTTTCCTAAAAGTTTAATGACTGAAAAGCTATTGACCATTTACAAAATAACACTTCACACTGGGAAAAAAAAACGCTAAAAGATTTGTGTTTTTAAATGCATTGGTGTAATAGAAGTAAAAAGAAAGTTATTGAACAGAGGCTTCACTGTTAATTCCCTTTAAAAAAAACATGTCAAACTTCACATTGTCAGAGACAATATCAACTTACATGGTAATCTACTAATATGTCTGGAAATAGTGACCTCGCTTTGTTCTGACAAAAGAAACCCCCAAACTGGGCTAAATTGCACTTTACTGATAACAGTCAAATCAGACTCAAAGAATACAAGACGGCGTAACAATGCCTCAAAAACATAAAGACTGTCTTTTTGTCTTCGCTTCCATTAGAAAGAAGCCATTATATGAAGGCATGGTTATATAAAACGGCCAACGATTTTATCATTTTCTCGTTCAGTGACCCTTTGGAAATGTCTCTTGGATAATCTGAACATTTAAATAGGCTCAGAAGTAAAACACAATCTTATAGAATGGTTCATCACTTTTCAAAATAATCTGGTAATTGTGTACAGGGGACTAGAATTGCCCCGGGCATACGTTTCACCGATTGAGATTAATATGTGGAAGTGACCGTTTATTTTGTGGCTAATTTACCTGAAATAAGAACATTATATCAATAGGACATCTTAAAAATACAGATTAAACTTCTGACAAATTTTTAAATAAATTTCAAAGGTTGACAGAAGGATGTGCTAAAACAGTAGTCCTTAACAAATGGCTTATTTTAAAATGTAAAATTCTTTAGAAATTTATTTATAATGTTTGTTACACACCTCAAACTTTATCTTCAATTGTCATCAGAATGACCTAGTCATATACCTTTAAGGACTTTCACCCGATAAATTCGGAACAAGAATCGATCAACCATGCATAACGAAAGCGTTCAGTGCTTGTAACAATTAAAACAAAGTTCACTATCCTAGCCAAACCTATCCATGTTTTTAGCCTCGTTCATTTCAGTTATTTTCAGTGATAAAATTCATGATGCACAAATGTAAATTCTCTTCAAAGAGGATATTTGACAATAACTAGAATGTGCTTTATTACCTTATACTTCCTTCAATATGACCATGAACATCGTCTTCAATTACAACTTCACAATTCTTATTTCTGCAGTGAATTATATGTTACACTGTTATATCCTAATGCACATGGACTATGATACAATTACCATATGATAGATTTTGAACATCACATGTTATTCATTATTTCTCTCCTGTTAACAGATAATCTGGAATTATTTGAATCATGTTTAAACATAAGATTAATTTTGCGCATCAGTTATGAATCTTTGATGGCTCAGAATTACTGACAGGAAATCAGTATTTATAACAGGAAGGAATTTATTGCTATCTCCTCTGTATATATAATCCTCTTAACTGTTATGATTGACCACTCCTTACAGATAATATCATAATCTCCCACGCCCATTCACTGGCTTGGTACTTCCTGATAAGCCCCAGGGACATCCCTCCCTCACACCATATATAGTGCACATCATTCTATGAGTGCTATCTTTCCATGGTAATCGTAGATCAATCACATCCCTTCCCCTGGGACCATGGGGCAGCATCCCTTCCACAGGAACCATGGGGCAACATCCCTTCCACAGGAACCAGGGGGCAAAATATCCCTTCCACAGTAACCAGGGGGCAACATCCCTTCCCCTGAGACCATGGCCAACATCCCCTCCCCTTGACCATTGGGAAACATTCTTCCCCCTGGGACCATATGGGCAACATCCCTTCCCCTGGACCATTGGGAAACCTCATTCTCCTTGGACCAAAGGCAACATCCCAACTACCATTTAATGGAATTGTATTGTTTATTAAAACCAAATGGATTCTGATTCTCCAGTGATATCAAACTAATTATGAAAAGTTATTATAATAATATTTGTTCACAATGTACCTTAATTCTTCTATGCATGATAGAATGTATACATACTCTACAAACAGAATAGTCAGATAATCAATCTCAAGTTAAGGTAATTAGGACAGGGGATAATTAGGTTACAAGCTTCACTATACTATCCTTCACAAATTAATGGTCAGTACATATAGTCATATGATGACTTCCTCTTCCTTTGTTTACCCACCCACCCCACACCACTCTCTACCCCCACCCCCAACAAATATAAATCTTCAGAAGAACTTCCATCTTCTTGACTTCAGCATGGTCTGGTAATTATTGCCGAGAAACCAAATCTGCTAACCACAACAATGTTACAAAGAATTACCTCACAAAGTGAATTGGTTTCCTGTAGGTTGTCTAACACTTACACAAGTCCGATTTAACTGCCTCACCCCTCAGGATAGCACACTTTATTGTATACACTAACCCTCCAATAATTCAAGGTCAAAACCATCAATGCACGGATTGACCTTGAAAAATGAGAACAAATTGAAACCTATAGATAATACTGAAACGGTACTTCTGTTGGTTTCTTTTGAAGTAAAACAGCCTGCTGTACTCAGTCCGATTTAACTGCCTCACCCCTCAGGATAGCACACTTATTGTATACTCTAACCCTCCAATAATTCAAGGTCAAACCATCAATGCACGGATATGACCTTGAAATGAGAACAAATTGAAACCTATAGATAATACTGAAACGGTATTCTGTTGGTTTCTTTTGAAGTAAAATCTTGTGCAATATTGTCCACACTGATAGCTGCCCCACCCTGGGGAGAGGACAAGGTTGTAGGAGAAATGGGTTAATGATACTGACTGCCATACCAGTATCACAATGATGTACTATAGATTCATCTCAGTAGTAAATCGGACTTAGCAAAAGGATGTTAAAAGTGTTATATCATAAAACATGTCCCCTCAAGGTTATTTTCACGGCTCAGGATTTGTTTAGAAGCAGGTGTTTTAATAATGCTCTAAAAGGTGTGACTACTCTTGGACAGGTAGTTATGGCAACACCTTGATCTGGTGTGGTGTGGAACATACAGCTCGGGAGAAATTCTTTCTGACAGGTTCCTTTTTTATCTAAGCATGCTATAAATATTTAGGTATGGAAATCATCCTTCAAGTATTTCAATCTATTGTGGACTTTTCTCCTTAAATCTAATGACTATTTTAATCTAGGAACAAATTTGTAACATTTTACAGTTAACGGATCGTTAAAAGTTTGATTGTTGTAGACTTTAAATTTATTGATGATGAATTAAAGAGGTAAACAGCTGAGATAATTTCGAGGTTTTACATTCAGTAGCTGATGACTAACACCATTAAAAGATATTAGAGGGACTCAATGTTTAAAATTCGACCTTATGAATAAAAGAAACATTCAATTCAATTTCAAAGCCTAATGGCTTCATTTCTGAGAAGTGTAGTTTTCATGTCATTGCGACTTCATGTTCATAATATAATAATAAGGGAAAAAAATCTTTGCCATACAAATTTTTCAATTTAAACAATTCATGATCCATTTACACCAAGCACATTGAAACAAACAGCCCTCAGCTAAATGTTATCATCAGGACAAAGTTGCAAAATTTTTCCAAATATATATAATATCTGTATCATTAAGTACATGAAGTACTCTAGCGTCACAGCCTACTTGTGATTCTAGTACTAGGACTGTCGCGCTCTCTACATGTCAGATAGTTCGGTAGGTCTGACCCCTATATACGGACTATGATGCAAACATTGTCTACAGCGGTCACAGCCTACTTGTGATTCTAGTACTAGGACTGTCGCGCTCTCTACATGTCAGATAGTTCAGTAGGTCTGACCCCTATATACGGACTACGATACAAATATTAATGTCTATAGCGGTCCTACAATATCGTTCAAAGTAGATAGCTCTTAATCTCAGACAAAAAACGGAGTGTCGCATACACGAAATTCCACCCAACAAAGACCAATTATATTGGGTCACTTAATGTGGATTACTTTAGAACTATGTATCACACAAAAATTCCTATCTTTTTTTCCATCAGTACAAATATAGACCTGCATTTGTTAACAAATACATTTAATAGCTAGCGATTCTATATGTGGATCTAAGCTATCTAAATATGTACTAATTATAAAGTGTGGAATTTTTGTCTATTTTACAATTTTTACGCAAGGATGCATGCTGGTTATTTTTTTCATACAAATTTTGATAGACGCTTGTATAACTAGCTCCTTAACATAGTTTGTTGTCGATGATCTCCTAATCAGCTGATTACAAGAATAAACAGTAAAGTTTTTCTTGTTTATTTTTACTGTGATGAGGCTGACAATTTCAAAATGTTTGAAATAAAAATAATGAGGTATCATGATTTATCATGTGGTGTTGAGAATTGGACACCAAGCAAAACCTTTTTATTTTCGTGTCTTGAAACAAATAAGTAGAATGCAAATCTAGAATATTGTACTGGGATATGCAATTTTAAGTCTGTACGTTCTCAAGCCACTGTTATCATAGTACAGAGGATTCCGCTTATTTGAATAAGTCATTTTCCAGAAGAAAAAATATGCAAATAACCGGAGTATTTGAATAGGCGGAGAAGACATTTTGCACCTTAGTTTGACCTCACACATATGTATGTGAACAGGCAAATAGATATCGTTTCGTTTACTTGATAAATAAGGCCTACGTAAATTATTTACACTTAAAACGAACAACAAGTAATTAATTTCGAAGTTGTAAATCAATTTTAATTGTTTAATAACAAAAAACATTCCAAAATTGGATTTTGCTAATTACGTTAGATTGACACATGAATATTTGAGAAACAGCTAAACGATCGATATCAAATGCAATAACTAAACAGGATTAAATTTGTGTCTACAATTCTGAACCTAAATAGGTCTAGTAAACAAATTTACGTATATTTGCCTGGCAAAATGAACTTACGATCGTGATTAAACTTCAAAGTGCCGATCAACTAGTAGTATTGTTTTTACACATGTGTATGAATTCGAAAATTGCGGCAGGTGATGAAGCCATGCGTTCACTTAACCTAAATGTGTTTTGAGAATTCTCTCTGTATTGTTGATCTATACGGCGAATAGCTTGATAACATTTCAGAAATTAACGCATATTCAAGTAGCAATGAAACAACGTAGCAAGTATCTTTTGTATCCTACATACTGTACGAAATTTGCGGTAGTCATTGCACGCCGACTTTGCATGCTTTTGTGTCTCATTCAACGAGACGCTTGATTCGCACATGTCTGTCGTAGTCAACAAGACTCTGGTTGAACGAGACTACTCATGAATGGCAATTGTTGTAAGGAAGCATGGTTTCTCCAACCGATCGCGAACTAAGGTACGTTACATTAATAAATAAACATATTTGAAAGTGCAAATGCTTTAATTAAATGTTTGAGTCAGTGATTATACTAAAGTTATGATCAACCGCTGCTGCTGTAAATCGTAAGAGCGTCGAATACCTTTGCTGATTCATGCATAAAATAACAAGCCATACGATAACCTTAATCTGTCACCATGATGATTTCTAGTAAAAGCGAAGTATCTTGAAACATATATCGGCGAATTTCTCTAAAAATATATTGTAAAATTGAAAAACATTCGATTTTAGTTTTTAGAATTTCCCAAATATTTTATTTAAATAACCGGAGGTCATGTAAAGGTCTATGCAAATACAACGGAGTTGAAAAACAAAGTTAAAGAAGGAAAAAATTGGGACCGCATAATTTTATGCAAATAACCGAAATTTTCAAATAACCGTTATTCGATTATGTGGAGTCCTCTGTAGTAGGGAAATCAAAGAATCATGATCATGACATTAAAGAGGCTCCACCGCTGAGAAATGGTATTTTTACACTATCAAAAACAGGATCAGACGATTTGGTATTTTTCTTTACCATCATTGGAAAGTTTGAGCTTCTAATTTTACTTCAAGATAAAAATATTAGAAATAATTAATTGCATCCCGCTAAAATTCTGTGGCACTATGTTCTATATAGAATGAAGTAACAGTTCTGACTGTGCAAGCACCAAAAGCAAAATAAATTGTTTTATATCATTTTTTGTTTTATATTATTTTTTGAATTATATATACACGATTAAACATCAACTGTTGTTCAAATGATGAGTATCATTTATGGTCTGTCGGCGGTGGAGCATCTTTAAATTATATAAGCACATCAGTTATTTCAATTTTTGACAACTCTTTCATCTCACTTTCTTTCCCATAACACTTATTTTTAGTTTACTCTACTTGGATAAAGACACTGATGGTCCCAAAAGCCTTCAAGTGGAAACATAGGATCACTTTTCTCGTTTTTATCCCTTTATAATCAAAATTTGTAAAAATAAAAAATCACTTAAATCTATATGGATAAAGCATCAGCAAGGATTCTGTAAAAAGATCGTCTGGCTTTTGCTGAAATCCTCTATCTCCGTTAAAAGTCTGTAATTTAAACCTGCCTCATAATTGACATATCCTATCAGATATTTCCACAATTACCAACCTCAAACAGCCAGTACTTCAGTGTATATACAGACTTTATATACCAAGGAAGATTTTCATTCTGATTTTAAATACAGTAATTGGCAAGATAAAATCGCCCGGGTGTGGGGGCAATTTCAGTATGCATTTATTTACAAATCTAATTCCCATGTATATTTTTTTTTACCAACTGCAGCATTAGGGTTTTTTATCTGTAAGATAAACATTATTGAAATCAAGTTATCATCTTTCAGCATAAATTCAGTATCCATAATTAATATAATATCCAAAACAAGAACCCATGCATCACCTAAAAGCTACATGCTGCTTATGATCAGAATGTTTATAGAAGGCGGTCTAATTAAAGTTGTAGTTCTTGTTATTTTCACCATCACAAATTGTCATAAAAACATACAATGTGTACGTGAGCATTGATGCTTATATATGATGGTTCAGATTCAATGTCGCATGAAATATCACACGTTTTGAAAGAACCGCCAGTCAACGGCATGTTTCAAACTTTCGGGTAATATCAGAAAACAGAATTGCGTAACGTGACTGACATCGGTGATATCCGTATAGAACAGAACCTCACGAGTCGTATCACGTGGTCAACATCTGCAATACTCATACCGACTGGAACAGTTCGAACGCTTCTGGGCTATTTTAAACGTGTACACGTTAAAAATCAATATTTAAATTTAATTGTTTAATAAATTTGCAAATACAAATTTTACAAAAGTTGGTAAATATGGAAAGTTTAAAACTTAGACAAGCGGAGAAAAATATGTAGAACACTTTAAATACTTTTTCTACGCCAAAAATACAGCAAGTCACAGACCATACAACTTTAAAGAAACTTAAGGTATCAAATTCTTTTTTGTATATTGGGAGGTTTTGGAACAGGTATTAAAATAGGCATATGTGTACATTCACAACAGGAATGACATCACAAACTTTTAAATCCATCATTCCAAAGTGCTTGAGCTTCAGATATAAATCTGTGTGCATGTTGAAATGCTGTTGAATAGACTCATCAAATTTTACTCATGATAAACCACTTTAAAATTAGTTTTGTAGATCTTGGTGGGAAAATGGTGATATAGCTAAAAGAGCAAGTTTTAACATCATCAGAGGCATCAGATGATATTAAGGTGTACATGTGGAATGCTGGGGAAAATTGGGCTTAGGCATTTTACGAAGTACAAGGTACTTCAAATTTTACATGTCTTCTATCTACATTCCATAACAAAATATTTAGTGGAAGTGGTTGGGCTTCTAGGGCAGCTGAGAAACTGCAGAAGGTCTGAACTGATTTTGACAAGAATGAAACCTATGTATTTTGCACACTAGTGTAATTGCATACATACTTTTGGAGACACAGAATGCTGATTTTTTTTTATAATTTTCTAAATCAAGTATCCTAGTAACATTTACTGAGGATGGTGGACTAGTACTGGGTGGGCAGTACCCTGGTGATGGTAACTTGGGGACGGTGGACTGGATGGGCAGTACCCTGGTGATGGTTACTTGGGGACAGGGGACTTAGTGGGCAGTACCCTGGTGATGGTTACTTGGGGACGGTGAACTGGGTGGGCAGTACCCTGGTGATAGTTACTTAGTAACGGGGGACTGGGTGGGCAGTACCCTGGTGATGGTTACTGGAGGACGTGAACTGGTTGGGCGGTACCCTGGTGATGGTTAGTGGGGGACTGGGGACTGGGTGGGCAGTACCCTGGTGATGGTTAGTGGGGGACTGGGGACTGGTTGGCAGTACCCTGGTGATGGTTACTGGGGGACGGTAAACTGGATGGGCAGTACCCTGGAGATGGTTACTTGGGGACAGGGGACTTGGTGGGCAGTACCCTGGTAATGGTTACTGGGGGACGGTGAACTGGGTGGGCAGTACCCTGGGGATGGTTACTGGAGGATGGTGAACTGGGTGGGCAATACCCTGGTGATGGTTACTGGGGGACAGTGGACTGGTTGGGCAGTGCCCTGGTGATGGTTACTAGGGGACAGTGGACTGGTTGGGCAGTGCCCTGGTGATGGTTACTGGGGGACGGTGGACTGGGTGGGCAGTACCCTGGTGATGGTTACTGGGGAACTGTGGACTGCGTGGGCAATACCCCCTGGTGATGGTGGACTGGGTGGGCTGTACCCAGGTGACAGTTACAGGGGGACCGGTCACTCGGTGGGCAGTACCTTGACGACGGTTACTGGGGGACAGGGCACTCGGTGGGCAGTACCCTGGTGATGGTTACTGGGGAATGGTGGGCTGGGTGGGCAGTGCCCTGGGATCTTGGAGACAGTGGATTGGGTAGGCAGTATATGCTGGTGATGGTTACTGGGGGACGGTGGACTGGGTGGGCAGTACCCTGGTGACAGTTACTGGGGGACAGTGGACTGGGTGGGCAGTATACCCTGGTGATGGTTACTGGAGGACAGTGGACTGGGTAGGCAGTACCCTGGTGACAGTTACTGGAGGTCCCCAGAACAGAGGACTGGGTGGACATTACGTTGGTGATGGTTACAGGGGGACAGTGGATTGGGTTGGCAGTGCCCTGGTGATGGTTACTGGGGGGACGGTGGACTGGATGGGCAGTACCCTGGTGACGGTTACTGGGGGACGGTGGACTGGGTAGGCAGTACCCTGGTGACAGTTACTGGGGGACAGTGGACTGGGTAGGCAGTACCCTGGTGACAGTTACTGGGGGACAGTGGACTGGGTAGGCAGTACCCTGGTGACAGTTACTGAAGGTCCCCAGAACAGTGGACTGGGTAGGCATTACATTGGTGATGGTTACAGGGGGACGGTGGATTGGGTGGGCAGTGCCCTGGTGAAGGTTACTGGGGGGACGGTGGACTGGATGGGCAGTACCCTGGTGATGGTTATTGGGGGGACGGTGGACTGGGTAGGCAGTACCCTGGTGACAGTTACTGGGGGACGGGGGACTGGTTGGGCAGTACCCTGTTTACGGTTACTGGGGGACGGGGGACTGGGTGGGCAGTACCCCCTGGTGATGGTGGACTGGGTAGGCAGTACCTTGGTGACAGTTACTGGGGGACAGGCACTGGATGGGCAGTACCCTGTTGACGGTTACTGGGGGATGGGGGACTGGTTGGGTAGTACCCTGTTTACGGTTACTGGGGGACGGGGGACTGGGTGGGCAGTACCCTGGTGATGGTTACTGGGGGACAGGGCACTGGTTGGGCAGTACCCTGGTGATGGTTACTGGGGGACGGGGGACTGGGTGGGCAGTACCCTGGTGATGATTACTGGGGGACTGTGGACTGGGTGGGCAATACAACTCCAGATAAGTGGAATACATTAAGCCTATACCAATATAATACACTGCTACATATAAAGTAGTAATATATCATATATTGATGTTGATATCAAATATGATGTGTTAATATTTCCCTGGAAAACTGAAAAAAGATTTGAATAATTTTATAAAATAACAATAAAGGTCTTCATTGTATTTTTGAGAACCTTATTTCATTATAGGCCCTAGTAGATGTAATAATTATTCATCAAATAACATTTTTATGGGCCTATTTTTTTTTTAAATTTTTATTAGCCATACCTTAATGTTTTTTTCTAAATTAGAAATTACCAAAATATACTTTAAATAAGCTTACATATTGAGCCTAGGCTACCATAATTACAAGTTGCCTACATGTTATTTGTGGTGTTATGATTGATAAAGAGCAGAGACTTTGTCTAAAATAAAACCTGACCTAGTTTTTATTAAACATGATACATACTAGCAGTAGCCATCACATTGGAACGTTCATACACATTATTGTATATACTTAATTATCATAGTATGTTCACGATTAAATCAATGAATTAAAAAAGTCGACATGGCGAAATTTTTTACTTTACAACACTGATTTGACCAAAATGTGAAAAATAGGCCATCGCAGTGTTTATCTAAAATCTGTGTCATGGAGGACCTCACCTGGTCGGCTAACTTCACAAATCACAACCGGCAAATCTTAATTGTCAACGTCAATTAACAATATAAACAGCGATAACAGTTTCTGTACATTGTAACGCATATATCAAGGATTTGCAGGATAGCATTAACAAGCCATAACTTTTAAAACTTGGACTGAATGCCCCCGTAATATTGTGATGAAAGTCAAAACAAACAAGAGCATATCGCCACTGTCCGACTATGCCGATTAGTTTTCAGGTGTATTCCTGTGTGTTTTACCCCTACCATCCGCACAAAACGATAACACACACGAACCTAGTTTATTGGTGATCATTAGAGGCGAGGTAAATTGTTTTTACCAGGTGTTAAAACTTGGATAAACGCCAATTAAAAAACACCGCGGACATCACAGGAAGTACCGACCGCCATTTTCAATGTCTGACATATTTTTGGCCTTTCATCAAACTTGGGGCCATGAAGCTCGATAAGCCCGAGCAGACCTCTGGATATTATGACCTCAGATGATAGTATAGTATTCAAACAACACTCACCTTATTTATTTTGGTGGAATTTTCTTCCTCCATTGAATTACACGCTCACAAACCTGTGTGTATTCGCACAGGAAATAGCCAAACCCATAATTTTCCATGTGTAGAAGCGACCTATCCCGACTCGATCCCACCACGTGTTGAACACCCAATGGGGACGAGGCTGTTTTCATTTTTTTTGGCGGCTTGGCCACTGTGATCTGACTCAGCCCACTAGAAAGTGACCGCAACTTTAACAATTCTTTTGAAATATGTTGAGTTGAATAAAATATGTTAAACCCTTTACTTTAGAGAGTGACTTAGAGGCGTCATTTAGAAGTTTTATAAGTTTACCTGCCCTTACGTAAATGTACACGAGATATCTATAGATCTGTAAAGTAGAGGCCTATTGAAAAGTTAGCATGTCCTCGAGATTTATCTTTCTGTTTTCATTCTTTTAATTTAAACTTCTTTAAAATGTGAAAGTAGTTAGACTTAATCTTTCATAAAAAATATCAATTAGACATGCGACATATTTCTGCAAAGGATACTGACTGCATGTATGTTTTTTCTCGTTGAAATTCCTTATCAGATTATCAATTTTCACGATAAATAAACATGCATGACTGTCAATATATCTTTTCCTTTCCAATTTAACAATGAACATATAAGACTTAGACCGCATTAAAACAGCCTTCTACGAGTATTTAACATGATTTAATGAATGACGTGTATTCAATATAAATATTTGTATATTTTGATAAACTCAGTTTTTCAGTTTCAAGTCCACATTTTTATATTGATAAAAAAAAGTGAACATATGGTGCACGTGATATAAACACAATATTGCGGAGAATCGTATTAGCACGTGCGGCATCCATTACTGTGGTAATTAACGCTCGTGATGGTATATTGTCCGGTTAAAATATCAAATACAATCAAATTGAGGACGTATCAATCACTGAAATTACTTAATCATGGGGAGGTGGCGAAATCAGAATTGAATTTATATAAAAAGTGTTTGAAAGTTTTATTAAACACATTATGACTCATATATATCTAATATGCTGACAGTGTCACATTTTTCACTACGCTGAGAAATAAGAAACTTGAATGGGAATAAATTAAAATATATGTGTGGGAAAAATATCCGTTATGAGTAAAATGAAATTTAACGCTATAAAGCGGCGATTTAATCATTAAAACCTCTACTCACAAAAAACATCTACCTGACACCTCTGTGCTGACACTTTATAACATAAAGGGGCATTTGGTCACAGCACATCATTATCTAGTATGCGATTCACAGATAATTAATTGACGCATTACGATATGACAAACAAGAAGACATAATATCATTTCAGAAGATGAAGCTACATGAATCAAAACAGCTATACGAACTTGAATCCAGCACATATCTGTCTGGGATATATAATAGATATACAATTGTTTCCATTGAATAGTGTGTCCTTAAATGTTGAACAGGAGAAGAAATATATTAGTTTATATAACTTTTACCACATACTTTTGCTAGTAATAACCACATCAGTGAAATCAATCATTAACCAGATAGGCTGTCACTGAAGAGGATCTTTATGGCTCTATATCATTTCAAACTTTATGAATTAATTTGAGCTACCGATTAATAGTAAGTTTTCCTGTATGGTTTGTGATTAATCGTAAAAATAGCTCTGTCCATTTAATTACATATCAGAAAGAATTAATTTGAGCTACCGATTAATAGTAAGTTTTCCTGTATGGTTTGTAATTTATCGTAAGACAGCTCTGTCTATTTTATTACATATCAGAAATGACTACATCATTTCTTTGTATGGCTGTCTGACCCACAGTTACTATAAATGAAGCCAAGTGCACAGTTCATTGGCCTCCCATTACCGGTAATGAGTTAGACTGGACAGAAAAAATCCACGTATTCATATGAAATTTTCTTAACAATGGTTATATTTAGAGATTAGTTTTAAAAACTTCATTTATATACATGAAAGTATATATGCATACCCTATTATTGTCTGATTTCATTCAACATAAAAGAGCTTCAGTTCTAGCTCTGAAAACCCACAAAATTATCCTTATGAGGATTTTTAGATGGACATTACTTTGTTGGATTGATTCCCTTGTGTCTAAAGATGACCAAGTAAAAGCTGAACATTTTACTAATTGACTGTTCAGTTTTATTTATCCACCGTTCCCTGAAGATACACATTTGGAAATAATTTAAGCTTAATTCGCCCAGATGGGCATTTTCGTTACTCAGAGGTTACTTTCACTGTCGTGGATTTTACGACGTTGAGAGTAACCCCTGGAATGTCGAGGATGCTAGATGGGCAATGACCATCCAAATGTCTATAACATTATTTTAAAAGCGTTTTGTGTAAAAAGCTTAGATACTGTAAAATGTTATGAATTTCCGGTATATATGTTACATTTATACATATCTGGAAATATATTAAAACTTTCTTCACATATCTTAGCTACAAAATTAACAACT
This sequence comes from Argopecten irradians, assembly GCF_041381155.1. Lineage (NCBI taxonomy): Eukaryota > Metazoa > Mollusca > Bivalvia > Pectinida > Pectinidae > Argopecten > Argopecten irradians. The sequence goes on along the minus strand of NC_091147.1, from coordinate 9,950,327 downwards.
GGAAAAGATTTTAATTTTCTCGTAAAGAACTAAAGTCATGCCGACCCAGCCGACATAGTATGATATACTGCCAGACTGTCAGGTTCCTAATGTAATGAAACATCCCCGTCTCAATTCTATAGAGGAACACAATATTGCACCGAGTGAACTTGGCTTTGAACGAGCCTAACCGGATGTAAATTCATTCAAGGCAATTACACTTAGAAATCATTTTTCTCCTTTCTTCTGTTCGTGAAATTGAAAAATCGTCAATATTACTAGTTCATAATAAAAAACAAAATTTTATTCATTTTACGCTCCATGCTCGTTTATTACCTACGATTCAAAGAGTTCACAGAACAAAAACCCATTTTAATAGTTTTTTATTTCTATCTGAGACACGCGCTATAGATCTATATGTCTGTACTCTGCAGACTTCCATCTTTCAGATGTTCCGGGCCTTTATCGACTCGCCATAGTTCCCAGTCGGCAATTTATTGGTATTTTACTATGGTAGCATTTAAAATCGAATTAGACGGCGATCATTCCGACATGTGTTTACAATTATAACGGACAGGAGAAATAGACATTTATTAACTGTTATAAAATCTTACATAATTATATTATAAGTTTATATTATACTTTCAAGAAGTAAAAAAAAAAGATTAACAGGAAAACATGTGTATGAGCAAGAAAATATGATTTGAGCAAACGAGGTAGATCTATAAATCAAAGGTCGACAAAACTGTATATTATTATGCCAACCATCCACATCAATTTAAACTTCCTCTTGAGCTAGGGCTGCTGGAAATAATATTTCTGAAAATATATTCCTGAAATATTTCAAATATATTTTTGACAGAAAAAATCTAGGAGTAGCCCGTTTACTTATCATAGCAGTACATATTTTTGACCCAAAAAATAACGTCGAAACTCGGGGTCCGATATCTTTCAAGTATAAACACAGTTTTCCCTAATGCATTGAATGAAAGAAATGATTGTTCTAAAATAAGAGCAAGGTGTCCCTCCCAAAACACGTGTTTGTAAACGTAGATCATGCCTGTAAAAAGCGCGAGCTGTTCGCGTGGAATGTTGCACGCGCGTATTCAAGGACAATATTTATCACGTGATAAACACGGGCTTATCGACTCAAAACATTATCTCTAAAACATGTCAAATTTATATGCACTTATAACTTTTGAAATATCTCTTTAAACAGTTTTTTAGATGCAACGTTCGCCAGAAGCTGAGAATTTACGTTTTAAATGGTATTTTGCGCATCAGCGATAACTGTTTAATTAAGGTAAAACAAATTGTATGATATATCAACGGGTCACAGATAAGAAATTATTATTGTTGTGTTTTTATTCTAACAGCATCGTCACTTCATCGAGACACAATATTTTCTTATTTCTAGCATAGTAAAGCTATGGTAGTTGTCTCCCTTAGGTCAGAATTCCTCGGAGAGAAGTGTGAATTGATTTTCACTTAGCTTGTAAACAATATAGTATACTGTTCAGGTCAGGTCAAAGGTCAGATACAGAACCAACAGGTTAAAAATCAAGGCTAAAGGTAAAATTTAAAATTTGTAAACATTTTTTTATATTCTAGCTTAAACTTGTCACTTTTTACTTTAACACAACCTCCCGGATATCATATCATCAAAAATAATCATTTTTGTTCTCATGTGACATTTGACCTTTCTATGACCTTCATCCTATCAAAGGCACAGTCTTCTGTTTGGTGTCGGTGTGAAACTACAAATGTATTTAATTGAGAAACAACATCGATGTCTTATAGAAAAGTTTAAAAAATCTTGTCTTTATGACATTTTAGTCTTATACTTGTGATTGGATATGTTTTTCAAATGTCAAGGTCATATAGTCAACTTTGTCTACAAATATACAATTAGTATGGTCACCGACGAAATATTTTGTTTTGTAAACATTTGCTAAATTCTAAATCCTCGATACTACAGAGGTGACTATCACTGTCGTTATATCCACATTTCAATGACGACACAGTTCCATTCAGTAGCAGAAAATTAGTTAATTTTGTTCGACCAACATAGACAGTAAGTCTTGATGTGATTATACAGATTCTTGAAAATTAGGATACTTTTTTCAGCTGATCAATTACGTTTGCATGTTTGCTACGTCAGCAACAAGAAAATCACAGAGGGAGGTTACTCTAGGTGTAGAGAAATACATCTCCATGACAAAAAGTCATTGCCGACTAACATCACACAGAAAACAAATAAACAAACATATTGACACATAGACATGAAAACCTTCACCGACTCTATTGTCTAATCCCACGGCCTTGTTACTGTGGCTGTTGATTCTATTGTTCACTCCCCTAACGTCCGGTTTGTGGCTGTTGATTTTATTGTCTCGTCCCCAGCCAATTGACTCAATGATATCAATAACAACGCTGACTGACATCACCCATATTGCATGACACTGGTTCATTGAACATCAATGTCCGGATAAATAGTTGTATGGCACACGATCGAGTGACTCTGTTTCGGTGATTTTTCTTTTCAGTGGCTTTTTATTTCGGTGTCACGTACATTTGCGTACATTTGTCAGTCATCACACTTAGCGAAGTATTAAAACTACACTTTATCGTTTCATTAAGAGTAAAATGTTGGTTTTTTATTCGTTATTTACTGAATCTAAATTATCACTTTGTCTCATCCGTAAACACCCAAATGATCATGTGCCAAAGGACAGAGTAACACTTCAAATTGCAGAACTAAGCAACGCTTCAAATTGCAGTATAGAATATAGCAACGCTTCAAATTGCAGTATAGAACATAGCAACGCTTCACATTGCATCAAAGATATGAACAACGATTCAAATTGCATCAAAGATCCGAGCAACGCTTCAAATTGCATCAAAGATTTTAACAACGCTTCAAATTGCATCAAAGATCCGAGCAACTCTTCAAATTGCATCAGATCTGAACAACGCTTCAAATTGCATCAAAGATCCGAGCAACGCTTCAAATTGCATCAAAGACCCGAGCAACGCTTCAAATTGTAGTATAGAACTTAACGACGCTTCAGATTGCAACAAAGAATCCAGCATCGTTAACGCTTCAAATTGTAGCAAAGAAGAAAAGAGTAACGCTTTATATTGCAGTAATGTGGCACTGCATGTCAAAATTAAACCACTTTGACAAAATAGCAATTGACGGATCGTCAGCAGTCAATCAGGCCGTACGTGACTTTGCATTTTGTATTGTGTATGCTACGATGTTTGCCTCGACATTGAATAGGTCACGTGCGTTTGCGAGCACGAGACGTGGCTATATCACACCTGGTGATCGGTCAGTATGACGTCATGTATGTGTGAAATAAACATGACGTCATAGCTGTGAAAATAAGCCAGCATTTAGACAAGTGCACTATTTTCAGAGCTAGCATTTCGATGTTGTGTTGTCTTACATTGTCGCACGGAACTACCCAAATAGTCATTTCTGAATGCCTAGTATCGTTTGTTGTCTAGCATACAGGTCGTCTTGTTGAAAATTATATCAAAGGTGTGTTAGGTTAATATATAATGAACGATCTCTGTGTGGTCACATGGACATCGTTTCAATGGAAAAATCGGTAAATGTCATTGCTATACCATGGAAATTCAACTTGTTTTCTAAATTCTAAGTGACGAAAGTTATCGATATTCCTATCACTGACTCATCTTATACGCTAAAGGACTTAAATAAATTGTCAACACCAAAGTGCAATTAGCTTGTGATCCTGCATTTGTCCAAGCAAACTGACTGACACGCTTTGTCGTCAACTTCTTAATCTACAGAAGTGACCATCATACTGATGTGGGTCAATATGTGTTGTGGCGTAGACACGAGTTCATGCCTTTTATAATTAGTTACTGACTTATAGAACAAATAAAACCGTTAGTGGTTCGGCTCAGTAAATGGTTCAACACTTTGTACTTGATAATGATTATTCAATTCAATGGCATAGCCATGTTATCATTTATTCATGGATCAATGATGATCCAGTCCAGTTCTTTATTATTTATTATCATTTATATTTATTTATATTATTTATCTATTATCCAAATACAACTAAAATATTATATAAAATCGGATATACTCCGCCATTGATACGTCCTGTCTTAAAGACGTGGATGTATTGAGGCATGTTTGGCTTAAAGACGTGGATGTATTGAGGCATGTTTGGCTGGGCGATTTGGCGCTGATCTGCAGTAGGTCGCGAGTTCGAGGCCGGAGTTGGGCACATGTTATAAAAAATTATGCCTTCGTCACTTATGTTTCCGAGAGATTATATTTTGTATATACTTTATGAAATATCTTGTGTAGGATCGACATCTATTTTGCTCCATAAATAAATGTCTTGGCTTTGCCATATGATTCGTGTCTTCTTAAATGTTTAGTACGAAACTCGTGTTAGAATAAAATATCTGATTAACAAACCGAAGTAAATGTTTGGAATTAGTCAATGGCATGCTTTACTCGGGGATTAAAAATTGACCAAATTCTATGCTCCATCTTCATGATACATTGAGAATTTGTTACCAAACGTTCTTTGATTGGCTAAATATTCCGCGAAAAGGCAGATATTGGGACGCCCTTGACAGTCTGTAAAAGGTTTTTATTATAATCATATAAATGGTAAATTTGTTTATTTTAATGTAAATCTTAACAATGTTGTCTAAAATCAACTTTTTCATAATTAATCAAAATATAACTCACCTGAACAGCTATTAGGACGGCGTTTCTCCGAGCGGAAGTTGTTCATATTTCCGGGAACTGATGTGAAGGCTGCAAACACACGCATGCTGCAAAGACAACAAAAAAGACTTCAAATGTCGGAAATTATTACAAAATGATTCTTTGATATTGTAGGATTCCATCGAAAATCATTCCGTACCTTGCATACTTGTATTACATCACTTTGGAATATCAACACATTGCTATAGACACCATTGGTGACTAACTCCTTGAATAGTTGAGGAACATTTCTCCCATTATCCCATCGTTATTGGTTTCACTTAACCCAGAAAGCCCAAAGTAAAATGCCATTGATCACACTAGCCGATCGTCTGCTCCTAGTTTTTTTTTCATGAAACTCAGATTCTCAACAGCTACCGTTCTTTCCTAACCAGCGCGTGTTTTTGCCTTGCACTGTGCTGGTTGCTAAGGGCGGTGGTTATGGATGAAAAACCAAAATTTGTTAACACATCGATGACGTAAGAGTTTAAAATAACTTGAAAATGGCAAAAAATCGAGAGAATATTAGTGATGATATTAGGGAGCACGCGACAATTATCTGTGACACGGATAGCATGGTGCTGAGGAAAACGTATACTCCCGCTGGCTTTAACAGTAAACGATTTATCTGATTTCAGGCGTTTAGGGGTTACGGGGCTCCTAATGGGGACATATGGCCAGCAAAACAGATCGTTAATGTATTGCAACAGAATGACGAGTGATCAGACATACATTAAATATATTGTCTTAGTGGTCAATGCATACCTTACATTAGACTGGCCATCAGTCTCTAGAATATTACAAAAATAACTTAAATTTGGCTTGATTATTTTTGTCTCTACTACATGCCTGATTCTAGATAAGTTTCAAACTAGGGGGAGATAATCTAATAAAGAACTGCTGAGAAAGTCTTATCAACAACTTGGGGTCTGGTGGCCAGTCTAACCTTACATAAAACGACTCACGTTATCTTTCTTAAAATTCATGTTATATTATAATATTAATAAGATAAATTATCAATATAACTCTTATATACCTGAAAATAATAGAAAGGATAGTTCTTCATAATGATTAATTTGGGCAACCAAAAGATATAAGATAATATGAAATTTTATATCAATTTTCATGTTTATAAATGAACTCTTATTTAAAACCACAATGCGTCATGTTAATCCATGTTTACAAAGTCTCCCTGTTTGATTTCTAATGTAAAAGTGTAAAGGTTTAATTGATCATTGGATACCTATTGAAATATTATAAACAACATTATCAAGAACGAATTAAATATACTTTTTATTCCAAAGATCAAACAGATTATGTTCTTTGGCAGGCATCGTGACAAAGGCATCGTAACAACAATGTCGTATATCTCCATCTGAAATATCAATTTCTGCTAGCAAGATTGTACGTGCAGTAATGATATCAAACCATTTTTGTACAATATGCTTGAAATGACATCTTCTAATCGACCCCATTATCCGATGATATTATAGATAGGGATCCATATTCACGCAAAGCTACAGCTGACTTCAAAGCAATCTAGGAGACTTTATATATTGTGTATTGCTTAGGGGATATTAAATACTGAACATGTTTTTGATATGCAATCAACAATAATCTTGTATATCAATAGTGGTTTTGAAATTATATTTTGCGGACAGAATTTTGGTATTACTGCATGGACTGGTGTCGTCGTGTTCTATGTGACTGAGGATTTTATTCCCTCCTCGCGCATTGATGATTCATGAACCGATACTTCTTTTAGAAAGTCTATATAACCTGACAGAACATTAAGAGCCTATTAGGTATTATACATGTATTTTTTGGGATCATTTACGAGTTATCTTCCCTCGTGCATGCATTGATACATCTTCAATCTCAATCAAGCAATATTTCAGTTATTGTTTTATTCATTAGATTGCACAACGTTAGCCCAATCATGATTGCTTTATGACAATGCCTAGGATCAGACACAAGTTATTACAACTCAAGAAGTCGTAATCAGTAATTTAGTAATGAATTATTATACAAATTAAACATTTCAAAGATTTTTGTTTTAGTTAAACATAATATATCTATGATAAAAACATATGTATATATGTCTAAATTTTTTACGCGTGTTTAGATTCTTCCACTTGACTTTATAAGATTGCACATGTTCAAACAATTTACATTTTACTTCCGAAGCCAAATTTACATCGGCAAGAAGCAGCAAATAGGATTCTGTACACACTTTACTATTACTACGAGATAAGCATTATTCGCTTTATAGACAGAAACAATCATGTACGCTATTGAGGAACTGGACCATGAAAAAAGACAATTCCATGTTCAGAGATTTTCATGTTGACTTGTACAAAGCCACAAATGCTGATGTCAATGCCTTTCCGTCTCCACGCATCGATGCATCTCGGAATCCGAACAGGATGGGAGACATTTTTCTGGCGAAAGGTTTCCTAGAGGAGAAAGGCATGTTGCATTCCATGTTTCGTCCTTAATTACATTGCACCTGACTAATTATGTCACGTGGTACACGAGAATACATGACGACGGTGTGAACTGTGCGCGTGCTTATCACGCTATCGACACTGTAATGAATACTCGCCACACACATCACAACAAATGCGCGTCACAAACACCACATGCCACGGAGGGTCGAGAGATAACAAAAATAACTTTCTCGTAATTAATTTGACCAATTGTAAGAGCCAATACATAACCTCTTAATTGGACAGCCAATCAAAAATGATGTCTTATCTGTCATTGGTAATCAGTTTTGGTTTTTCATGGTTAATGTCCAGAGAGCTATTTATTAGAGAACGCAGGTTTTCTTGAGAACAGACATGCGTCATTAAAGCCATGAACGATGTCTATGGTGAAATATACGAACTTATCTCTCGCACTATCACGGAATGTACGACTCTTCTTATTGGACCAAAGTGCCCGGATCATTTGATAACTAGAAATTTCTCGGAAGTTCACTAAGTACACTTGGTTTACGACGTGGAATGGCGGTTAACTTCTGGACGCATGCAAATAATGATTCATTGAGAGCAATTCGTACAGGTCAACGTGGTCCACATCTGAAACTTTGACCACAAAACACGACGATGTGCGGATTTTTGACTAATCACAAATCAGAACACAGCCTAAGAAATATCAAATCCTTCATACTAGTGGAACACAATGAGACTAGCGCTATTGTCATTATATAAAGGAGTCAAGTATAGACAATAAATCGTATGCGTCCAGCGGGTTATTTTTGTGGCTCATAATTTTCGTAATTGAGGCCCTAAAAGGGGGAGATTAAATTTTAGCGAATCGAAACTTCACTATCTGGCTAGAAGGGGTAATATGTAATTCCTCCATTTCTTATATTTCACGGATCGAATATTTGTGACTGTAACCATAACCATGCAGCGAAATCGCAAAAATAACATCTCAGCAATCAGGCTATACAATTATACCATTTACTGTACATCTATTGAAATGTTTGTATTTATACCATTTACTGTACATCTATTGAAATGTTTGTATTTGTACGTGTATAATGTATCTGTTCTGTTTTGTTTCTCCTCCAAGAATCGATGGTTACTCCTATCTCCGAAGATAAGGTCGAAGTAAACATATCAATATTTCCAATAAAATCAGCGACTATTAAATTGAAATGAATGGTCCTATTATGAAAACACATTAATTACTAAAGCCACAATCCTTAAGTGAACTCGAGTGATGCATCATTATGATAAATAGCCATGTTGATTGCGAGATGCACACTTCTCAACAATGTTCTGTGATGTTATGTCTGGAGAAACACCTCTAATAGTGAATGCACCCTGCTGTTAACATACTGGACACACCATTAACCAAAGGAATGGCACAGAGAAACATATTAATTGAGACAAAACATGTTTCCTAGAACAGTAAGATCGTTTGGGATAGTTGATAAGACCATGGCAGTGGTGCTGGTGAGATGTTCGCGCTTGAATGACAAATTGCGCCGCCACGAGACTGAAATTCTGAAGCTGTATAACGACTGTCCATGAAATCCTGGCACCAATCAACCCTCAATTATAAGTACCGAAAGGAGTAAAGGTCATAACTCAAGCATGCCTTGTATCTTCTCTATAGAATAATGGCAGAAACCAGTAAAAGGTCAAAGAAAATGGTATCCAATCTGTCTTTAGACCTTAAACAGATTTAGGTGATAAACACGGACTTATAACATATGAAATGGCTTTGTCTAGTCACAGGGCGGTTGTTGCTTTTTCTACCGGGGACATCGATGACAAAATTGGTGATTTACCAAGTTCATAATGATTTACTGAATGGAGAGTTTCAGGTAATTAATTTGTTTGTCTGAGATTTGTTTAAAAAAAACTCGGACAGTTTCAGACACCTTGTGTTTGAAACCAAGTTATCCTACAATGAGGCAATGTACATTTCAAGTTAAGACATGAGCTGAAAATGCCTGGAAATTGTCTTCTCTGTGATTTAGTACAAAACGTGATTTGAGAGCTTTTAGAAAGAGAAAACGGCGGTCAGAAATATTTTTAAAATCTATATGTATGATCTTGAGTTACACGATTTACATTGACATTAGAAAGCTGTGTGTAGTTAACTGCAGTAATTTGACTGATTTGCTGCAAACCTCATTTTGAGACATTCTAATTTTAGAATATTTTCGTCATTAGACCAAAACGATTTACCGAAATAATAATTGACGTAGCTATATATACTATGCACCCTGTCATGAAATGCTTTACCGGTCTGTCCGAAAGTACTCTTACATTCTTTAAGCATACGATAGACGCTGGGAAATTATTGTACCGAAAATAGGTTTTAAAAGCAGACAATAAATATTCCAAAACATTTCTGAACATAACGGTGAAGCGAAATGTATCTGTAACCAGCTGATACATTCTATAGTGCACTAAGGTTAAAGGTCAGCATTCTTAAAGGTCAACATCTAGTGGACTCATGTAATATTAGACTGAAGGTATTTTCTTCAGTTGGATTAATTGCTTTAATGGTTTTTTTCATTATTCATACAATTTTTACTTTTGTGGAGTCAAGGAGAAAGGAAACGACGCTGAGGCAGATCAACATATTGGTGTCAAGGTCGTGACGGGTTTGACAAATTTGAGAGCCTGAGGTCAGAAGTACAGTGAAATACATGTATGTTTAAATGTTCATATCAGGTATCTCATATCCTCCCTTTCCCAAAATATAAACAAATTTTCATTAAAGGTACTCTTTTTATAATAATGAAGAAGAATACTGGATAAATGGATATCAGCAAATACAAGGTCGTTGTATAGGACTATTCCAGTTTTACAACAAAATACAAGGTCACGATAGGAATAGGAACAATTCCAGTTTTACAACCAAATACAAGGTCATGATAGGGACAATTCCAGTTTTACAACCAAATACAAGGTCATGATAGGGACAATTCCAGTTTTACAACCAAATACAAGGTCATGATAGGGACAATTCCAGTTTTACAACCAAATACAAGGCGAAGGGACAATTCCAGTTTTACAACCAAATACAAGGTCATGATAGGACAATTCCAGTTTTACAACCAATACGATAGGAATCAGTTTCACCAAATAAAGTCATGATAGGACAATTCCAGTTTTACAACCAAATAAGTCATGTAGGACAATTCCAGTTTACAACCAAATACAAGGTCATGTAGGACATTCCATTTACACCAAATACAGGGCACAATTCCAGTTTTACAACCAATAAAGTAGGAATTCCATTACATAGTCACATACAATAAGGTCATGATAGGAACAATTCCAGTTTTACAACCAAATACAAGGTCATGATAGGAACAATTCCAGTTTTACAACCAAATACAAGGTCATGATAGGGACAATTCCAGTTTTACAACCAAATACAAGGTCATGATAGGGACAATTCCAGTTTTACAACCAAATACAAGGTCATGATAGGGACAATTCCAGTTTTACAACCAAATACAAGGTCATGATAGGGACAATTCCAGTTTTACAACCAAATACAAGGTCATGATAGGAACAATTCCAGTTTTACAACCAAATACAAGGTCATGGTAGGAACAATTCCAGTTTTACAACCAAATACAAGGTCATGATAGGAACAATTCCAGTTACAACCAAATCAAGGTCATGTAGAACAATTCAGTTTACAACAAACAAGTATAACATGTCATTCAATTCAATATTTGAACCAAACACAAAAGAAAATAATTGCCTATAAAGTTACAATGACAAAACCACGCAAGCATATTTTGAAAATGTACATGTATAACGCATTATAGTTTAATTCCGTCGGAATTTATGGCTTAAGTTTGTTTTAATTTGCAGTTATATTTTGTAAATATTGGTAGAATCTGACAACACCAAGTGGTTAGGTAAGGTTTTCTGTTTATAACCTCACGCCTTCCATGTTTTATTACTGCCGTTAAATTGTACAACTTCAGTTTATAGAAGATATGAAAATGAAAATCTTAAATGTGCAATTATATCGGAATATCGTAAAACTGTCCGTAAATCTCAGCACAGTGTGATACACAGCGACAGATTCTGTAATAACATGCACACTAAGCGCGAAGTAAATTGGTCTGAAACGAGTGTATTAGTAGCGACCTTCAGCTTGCTTAAAGTCAATATTAATTTTACGTTATTAACACTTCAGAAAATTGACTCGTCCTTTTAGTGGCGTGGCACTTTTTAATTTTATGTTTAAAGACGCTTTTACAAAGTGGTGTTTAAACAGTAAATTATCAACGTTTCAGATTCTATTTTTATTTTAGAATTAAATTCGAAGAAACCGACATAACAGAGTGTGGAGCTACTTGTATTTGAAGGCCATTGGGCGTTATATTTAATATCCAAATGAAATTTTACAAAAAGATGCTTTAGAATATGCCCTTCTCTAGAATTTGGCCTTAATGAAACGGACGTAAACTATCGAGAAATAATCTTGCTGAATGTGCAAATATTATCAAATTTTTAGAAAAAAATATATTTGATAAATAACTATTTAAGTAATAACACTAATAATAAAATTAACTTCCAATTTTCATCATAATAAAAAGAAAACATAAAGCTGACCCGATAAAAGCTTCAGATTATACATCAGGAAAATGATAGAGGAAATAAGTGGGTTTTTTTTTGGTTTTTGATTTGTTTTTGTTTTGTTTTGTTTTTTAATCGATTTATATAAAAGAAATCAAATAGCGAGGTCACTAAAACATCCCCGTTGCACACACCTTTAAATTACTGGGAAAAAAAAAGAAACAAAAATTGACAATGACCTTTGGGCCAATGTTAAAATGACAAACCTAATACATTTTAATTTGATTTTTACATCTTTTACATTTTTACATTTGTTTAGAAGAAGTTCCGTCTAAATATGATGTGGAAAGTATCTTTCGGGCACGAATTGATCGAAATCAATGCATTTAGTTCACTTTTGACCTTGAGGTCAAGGTCACAATGGCTACACATTGATTTTTACGCACGTGTTTTAAATTGTAAATATATCTTCATGTGGTTGAAAGTGTTGGAAGAACAGAAAAAAAACAAATAAGAAACAATAAACAAAAAAGCGTTCAAACTTTATTCTAGTTATAAGAAAATTGAAGAGATACGCATGCCAATATCTAGATGAGCGAATCAGTATGTAGTCACTCATATTTTGGATCAAGGAAATTACAAGGCGGTTGAATTCGTTGGTTAATTATCATATTTATCAACCCATACGGGGAATGCCATTTCTAGCACTTTATCCAGACCTTCAAAGTATTTCTGATCTCTAAAATGCGCATACTGAAAATGAAGCATAATGTCGAATCCACGAGGAAGGAAGACAAGAATAACAATTGTGATGGAAAGAAAGAAAAATAAAGGGGACGAAGACGGCAGGCAGATTTTCAAAACATCAAAGATAAGATTGTTCTGAACAATGAAATGCAGGCGGTTTATTCATAATGGCCTGTCTTAAGACTACACGAATGGAAACAAACTCGTGATGAAGAAGCGACCACTTGTATATTGAAAACTATATCTTAATGAGGAAGTAACAACCCACAAAATGGCAGTTTGACGTTTTCACCTCATAAAAGCATTATCTTTTTGCAAATATTTTGTGACCAAAACCATTAGGCGCCCGTTTCCGTGACCCTATATACATGTATGATAATCTACAGTTAGTGAATGGTCTCTAAATTATCCGTTTTGCTATCGCCAGTGACAGAAACAATTCTTCCGATTTTTCATTTCTCACACAGTACAGCTAATTACATATAGCATACGACATTGACGGCGAACAGTTCATGACCGGAAATCGTACAAACTATACGTCACATAGACGTGGCGGGAAAATGAATGACAGGATATTGCGCCAGGGGATAGAAATGCTCGGCTGCCGGTATAATAAACAAATTTCTGTCCGACCTTTATATCATTTGTCATTCAAAGTGACGAGTAAGCTTCCCCAGACGCTGTTTCACGTTTGTATACAGATGTAAGTGTATGCAGAGGCTCTCGATGACGATTAGCAACACGCTTCTCAATAACGTATTGTTGTTTTCAATAGGGACTTTCGGAACAACTATGTCCCTTCGGAATCATTTACAGCCAGCAGTTTACAATCTAACAGTTGTCATATTTCGCAAAAAAAAAAAAAAAAAAATCAGCAGAGACCATTGTTTGTTTTATCTTTACTTTAGTAGTCGACTTAGCTTTGATATGATTCTTACATCGCAGAGTGTTTTTCTTTTCAGCTTGTTAAGTTTTGCTATGCGCAGTGAAGTCATCCCATAGACAATTTCGTTCAATCGAAATCACGTGGCGCAAACATTTTTGACTATTACGAGAAGATGAAAGATAGGGTAGCTTTCATTTACCACAAAAATGCTTGACAGAAACTGTATAACCAAACAATGGACTATATCGTGACAAATACAATTATTCAGACCGAAAAGACATATACAAATGGTCACATACATGTAATGAACATTGGCAGTTCGTAGTTATCCTGCTTTATATGAATACTTCTAACTGCAACTGTTTGTTGAATAAAATAATTGTGAATTAAATTTATTTATAAATAACAATTGCATGGTTTTCACTACCATTTGGATTCGTGCATTTCTTAGTGGTCAGTCGAGGTGTTAGTCATTACTTTTACCGTTAAGCCTTGTGACTTGGTTAAAGCGGCTAATTCAAGCAGCTCTACTTCTACACGTGTTTTACGCGATCGGAGAATCGTTCCTCTAGCCCCCCATTGCCACACAGCTCTAATCTGACCAGTGCTCCGAGACCATACATAACTCTTTATGTGTAATTAGATGGTTCCAATGGACTTGTTAGCTTTCCAATCAATCGTTCTGCTGACGCATTTTCCCATGGGATCTCCGTACACTTCCATGAGTCCGGACAGGGAATCAATGGACTAGCCTTTTGTGGGAAGCAGACAACTATTTACTGGTGCTGAAATAGAGGCTATCGAAGGACGCGGTATCGGAAACACATAACGAACGCGCCTCAAGCCGTGTGATAGACACGTGCCTCTTTAACAAAACGACAGACCGTCATGATCAGCTGGTTATCGCATCAAACTAACTTTTTCGAGTTATCTTCCCTTTCATTGTTTTGTAATTGTATCGAAGGTTAAGAAGCAAACATAAATATTCAGAGAACGATTTAAAATTAAGCCTATATGAATAAAGGCATATCTGATTCACGGGGTAGTAGACGATATCACTCCCAGAAAGTTTTTGAATTTACGATCTGAAAAGCGTCTTCTCTGTAAGTTCTGACATGCATTGGCCTACAATAGATGATATTTTTTAGCACAGGTCAAATATTTCGTAGCAACATTGTCGGACTTTGTTTATTGGAACAAAGCACCATTTTACAATATTAAGTTCAATCTTGTCGCAGTGCTGAGTTGCCTTTCTATCATCGATAGACATGTATACATAAACAAACAGAAAGGGTCTGGCTTCTCGTCATCTAGCCATATGACTTGTTCCAGTGTGGTAAATCTTTATTTCTGTATAAATTCAGTTCCTGTCCATTCTCCAAATACTATTCATCAAACGTTCATTCCCGAGACTCACTACATGCTCTTCGGAACCCTCGCTGTTATCAAACAGCAATTAACATGAACTTTTAAGTCGCCACACGTCATATTTTCTCACTATGGAGTCAATGGAGCGTGCAACAGATCTCGTGACGCGAAAACTTGTCGTTTGAAGCTGTCGCGTGCCCACGTGCAACAATAATGTTTAACATGCTTTTTAGAAGCAATGCTGTACAATCGCGTTAACCTATCTATTTCCTGGTAATTAGAATACAAAGTAATTGCTATTGGTTTAACTATACTCCTGGACTTGCAGGGAATTATATTAGATACTCAATGTTGGTCGGAGAACACAGATGTTATTAAATCTTTACCTTTGGGCCCTGCATGACGTGTATATGCATGACGTGTATACTGTATATATATAATCAATGGAAATATAACTTTATTTAACGACGGAAGACGTTTATGACCAACGGAACGCATTTATGACCACGTGTTATGTTTCTAGAGCGTGAATTGGGAAATGACAGCATAAAATGATATAGTACGGCTTACCTATAAACAGTTGTATCTCTAGATAAACGGGCGTTAACATTTGGATATAAATGCGATCACGTGCGATTTGATGTTGGACCAAGGATGTAAATTATGAGGTAATATTTCCCAAAGAGCAGAGAACGAGATAGAGTATATAGGATATATATCTCATTAATAAGTACCTATATCCGGTGTGTCGTTCTATTACGGTTGCAAATAGGATACCGAGAAGAGCAATGACAAAAGGAAGAAAGTGGTTGGCATGCAGTAAGCGACAAAAGGACATATTTATATGTAATTGGTATAAAGTATCACACAACACTAATCTTCGGATATGTTAAGTGTTAATGGTACCAATTGTCGTCGCCTTGTTGACATATTTACTCTCAATTACTATCAAATGCTTTAAAATTATAATCTAGATATAGCCAATCAGGATTCTAGTCTGACGGCAAGTTTACAATCATTTTAACGTTTAGTCACGACCGATTTTACTGTAGAACAGACAGTCAGTAACCAATTACAGCGATCGTATTCAATACTACCATCCACTAATAGGCAGCAATTTAGTGACAGGTGTCCGAGACAGACTGGACAGATAAAATCCCTAATTAAAGAAACAAATACGGACCGGACTATCCGGATAAGGAGGCAATTACAGGAATCGGGTGTGTCAACAAGAACACTTGCGAACGAGGTTAATAGAATTGTAGATCAAACACGCGCGGATAAAATCACATAGTTTATTAAAGGGAGCCGGGCGTGTTAATGTCTACACGGATGGTGATGTTTATAGTGTTAGCTGTAAAGCAGGAATCTCTTCAACATGTTTTTAAAGGATATCCATTCAAATTAGTTATCGTATGAAATTTTCAAACATCTTCAAACCGCATGTCTATAATTCAGACGCTAATCCACATTTAAGCATGATTAGGCTAAAGGTTTATTGTGTTATCGAAGTTTTATTAGAATCGTTTTAAAAAATATGAATACCTAATATAATATATTAATTGGCTGACTAACCGATTAAACAACTGACTAACTGAACTTTCCTGACATTTGATCACTTTTTTTTGCAGCATTTGTCCTTGAAAAAAACGGTACAAAATTTATCACCGGTCTAGCCCCGCAGTTCTGAATAAGAAGACTTAGCAGTGAATCCGGTTGACCGACTGACATCTAGGATGCAGATAGTGTGAACACTCCTTAGGATTCAACACTGACACCAATCTCCGGGGCATTGGTGCGCCAATAAGGCAGATTTGTTGTCTGTGAGAAGGCTTGCAAGTTTCATCATCCTCGGTCATGTACTTTCTGATCCCAGTATGTATCATTTACTCATCAATGACATTGGTGGTACCAAATAAGAATCCTCTCCTCAAGGTCATTAAAACGTCTTATTCTAAACTTATCTCAAGTTTTGTTATAATTAATGCCGTTTTGATTAGCTATAGTAAAATAACATTTTATTTCGTCATTCTTTAGGTCCTTTTTATGAAGTTAGAGTTGTTTTTCGTCATGACATACCAAATCAATATTTAAAAGTGGATAAAATCATACATATTCTTTATGTTCGTTTCTACAAACCTAATTTTTAGACTTGCAACCTGTGTTTGTGGAAAATGGCGTCGTAGAT
Organism: Argopecten irradians; assembly: GCF_041381155.1. Classification (NCBI taxonomy): domain Eukaryota; kingdom Metazoa; phylum Mollusca; class Bivalvia; order Pectinida; family Pectinidae; genus Argopecten; species Argopecten irradians. Next base: position 9,933,324 of record NC_091147.1, on the reverse strand, counting down.
TTGCCAAGATTTAAAAAAAAAAACGCCACCTGAATGTTGAATTTAATGTCAAATTTAAAAATAATTTATCTCGGCCATGAGAAGATTGACACCAATCCAGCACAGGGACTATGATTCGTCTATTTATTAGATAGCATGATGTTTCGGTATTCGTCACTCCCGCATGTTTCTAATACACGACGCGGAATCTGTCTTGCTGATCCGGAAATATACGAGAGAGCAAACGCAATATGTCTGGCCAAGGCCTTGGATAACGAAATGTCGGGGACTGACTTTGTATATCACGAGCTGCGGGTGTCGACGGCTCTCGGTGTACATCACGTAAAACACCATATTCATCACAGTCACTCAGAAATGTTCAAAAAACCGTCAAGGCCAAACACCTAGTACATCTCATTTATTTCAATTTCATCCTGCGGGGAATGCGTTTCATAAACCATAATGGTGTTTACATGGCTCGGAATGTAAGTCTGAAAAATATATATCGGGCGATATGTCATATCGTCTGGGTGTAGGTCGAACACATAACTCTTTTGTCATGAATTATATAGGTGTGTACATTGTGAAGATCGCGCGATATGATTTATGGAACATATCAATGACAAACCATATGATATCGCATTAAACAAACTACCGGTACATTGTATCATGACGTCATCAATTAGATTACGCGATGACGTAGACAATTACTCTGACAGTGGCGTGAGGACGGTACATTTCAATCACGAAAGCTATATATGAGCATTGCAATATAACATATTTTCTAATGATTTAATTGATTTTCAAATGGAAAGGGACGGAAGAAACTATTTTTGCATTTGCTTCCGTTTTTCAATCAATTTGAAAAAAAAGTAGTTTTGTGATTTTCCATTACAAAAAAACTGGATCGCATAATCTGTCACCAGATTAAGTGTTCGCAAGCTAATTAAAACATATCATTACATCAACATTTAATTATCATTTCTTCCTTGTTTCCCCGAAGTACTCCTGTCCGAAAATATCTGATTCGAATTTTTGACTCCATGCCAGAACACATGTTATTCGTATCTACTCATCTGTTTTCCAACTGTTACATTAATGTGTACTGCCGTTCGGATTTCTCTGATATCGCCATCCATTTAGACAGATGTAATGATCTTGTAGCGAAGCCGTTTATTGGGCAATTTCATTCACATAAAACTCACGGATAACGATTTAAAAAACCCACTCACTTAACTTTCCATTTGTATTTGTGATCGTTGGAATTTTGACGAACATATCGATGATAAGAGAGGCAATTTTATTGCATAAAATATATCAACAATCTATCCGCATTATAAATCAGTCAGTTCGTGAAAACCACATTGCTGATGTGCCTATGATTTTCCAATGTAGTACATGTAATAAATGTATGGAGATACAAAAATCTGAATGAATATAGAATTGTAAAAGTTGTCAGAAGATACAGAGAAATAAGATAAGTAAGTTTTTAAAATATACTTGTTTCTTTGGTCATTAATACAAGTAAAATAGACCAATTGTCAAACAGTATTCAACCAATCCCGTTCTTCCACACGCGCGTATACGCATTAAATGTCGAACAAAGTTAGTCACGTGAGGTTTGATTGACAGCGAAGTGTCAAACTTTTTTGGGAAAGATATTTGATCATGAAAATGATAATTTGCGAGACTGCGGCATGACAGTGTTGTGTCAATTGTAACCATGGAGACTCTGGAGCATTTAAGAGTGATATTTCACTGAGACACCAAACAGGACACCCATCCGATCACAATATACGGGCAAACCAGTCGTCCCACTTCCTTCGTGCTGAAATAAAACAACTTTTTCTAATTCTCCTGTGTGACTCATGTTTTCTATCGAATAAATGATTTTAAAACATGAGGCAGTGAGCTGTTTTATCGGGTATCAAGACACATGTCCTGTTTATATATATATCGGATTAATAACTGAGAATTTTCTCGTATAACTACACGTCTACTTTAATTCTATGTTACAGTGACGTTAATGATCTCCGTTGTAATTTACCTAGGACGTTTACTACAAATTACATGGAGCAGTGAATGGATCCATTCGATTCAGACGTGAAATAGCTATGTTTGTATTAGGTCTCCCAATCAAATCCATGCATTTGTAATATGATATTGGTATGATAGGGGAAATGGAGCTCACAAGTTACTTATAGGAAATGTCATAGCCTCTACAGAAAACATTGTTTATATCCCGAACGAAAATCCAAAAACCCGGAAATCTCGTCCAGGCGTGAACTTTTATACAAGACATTTGTCATCTTCGGCCAAGCATCTTGCCAGATACACTATATGCAGAAGGTTATCAATCTTTAACTCGACCAATTTGTATTTTGACTGACATCTAATCTGGAGCAATGGCATAAATATAAACATGGGTCTAATTCCAGACATCTCCTACAACAAATAAGTCCAGGCCTAATAAATGACAGATCCGCCATTTTGTACAAAGGATGTGTCGGAGCACGTGCGTGCCTGATTTATTGGATCACGCGATCGGTCCCTTTTCCTTAAAAATCTAATCGACGTGCCACGGAGCTGAACCCTAGCAGGGAAACCCGACTCTCCATCAGGGAAATAAAAGTCGGTATAAGACCAGTGAAGGTCGCGCTTACTTTCATATGGAAATGGCGTTCCACTGCAGCAACACACATTGTCATTAGTCACATACAGTAGAGTCGCCGTAGTCGATTTCTTTCGTATCAAATGCTTTTCATTTTCAGTACATAAACGAGATGTCTCGACATTGTCATGTTAATCGACCCTCTGCAGCAATTATCAGAACATGCTTCGGCCGTCTTAGTAACGAGGGCCAATAGAATATAAAGATATATAGCAACGGAAATTCCTGAGTGTCAATGACCCCAGGGGTAGGGGATAGATCCATCGCCATTCACCAAGGTCGCCAAGATTTTAAGCGACCAATCCAACCCTCCCCCTATCCCCCCAAAGAAAATTTGGCAACATTTTCCAGCGACGACGAGCTAGCATTATATGGTACGAATTTCAAGTGCGATATATAGTATATATTTTCATACATTAAAATTGGTATGCTATTAGCTGTGATGACGCAGCTCTGAACAATAGATGGAAGGTTTCTAACGAATGGAAACGGAGTGGAAAGCAGGATATGGTTATTGTTCTGTACCTATGTGGACCGATCGCATTGAAATTTCAAACGACTCATTTGTTTTGAAATAATTATTTTCCCCTTCACCACGAGAACCAGGCCGTGACAGAAGCCTACAGGTACTTCTATTTTAGTCTTTCTGATTTATGTAATGGTAAGTGCATTGACTAAGACAAACGATGTTGTGTTCACAGAACTACCAGGATAAATGTATTTAGGGTACCGAGATATTTCAGACATTCAACAATTACTCATTTACTTTCTCAATTTTCCCCAAGGTTACAACGTGTTAGATCAATGGCTCCTCCAGAAATGGTTCATATGTCAAAGATGCCATCACGATTATGTGATTAGTTAATCAATCAATGCGAAAGTTTACGAATTTTACCTAAAGTTGTTTTGCCTATTGGCATTAGCGACACCAATACTGCTGAAATGATAAAAACATATTATAGTATACGGTTATTTACTGAATTCCCTCGGTAGATGGCGCTATCTTAGATTACCAAATCCCACCGGTAGAGGGCGTGATATGAAGGATATGATTGGCCGTTATGGATATAACGGTTGCTCATAATTGACCAAAAGATGATCAAATTAAGTAAATGGTGAGATATGGGCGAATCTGATCGCCAGCTTTGACCACAACATGGACAGAAATGGGTTTTAATGGGTAAACATGATAGTGTAATTTGGTTTAGTGAAATTCGACGTGGTCTCTAGTTGACCATAATATTGAACATTAAGTGGTGTTAGGTGATACAGGGCTTCCTTTAATGGCCTACATTGCTGATGGTAGGGTGGACAAAGAGATGACACCGGATGTGGCCTCTCGTTCACCGCTTCAATGTCGATATTATTGTGATGTGCAAGGAAATGATGAAGTTCATTTGTCCACGCATCTCTATTGTGATCTAGCTTTATATCAGAAACACAAACAACTTGCGCGTTGTTAGTTGTTAGCAAGATATTGTCTCCTGTTTTTATCTGTTCCCTTGCTTAAACCACTGTTTTCAAGTTTTGATAAACGGTTTTACTTCCGCCGCTTTTATATCTCTGATTATTCTATGACAACCATCATAGTGAAAACAGGTCTTCACACGACTTCAGCAATTCAGATTTCTATACATAAGTAAATGGCTTGTTATATCAATTGTCATAATATTTAATATGTCTTATAGGTTTCAATATTAAACAATCTCCAGTAACTGTTTCAAAACTTTCTACATTCATCTTACAAGATATGGGCGGATCGCAGGCTTATATCATGGCGGAACACGTACGTAACTCAAAACGGCCAGAATTCTCCAGACATCGTCACGAAAGTTTGCTACTTGCTATCGAAGACTGACTTAAATGTTAATATATTCTTTTTTAGAAACGAAATCAAAAGTTAATCAGGGTACAAAACCGCCTATTTCATTTCTTAAATAATATCTGTTTCATGTGTTATTTTCTGTTACAACATTCCAAATCTCATATTTCGCCCTACTTCACCTTCGAAATGGCTGCTAGCTATCAAAGCGTTATGTAATTTTTATTCATAAAAACAGACATTTCATCGTCATATTTTTACTTAAGCTAACATCATATCTCTACAGAGCCATCCTTCTCCGTTTTCATGATATCCCTTATCGTGACCGTCTGCAGTTATAAGAATTTTACAGAAATATTTGGTGCCTTCTAAACAACCAACTATAATCAGAGCGTCAAGACTACACAGATCCTAGTCCGTTTTTACACTCCAAACAAACGTTTATCTGAATCAGAGACTACGTCCCATGGTTACTCCATCTTGTTCCTATCAGATGTTATCTTTTGGCGCAGTTCATAGTTTATCAGACAAAAATTCATTATTTACATAAGACGTTTTTCAAACATTCAAATTACCTATATCTATTTGCCGTGTTTTCGATGACTATTTTAAAACGCCCATGTGTTTTTGGATTGATGTGAGAGGAGCTTTAATTATATACCAATATTTGGTTTGGTTTATTTTATAAACGTCCTATTAGCAGCCAGGGTCATGTACGGACGGCCTTCTTGCGCGTGTAAAATGTGAGGTGCGCGTTTTGTGAGACTGCGGTATGTTCGTGTTGTGTCTACTTGTATAGTGGAACTCTTGCCATTTTTATAGTGCTATATCACTGCATGCTACCGAAGACAACAAACCCAACCCATGGTCATTTGCTGACCAACACATGTAATCTGAGAGCATATCATTGTAATAATGACTTTAGGAAATATTACTATACATGTATAATAAAATCTTTATGAAAAAAAAAATGCGTGCGCATGTGACCCCACCCGGTCACATTATACTACGAATGGGAGGACCAGTCGTACCGAACGGTTCTAAAATAATCGTGATATCCCATTAAACAGACATTCTTTCGAATGAACATTAGGAAACATGGAATGAAACATCAGCATTTTTTTTTTGATGACGAGTCAGATTTAGGAAGCGGAGGAAGGCCATAATACTCAGTACCTGCCAACTGCCCCACATGGAATTTGAACTCGCGACCCAGAGGTTTAGAGCTTGTGGTAATAAACCCACTCAATCACTTTTCTACTATAGACACATTATTTTTTCAAAATTAATTATCCCGTCAAAGTGAATTGCTGAGTGAATTTGCGACCCACATGTTGATCCTATTCTTACTGCAAATTGTTCTGAATATCTTCTCATTATGCTTAATGAAAAAAAACATTCAGCAAAATTTGCAGTAAGTATGATAATAACACTGTTTTGGAAAAAAATATTCAAACGCAGACATACCTCTTATAACTAAATGCCAACCAAGTTATTGAAATGATGAACTCGAAACAGTTCTGATATTGCTCCCATTTTTATCTAGTTCGTATGAAGTTGGTTTAGTATAAATCAAACTAAATTTTTCATGAGATCAGCCAAGTTACGAACATGGAGTACACAAAACTTGAAGTTCATCGGTATCCTGCCGGGTACAGAAACAATATTATTCATTCACTGTATCTTATCTAGCCCAGTATTTGTGTGATTCCGCAGAGCAGTGAAACGCGCTTCCCACTGACTTTGGGATTTTAACAATTTGAGATATTTGTTTTTAACGCCCTCAAACGCTTTATTGTTTTACCTGTTGAAAGATATGTCTAACTCACACTTTAAAATGTTTACATAATGAATGTGTTTTAAACCACATGTTTAAAATACATTATTTTAATAGCATATATTATTTTGTAGATTAACCAATGAGGCATAGACAACAATCAGGTATGAACATTGAGCAGAAATTTTCTTTCATTTGTCTAATGATTATATACTTGGTATTCAATCTTGTTCAATGGACAGTAAACTTTTATTTATTGAGGAAGTAATTTTGTTTCGTGTATTAGTTTTTTGTGTGTATTCGTGGTCATTGTTGCGTTTGAATGTAGTGATGACGTCTGTTGCTTCCTGTCGTCCATAGATCTATATCATATATACGCTCTTCAAACAGATTATATTGGAAATTATAGATATATATGATTTTAAATACGCCGCAAACAATTACATGAAATATACATCACTTAGTTTTGATCTGACCGGATAGGATATGAGATACCTAACTAAATAAAGCATCGACACCTAAACAAAATCAACAGTCTCGGGGCGCTTTATGTCCATAAAGGGGACTTAGTATAAATAAACAGTTTGAGTGTTATATAGACAGTTAGAAATGTATACCAATATCGATCTTTTACTAATATTACCAGTAGAGACAAGCACGATTACAAAGAGTTCTGTAGTTCATTTCTACTCACACTTTCACAATATCAAGATCTTCATATGCCAGTTTTAATGAGGAAAAATAAAATATCTATCCCGAAACTTCCACACAAACTGATCGATACTGCCACTTTTTCTGTCAATACGAAATGTTTTATCCGTCAATGCGGTCCATGTGAATCTCTAAAGCAGTTTAACTGTATTGCAATGACACGCTTTGATAGTATTTAAAATACTTTTCCTGTGCATCGAAGCAATATCTCGCTGCCGATATATCAGGGATGAGCGGAAATGGTAAACAAACGACAATTTATTTTCGTTTTCAATAGATGAGTTTCGATTAGACACTTAACACACAAGTAAGTAATTAGTAAAACCACACCGTCAGCATGTTTCACTAATGACAGTTAAAATTGATAGTTACGACGTATAATAACTTATCCGACTTTACATTACAGAGTGCATTTGCATATGGTATAGCACCTTATATATTGTCTATTAAATCCCCATAGATTTACCCACTGTCATAACAATATTCAGAGTTATCAGCACTGACCAAGTGAAACGAAGGGAAGTAACTCGTACTGACCAAGTGAAACGAAGGGAAGTAACTCGTACTGACGGAGTGAAACTAAAGGGAAGTAACTCGTACTGACGAAGTGAAACGAAGGGAAGTAACTGTGATTGATCAGAATGACCCACACCACGATCAGTAATCTCTAAAACAGAAATTCTTGAACACTTGTAAATAATTGAAACACTAGAAACGTTATCTAATGTCTTCATCAGATAGTATATTAAGTCTGTTTAGAGTAAAGCGAGTCATAACGCTCTACTATAATTCTCTTCGCATCAGTTTGTTACACAAGGTGTCGTTATACCATTTGGAACGGAAAGATAAAACATGAATTAACGTCATAATCTTCAGATTTTGGTACCATTTTATTGAATAACATTTCCTCCCTTCGCCATATCTTGTGATATAAATGCGAGGATAAAATTCGATATGACGAGAAAAACTTTCAGTAAAGTAAGTGGTGTCGATTTATCTATTTATCATTACAAAATCCTTGGTGTTACTCATTCGATTACGGGGTTTCATGGCCGCGATTCTCGTAAAGCTAGGCGAATTGGCATTCGTTGGTAAGTAACTATGAAGTTTACTATAAGCCCCTTTGAACAGGTGTGGAGCTTCATACTCACTCTAAGAACATTTGGCAGATATTTTTGAAGAGAAATTATCCGTATTACGAGATAAAATGATTCCCTCGTGGTGCCAGAGTAGGTATAACAGATTTATACAACTCCTACAGAGGGAGATGTTATGGCTGATATTGTTTACATAACTTTGGCCAGAGGAACAGGAAATATGGTTGTAATCTCCAATACGTGTAAAACGTCTTCGTTTTTTTGTTCTTATATATACTTAGTGTTCAATTAGACTATCAAGTGTCTGGTTGAACAAAAAACAAAATTCAATTGGACGAAAACAAAAAGTCGTACAAAATACCATACATTGACCATCTATTTAAATATAACTTTCTATCATAGAACGTTTTGTAAAGAAGACATATGTATTTGATCGCCGCCGTTATCAAATAATGACTTTTCTAGATTATTGCTACAGATTAAAGACATGCACGTGCTATAATAAAGGGATACGTCAGCACGTGCATGTGTCGATAGCTAATGTATTAAGTCATAGATAATTGTATTCATCTGCATGAAGGTATTTTAAGTGTTTACAACTATTTCACAAGCTCTCGTGGTGTTTGTGCTTTATAGGCACGGATACTTACGGAAGTATGACGTATATTCAACACTCGTCAGAAAGTTTTCAAAATTAACAACATTTGTCTAATTTGCGTTTACATGTATAACTATTTTATTAACGACGAAGATTCTTCTCTTTCTTTAATTTAGAAATGTTAACGTAACAACGTTGCCACCTCCAGTCTTTAGAAGAATAAGACGTAAATTATCGTTATCTGTTTACTAAACTTCCACAATCGTCACTGTGAATGGAGTCGGTAGAACAAACATGGCTTACATACGCGTGATATTGACGTATTAAGGAATTATGAAATAAAGATGTGGTTTTTTTATAAGTTATATCATGAAAACATTCCTCGTCTGTGTTTTCAAACTACAGAGTTGTCTGCCCTTATCTTAGGAAATGATTATGAAGTCATTTGTTTGCGGTGGTTACGTCATTTTTTTCAGGGGAAAAGCCGCAAATAACACATACCCACAAGGGCAGATGACTCTGCAATATAAGGAGTATATATTGAAACGTTACTATTTGGATATTTCTTTCAATGTATAACATCTGTTCTAAATCGAACATTCTAACATATTATATTATCTTCACAAATAAACATATTTTTTTCTATATTTTGTTTACATTGTAAAACAGAAAGAATGTCACTAATTGAAATATGCATTTGTATGCCTTATATGGAATAAACGTGTTAAGACAAATTCAATTTGAAACCTTGTTAGAAATGGAAAACAACAAAACGATGTTCTCTTAAATTTTAATTATCGGCTTAAACAGAAATTTCAAATTAAACCCAGCGGCAAATACGTTAGACGTCAGGGACGAAAAATGTATCGACACTGTATTGTCCGACAAAGGGGCCCTGGGAGGGTGGTACTTCTCGATGAAATAAAACAGACGAATGCAATCCATACATGACAGTGTGAAATTCAAAAAAAATCTTCATCTGAAATATTTGATTTAATCTTTTCCCTAAATATACATGAAAATAATCATTTTTTAATTCATGAAAAGGCAGTTTTAATAATGTCATTGTTCCATACTGTTTTCAGTGCTCCATAGCTCTAATATCCTTCCCCATCGGAGGCCTCTTTTGCAGACAGACCATATGAAAAAGACTGATGAGTAAACCAAATTCACTTAGTGTTTTTAATTTGAAGTAACTTCGAAAAGTAGGTCAAGCATTTAAATATCAATTAGTGAATACATGCATGCTCAGCCTAAAAAATGTCACTTGTGTTACAAATAGATTGTCGTGAAATGCACATGTGTACAGATACGTGCATCCTGACACCAAGTATTTCTGTAACTCTGTCCTGTTAAACATCCCCTGTAGAAAATAGTGATCTCCCTTTCCATTCAGAACATTTTATGGATATATGCATATTACAAAATTATCAAATGTTTTGAGGAATTTGTGGAACACCAAAACGTAACGTATGAAATCAATACTATGAAATAAACCCTAGGGAAACTATGTTCACATAAAACTCTCGAAATTATAGGATTAGCGCGTGAATGAACATGCATGCATACGCGCACAGACAAAACCACATTTTAAAAGTGATATATTCATTTATCTGATTGATATAACTTTTATTTCCTCGTGTGGAGTGTTCATCAATATAATGATATTTTGTTTGCAATGTTTATGTTACAGTTTGGTTACGTGCGTCGAAAAATATTTTATTTTTATTTTTGTCTTGTTTATATTCTCACCACAATTACATGTTTATGAGAATAAAACCAGTGGCATTGGCATTGCCATGTATCATATATGATGTCAGTGATCTTTTCCAGTAACGTAGTGAGTATTTGAAAGGAAGTAAATAAAGAAATATGTTGGTTCTCAAATCCCTGTGTTTCTGATATATAACGATATACGGCGTGTGTTTTCTCAAGCCCATGTGTTTCTGATGTATAGCGATATACCGCATGTGGTTTCTTAAGTCCCTGTGCTTCTGACATATAACGATATACCGTTTGTGATTTCTCAAATCCCAGTGTTTCTGATATAAAATGATATATCGCGTGTGATTTCTCAAATCCCTGTGCTTCTGATATGTGGTTTCTCAAGTCCCTGTGTTTCTGATGATCGTGGTGCAGGCGTTCTCGCCAATATGTGATGCGCTACGTAATTATTGGCAATTAAATCATAGTGTTTACACTTTCATGATGCACTCTGATTAATTACAAAATCAAAAACACATTTATCCTTCTTTTTTAAACCTTGTATTTTCTGTAACAGTAAACACATTCTTTACATACGTGCCACACGAGATAAACATGGTTTAGATGTTACACGGCTACATCAGTTCTATATGATACCAGACAATGTATAGAGTCAATCACCACAATTATATGTACCCCCCATTATAACATGCTGACTGGATTTTTATCTGGTGTGGAGGAGAAACACGCATTTATATAAGCATACAATATTTTTGTAATGCTTTTCTGTTGCACGAATTATTATAATTACTACTAAAACAAAATTAAGTTATATACAGAAATCTTGGTGTTGGAAAGGTGTAAAATTATTCTTCGGAAAAGAAATAAAATAGTTGAGCTAGATATGAAATAATACAGGGGAAGGCTCCTATGCAGTTTTAACATTACTGGAAACAGGCCGTATGTACTTATTTGCAAATTAACTGAGTTGCTCTTTTTAAGAAATTAAAGTAACTAATAAGGATATCTTACCTTCGACATCTTGAAGGATGATGTTCTTCCAATGAATAGTACAACACTAACCGATAGTGTATGCATGGTCTTCAGGAACAGTGAAAGACCCTTAACTCTTTAACAGTCTATTGAATATGCAAGTATGTAAATGAGGACCAAGGCAGACAAGGTCTGCTTTACACAAATACTACACGTATGTAAAATTCCAAGAATGAGAGACAGGCTTGCGTTTGAAGAAGAATCATATAAGAAAAATATTTCAGATGTTATAGAACATATTAGTGCACCTGCTGTGCTGTAACACGTGCTGGCTATTGTTCCATGATGCCTAATTGACAAAATGTGCCCGTGCATGTTATTTCCGGAATTCCGATATTTCGTGTTGGTGATGGGATGTGCATTTTGTCCCCTGGGATCCAGGGAGCGGGGGTCTGGGGAGAACATGTAATGAAGGCACATATTATCGGATGTAGGGCGGGATGCTGTGAGAGTGTGTGTTACGTATTAAAATTAACGTAAATGACATTCGTCCTTGATGTTACACCCATTCACAAGTATATATACTGCTGTGTTTAGGCATGGTACAACCCATTTTTTTCGCTTATTTATTTCAGATTCTTTTTGTGGTAATGATTTAGAGAATTAGGGAGGGCATGCTACCTAATCATGCATAAGGATGCATACTATCACTTGGAAAATCTTTGTACCATACTGTGACATAGATAATGAAGGCTGTATGCTTTTTGCATAGCGACATGATAATAAATGACTTAAAGACATATGTTACCTTACTATGATGTGAAGACTTGTAGGGTGTATGCTACCTTAGTGTGACATGGATACTTAAGACTGTGTGCTATTTTACTGTGACGAGAAGACTTAAGGTTGTATGTTACTTTACTGTGACATAGAGACTTAAGGGTGTAAGTTACCTTACTATGACATAGAGACTTATGGGTGTATGTTACCTTACTGTGACATGGAGACTTAAGGGTATATGTTACCTTACTGTGACGAGAAGACTTAAGGTTGTATGTTACCTTACTGTGACATGCAGGCTTAAGGATGTTTATTACCTTACCATGACATAGAGACTTAAGGGTGTATGTTACCTTACTGTGACATGGAGAGTTAAGGGTGTATGTTACCTTACTGTGACGAGAAGATTTAAGGGTGTATGTTACCTTATTGTGACATGGAGACTTAAAGGTGTATGTTACCTTACTGTGACATGGAGACTTAAGGGTGTATGTTACCTTACTGTGACATGGAGACTTAAGGGTGTATGTTACCTTACTGTGACATGGTGATAAGGGTGTATGTTACCTTACTTAGACATGGAGACTTAATGGTGTATGTTACCTTACTG